>NC_136461.1:122741161-123941161 GCF_902686455.1 Sciurus vulgaris | reverse complement strand
TTCTGAAATTTTATTCTGGAAGCAAAGCCAGGATCTTCAATACTTGCAGAGCAGAGCAAAGTACCCACATCCTCGTGTGATTGCTTGGGGCCTGCCTTTCTCCTCCCACAACCTCCAGCTCCACTGTTTGTGGAGTGGATGCCTCCATCCCAGCCCCTCTTCTGTATTTCTTGCTCCTTGGCCCAAGTCTTCTGTCTCTGTATGCTTGGCGTACAAATGCAGCTATTCTTGGAGCTTGTGTGTGCCATTATTTCATAATTCAAAAACCCTAAATAACAGACAGGTGATGGGATTCTCCAGGGAAGGACTCCAAGCCCACACCATCTGAATCTAGCTGTGCAATGAAAAGTACAGAAATGGGCTGGGACCAACAATACCTTTTCAGGCTTAAAAATGCAAATTATATCCAACCCATACAAGGATTTTTTTCTTTTGGTCCCAAACATATTTTCTACTCAGAATTTCCTCTTCTACTCTTTCTGATTCTTGGGGAAAGTCAAATTTACCTTGAACAACTAATGGAATAAATTTGTGGAAGAGGGAGACAGCTCAATAAAATTGTAATCTTTTCTTCAAGGAGGGAGTTATTAAATGGGCCTTGAAAAGTCACAGATTCTGCGGTATCATTATTTAGATCAATTGGACTCAAGATTTTTCATTGTCCACTTGGGAATTATGACTTATGATTCAGCTTCTCCTAGAAGAGAGATGAATTAATATGGGCTTACAAATTTTGCCACTGGGGCAAAAGATCATAGATACTTTCTTACCTTTAAAAAAATTTTAGAGTTCATCTTCATGAAGTCAAAGTCTGCAAACTTTATCCTACAAAGGTACAATCTCTGTCATAATTATTCAGCTCAGCCAATGTAGCACAAAAGAAGCCATATATAATATATAGATAAATGAACATACTATGTTTTAATAAAACTCTATTTACCAAAACAGGTTGGTGGGCTGGATTCAGCCCAAAGGCGCTAGGTACCTATCCTATCATAAACCTGTTGCTCTGTATAGGAGTGTTTACAATAGGGAGAAATGATGTCTAGGGGACACCCTTAGAAAGGAAATAGGTACTTTGGCAATAGAAAATTTTAAGGCCTACCTGTTCTATCATTACCTATGTAACTACGAATAATGTTAGATTCTGTACTTGGCATGATCCCTTCGTGACTTGTGTAAGAAAACAATAAGACTCCAATGCCAACCAAATTACATATTCTAATTTATTCTGAGGTCTGAAATTATGAAGTTTTAACAAGTTCTTAGTTTATATTGATACTATCAACAGGAAATATTTCAAGTAGCAAAGATCTACTGAAAACAATTCTCTAAAAAAAAAAAAAAAAAAAAAAACAGAAAAGAAAGAAAGAATAGTGGAGAGAAACATGGAAACAGGTAGCCTCCAGCAGCCTATCACAAGCTACCAGTTCTTTTACCCACAAAGAAAATAATATATGTGTAAAACTGGGCTGTTATGTAAAAGCAAAAATAACTGAGAGACTCAGATTTTAGCTAAGAGGGAATCACAATTATCTGAAAGGAAGAAAACTCATAGACATACACATTAAGAATTAATTAATATGCTTCGCTTAAGCAGTAAAAATAAATTTTAAAAAAGAATTAATTAATATATAAGACTATAGATTTAACTTGTAAGACAAATAGGCACCAGTGAGAAATTCTGAAAATTGTTTTGAGTGTTGAAAAAGGAGACTAAATCCTTCTCATCAAACTAAAGAAAGAAACCAGTAGCTCTGTGAGCAGGAACTTGTAAATTTAAGCTTAGGAGACAAATCAGTAAACATTGCCATCAAGGAAGACTTGACAACATTATTCCTGTAACTTGAATTTGGCACTAAAATATCTAGTGAAATACGAAGAGTTATAATGAAACAAAAATTGAAACAACGAAAACAAAATTTTTGCTATCAGCCCAATATCTGTTCTGAAAACAATAGTTTCTGACTGATCCCTTATAAGCTCCATAAAGATCAAGCAAAAATAAGGGATTGAGACTTAAGAAAAGATTGGCATAAAGAAACTCATGTACATATATTTTAAGGTTTTCAGGGGTTTCCCTCTGAGGGTTTACTTTTTTTGACACCTTAAGTCTGGTTCAGAACCATACCCACACTCAGCAAGAGGGACATCAGAAATGAGCACCTCTAAAAGTAAAGCCAGCCATCCTTCCCTCCCAGAGCATGTACAATGCAGATATGAATCCCAAGATGGTGTCCAGATGTCCCGGTCCAGCCAGCAGTCAGGACTCTTCCCAATCTGGCAGCTACTCTCCTTTCCATCTTTTTTTCCCTCTGTTTTTATTTTTAGATTCAAGATATTTTATTAACAACTACTACAAACAGTAAGATAGCTCAATTAGATTACCAAGTACAAAATCAACATACAAAAATCAGTAGTTTACATATATTCAAACAATCTTTTGGAAGATTTAATGAAAGGAAAGATTTTATATATAACAGTAACAAAAATATATTAATGTTTGTCAATAAAAATGTAAGACCCATTAAAAATAAAACTTAAGATACCACTGAAGCCAAAACAGTGGACTTTCTACAAATATAAGGACCATATTATTGTGTAAATTAATTTGTAAATTTAATAAAATCTCAGTGAAAACAGTTTTAAGTTATATCATCTGATGCTAAATTCAGTGAAAAAAATAAACATAGAAGTGGAACCAGCACTAAAACACATTAAGCATTTTTAAAAGCCTAAATAATTTAAGCGTATCATACTAGTCTATTAGCAAAGCAGAATACCCAGATGTAAGTACACTAAGATACATATAGAAATTGAATGTATAAAGAGGACATCATCTCAAATCACTGGGAAAAAGAATTAGTCAATAAATGTTATAAGGATAAGTAAAGTAATATCCCTGCCTTACCTCATATACCGTGATAAATTCCATATGTACCAAAGAATTTTTTAAATAAATTTTTTAAATAAATAAATAAGAAGAAGAAAACTTGAAAATTTTTTCTTTACAAATCTAGAGTTAGCAAGAACTATCTAACCTTTCATGACTCAAAATCCCCAAGTCATAAAAATTATTTCACTGGTAATTTTTGTTCCATAAAAATCAATTTTTATGGAAAGAAGCATAATAAACAAACTTTTTTTAAAAGACTACTAAGGGAGATATTTACAGCTCATATCACAAAGAACTATCCTTCCTAATATGTAAATTGGCAAAATCATAACCCTTTTGAAACAGAAAAAGAAAATAAAATTTGCTATTAATAAAAACAAGATAGTTAATTTCACTCATTATAAAAGAAATGTAAATTAAAACTATGGATGAAAGACCATTTTCTCTCTCTCCATTGGCAAAAATCCAAAGTTAGCTAACATACTCTGTTGATAGGACTCTGGAGGGGAAAACATTTTCTCATGCATTCTGACAGCAGTGTATTAAAGTCACCCAGAATTATTGTGTTGTGGTCTATTTGATTCCTGGAATTGAGAAGGGTTTGTCTGATGTACATGGATGCGCTGTTGTTTGGGACATAAATATTTATGATCCTTATGCCTTCCTGATCTATGGTTCCCTTAAGCAGAATGAAATGTCCTTCTTTATCCCTTTTGACTAATGTTGGCTTTAAGTCCACTTTATCTGATATAAGAATGGAAATCTGGTGGGGGGGGGAAGGGGAAAAATAACAGAATGAATCAAACAACATTGCCCTATGTAAATTTATGATTTTTAATTAAAATAAATTTTAAAAAAAGAATGGAAATCCCCACTTTTTTAATGAGTCCGTGTGCATGATATGTTTTTTCCCATCCTGTCACCTTTAGTCTGTGGATGTATTTTTCTATGAGATGAGCCTTTTGAAGGCAGCATATTGTTGGGTCTTGCTTTTTAATCCAGTCTGCCAGTCTATGTCTTTCAATTGGCCATTAACATTCAGAATTATTTTGGGGATATGATTTATATTCCTGGTCATTTTGACTTATTTTTGGTTTTCAACTTCACTTGGTTTCTCCTTTGATTGGCTTTTCCTTTAAGGTAGTTTCTCCCTTTGCTGACTTCCATTGTTGTTTTTCATTTCCTCTTCATGAAATATTTTGCTAAGAACGTTCTGTAGCACAGGTTTTCTATTTACAAATTCTTTTAACTTTTGTTTATCATGGAAGGCTTTTATTTTGTCTTCAAATCTGATGGTTAGTTTTGCTGGTTATAAGATTCTTGGTTGGCAATCACTTTCTTTCAGAGCTGGAAATATATTGTTCCAGGCTCTTCTAGCTTTTCAGGTCTGGGCTGAAAACCTGCTGACATTCATTTTGGTTTTCCCCTATATATAATCTGATGCTTTTATCTCAAAGCCTTTAAAATTCTATCTTTATTTTGGATGTTAGGCACTTTCATAATTATGGGCATTGGTGTGGATCTGTTGTAATTTTGTGCATTTGGTGTTCTGTAAGCCTCTTGTAGTTGATTTTCATTTCATTCTTCAGGTTTGGGAAATTTTCTGCTATTATTTCATTGAAAAGGTTGTTCATTCATTCGGTTTGTATTTCTGTGCCTTCCTCAATTCTGATAATTCTTAAATTTGGTCTTTTCATAATGTCCCACAATTCTTGGAGGTTCTGTTCATGATTTCTTACCATCTTCTCTGTTTGGGCAACTTTATTTTCAAGATTAAATATTTTGTTTTCCTTGTCTGAGGTTCTGTCTTCCAAGAGATCTGTTTGTGATGCTTTCCATTGAGTTTTTTATTTGGTTTATTGTTTCTTTCATTTCAAGGATTTCTGTTTTTTTCTCAGAATCTCTATCTCTGTTGAAATGATCTTTTGCTTCCTGCAGTTGCTCTTTTAACTGTTTATTGTAGTGATCACTCATTGCCTCCATTTGCTTTCTTATCCTTTGCTTCACAAATCATTTTAATTAAGTATATTCTAAACTCCTTTTCTGACATTTCTTCTACTATGCTATCATTGGATTCTATTAATAGAATCTTGGAACACTTTCTTTCCTTGTTTTTTCATGTTGTTCACATGTCTTCCCCCACTAGCAGTGCAAATTTGGGGTAATGCATTTTCCCCCCATAGGGTTATAGTGACCCTACAGGTTTCCAAAACCTCTTCTTTAAGGGGGAGAATAATATTAGCAACACCCAGTACAGAAAATATGCAGCCCTAAACCAAATTGCCCCTATGAAGGCATTTACAATATTGTCACAATAAACAAGAGAAGATGAGTTCAATTATTATCTACAGTATAACAAATAGATTTGCAATGAGGTCTACAGTTTCTAATGGTGGATAAAGAGGATGGGGAGGGGTGTAGGATATAACCATTAATGGGATAACAATAGAGTATATAGAAGTACTAGGTTGTAGGAAGAGTGAAAGCAGAATCAAAAGAAGTTGGTTGTTAGCAAGAGAAAAGGGAGAAAGAGACTCTGAGGAAACAGGTAAACAAAAGGAAAATAGAGCAAGAAAATTTAAGAAATAAAAAGTTAAAATTTTTCAAAAAGTAGGAAAAATAATCTACACCTTATTCAAACCTCCCAGCCTTTAGTAGCCTGATGTATGAGAGGACCTGACAATGAGCTTCCAATCTCCAGCAGGCATCTCAGGATGGGATTGATTCCACCTAAAGATGGCTGCTTCTGCTTCCAGGATAATCCAAGATGGCTGTACTGGCTTCCAAACATGTTGGCAAATGGAGAGCTGCAGCCTGTGGCATGACCCCAAGTCCATGTGGGGTGTGGTTGGTCCGGCCAGAGTCCTGGAGGTGGGGCACAGTCAGTCGGGCCAGGGGTCCCGCAGGTACTGGCTGTTGTCACCAAATGGTGGCAGCCATGTGTAACCAAACCTGTCAGTACTGTGACAGTGGACTTCCAGGAAACAGCAAGCAGTTGGCAATCTGTTGGTGGTCTGCAGGTGATCTGCAGGTTACCGGCAGACAATTGGCAGGTGGACCTCAGGCGGTGGATGATGAGTAGGTGAAAGGCAGGCAATGGACAAGCAAAAGGAAGGCAAATGGGCAAATGGTGGATGATAGGTGGCAGTCAGTGAGCAATCTGCACTCAAAAAATAGTCGATATGCTGGCAACTGCAGGTGATCAATGTGGACAAATGGGGTAAACAGCTGGGGGTCAATAAGCAGCAAAGACTGCCTCACAGAAAAACAGATTTTCCTCTGCTTGAAACCAGAGTTGCGGAGAGACAAGGAATGCAACCTCCCTCTAGTCCACCATCTCGGATCCCTGCTTCTCTCCTTTCCATCTTTATCTTCTACCACTCTTCAACCCACACTCTGCTCCAAGTAGACTTCTGTTTCCCCTTTCCTTTACCCCACATGCCAAACACAGATTTCTCTGGGTCCTTATTGCCTGTATCAGCTCTAACATTAATGACTGACACACATCTTTCCTCTACCTATTGAATTCCTTCCTATCACCAGTTTCCAATCCCAAACTCCACACCCTCCATGTTTAAGACACTTGTTCCTTAACCAACCCAGAATCAAGTAATCTCTCTTTCCTTTGACTATTTGTCACTCTTTTGACCTATGCTCACCTCTTCTGAGTATAGTTCTCTTTTTTATTCTTCTCTCTCTTTTTTTTTTTTTTTTTTTTTTTTTTTTTTTGCGGTACTGGGGATCAAACTCAGGGCCTTGTTCTTGCAAGGCAAGCACTCTACCAGCTGAGCTATCTCCCCAGCCCCTCTTTTTTATTCTTTTTCTCTCCTTTTAGCTCCTGCCAAACTTAGGCTGAGATTCTCTCTTATTTATATATTTATATTTGTACTCTTCAAACCTCTTCCTTGTTCCTTACATAGCACAAATGTTCAATAAATATTGTTCTAGCCAAAGTATTTGAGAGGGTTCCAAGTATAATACTATAAAAGTGGGTGTGAGGGATGGCACCCAAATCACATTTCACATGACAAGACTATATTTACTACATGCCTCAGATATTGAAATAATGGCTTTTGGAAGTAGTTATTTAAAATAAGGGACAGAGGAAGAAAAGACCACAATGATAGTTTCTGAAAGGTAAAGCAGAATGATTCATAGATAAATAGTGTTTGGGAATCTAATGTAATAGAGACCCTGCAATAACTTCTGATTAGTGGTTAGGCATAGCTATGAGTTATTCATTCTGAAATGTATACCATGAAGGCTCTAAGTTAAGACCTTTTAGTTCTCCTGTATCAAGAGACTATCATAGCAAAGAAGGAAAGAACAAAGGAAAGGAAGGAAGGAGGTGGAGAAGCAAAAACAAGTATCTAGGTAATCTGTAGAAAGAAGAAAAACTATATTAAACTTATCACCACAAGATTGCTAAGGAGTAATGAAGAGTTCCCTAGATAATAAGCAGAAAGCAGTGTATAATCCAAGGAGCAATGTGACAGTGAGAAGAAACCTGGAGAATATTTAAAAAATACTACATTACCCTCTACCCATAGCCAATCTCACTTATCACTCACAGAAACTCACATATACTAATTATCTACTCAATCATTGATTCATTCAACAAGAATCCTTAAGCTCTGAGGAACATGGTAGTCTATGTCAAGTAGACAGGTTCTCACTGAGCATCTTCCATGTGTCAGACTCTGTGCTAAGGTTGAAGACACAGGCATGAAGGAGATATGGTTCTGGATTTCAATGAGCTTAAGTTTAGGAAGGTCTCAGATTCGTGAAATAGCTATAGATCTAGATTCATAGGTAGGATTTGAGCCTACCAAAGGTTGAACAAAGAAGTCCCATTCAGAACAAGATTCACCCATGGCAAACCACCTTGATCTGTGGGAATGCTTCCTGGTTTTCTAATAAAAATTCTGCAATCCATCATGCCTCTGTTTTTGCCTTGAGTCCCAGTTTAGTGTTATACTAATCTGCAGTATGTATCTCTGGGCTAGAAGTTCTTGTACATTTACTGTATTATAGACTCTTGCCCTGTTATCCTGGTTTTGATGTTTCTATTAAGCATTGTTTTACTGTAGGTCACTTCAAATTGTTGCTAGAAGAAAGCAACTTATTAAAAAAAATTAATGAGAATGTTAATATTAGAAAACACACAATCCAGGATTATCATATCTGATTCTGGATTTAATTTGTTGCACTATCACATGTCATTTAACCTCTGGAAAACTCTACCATATACTCATGGGAGAATGAGAGTGAAAAAAACAAAAACATCTTAGTGTTATTATAAAAATAATTTTTATCTTTTGTACCTCTCAAAAAAAGCTCAAGAACTTCCAGAGATCCCAGATAACATCCCATATAATTGAAAAGTAAATCCCACATCTACCTCAGAATATCATCCTTTGCTTCAGAAGGCAATTAGTTATCTGTTACCTGAGTAGTTTTCTAGAAATAGTCTACACATATATTATTTTAATTAGTACATTATCATTTTACATATAAGCAGGATTCATTGTGATATATTTGTATATGAACATAGCATAGCATGTACTTCCCCATGTCCTACCCTCCCCGCTCTCTCTCAATACCTTTCCTCGTCTCTACTAACCTCCTTCTAGCTTCCTAAGATACCCTTTTTTTAATTCCTTTTTTCTCTCTCCCTAGTTTCCACTTATGAGAGAGGACATTTGACTCTTGATTTCTCTTAGCATGGTGTGATGAAAGCTATTCTCCTATAGTATTAAGGTGGCAAAATGCTAATCCTGTTGGTTTATAAGTTTCCTAAAATAGAAACAGTGAAAGAAAATCCCATCAATACAGCTAATTTGGTCCAATCATATTGAAAGTCTCAAATGTTAACCACTAGATAGATATCTGGGTTCAATTCCTCACTCTGAAATTTACTGAGGTGATTGAGCTTCTCCAGAGGTGACTGAGCTTCTATTTACTTGTACAATAGAGATAATTATATCTATCTCATAAACTTATTAAGAATAATAATTATGATTATGTATAAAATCTTCCTACCATGTAGTAAATGCTCAAGCTCAGAAGTTGTTAGCCCCCTCCCTTAATTGTTCTGTGAACAGAAATGAACTGTAAAACTAATCAGATGGCCTGAACTAAGTTGGCTTTTTAGGAGACCTTGATGGTAAAGTTTTGAAACAGGAAATTAGGGCAAATTGAATGTGGCTGAGAATATTTTTTCAATCCAAAGAAGTTTATTTTTTAAATTTTTTTATTTTTTAAATTTATTTACTTATTTTATTACATAAAACATAAAAATTATACATATTAATGGGGTACCATGTAATGTTTACATGCACGTATATTTTTAAATTTTTTTTTCATACATGTATATAGGGTAATAATGTTTTTCATACCTGGTTACAGGGTAATAATGTCTGTCTCATTCTAATGTCCCTCCCATCCTCACCACCCCACCCTCCTCTTACCCCCTTTGCATAATCCAAAGTTCCTTCATTCTTTCCTACCTATCCCCCACTATGGATCAGTATGTACTTATCAGAGAAAACATTCAGCCTTTGATATTTTGGGATTGGTTTATTTCACTTAGCATGATATTCTCTAGTTCCATCCATTTACCTGCAAATGCCATAATTTCATTCTTCCTTAAGGCTGAGTAATATTCCATTGTTTCATTTTGTGTTTAAAAATAAATTTTAAAAAGACCATAATAGATAATAGAATCATGAGTAATTTTTCTATGTTTTAGAATTTTCTGTAGTTTTCAAATTTACTACAATAACAATGTGTTCCTTTTAAAATAACCCATAGAAATGGCAAGGATTCAAACTAAAAAGCTTTTTCTCAGCAAAGGAAACAATCAATAACATGAAGAGAGAGCCTGTAGAATGGGAAAAATCTTTACCACATGCACCTAAGATAGAGCACTAATCTCCAGGATATATAAAGAACTCAAAAACCTTAACGCCCCCCCCCCCCAAAAAAAACTAATCAAATAAAAAGAAATATCTTAAAGTGCTTATCGTCTCTGATTCAAAATGAGATGCACAAGTCTGCTTTCTTCTTTTCTGCCTAACCAGACCAGCAAAATGGGAACCAGCAGTCCCTGTATTTCTCTTTTAACTTTCCAGTATGCCTCTGAAATTATCCTGGTGTGGTTTGCACTTATAGACCCATAGAATCAAGAGAAAATCCACCCTGATTTGAGTGAGACTCCTAGGGAGGATGATTCACTTTTGAGCCATCTCAGGAGTAGAACCAGCACCTGCAATAATTGCAGGACAGATGTTTCATTGCTTCCATTTACAAATGAGGAAAACTAAAGTTTAGAGACATTAACTAAATTCCCCAACACAGCACAGATAACAAGAGCAGTCAGAATTTCAAAGCAAGTCTGTCTAATAACAAAGCCCATGTTTTCAGCCATTCAGCATTTGATGTTCTAACTAGAATGTCACCATCCTATGACAGAGGCCAGTGGACTTCAGAGATGGCAATAACCCAATATTATTATTAAAAATAAAAATTCTTAAGAAAGTCACTCACAGACTAGACACAAAAGGAAGGATGGAAAAATACCAAAATCAAGACTTAATTAGTTTGGGATTATTATTACTTATTTTATCTAACTTTAATCTATGTTTTATTAGTAGATTAATGGTTAATTAAGGTTTAGATTAATAGCTTAATAACTTAATGTTGATTCATCCAAGAAAGTATCTGAGCTTCTAATATATAATATGTATTATAGGTAATATAAAGATGAAGAAAACAATGCCTCTGGCCTCAAAGAAGATATAATTGACACCTGCTATAGCCTCTGGCCACTCCCTAGGTCCTCAGTCTCTATCCAGCACTTCTTTGAGCTTTATTTGCATACTATATATCAGTCCTTACTATGGTTGTGTCTGTACAGAACATATACAGATTTTTTTCTTCTCATTATTCCCTAAATAATGTAGTGCAACAACTGTTTACATAGAATTCATATTTCATTAGGTAGTCTAGAGATGTCTTAAAGTACATGAGAGGATGTACATAAACTTGGATGCAAATACTATGTCATTTTATATAAGGTACTTGAACATCTGCAGATTTGAGTCCTGGGACCAATCTCCCATGGGCACCAAGGAATGACAGTAAATAGTCAACTTCTAAGCAACAAAACCAGGACTAGATAGATTAAGTGACCCCTGAGAATTAGGAACTGGAATAGTTTCCCGTGTGCCACATGACATGGTTAGATTCAGAGAAGCCTGAGAACAAACTACAAACTTCATTTATCTCTGTTACATCAGTCCAGCACTGAAACTATGCCCAAACATATAATCACCTAAGGGGTTCAGACCACATCTTATTCATCTTCTTGTTATTGTCCCCCCAGCCTCTTCCTGTTTCCACCACCAGTTATTATAGAGTAGAAAAATCACAGATCATTTTCCTCTTTTGAAGATACATATGATCTCAGACTCTCATGGTTGAAAGGAAAGAGTTCATCTAGTGTTGGTTAAAGCTTCTGAGGAAACTGAGGCTGAGAGGGTTCATTCACTTGCCCTTGGTCTCTACTTAGTAGTAGATTCCAGCCCCAAATCCCAGATTCTTGTTTTTTTCCCATTACACTCCCAACCTTTAGTACAAGGAACTTATTTTTTTTAATTTATTTTTATTGTAAACAAATGGGATACATCTTGTTTCTCTGTTTGCACATGAAGTAGAGGCATACCATTTGTGTAATCATACATTTACCTAGGGTAATAGTTTTTGATTCATTCTGTTATATTTTTCCTTCCCCCCAACCCCCACCCCTCTTTTCCCTCTATACAGTCCCCCTTTCCTCCATTCTTGCCCCCCTCCCACCCCCATTATGTGTCATCATCTGCTTATCAGCGAGATCATTCGTCCTTTGGTTTTTTTGAGATTGGCTTATCTCACTTAGCATGATATTCTCCAATTTCATCCATTTGCCTGCAAATGCCATAATTTTATTATTTTTTATGGCTGAGTAATATTCCATTGTGTATGTGTGTGTGTGTGTGTGTGTGTGTGTGTGTATCATATATATATATATATATATGATATATATATCACAGTTTCTTTATCCATTCATCAATTGAAGGGCATCTAGGTTGGTTCCACAACAAGGAACTTTTTTGTGTGTGTGATGCTGGGGATCGAACCCAGGGCCTTGTGCTTACAAGGCAAGCACTCTACCAACTGAGCTATCTCCCCAGCCCCAAGGAACTTATTTTTAAGACAAACTCTCCAGTCCCTAATTTCTCCAAATACATGCTGCGCATCCCTCCTCCCTCAAGGTGCTTCTCTTAAAAAGAATCCCATGGTCTGATATGTTTGTGGAGTACTGCAAGTTAACCCTCTCTTGAACAGTTGACATGTTTATTACCACATGAAACACTCTGGGAAGTCCTGCAGTAAAGAAATCTGTTTAATTCTCTAATAATATTTTCCAAACTAACTTGACCACAGAACTCTGGCCTTTATCCCACTCCTCTTATCTATTGAAACCCACAAGTTTCCAAGAATTGGCCCAATAGTAAGATTCCTTTGGCAGGTCCCAAGCAGAAGTGCCCCTACTCAGTAATCCTTACTGTGGGGACCAGGTGGGAGAGCCACAAGAGATGAGGAAGGAAAGAGAAACAAAAAATTGTCCCATTTGTTCCAGAGTCATTTATTTGCTCTGCCAGCAACAGAAGGTAAGACGACCTTGAGACAGTTAGACCTGGGATCCTGCTCATAGTCCTACAGCACGCATCTTTGACCAAAGGTTCCTGCAGGAAAATGACTTTTTAGGTTCTTATATACTGCACATCAACTAATGTGCATTTCCCTCTGCTTCTGCCCAACATTGGTATTGATGCTTCTTGTCAGTGTCCTTCCACATCTCCTCTAGTTTTTCCTTTCACACTTCACCATTCTGGTCTAAAACCTATCATTCCATATCCAGACCTCAGAAAACAGCTTTCTAATGAATCTCCCAATTCAATTCCTTCTCCCTGGCAATTTATCTGACATGCTGCTATCACATTAATCTTAAAACAACACTGCAGCTGCTTTCAGATGAAGAAATTATCAAAATTCTACACCATCCAAAGCTCTCACAGATGTCAAAAAACACATCTGTACAGAGCAACACTATCCATGCTCTCTGAGGCAAGTTTCCTACCACTCTGAGCTCATCTTCCACTATTAACTGAGCCATCCGTAGCAGTCTGACTGCTGAGACTCTGCTCCACTTCTCTTTGCTCCCAACCTATCCAATTCCTTCCAGTTCTCACCTTCTAGCATACACTGCTAGTCCCCTGATCATACAAACACTCCTACACTTGCAGAAACAGCAATTATCTCCACATTTATATGTTCTGCTCTTTTATTGTTTCCTGAATTTCCTATCTCGTAATAAACTCAGGAAGGGAAAAGACTATGCCTTATTAAGTGCAGGGGTACTTAGTAAGTACTCTAAAAAATCTTGGCAAATAAAAGAATCCACATTAACCTCAGACCTACAAGTTATGCAGAAAACTGCAAGTCTACAAAACTTCAAGTCAAAAATAGGCAAACTAACATCTTTCTGGGCCTCAAAGCACTTAAGTCTTTCTAGTTCAATTAACTTAGTTTTAGAAAAGAGGGAAAGGGGGCTGGGGGTATAGCTCAGTTGGTAGAGTACCTGCCTCGCAAGCACTAAGGCCCTGGGTTCAATCCTCAGCACCACAAAAAGAAAGAAAAGAGGGGAAGATTTTTTTCTATTGCATCCTGGAAGACCCAGGATATTTTCACTTTTTTCTTATAGGCAAAGTTATGCTTTCTGTCAACTTCTCATCGGCAGCTCTCTGTCACACTTGGCCTCTAGAAGAAAAAGTTTAGACCCTATATAGTAAATGATATTTAAACATGTATCTCTAAACTTTCCAAGGGTCTAGCCAAAAATGTATTCTTCCCAAGAATACATTCTCTTTTGACAATTTCTCATTCTTTCACTCATTCTTTCAACTATTCAATGGAGATTTATTGAGCAGTCTTTAAGTACAAGGATAGAAACAGAGCCAGGCTGGGGTGGGCAGCGGCCGCACCGGCTGTCACCGTGCTGCGGGCGGGCTGCCCAGGCCAGACCCCCGCCAGCAGTAGGCTGCAGGCCCCACCGCTGAAGGAAGACAAGCCATCGGGAAATCAAGAATTGCCATGGCATTGCTTGACAAGCACTACCTGTAGTCTTCAAGATATTTCACTGAAGAATAAGCTCAAAGAAACCTCTCTCTTCCTATACCTCTGTTACCTAGCAAATGTTTTCAATGACCAGGAAAACATCAACCACTTGTGTGCGTGGCCTGCTTTAGGCAGCTGAATGAGGTTTCACTCCAGTGGTTTTCAAAGCTCTATTGCCGAAGCACCTCTCTTTGTTGGGTGAATGTTCATGAAACCCTTTCCTGAACTAGTTTAGGAGGCATAGGCCTCTTGGAACCTGTGACATGGAAAGCTTTGGAAGTGGATGACATCAGCCCAGCATTAGAAGTTACTGAGGATTTCTTTCGTACTTTTGATAGCAAGCTAGAAAAAGCTGTTCAGCAAGCAGAAGTTTATGGGATTCAGGAAGTCCCTGAACTGGTGGGACATGAAGTATTCAGTAACATAACAGACAATGGTGCTATGAGAAATGGTTCCTACCTGGGCAAGGGAGGCATGATCTGGGACCACTGTAAGAGCAAGCTCTTAGAAACCAAAGCTCAAAATGTCTTTCCTGCCAAAGAACAGTTTATGGTCCAGAGAGGGACAACTCCAGATAATCTTTCCTGGATGAAACAAAAGGAAGCATCAACATTTAATTTTTTCAATAACTGTCAATGTCGAAGGGATAGGCCTCCTTCTGTGAATGACTTATTGGATGAAACTTCTACTTTCAAGCCCGGGCATGCTCGATCAAGGTCAGATATTACCCAAGTGGACTGGTGCATGGTCCTCAGAACCATGCTTTTGCAGCAACAGCAGCAGCAGCAAATATCTCTTCCAGGTCCTCCCTTCAGCAGGCCATCTTTTCTGTGGCTCTCACCCAGTAAGGTAGAAGATGCCCAAGGAAATACTGATGTTGATTGGTTCACCTGTTCACCTTGTGCCTTGATGGATTTGAAGACCTGTGAAGACATGATCCTTGTCCCAGAGCACTTCTGCTCTAGCTGAAGGCCTCAGACACTAAAGAAGACTCAAGAAGTTACTCAGTAATGAGAGACAGTAGATGGTCAACTGAATGTTTGTGAGGAGATGTCTGTTCTACTTTATATCTGAGTGGCAGTGACTATAAGAAGACAGGAGAGAGAAGACAGTGCAGACAATGCAGACTTCATGGTATAGGGCCTTGAATTTCATTTCTCCTCACATTTTATATAATATATGTGAGCACATGTATAAGTAAAACTTGTGTACCTTACACATGAACTTTTCAGTGAGACCTAAAAACATCTTTTTTTCTTCAAGATAAATTCATTTATACGGACTATCCATTTTTATTGCTGATAATTCTTTAGTCACCCTGCTTGATCCTTAATTTGGATGACTTCTCCCCAAAACTCTGTGTGTGTGTGCATGCGCGTGCATGTGTGCGCGCGCGTGCGTGTGTACTTTATACTGTTTTATAGTTACTTTCATCTCCACCATTGCTTGGCAGTCCATTGATACATTTTACATTATAATGAATAAAATTAGTTTGTAAGTGCAACCTGTAATGTACAAAGCTGCTCTCGCCACCCTTTCCGTTGCAGCCATTTCCCCGCCTCCCAACTACTGTCAGTCTGTGAACATCCTAGCTAGCTATTGTTCTCAGTAAGCTTGCAATATCCTTCTCTGTTATTGGTCCCTGTTAGCCCTGCGGAATTCAACTGCTTCATGGTAGCTACCCCGCCATCTTTTCTCATGCTTTTCTCTCCCCGACTCACTTTCTTTCTCCTCCTCGCTTTTCCACTCTCTCTAGTGCACACCCTTTCTCTTTCCCTTTCTTTTCCTCTCATTTTCTCTCTCACCCTGCATAGAGACACTCTGTTTTCTTAATAAACTCCCTTATGTGATTTCCCGTGTTCGGTGTGGTTTCCGTGCGATCCCTTACATTGGTGCTGCGACTCGGGATGGGTCCTTCCACTGTCTCTTAAGAGAGTGGAACCCCATCTGAGCCTCAGTGCCCCCCGGACACAGCCTCACCTTCCATTCTGCCTGTAAGCTCTGCTCTGCATCCATCACCAGACTTCAGATTGGTGAGTCCTCTAGGTGGGTTCCCCTAGGCTGGTTTATCTGGGACCCTTGAGGTAGCTGAGGGGTTGGGGGTACCCCCAGCCACAACTTTTATAGTTATGGCTGGCCCCTTGGTCTTATCTGCAAAGTGTTTTCCTGATTTTATGGTGGAGATTCTCTCTCAGGGTTGAGGCTTATCTCGCACTCACACTCGAAAACCCTGATATCAGGTCCTCAAACCCTTCTCGGCTTTTGCCCGGCACACACATTAGTGCTTGTGTGATGACATAATCAATGTGCTGCCCCTCATCTCCAGTCCAGTACTCTGGCCTCGGGACGCCCTGGCCACAGACTCAGCTGTATCAGTCCCCACCATGGGATCCGGGTCCTCCAATCTGGCAGATTCAACCCTGGGAACCCTTTGCCTGACCCCTGGCTTAAAGCCATCAAAATTCATTTGTGTAATGGCACACAGCTTCTGTGAGTGAGCGGGCAGATGGAAAGGGATTCCTTATCTTCAAGTCTCTTCTTTCTTGCTTGTTGGCTCTTCCTGCAGGCTCAGGCGCCTCCAGCCCCTGTTTCTCTGTTGTCCCCTGCTTCTCTATCTCCTTTATCCCGTTCTGTTTCTGCTTCCATTCCCCGGCCCAGCTCACGTAGTCCTTCTGCCACGAGGTCCTGCATACGCCGGTGTGGAGGGAGTAACCAGCCCAACCATCAGTGGCATATCCTAGTAAGGAGTATAATATAGCAGCCCCATTCCCCACAAGTAGTGGGAGATAATTGTTTCACAATTTTTGCATCCAAACCTGAATTGATTACTAACCAGGAAAAAGAGTTAAAATGCCCTAGGCATCAAGTTTCTGCTAGAACATTTTTAGCTCCTTTCAGATCCAGATCTCAGTCAAGGCTTACATTGAAATGTAAATGGAGGAAACCAGAATGCTCAGTGGGAAACCAGTCTCAAACCCAAGGAAAAAAGTATCCATTTTAAATTTCTCCTGGGCTGCAACTCAGAATACTTTTTTTCTCCCTTTCACCTCTTCTCTCTTTCTCATTTTCTCATGCTTCAATTAATGACCATTATCATTTTTCTTCTAGGACTTTTGTTTTTCTTAAATGCTACACTTTTGAGCTCACAATTTTGATCCTACATACCTAGGTTAATGATTTTTTGTCAGTTCTTTTTATCCAACTCCAGAGTTATTTTTGGACATCTGTTACATTGCGATGGAGATAAGCATTATGAGGCCTTTGCTTCTGTGTTAAATATAAGCATGCATAAAAATTAAAATTTTAAAAATGGATCCAAATATTTTTAATTCATGTGATTTGAAAAGGTTCAATTTAAATTGGGTAAACTAAAAATCTCTTGGTGGTCAAACTAATAAAATGTTGATGTTTATAAAATGTCTAACATCAATTTTTCTAAGATTTTTCTTCAACAGGAAAGAGATGGCAAATACTGTTGGTACAATTGTCTGATATCTTGTTTTTTTTACAATAAGATGAGTGAATTAGAGTTGACATGTATGGGATTACTCAAATGTGTTTGTTAGAGACATCTGATTAATTTACAAAGTTATTCCATGGAGTAACATACTTAAAAACATTATTCTTTGTATATTAAATATGTTCGTATTTTCCAGGTATACAAGACTTTAGAGCAGAAAATTTATCAAGCTGCTATTCTCCAAATTAAGCTTGTCTGTAATGGTAAACCTATAATTTAATGTTCTATTATAGGACCTGTCATCAATAGGGTATATGTAAAATTTGTTAAATGTATTTCTAAAAGTTATTGAGAGTGTGATTTGTTTAAAGGTTAAACATGAAAGCATTTTGCCACTTTGCCACACAAAAGGAAACTTAAAATCTCTCTCAGCCTTTCTTTAATTCATGTTTTACATATAATGTTAAATTGTGTTAACTAATGTTCATATAGACTCAGGAGTCAATATATGTAAACTTCTTAAAATGACATTTAAGAAAGAGTGTAATGCACAGTAGCAAAAATGGGACAACAGTGACTGAGATTGGGGTCTCTGACCTCATGACTTTGAACAGTGGACTTCCTTGAGAGCTACACAGAGCTCCTAACATTGCACTTTGCAGCTCTGAAAAAAAGTTACGTTAATGTCCTAGTCTCTGTAACTTTTCTGAAAACAAAGAATAATGCTTACATACATATATAAAGGTTACTGACATAACTCTTTAGATCTGCATTTCCATCAGAGAACAGAGCTAAAAGCCCTGCCTTACCTGAGATAAGGCTCTGCCTCACAACCCTGCTGCACATTAGAATGATTCCAAAGTAAGCCAGACTTTAACTCATTTAAAGTTGTGTTCAAAAGTTTGATGTTTGTTGTAAAGATTACTGTGATCTCAAACGGAATATAACTCAGCCAAAATTCAAGATAGCTATTGCACAAACTGAATGTTTTACTGTTGGTGATTCCATTTTGTATTTTCCTTGTAAACTCTAACTGTTGCCTGATTAATATTTTGCAGAAGTACACTGTAAATTAACTTGAAATAGTAAGCTATCACCTATAGGACAGATAATGTAGACCCCAATTAGATAAAAGGGGGTAAATAACTAAAGTTATAGATATTGAAGTTAAAGCCCAGTACTCTTACTTTATGACTGGTGAGACTGGCTTGCTGGATGGTTAAGATCAAACTTAGAGATTGAGATTAAATACAGAGGTCAAGAAAAGTCCATATTTGGGTCTTGCCCTCATCAGCCTGAATCCAGGGAACAAGAGGACTTGTATAACGAGTTTTGCAACTCTGGGTGGGCCACACGACCTCCTGATCAAGGAGATTGATGAGGCCACTAGAGAACGAAAAGCCACTCAATGCACCTGCCTCAGAGGAGGGTCATGGAAAAAGGGAGACACATCCCTTGGTGCTTCCAAAGGAAGCTACCTCATCGAGGAGACCCTGCCTAACCAATGGCACTAATGGAACTAAGAAGCTGCTCTACTCATAGAGTGACCCCTGTGGGAACTCAGCTGACTCTTTAACAGACAGGAACAGGTCAATTTGACCAGCTTTATCTTAAACACCTAGCAAAACAGTTAAAACCAAAATATAGCCATTCTTGGGCATGTAAAAGAAATAATAGTTAAATGTAACTTAAGATGTACACTTGTGTTAGTCCACTAGAATAAAGACTAAAAGCTACAAAAGAGAGATTCTTAGGCAAATGTGCCTGATAACTATCAAGAGAAACTGCCAGAGTCAGAAGTTTTTTAGTCAGTTTAAGGCCTACAGACCTTCCTAAGCTACACAGGTAGGCTTAATCTATATCTGCTAGTATGGTTATCTAGCCCTAAGTAACAGAAGTATAGAAATCTCTACTAAACACAGTCTACATTCCTGATAACCTGGACAATGTTAAAGTTCCCAAATAAAGGCCTTGTCCTCTCCAGCTTTTGCTAGACCCTGTTATGGGAACAACTTCTCAGTTCTTCCACCCGCTGGTGAGGGATTCATTGGCATGTTCCAGATTCTGCAACATTTATATTGTATTAATCTCATTTCAGTACTCATGTCTTTTTGTTCTTCTCTCATAGAAACACCCATCCCCAGATCCTTTACAACCTGCTCTTCCCCAACCAGACTTCTACCATGGACCCCTCGATTGACCCAATTTCTAAAAAGGGAACTCCAAACTGCTTGCCCCACGCTGTCCCCTTCCAGCTCAAAGAAGCCAGAGCGGTCATTGACCCCCTTTCCCTACAGCAGTAAATGAGTTCCTAAAATTAGAGGGGTGAATGAAGACAGAATTGGGGACAGGCAGTTAGTGTAGAAATGGGGGATCAGTCAAATTGAGGAAATGAAGTCCATAAAAACAATCTACCTTTGGAAGTCTGGAAGGAGAATGGACTTTTTACATCTCACCTGCAAAACCAGCCCCAGTCACTTAGGCAGGAAGGAGAGAGAAGGCTTCAGAAAGAACTGGAGAAAAGATTTTCTTATAAAAACAGAAACGGGGGAATGTAATGTACAAAGCTGCTCTCGCCACCCTTTCCGTTGCAGCCATTTCCCCGCCTCCCAAATACTGTCAGTCTGTGAACATCCTAGCTAGCTATTGGTTCATCAGTCAGCTTGCAAGTATCCTTCTCTGTTATTGGTCCCCTGTTAGCCCGGTGGAATTCAACTGCTTCATGGTAGCTACCCCGCCATCTTTTCTCATGCTTTTCTCTCCCCCTGACTCACTTTCTTTCTTCTCCTTGCTTTTCCACTCTCTCTAGCATGCACCCTTTCTCTTTCCTTTCTCTTTTCCTCTCATTTTCTCTTTCACCCTGCAGGGAGACACTCTGTTTGCTTAATAAACTCCCTTATGTGATTCCCCGTGTCCGGTGTGGTTTTTGTGGGATTCCTTACACAACCTGAGGCAAGGGTATAGTTTAATATATATGTTAAGGAAATGTAGTGTCCCTGCCTGTGAGGTGCTGCCAGGAATGGTGGCACCTGCCTATAATCCCAGTGAATCAGGAGGCCGAGGCAGAAGGATTACAAATTCAAGGCCAGCCTGGGCAATTTAGCAAGACCCTTTCTCAAAATCAAAATAAATAATAAAATAAAATTATTTGTTTCCCCAGTCAAAATCATGACTTGTAATTCCTTGCCTTCTCTCCTCGGTCTTCTTTAACATCTAGCCAAGGGTGATGACCATGGCAGTAAAAGGAAAAGAACATTATAAAGCAAGGATGTAGTGACCGATCAGATAGTAGAGAACAAACAAGTTGCTAAGTCCCTGTACCTGGCAGAATGATGGCTTTGCCTTTGGGCTACTTGGGTGCATGTATAAACAGATATACTCTTTGATTAGCAAATAACCTCAGTTTGTTTTTGTTTCTTAAAATTCACATAGAATTTTATCACTACCTCTCCTTAACCATTCTAAATCCCTAGCATAAGCCAAATTAAGATGATGTTGTATTTCCAGCTATCTTCTTCGGATTACAAATTCAAGAACCAGACCTTAGTTCTTTAAAGCCCTGAACTTTTCCTTGAGTATTTGACAAATTTGATAATTATTCTTTAATTCTCAATTTTAAAAAAGTTGAAGGAGACAGAAAAGGGGAGGAAGGGGGAAGTACTGGGAATTGAAATGGAGCAAATTATGTTATACAAATTTATGAATATGTCAAATAAATCCCACTGTTATACATAACTGTAGTGAACTAATAAAAACATTTTAGAAAGTTAAAAAAAAGATACAAGGATAGATTTTTAATAATCATGGTTCTTCAGGCACACACAGTTAAATGTAGTTTAATCAAATGTGGTCAGAGGGGGACCTGCAATAGAATCAGGAAGGCTGCTAAAACAAGTGGGTCTCCTGGACCCTACACATAAAATTTCTTTTTCATTAAGTCTGGAGTGAAGCATGGGGTATGCCTTTCTTAAAAAAACAATTTTTTTCAGATGATTCTGAAGCATACTAAAGTTTGAGTTCCACTGGCACAGTGGAAAAGACAAACATAAGAGAATAGTTATAAAACAGTTGAGCTTATTAGCAATAAAGGAGAGATTCACAACATAGAATGGAGACACATGGAGAGTAACGAAGAAGTGGATAAAAATTCACCTGTTACAATGAAAGAGATATAGGTTAAAATTCTGATACTGTCACTTGCATGTGATTGGCCATTTCTTAAGGTCACAAGTCCTCATATGCAAAACATGGAAACTATCCAATTCATGCAATTATTTCAAGGTTTCAGTGATCATATATTAAGTGCTTAATTTAATTTTGGTGTACAGTAAACATTACTCTGAAGCCATCATGATTTTCATTCATTAAATCCAAAGGAAAAATCCCAATTTCATTCTTCATAGAACTAGAAAAAGCAATGATGAAATTCATTTGGAAAAATAAGAGATCCAGAATAGCCAAAGCAATCCTTAGCAAGAAAAGTGAAACAGGAGGCATCACAATACCAGACCTCAAACTATACTACAGAGCTATCATAATAAAAGCATCATGGTATTGGCATCAAAAAAGACATGTAGACCAATGGTACAGAATTGAAGATACAGAGACAAACCCACATAAATACAGTTATTTCATACTAGACAAAGGTGCCAAAAACATTCACTGGAGAAAAGATAGTCTATTCAACAAATGGTGCTGGGGAAAATGAAAAGCCACCTGTAACAAAATGAAATTACACCTTTATCTCTCACTCTGCATGAAACTCAACTTAAAGTGGATCAAAGACTTAGGCACTAGGACAGACACCCTGCGACTACTAAAAGAAAAAATAGGCCCACATCTTTACCATCTCAGCCTGGATCTGACTTCCTTAACAAGATTTCTAAAGCGCAAGAAGTTAAATTAAGAATCAATAAATGGGATGGACTCAAACTAAAAAGCTTCTTCTCAGCAAAAGAAATAATCAATAAAATGTGAAGAGAGAACCTATAGATTGGGAGAAAATCTTTACCACATGCACCTCAGATAAAGCATTAATCAATCTCTAGGATATATAAAGAACTCAAAAAAATTTAACACCAAAAAAAAAAACCAAATAACCCAATCAATAAATGGGCTAAGGAAATGAACAGACATTTTACAGAAGAAGATATACAATCAAACAACAAACATGAAAAAATGTTCAACATCTCTAGCAATTAGAAAAATGCAAATCAAATCAAAACTACTCTAAGATTTCATCTCACTCCAATAAAAAAAAGACAATTATCAAGAATACAAGCAACTATAAATGTTGGCAAGGATGTGGAGAAAAGGTACACTCATACATTGCTGGTGGGAATGCAAAATGGTGCAACCATTATTGAGAGATTCCACAGAATACTTGGAAGGGAACCACCATTTGACCCAGTTATCCCACTCCTCAGTTTATACCCTAAAGATTTAAAAATCAGCATACTACAGTGATGCAGTCATATTAATTAATTTATAGCAGCTGAACTCACAATAGCTAAACTATGGAACCAACCTAGATGCCCTTCAACAAATGAATGAAGAAAATGTGGTATATACATATGTGTGTGTGTATAATATATACACACATGATGGAATACCACTCAGCTTTAAATAAGAATAAAATTATGGCATTTGCTGATAAATAGATAGAGTTGGAGAATACCATACTAAGTGAACCAAGCTAAACCCAAAAAGTCAAAGGCCAAATATTTTCTCTGATATGCAGATGTTAATTCACCAAAAGGGAGCAGGGCTATAGATTTACTTTAGAGTATAGAGTATAGAGTTACTTTATTTTAGGTAGAGGGGAGTAAAGGGAGCAGAAGGGTATGGGGGAAGGGTATTTATAATAAGAAACATTATTACCTCATGTACATATATGAATGCATGACCGATATAATCCTACAACATGTACAATCAGAAAAATGAGAAATTATACTCCATTTATATATGAGCTATCAAAATGTATAAATGCATTGTACTGTCATGTACAACTAATTAGAACAAATAAAAAAATTAATAAAAAAATTTTTAGAAGACTCATTGGACATGGTGTGTAGCCACCATGACTTAGCTGTAACAAGAAGAAAAAAAAAAAAAGGAAAAAGAACAGATCAGAAGTTTTTCTGAAAAGACTCCAAATTTAACCTTTGCACAATGTATCTCAAAGTATAAATGCAGTCTTGCAGCTCACAAGATTTCAACTAGGAAAGGAACCACCATATGACCCAGTTATCTCACTCCTTGGTATATATCCAAAAGATGTAAAATCAGCATACAATAGGAATGCAGCTACATCAATGTTTATAGCAGTGCCATTCACAATAACTAAGTTGTGGAACCAAGCCAGACACCTGTCAAAAACAAATGGATAAAGTAAATGTGATATACATACATAATGGAGTTTTACTCAGCCATAAAGAAGGATGAAATTATGGCATTTGCTGATAAATGGATGGAACAAAGAACATCATGCTAAGTGAAATAAACTAAACCCAGAATGTCAAGGGTTGAATATCTTCTCATATGAAGAAGCTAGCCCAAAATAAGGGGAGGAAAAGGTGGAGGGGATCCCATGAAAATAGAATAGAGTTTTAAAACTTTGTATCTTAGATTCTATAATGTGACAACAAAGTACCAACATACAGTTTCAGGGCCTGAATTTTCATTTGTGTTTACAATCGTACAAATGCCAAATGAAACTCAGATCAAGACAAGACTGATCTAGAAACAGAAGAAGAGCTGGGAAAACTGAGTCATTGTGTGGTGTGAGGCAGTTTAATATATTCAGCCGTGGCAATCAATGCCATCTTGGTGCTGTGAGCAGACGTGTGATTTGGAATCTGTAACTTTCACCAGTTCTCTAAGTTTTATATGCTTCCAGGAAGTTACAGTACTGCAAGGCATTTTGTTGTAGTTCCCATGGGCTACTGAAGGGTGATCTTATACAAAGCCCAAATTATAATTCATTTTACATTTGGTGAGGAATGCAAGTGGCATGTATTGGTGTGGTGGCACTTTAAAAGTGCCCAAATCACAAGAACACACACACATATACATGCACACGTACACACACCTGCACTTTAACCTTACCGTGGAGATGTGGGAAGGATTTTTAATTCTTGGATTTAGACAGAATGATAATCATAATTATGATGATAATGATGACTATTTTGGCAACAAAGACGATGATGATAAAAAATACAATCCCAATAAAGAAGATGGGACTGTTGATAATGACTTTATATCTTGTTTGCCTATATGGAGTCTCCTTTATTAATTCAATAATATTTGATGTACTTTTGAAGTTTTCTCTAGTCACTGCTACATGTCTATTGTTTCCCAAGTTCCTAAAGACAAAGATTATGTCTTTTACTTCTAGATCCTTCATTTCCATTTTTTCATATACTCAGCAGGTATTTGTTGACTGTCTACTATAGTTGTGGTAAGCCCTGGCACTGAACTAGGCATGCATTAAGTGTTCAGCAAATTTTTTATTAAGGAAGAAACATCAAACTATAGATATAGGACATTATACATTATTTAAGAAGTAGAAATATGATTTATTCTTTTCTACTTCCATAATAGCTAGTTGAGAACATATGATTGATGCTTAACAAAAAGTCATTGATAAATATATAACCCTACAGTAAAAAAAGGGTAAAGGGAATATAATAGAATTCTGATTATATTCTCAATTTTTCTACAGGGCTAAAGGTACTCTGAAATATAAAAGTATATTAATTCATTTTTAAAAATTTTTTTTTGGTACCAGGGATTAATTCAGGGGTTTTAACCACTGAACCACATTCCAAGTCCTTTTTATTTTTTTAAATTTTGAGACAGGGTTTCGCTAAGTTGCTCAGGGACTCACTAAGTTGCTAAGGCTGGCTTTGTACTCGCAATCCTCCTTCCTCAACCTCAAGAGCCACTGGGATGACAGGTATGCATCACTGCAACAGGCTATTTTTTAAATATTTTTAATGAAGCAACTTTATTTTATCTTTGGGGCTTTATTCTAATCCTACTTAAGTTTCCTAAGTCTATTAATTTAAAAGAGAAATTATGAAAATTAAAATACGAAATTTGGGATCTTATTCTTTAGCTCCACTGACAATCACCATAAAAGAACTAGTTCCAAATTATTTTTAAATTAAAGCTCAGCACTTTAAAAAGCAAAATATTATTAAGCCTATCCTGAATACTAATTTTCCCAATCAAGTTTTGTCCAAATTCTTGTTATACCCCCACAGAACTAAAGTAATGACAGTCTGAAGAAACAAATAGTCTTATTGATCACCAAAACCAAGAACAATGCCTGGCAGAGAATACACATAAACTCTTTGCTGAGGAATGAATAGATCCATATAGCAAAGACAAAATTATGACAGTGTACCAGGATGCTATGAAATCCATAATAGGTAAAGAACACATCTTGTATAATATGTCAAAATTCAATCTACTGTCACGTGTATCTAAAAAGAACAAATAAATTTTTAAAACCCTGTAAAAAAGAACATACCTGTGACTTTTTTAAAAATCGACACCACTTGGAGAAAAAAAAAAAGATTAATGAGAAGCTATTTATCTTAGACTTGAGAGTTTACTGTGGTTTTTATTGTTTAATGTTTTCTGAATCCATAGTATCCAAGTTTAAAAAGAAAAAATTTCCCAAAGCACTACATTACTCTCATTTTTAATCTATCTCCCATCTCAATTTATCGTGGGCCTGAGCTACTCAGATCCTAACCACAATCTTGCATTACAGTAAAGCTTGCTGGATTAACTACCTGTTAAATGTGTCCAAAAGGCATCCGACTTACCATTTTTATTGGTATGAAGCCTTCCAATTTCATATATATTATAACTGATCTGAATCTAAGGGAGGCAGACGAGGAAACTGTGGGCCAGTGCAGATAAAAGACTAAAAAATGATGGTGCCTGGACCAAAATCTTGCTGTTTTTTGCACTACATTATTCCTATGAAATATTTCTTATCACATAACCTCTCCCTCTCCCACAAATTGCAAAGCAGCATTAACCTCTGAAAAATAGCTCCAAAAGGCTTCTCAAAGATGTTTTTGGGTGCTGGGCATGATAGTGCATACCCATAATCTCAGTGCCTCAGGAAGCTGAGGAAGGAGGATTCCAAACTCAAAGCCAGTCTCAGCAAATTAGTGAGACCCTACCTCAAAAAAAAAAAAAAAAAAAAAAAAATTAAATTAAAAAGGCTAGGGATACAGCTCAGTGTTAAAGCAGGCCTGGGTTCAATCTCCAATACATATATATATTTCTTTCTTTCTTTGAGGTCTCTCTAGTCATGAAACATAAGCCACAGCACAACTAAGTGTGTAAATCCATTACTGACAGTGCCCAGCAGAATCCAGGTGTTTGAAAGTAAGTCTTAACCTGTGTTCAGGCATTTCTTTGTCTCTGCATTGCTCTTCTAGGCCAGTGATACTTGGTTTAGCACAAAGCTGACCTTCCTCAGTGCTTAGAGACCAAAGTGAAATTCCAGCTAATAAGTATGTAATTTGACAAATGTCATGATTCTCTATTGCTTAGAGAATAGCAGAAATTTGAAAATATCAAATAGTTCTTTGTAAAACATTAAGGATAGATAGTTAAAATTGGAGAGGAAATCAAAATAAGAGGTTTTCAGCCAAAACAAAATGATGTTCCCCATTTATGTACAATGAATCAAAATGCAATCTGTAAAAAATTTTTTAAAAATTTAAAAAGAGATTTTCAGCCAAATCATACATGAATAATGTATGATTGATAATAACATATTCAAATGTATGCATATATAATTAAAAGAGATGGGAAGAATTTGGAGAAACCATCAACTTAGCCATTAGTGGGTGTTCTAATCAATATTCCTAAACACAGGTATCCAACCATCTTAGTTCCTTTGTTAAGCTGATATTAAAATATCATGCCAGTGTCTTATACTAGTAGGTAAACAATAAATGCTCATTGAAAAAAATTAAATAGAACAGAATTGAATTGCCAAAGGCAACATACTTGAAGATTCATTGGGAAAGATGTCTGAGAGTCAAGGCTAATTTAAAATGGTGTGACATTAATACATGGGGGGGCCAGATTAATTTTATTAGAGCATCTATTAAAAATTCAATCACGTGGTAAAGCTGAACTAAATTTCTTACACGTGACAGAAAATTGACATGGTCTCAAGTTGGGGAAGTGACTATGTGAGTTCACTGAGAGGCTGAGAGAAAAGGTAGGGATAAGACTCCATTGGACTGATGTTTCCACTGTACTTGGACATGAAGACTTACAGATTCTAAGCAAAAGAATGTAGAAGCTTCTTCCTCATTTCCCTTAACTTTGAGGTTTGAAAGCAAACAGATTTTAACCAGAAACTGAGGTAGTGCCTCTGCTGCATGCTGACCCTCCACCCCATCCCCAGGAGCAGCTGCCACCCTTCTGACCATAGGTACGGAACAGGGGATAGAGGTAAAGGATGAGGAGAGACAAAACTACCAATAACAAGAAGGTCCTAGGTCTAGCACCTCAGCTAGACATGAAGGTTCTCGAACGTCTTTCTTCCTTGAGGACAAAATGAAAAACTGGTCCTGGCCAAACCTTTCTTGTTCAACAGATCCAGGGGAAACTTAAGGAAACCCAGTGTGCTTCATCCTCCTCTACTTTGAGTGAGGAATCACAGACAAACCCTACCACCAGAGGAAAGTTTCAGAGAGAGAAAAACCCAGGAATATTTCCAGTGAGAAATGATTGCACCTATTCAAAGAAGGGCACCCATTTCACACAGGGCCAAATTCAACTCTCCCCCTCCCCCAGCCTGCAACTAGAATCACCACCAACTCCTTCACATTACATTCTGGTGTTTAGTAATTACAGTCATGATAGTCAATATGGTTAAGCCATTATAGTCCTCAGAATGCATTCATGTCCAATGTCTCTTAAAATAATAATATTGCAAGGTATTATTGTTCCCAGGTAATAAACACAGAAGCCAAAGTACAGAAAGGTAAAACGACTTTGCCAAGTAGTAAAAGGTAGAGCCAGAATTTAACCTGAATCTTCTGACTCTAAATCCCAGGCTTTTTGCATAAAAAAGGTTAAGTATGTATCAGCTGCCTAGAAATTAACCCACATCTGATACCCAGATAAATTCTCATCCAAGTGCTGAAGTAAGCTTCAAGAGGGGGTTCGAACAGCTCCCCTAGCCTGACACATTTACCTCCTGGTCACTGAAGGAAACAGGGAATTTGACTCCAAAAGTAACCAACTACTAGTGTGGGGGAGGGGAGGGAGTTATCGCTGAATAGTGATTCAGAGCACAGGATTTAGTCAGACGTACATGAGTTTCAAATATATCAATTGCATTTCCTCTAAGCAACTCATTTTACTTCCCTCAGCCTAAATATGCTTATCTATAATTTAGAAATAATGGCTTACAGAACTGTGAGTATTCAAATAATGTGCTTTAAGCTCTGAGCATGGGGCTTGGTACATACATATTAAGTAATCAAATATTAGCTTTCTTTTATTTTCATACACAACCACATATAACCACAGAAACCATTAATGTCCTCTGTATTACCGATAACTAACATTTTTGTGATCACTTATTCATGAAACAGACTCTATTGTCTCACCAGAATAAATCTTAAAAAGGTACATGGAAGTAGAGGTATGGAATGGAACAAGTACTGTTTTAGAAATAATAAGAACCTCAATTTAATTTTTAGTTCCTCTGCAAAATGCACTGCGAGACCCAGAACAGGTCAGTTCCCCTTCCATTCATTTTTGACATCTGTGAAATGAGGGGATCAAATGAGATTACAAAGGCCTTGTTCAAATCTCTTGTTCCTCCAAGGAAAGGAAAGGATGCGGAAGGCAAACCGTCGTTGGCAAAATGGTGCTGAACCCCCTACTGGCTCAAGCTGTGTGAATTCTCGCCTCAAATGGCTGGCCTGAGAGTTTAAGCCACACGGAAAAACTCTCTTTCCCTTTGGATGAGACTCTGAAACCTCGGCCAGGACTCAAAGGTCCCAACTGAAAACAGCTTCAAGTCACTGGATAACAAAGGGAAAGGCACCCTGCGCCAGCAAGAAGAGTCTGGTAAGCTGTATTTCATTGTCAACCAGCTGAAAATTCTATCATACAGCCGGCCTCTAGCCCAGCCACCCCAAGTCTCAAGATGAAGCCAGCCCTCATCCAAAGTTGCCTTTCTACAATCAAATCAGCAATTGCCCTGTAACATAGAAAGTGCTTGTTACGCTCTCTCCAAAACTCAGGACCTTCAAACAGCATTCTAAGTGCCTAAAAATCTAGCTCCTCTGTTCTGCTTTCTCTATCCTGAACCTAGCTCTGTAATCGGCCTGTCTTGCCTGCCAACAATTTCAACTCTGCTAACACTGTTTATTGTATCTTGCAGCTGCCATGGATTCATTTACTTTGCTTCGACCTTCTTTGGTTATTAACACTGTTTAATCTTCCCTGCACAACGCAAATCCAGACCCCCTCCCAAAAATAAAAACATGGTATCTGACATTCTGAGGCTGTGGTGGCCCACTCCCCACCCTTTCTTGCCTGACTTGAGACTCCCCCTAAGTCTTTCAAAACTTTTCCTGAGACACCAACACAAGTATATTAAGAGCTTTCGTTTTCGGAAAAGAGGAAAAAAATGAACAAAAAGACCAAATACAACTTACTTTCATCCAGGGGCGCACAGTTTTGGAAAGAAGAAAACAGAATTATAATCCACTGCGATCCCCCAACCCCAAAAGAGGAATTTGTTGTGAAATACTTCTTTTTCCACTTTGCCGGTGAAGGAGCCCGGTGGTAGGCATACATCCACAGGCTGATGCAAGATGCCTTTGAGAGAAACCTCACATTCTGAGGATTCCTGGGAAAGCGCCAGGGATCCCAGCATCCAATATATTGCACATTTGGTTTCAATTAGAAAGGGGGTTGGGGAGGGAAGAAGGAAAGTCACCAATCAGAGCTGTTTTCTGTTTAGAGACTATTTCTTTTGACCCAAGGGACCACGGCAAAGCTATAATTTACAGCACAACCCATTCATAGAAGAAAAAATATGTATAACCATAGGACAGACTTAAAGACATAGCTCCTTTCTGCCTTTCCCCACCCACATCCATCCCCAAGCCCTCCACCTCCATCTAAGACTAGGTCCTCATCTGGTGACCCCCCCCCCAACACACACACACACCTCATTTTTCTTACTTGATTTGAAGTTATAAGCAGAACTTATTTGGCCTCAGTAACCTCAGACCTGACTTCAGATGCTGTGAGTTGTCTGAAGAGTTTTAATAGTTTATCTTTGTACTGTTCTTTCTCTTTGTAAAATAACTCTAGTTTGAGTTTGGAGTCTCTTCCAATTGAAGCTTCCAGAACAGTTGGGTCACATACATGGAGCTGATCCTTAGTGTTTTTACCATAAGAGCTCGAAGCTGAGTCCTCCTCAAAAGATTAGATTTAATCCCTTGCCCCCACTGCCTCCTTTACTAAAAAATTTGGATGGTTCCAGCGTCCATGATTCCTAATTTTTTTTTCCACTCAATTCCCAATTGGCTGCTGCTGCCAAGGGTCTGTTGCTGTCCTGGATTCTTGCTGCTAAACGAAAACAAAAGCGTTTACAAGGACCTTCTAAATTATTTTGTAAACTTTTTTTTTTCCTTCTCTGTGGTCAGAGCCAGAGATCATGTGAAAATGGCATGTAGGCGACAGAGGAGGAATCCTTGTTCGGCTCTCCAAATGATAGCTAAAAATCCTCTCCATCCATCCAGGCTCCAGCCTTAACCTTTCAAAACCTGGATCGTTACTCAGCAAGCACAGAACCTGGAGGTCCTGATTCTCTGTGAGTTTAGGGAGTGCAGGGCAAGCAGGGATTTGAGGAAAGGAGATCCTGTGAGGAAGGTAGATGGCAAAAGAAATGTTAAGAAGGACTCACCTACCTTTGATAACCACCTCCTGGTAAAGGAACCTCCTTCTTCTGAGGAGATATCACCAACTCTTCTCTTCTTGTACTTGACATGTGATTGTACAGCCTCCAAGATGAGCAGGAAGAGAGGTGGGGCCACCAAGACAAAGAAGGAGGGGCATCCCCATAGTAAGTTTGGAGCATGAAATGCTTTATAAAGGGAACTACCAAGCAAAGAAGTCTCCAAATAAGAATTATATTGGTCAAAATATTTCTTTTATTGTGTACATGTGCAAATATATAACAACAAATCTCACCATTATGAATAAGTATAATGCACCAATTTAAAAAAAAATGCCAATTGAGGTGGCCATGAAATTAAAATCCAAACAGTCAATGTTAAGTCTCTAAAAGGCTCAGCTCAGCACCAATCTGAGAATCAGAACATAGCTGTCATATCTGTGCTTCACAGTTGGAAAAGGATACAGAGAATGGCGAGACTGTTCAAAGGACAGCCACAAAGACAATGGTAGAAAACGAGATTAAAGAGGAAAAAAAATAGCACTAGAGTTATTTTACAAAGAGAAAGGACAGTACAGAGATAAACTATTAAGACTTTTCAAACAACGCACAGTATCTGAAGTCAGGTCTGAGGTTACTGAGGCCAAGATGTTCAGCTCAATTCAATAAATATATATTGAGCATTTATCAGGAACTTTACTGGGTGCCTGCCAAAAAATATCTACAAACATCTGGTTATGGAAATAGTCCTAGAGCTCTCAGACATCCAAGCCTGTAGGGGTTTACTTCTTTGGCATTACTATAAAGAATGCACTGTTAGTATAAACCATAATTTCACAGATTTGGTGAGGTTACAGGTCAAACATAAAAGAGTATAATAGCTTCATGAAGTCAGAAACTAATAAAGGACAGGTACCTATAGGTGAGTGCCCTCAGACACTAGTATCTAAGATGGCTCTACTACACAGGCAGCACTGTTTGTATATGTGTAAGCTCAGATTCCAGCTTGAGCCAGGAATGTTGATTTCAAACCCAGCCCATCTGGGTTTGTCTAAGAAAGGATGAGCAGTCCATAGGGAGTTTGTGTACAGACCAAGGAAACTTCTGGGGAAGAACTCACTGAACAAATAAAGAACAAAGAGGTTAAATATATGGTCCAAGCGCAAATAAATTTTGTCAAGGGTAGGAGTAGCTCAAAGAAAAATACTGAATCACTAGACACAGTGGCATATGTCTAAAATCCTAGAGAGTCAGGAGGCTGAGGCAAGAGAAATGCAAGCTGAGGCCAGACTGACTCAAAATAAAAAAGGACTGGGGATATGGTAGAGCAACACTGGGTCAACCGAAAGAAAGAAAGAGGGGAAGAGCAGTAGGAAGAAAAAGAGGGAGGGAGAGAAAGGGAAAGAGAGAGAGAGAAAAGAAAGAAGAAGGGAAGAAATAAAGAAGGAAATGGAAGGAAGGAAGGAAAGAGGGAAGGAAAGAAGGAAGGAAGGGAGGGAGAGAGGAAGGAAACCATATCTATCACTCAAAATATTATGCCTGTCACTCAAAATACCATCTCTATTATTCAGGCTATCTCAGCCAAGTTCAAGGTCTAATCCTGAACTTTAGGAAGTAGTGCTATCTAAACAAGAGCAAGGAAAAGGTGAAACTAATATGTCACTGAAATGTCTGAGGGACATTTAAGGCATTAGAAGGAATCACAGGCTTTGAGCCTCGGTTTTCAGGGACAATTCTTGTTGGGTAGGGAGGGGTATACCTCTTCAGCTTCGACAAGTCATTGCTGTAGGAAACCAAGTTGGGAAGAAAGAAAATGGCAAATGCTGCTTCAAAGCTGAAAAAGCCAATTCATGAAACACAAAGAAGAAATTTCCTGAGGATTCTTAAAACTATTTGATGAAGTTTTGAGTAAGGCTAGAATTCCTAATATTGTGGGAACAGATGTGGAGAAATACTATTTTATTACTCTTTTGTGAACAAATTTTACCCCCTGGTTGGCTCAACTTGGGAAACATGAGTCATTGCAATCAGAATTATTTATGTTCCATAGAAGGTAATACATCCTAGTTATGAGGACATTTTTACACTGAAAATGAATAACTGAGAAGTAAAACAGAATTCCAGTACTAGGATTTTACTAAAAATAGCATATAAATATCTGGAATGTTCAAGATGCAGTTAATTAGAAGTAAGGAAATGTGCAAGATGACTTTCAAGATCTTTTCTTGTCTGCAAACCATTGTTCAAGTAAATATGAGTGTTGAGAACTGAAATAAGTATGAAATGGCTCATACCTTTGTGATGCTTTAGGAAATAAAAAGAACGATGGAAGTAAAAAGAATTTAATTAATTTAGTTTAAGAACCACACATATCTTAAAATGATATGAGTATTCATAGAAACCAAATCTACATGGTACTTGTAAGCTTCAACAGGAATTAGCAACCAGTAATGTAGTTTTATCTCCTGCCTCTTCTTCCTTCACTTCTCTCTTATCCTATTATTTTCCCTACTTTTTCCTTCATGCTTTCATTTCTCCTCTGACACTGTCTCTCTCTCTTTTTCTCTTCTGCATATTCCTGCACATCGGTCTTTAACCTACTTCTTTTCAGCAAACCAGCTCTTTCAGCTTCTTTTCATACATTCCTAAAAGTTACCCTAAAATGGTACCTTATCTCTAAAATTTATGTCCTTGGTTTAAATGAGCATGAGAAAATGACTAGTTTTGTTGAAACCCAGTTCCTGAATCTTGATTCAAAGAATTTTATTAATTGATCAAATATGCTTCATTTATTTACCCTCTGCCTCTAAACTATAGGGGGAAAAGGATCAGATAATACAAATATGTCCCCAAGGGTCCACACTCATAGATATGTCATTTGTCAGAAGGAAGGTTTCATACATTAGGAAAAACCCACAATTATAACCAATAATTATGGCAAATAATTAACAAAGCCTGACAATCCCTGGATTTTACAGAAATTATGCCTCACCAACACAAATCCAGAGAACATTGTATATAGTGGAGTCATATTGTGCATACATTTAATATAAGTACCAATTTTAGAACCTAATTCTTAAAATGAGATTCCTTGTTATCGGCTAATACATCCACAATAGACAAATCCATTAACATATATAAAGGCAGAAAGTCTTAATATTTTAAAAAATTCAGTGTGGAAGAACTCTTGTAGACAACAGAAATATCGGTTTTCTTAAAAGTAGAATAATCTGAATGTCCAAATAGCTTCATATAGACTGCCTTTGATTCTTCCTGAGTTAGCTCATGATCTTTTTTTTTTTTTTTTTTTATTGTAAACAAATGGGATACATGTTGTTTCTCTGTTTGTACATGGCGTAAAGGCATACCATTTGTGTAATCATAAATTTACATAGAGTAATGTTGTTTGATTCATTCTGTTATTTTTTCCCTTCCCCCCACCCCTCCCACCCCTCTTTACCCTCTATACAGTACTTCCTTCCTCCATACTTGCCCCCCTCCCTAACCCTAACTCTAACCCTAACACTAACCCTTCCCTCCCCCCCATTATGTGTCATCCTCCACTTATTAGCGATATCATTCGTCCTTTGGCTTTTTGAGATTGGCTTATCTCACTTAGCATGATATTCTCCAATTTCATCCATTTGCCTGCAAATGCCATAATTTTATCATTCTTTATGGCTGAGTAATATTCCATTGTATATATATACCACAGTTTCTTTATCCACTCATCAATTGAAGGGCATCTAGGTTGGTTCCACAGTCTGGCTATTGTGAATTGAGCAGCTATGAACATTGATGTGGCTGTGTCTCTGTAGTATGCTGATTTTAAGTCCTTTGGGTAAAGGCCAAGGAGTGGGATAGCTGAGTCAAATGGCGGGTCCATTCCAAGTTTTCTAAGGAATCTCCACACTGCTTTCCAGAGTGGCTGCACTAATTTGCAGCCCCACCAGCAATGTATGAGTGTACCTTTCTCCCCACATCCTCACCAACACCTGTTGTTGCTCGTATTCTTGATAATCACCATTCTAATTGGGGTGAGATGGAATCTTAGGGTGGTTGTGATTTGCATTTCTCTTATTACTAGAGATGTTGAACATTTTTCCATATGTTTGTTGATTGCTTGTAGATCTTCTTCTGTGAAGTTCTATTCATTTCCTTAGCCCATGTTGTCGACTGAATTATTTGAATTCTTGGAGTAAAGTTTTTTGAGTTCTTTATAGATTCTGGAGATTAGTGCTCTATCTGAAGTATGATTGGCAAAGATATTCTCCCCATTCTGTAGGCTCTTTCTTCACATTGCTGATAGTTTCCTTTGCTGAGAGAAAGCTTTTTAGTTTGAATCTATCCCAGTGGTTGATTCTAGCTTTTATTTCTTGTGCTATGGGAGTTCCTGTTAAGGAAGTCTGATCCTAGACCAACAAGGTGAAGATTTGGACCTACTTTTTCTTCTATAATCTGCAGGGGTCTCTGGTCTGATTCCAGAGGTCCTTAATCCATTTTGAGTTTAGTTTCGTGCATGGTGAGGAGATATGGGTTTAGTTTCATTCTGCTGCATATGGATTTCCAATTCTCCCAGCACCATTTGTTGAAGAGGCTATCTTTTCTCCATTGCATATTTGGCCCCTGTGTCTAGTATGAGAAAATTGTATTTATTGGGTTTGTGTCCGTGTCCTCTATTCTATACCATTGATCTACCTTTCTATTTTGGTACCAATACCATGCCGTTTTTGTTACTATTGCTTTGTAGTAGAGTTGAAGATCTGGTATTGCAATACCCCCTGTTTCACTCTTCCTGCTAAGGATTGCTTTAGCTATTCTGGGTTTCTTATTCTTCCAGATGAATTTCATAATTGCTTGCTCTATTTCTGTAAGGTACGTCATTGGGATTTTAACTGGAATTGCATTGAATTTGTATAGCACTTTAGGTAGTATGGCCATTTTGACATATTAATTCTTCCTATCCAAGAACATGGAAGATCTTTCCATCTTCTAAGGTGTTCTTTAATTTCTTTCTTTAGTGTTGTATAGTTCTCATTGTAGAGGTCTTTCACCTCTTTTGTGAGATTGATTCCCAAGTATTTATTTTTTTCGAGGCTATTGTGAATGGGGGTAGTTTTCCTAATTTCTCTTTCTGAAGATTCATCACTATGTAGAAAAATGCGTTGGATTTATGGGCATTGATCTTGTTAACCTGCTACTTTACTGAATTCACTTATGAGTTCTAAGAGTTTTCTGGTGGAATTTCCAGGTTCCTCTTAAATATATAATCATGTCATCATGGAACAGTGATAGTTTGAGTTTCTTCTTTCCAATTTCCGTCTCCCTTTAATCTCTTTGGTTTGTCTAATTGCTCTGGCCAGAGTCTCAAGAACGATGTTGAATACAAGTGGTGGAAAGAGGGCATCCCTGCCTTGTTCCAGTTTTTAGGGGGAATGCTTTCGTTTTTCACCATTTAGAATGATATTAGCCATGGGCTTAGCATAAATGGCCTTTACAAGTTAAGGAATGTTCCCACTAATCCCTATTTTTTCTAGTGTTTTGAGCATGAAGGGTGTGCTGTATTTTATTCGAAAGCTTCTCTGCATTATTGAAATAATCATGTGATGCTTGACTTTAAGTCTATTAATGTGGTGAATTACAGTTTATTGATTTCCTGATGTTGAACCAACCCTTGCATCCCTGGGATGAAACCACTTGATCATGGTGCACTATCTTTTTAATATGTTTTGTATGCGATTTGCTAAAATTTTGTTGAGAATTTTTGCAGTCGATGTTCATTAAGGATATTGGTCTGAATTTCTTTCCTTGATGAGTCCTCTGTCTGGTTTAGGTAATCAGGTGATATTGGCTTCATGAATGAGTTTGGGAGGGTTCCCTCCTCTCTATTTTATGAATACTTTGAGAAGTATTGGAATGAGCTCTTCTTTAAAGGTTTTGTAGAACTCGGCTGAGAACCCATCTGGATCCCCGGACTTTTCTTTGTTGGTAGGCTTTTGATGACTTCTTCTATTTCAGTACTTGAAATTGGTCTATTTAAATTGTTTATGTCCTCCTCGTTCAGTTTAGGCAATTCATATGTCTCTAGAAACCTTGTTGATGTCTTCGAAATTTTCTATTTTGTTGGAGTATAGATTTTCAAAATAGCTTCTAATATGTTTTGTATTTCAATCCTGTCTGTTGTGATATTTCCTTGTTCATTTCCGAATTTAGTGATTTGGGTTTTCTCTCGTCTTCTCTTTGTTAGTGTGGCTAAAGGTTTATCAATTTTGTTTATTTTTTCGAAGAACCAACTATTTATTTTGTCAAGTTTTTGTATTGTTTCTTTTGTTCAATTCATTGATTTCAGCTCTGAGTTTAACTATTCCTGTCTTCTACTACTTTTGGTGCTGTTCTGTTTTCTTTTTTCTAGGGCTTTGAGCTGTAGTGTTAGGTCGTTATTTGTTGAGTTTTACTTCTTTATTAAATGCACTCCATGAAATAAATTTCCCTTAAGTACTGCTTTCATAGTGTCCAGAGATTTTGATATGATGTTTTCTTTGTTCTCATTTACCTCTAAGAATTTTTAATTTCCTTCCTAATATCTTCTGTTATCCATTATCATATAATAGCATATTTGTTTAATCTCCAGATGTTGGAATAGTTTTCTGTGTTTTAACTCTTTCATTTATTTCTAACTTCAATCCATTATGATCTGATAGAATACATGGTAGTGTCTCTATCTTCTTGGTATTTGCTAACATTAGCTTTGTGGCATAATATATGGTCTATTTTAGAGAAGGATCAATGTGCTGCTGAGAAGGAAAGTGTATTCGCTCTTGGTGGATGGTATATTCTATAAATGTCCGTTTTTAAGTCTAAATTATTGATTGTGTTATTGAGATCTACTGGTTTCTTTGTTCAATTTTGTCTGGAAGATCTGCCAGTGGTGAGAGAGGCGTGTTAAAATCACCTAGTATTATTGTGTTATGGTCTATTTGGTTTCTGAAATTGAGAAGATTTGTTTGACATACATGGATTGACCACTGTTTGGGGCATAGATGTTTATGATTGTTATATCTTGCTGATTTATGCTTCCCTTAAGCAGTATGAACTGACCTTCTTTATCCCTTCTGACTAACTTTGGCTTGAAGTCCACATTATCAGAAATGAGGATGGATACTCCAGCTTTTTTGCTGAGTCCATGTGCATGGTATGTTTTTCCCCATCCTTTCACCTTTAAGTCTATGGGTATCTTTTTCTATGAGGTGAGTCTCTTGCAGGCAACATATTGTTGGATCTTTCTTTTTAATCCAATCTGCCAGTCTATGTCTTTGATTGATGAATTCAGGCCATTAACATTCAGGGTTATTATAGAGATATGATTTGGTTTCCCGGTCATTTGGTTCATTTTTTACATTTTATTTATTTATTTGACACAACTTGTTTCCTCCTTTATTTGACAATTCCTTTAGGATAATTCCTCCCTTTGCTGATTTGCTTCTTTGTTTTTCATCTCTTCCTCATGGAATATTTTGCTGAGAATGTTCTGTAATGCTGGCTTTCTTTTTGTAAATTCTTTTAGCTTTTGTTTATCATGGAAGGATTTATTTCATCGTCAAATTTGAAGGTAGTTTTGCTGGGTATAAGATTCTTGGTTGGCATCCATTTTCTTTCAGGGCTTGAAAAATGTTGTTTCCAGACCTTCTAGCTTTTAGGGTCTGGATTGAAAAATCTGGTGATATCCGTATTGGTTTCCCCCTGAATGTAATTTGGTTCTTTTTCTCTCACAGCCTTTAAAATTCTGTCTTTATTTTGTATGTTCGGTATTTTCCATTATTAAATGTGCCTTGGTGTGGGTCTGTTGTAATTTTGCGTTTTGGAGTCCTATAAGCCCCTTGAACTGATTTCCATTCATTCTTCAGATTTGGGAAATTTTCTGATATTATTCATTGAATAGGTTGTTCATTCCTTTGGCTTGTTTCTCTAGGCCTTCCCTCAATCCCAATACTTCTTACATTTGCCCTTCATGATATCCCATAGTTCTTGTAGATTCTGTTCATGATTTCTTACATCTTCTCTGTTGTTCAACTTTGTTTTCAAGGTTAAAATATTTTGTCTTCAATGTCTGAGGTTCTGTCTTCCAGGTGTTCTATCCTATTGGATCTGCTTCTATGGAGTTTCTTCAATTTTGGTTTCTTGTTTCCTTCATGTTCAAACACACCCCCCAGGATTCCTGTTTTGCTTTTTTTCAATATCTCTAACTCTTTATTGAAATGATCTTTTGCTTCCTGTATTTGACTCTTTAACTGTCGAATTGGTGCGATCAATCAATGCTAGACATTTGCTCTTTCATCTCATCATTCAATGCTTGCATTTGCTCGTTCATCTCTCGTTTTGATTCTCTGATCATTAATTATGTACATTCTGTGAACTCCTTTTTTCTGTCATTCTTCCTGCACATGCTGTCATTGGGTTTTCTTGAATGTAACATCTAGATGTTGTTTGCCGCATTTATCTTTCCTGTTTTCTCATATGTTGTTCAGATTATTCAGCTGGACCTCCTGAGATATTGCAGATTTTCTCCTCTAGACTGGTACAATGTCCCTGAAGATTTCTATTATCTATCCCCCTCTTAGCCTTCAGTCGGCTGACGTCTTGGAGGATTGGAAGTTTGAACTGCGGTGCTGCTCCAACCAAGGAAGCTGCCTCTCTAGGAGTGGTGGCCTTCAGGTGGGGTATCACTCCCTGCTAGTGGGGCAGAGGTGCCTCCACTTGTTGACCCAATGGTCATCCCAAGGGGAACCTAGGCTGTGGGCTGAGGCAAGGCCTGTTTGGGCCTGAGTCTCTGGTTTTACCGTCCTTGTGGGAAACCTCACCCAGCAGGAGGAAGATCACCCGGTGGGGAGGTCTCACGCGTCAGTTCCCCCCTAGAGGTTCCCCTCAATTTACAGCTACCTCCTGGCTGGGCTGCCTTCCTCTGCAAAGTTCCCAGGGAACCGGCCCTACCTCCTGGGCCTGGAGCCTCACCCTTTGCAGCTGACTCTCCTTAGGCTGCCCTTCCTCAGAGAATCTGCCCTAAGGCCTGGAACCTTCGCTCCGCCCTAAGCTGTTCTGTGCGGCTCTTCCACAAGAAGCCTCCTAGATCCTGGGACCTGCTCTGCACCTAATCGCCTGGCTATGCGGCCCCTCTCTGAGCAGCCACCTGTGCCCTGTACAATCGCTCTGAATCCCAGAGACCCGCCACATGCCCTCTTCCCTCCAGACAGCCGCCCAGTATTCCAGTGCGGTCACTAGGAGTCCAAGAACTCCACTGGCATGCCTCCACCTCCACCAACCACCCGTAGCCCTGGGCAATCAATCACTCCGAGTCGAAGTGACCCTCCCCGTTCCTCCTCCTTCTCCATGATAACCCCCGGGGGTGTTCAGGATGCGGTCGCTCCTGAGTGGCTCTGAGTCCAACGTGACCCGCAGCACGGGGTCCTCTGGGCAACCGCCCCGGAGCCTCTGGTGGGACGGTTGTTTTTTTCCACTCACGACCCAGCGTCCCACCACGCTTTCTCCTCCAGGCAGGCCCCCTGTGTTCAGGAGCTGTCACTTTAAGTCCAAACAACTCACCACTCGCCTTCTCCTCTGAGCAGCCGCCTGGAGCGCTAATTGCAGTCACCTGCGAGTCCAAAGACCCGCCCGCGTCCTCCTCCTCCTCCTCCTACTCTTCTGGGCCGGCCCCGGGGTTTCAGAAGTGTGGTCTGAGTCCAAACAGTTCGCCACGCAGCCCCTTCTCTGGCAACCGCCTGTAGCTCTGGTGTAGTTACCCCCAATCCAAGCGGCCGCGCTCCTCTTCCTCCTCCTCGTCCTCAGGGCAGGCCCTGGTGTTCAGAAGCGTCGTTCTGAGTCCAAACAGCTTGCCGCGCAGCTTCTCCTCTGGCAACCGCCTGTAGCTCTGGTGCAGTCACTCCAAATCCATGTGGCCACGCTCCTCCTCCTCCTCCTCAGGGCAGGCCCCGGTGTCCTGAGTCCACACAGCTCTCCTCGCCACTCTTCCCCTGGGCAGCCGCCGGAGCCCCAGTGGTTGCTCCAAGTCCCAACGCTGTGCCGAGCGGCCTCCTTTACGGCGCTCCCAGCTGTCCGAGTTCACTGCTCCAGCGGGGGGAGGGGCGTCTTGCCGGCAGTTCTACTTCACAAATTTTCCTGCATTCCGGGACCACCGTACCATCCGGGATGCCTCCCCAGGTGGTGAGAGTCACCCGGCTGCTTTGAGTTGGTCCCAAGCGTCTCAATATCTCCTCTTTTGAATCCTGAGTCCTGGAGCAACATGAAATGCAGCCAACCTCTAGGCCGCCATCTTGAAAAACCCTAGTTCATGATTCTTGATCTTAGTGTGCTTAAGAATTATCCTATGGAAGTCAGGTGGGATAGTGCACACCTGTAATCCCAGTAACTTGGGAGGCTGAGGCAGGAAGATTGCAAGTTTGAGGCCAGTCTTGGCAACTTAGACCATATCTCAAAATTTTAAAAAAATATCAATAAAAAGAGTTGGGGCTGGACCTCAGTGGTAGATCACCTCTAGGTTCAATCCCTAGTACAAATATGAATATATATTATATTTTTATATTTATATTATCTATAGATATAACAGATACAGATACATATATGTCCTATGAACTTGTACCCACCAAAGCACCAGTACTATCTCTTTGAATGACTTAAAAGTTTTTTAAAAACAATTTTAACCCTTAGAGGGTTTCATTTGTGATCTGGGTCCTAACCCTGCATGCTACCAGATGTTCTCCTGTGACAGAATTTAATCAAAGATGATTGAAGTTCCAACTGAGAAGAGTCACTTTGAATGAGTCATTAGCCATTCTAGCAATAAAATGAGGGGCAATATGAACTGAACTCACAGGGTTGTGAAGATCTGATGAGGTTCAGAAAAGATAATTAAATGAGTACTTATCATGTGCCAAGTATTCTTCTAAAAATTTTACATTATTACCTTGTTTAATGCTGACAAGAATTTTCTGGAGTGGGTACTATTATCTCCTGGTGTCCAGATGAGGAAACTAATGCACAGAGAAGTGAACTTGTATGTGTTGGAGTTAGAATACATATGTTTGCACACGTGTGCTTTGCTGGCAATAAAATTGTATGTTTATGTGGTAAATAGGAGAGATTTCAGATCAAATAGGACATCATTAATTCTTAGTTTTCCTGGTGATTAGAGTCTAGTTATACATATGAAAAATCATCTGTGTCATTTCTGTTCCCATCCTTTTTGCACCAAAAGCCCATCATTGACACTGTAATTGCTCCCTAGCACTTCCACCAGAAAAAAAAAAAAAAAGATGTGAATTTAAAAAATTTTCAAAACAGTCTCCCTAGTGACTCTCCCCTGGATGAGCTAGAAAGTCAAGTAAAGAGGAAGTGGAGGCTAATGGTTGGAAGTAGGATTCCTAGCTGCCTTTGTTTTTAACAATTCCACATACAGTATTTCACAGCTTCAGGAGTGCTTTCACAGACATGACTTCATCTTATGCTCAGACAGCCCCAATATGTACTCAGCGTGGATATTAATATCCTCATTTTACAAATAAGGAAAAGGAAGCTCAGGGAAGTCGTGGCTTACCAACTTTACTTACTGGTAAATGACTGAATCTAAGTTTCAGTTCAGTTCTTGCGATTCTCAATGATCCTTTTGCCCATTTGGCATTAATGACGAACCTCAGAGTCTCTAGACTTGTCACTCTAGACCAAGGTTATCTGGTATCCCTGCCTGCTCTAAGGTTCTTTACTTCCTTTTTCATCGTGGAGAAAGAATAACAATTACTTGCATAGGCAGAAATTCTCAAAAGCAGGATGAAAAAATAAAGCCCCCAAATCTCAGAATTTTAACTTGGGATCCCCAAAGAGTGAGAGATGCAAAAAGAGTTGTTGACACAATTTATTTTATACTATTGTTCTATTGATGTAACCCTTCTCCAGGCTACAAAGTGAAAACCTACACTATCCTTAGTTTTTTTTTTTTTTTTTTTTTTGGTTGTTGATGAACCTTTATTTTTATTTATTTTGTATGCGGTGCTGAGAATCAAATCCAGTGCCTCACACATGGGAGGCAAGTGCTGTACCACTGAGTCACAATCCCAGCCCCCCTATCCTTAGATTTTTAAAAAGCAGTTTTTAAATTTCTCCAGGGGGTAGCATCTCTCAATAGTCTGTTTATCAGCACTCAGCCTCCAAAGTTCTACTTTATATCTATCCTGAATCTCCCCTGCTGCCCTTGGTACCTGATCTCAAGAAAAAACAACTCTGTTAGCTAAACTACCTTTCAGTTTTTCATATACCCATATTTCAGAGAAGAATGAAGTTATAGCAATAGTATTATCTTCCATGCTCAGGCCCAATCTGGAGCAATCATCTTATATATAATGACAACCCTCCCTATGACACTTCTGGGCTGGGATTTTTCCAGAATCTGTTGGGGGGCGGGGAGCATAGTTCCACTAACTGTCCTATTAGGGATTCAGAAACTTCAGAAGATCAATAATTTATTTGAATCTTATTTTAGGAATTCACCCTACTTTTTCTCATCTATTTGGGAGGGAGCTGGTATGACTGAGTATAATATCTGTGAGTGTTTTATTGGGACTAAGTTTCTCCGTAAGTGTTCAAAATCATTTTGTCCTCAAAAGCAACTCACTTTAGAAACTTTACACAATGGCCTATCATTCTGCCCTTAATGTGTAAGTGCATCCCATTGCCCTGAGTTACGCTGTAAACACCACTTCCCTGTTTCTAATACACAACATATTTCACAGCAGAAAGGAATTTATAGCACCAATGTTATTTTTCCACATACAAGTCCAATGTGGACTGTCCAGCAACACTCAAATTGCCTTTCAAGATAGAGGCCAGATTCTGATTCTGAACTCCTGGGAAGGCTCAGATGTTAGTAGTATGGTTAGAATCTGTGTTTTCCAAGGTCCTTCATGTCCCAGACAGAAACCCAGTTGCACAAAATCCTTTCATTGTGAACATTTAAGAAATTTGAGGCCAACAAAATAAATAGGAAAACAAATAGGTAAAGCATTCTAGAAAAATCAGAGGTTAGGGGAGTGGCTTCAGGGGAATGGAGTCTGAAGATGATCATTCCATGGACTGTCAGCAATCTTGGAGAGCACAGATCAAGGCCCACAAGTTTCCATTCTTTGCTTAGCCCATGGGGAGCCTGTTTCTTCAATGGAATGAAGAGTAGAGGTAGAACTAATATTTTTTTTTTTCCTGAGAAATATGGAATATACTTGAGAGTCTGGCAGAGGTTAATGAAGAGATGGATCTTGAGTCTACATCCCTCCCACACCCTAAGCTGGGGCTCTTGGATTCTCACCAGCAGACTCAGTCTTATTCCCCTCCCTGCCTTCTTAGGATCAATTCACACCTAAGGTGGGAGGATCTGTACATAATGGCTAGTCTGTCCGGGATTAAAGACCTATGTCTGGTCTTGGCCCCAATTTCAAGTTTCATAGCATTACTAAAGTCAAGTTTGTAGATGCTGGTCTTCTCAGTCCACAGTGACCTTACTACTACCCACTCCCCTACAGGAGTGGACTACAAGAATCCAGGCTTGTATGAGGTGACCTCTTCTTCCTTGACCATAATTGAAGGAATCTGGAATAACACACCTAATCTAAGCTGTTCTTTCAATTCTATATCATAAAATTTGAAAATGGAGCAAGGGATTTTAAGTCCCATTTGACTAGTTGATTGGAAATAGAAGATCTTAACCTGAAACCACAGGTGGTAATACTTTCTGCAATATATGGACTGTGGAAGTCAAGAAATTTGCCCCCCGGGTAAAAGGAATAAGGTTGACATAGAGAAAAATGTAAATCTAAGTGAGAAGCCTGATATTTTTCTAGTTGCTAGTCCTGAGTTCTCTCTACTCTTGGATTCATACAACACTCTACATTCTTATAATACATTCTCATTTGTTGCTTAAACTGTGTCAAATGGGTTTCTGTAACTTGAAATCAACATCATTCAAGTCTGTGCAGGTGTTTCTTCTAGTAAATGAACTAACACTTCAACAGTAATAGAAAGTAGGTATCATTATTCCAATTACGACAGACCAGCTGGGGAATTTGTCTTGGCATTGCCAACAACTGTGGCTACCAGTTCATCAACTACTTACTTGCCAGGAGCAATACCTTCCTCTTGGGATTCGTGCTCTGAGCTCTACTTCTATATTAGTAAAGTTTCCATCAGAAAAACATCCCATGCTAGGTATTTCAACAGGATTTTGTATAAAGAATCAGTCACACAGCTGTTGAAGGACTGACTGAGCAGAAATAGTAACTGCAGAAAGTAGATTGATATAATAAAAGTGAAGGAGTTGGAGTGGAAAAGAAGGAACACCATCAAAATGAAGCTGAGATCTATGAGTCAGTGCATGATATGGTTTCTTCTGGCATCACCGAGAAGACAGGTTGACAGTTCCGGAAAAGTGAAAAATCTGGAAGCCATAACAAACTGCCATGGTAGTATGAATTGCCACTGCTAGGGCAAGGCCATTTCTGGAGCAATAACACTGAGGACAAGAAACAGAAAATGACCCTCTTTTCCCTTCCTCCTGCCTTGCAATCTCCATCTCCTGCCTTCTATTGGCAAAATCTAAAAGGAAGTCTATTGGTAAATGAATCCCTGAATGTAGTTTGTAAAATCCCAGCTTTGACATGACAGCACAGAGCATAGAAGTATGAATTTAGAGCTGAGAGACAATAGGCAAATAACCATCACTCTATCTTCTTGTCGAACATACTCTCTACATTCATTACCAATCCCTAACCTAAATTTCCACCTACATGCATCCTCCTTCCTCCACAGTATATAGTTTACTTCTGTATACCTACTAAAATTTAAGCATTATTTATTTTGCTTACCACTGTATCCCCAAGCACCTATAACTATTCTCAGGGACTCATAAAATACTTGTTGAATGTGGAAGGAAGAAGGATAAATAGGAAGGATGGGAGAACAAGAGAACACTTCTTGCCTGATTTGAAAATCATCTCTGAGATTCAGTTGGAGAGAGATGAATATAAAAGCTTCCAGAGTTCTTAAGGCTATTCTGAAATGAGAAAGAAAATGCCAAGGGGTTGTGGGAATGCAAGAGATCAAGGGTATCCAGGTCTTTCAGCACTTCTTAGTCCAGTCAATAAGCTGAAAGAGCTATAGCTAGTACAGCATGAAGTGTCTACCTCTCATAACAGAAAAGGTCCACTTATTGAAAGATGAAGTTTGAACATGTAGGTGGTAGTGTGAGAACAGTGGGGCATCAGAGTGTGGATAATATGGGGATTGTGGGACTTGGCAGGCAGCAAGGCCTTCATTCCTTCAGAAAAGCCTAGTCTAGGCTCAGATAATAGGTCCTTATCCTCTAAACAATGTATACTTCCATAGGAAGAAAGAATATGATTTTCACATTGTGTTAGTCAGCTTCTCATCACTGTGGTCAAAATACCTGACAAGAACAACTTAAAGGAGGAAAGATTTACTTTTGCTCACAGTTTGCCAGTCTTGGAGAAGAGGTACAATTTGTAATTTCAGGCAGAGAGAACCAAGACAACAAGGATATCAAGACCAGAAAGTGAAAACCACCTTTTTTAGAGGCAAAACCCAAACACCGAACACTGGGTGAACCATGGATTAAGTCAAAATAAATGATGATGAAGTCCCCAAACACTGGTCCCCTGTGTGTGACTGAAATAGAGAATAGAGAAAGGCATTTAGAGTGATAAAGAACAGCAAAGAAGGAACCAAGTATCTACCCGTGGTCCAAGAAGATAGCAAAAGGATGTAGAAAAGAGATTCTGAGCTAAATGGTACAGTCATTAAAGATGATAGGAAGGAGGAGCCAGCTTGCTAGCTCTTGAGGAATGAGTATGTAGAGGAAAACAGGAACAGTGAACAAGGAACAATGTTTTGTACAATTTTACAGTGAAAGGCAATGAATAAAAAGATAGTAGCTTGAAACTCTATTAAAGTAAAACAAAGGACTCTTACATGCAAATTGGCATAGTGCAGTGGTTAAGAACATGATTCTGGAAACTGGTGGCTTAATATTGAATCCTAGTTGAGCTACTTGCCATCAGGGTGATCATAAGCAAGTTATTTAACCTCTCTGTGTCTCATTTCCTTGATACAAACCCTGGGTGATTGTTGTGAGGATTAAATGTGCTTTTCAATTTAAAGCAGTTAAAATAGTATTTGCTTCATATGAAGCACCCCATAAATGTTAACTAGAACATAGAATATAGAAGACAGAATATATATACATATATTGTATACAAACATATTTAATGTATGTTAAATACATAGAGAAATATATAGAAAGAATATAACTATCAGAAAATTAAGGAAAGTCAAACACCCTGGATAATAAAGGTTTATATTTCATAATCAGAAAGATTTCTGTTTGAGACCCAGAAAAATATAAATTAAGAGCCCAACAAAGTCTTGAAGCTCATTGAGCTCAACCACTCCCCTACCCCAAATCATGTACTCTCTGAGAGAAGGAAATTGAAGCTAGAAAATGTAAATGGCATCGGGGTTGCTCTGCTTAATAACTAGGCAGAATTAGTATCCAATCATCTCTCTTTTTCTTTTTTCTTCCCCCACTTCACCCGCCCCCCCCCCCTCCCCGGCCTGGAAATCAAACTCAGGGCCTTGCACGTGCCAAGCAAGCACTCTTTCACAGAGTTACAACCCCTGGCCCACAAAACCCAGGTATCTTGATTCCCAGTCCAGTATACAACAGTAATCTCAAAGAAAATGCTATAAAGAGGACCTGCTTCTGATTTACAACCAGGTTAAAAAAAATGAGAGGGAGAGCCAGAGAAGTTAAGGGACAAAGGTTGCTAAGTAGCAACTGCACTGAACTAGGTGCCTATCTCTGTCTTGTTTCTTCAGCACTTTTATTCCTACTCTAGAATTAGTTTAAAAAAAAAAATTTTTCACTAGAAACAACCCACAAGCATTCAACTCTAGAACACAATATTATATGATCACAACCATCTCCAAAATGTACATTTGAGAATAATGAAGAATTCTGTGCTTCAAAGAAAAATTTAAAAGTACAAAAAGTAACCACACCAAAACCTTCCGTGGAATATTTTTTAAGCTTTTAATTTTCTGCTTTCAAGTTTTATCAAATGATACAATTTTGGTCCATCCTATTTTGTACTAAAGAGTCTCTATTGTATATGGGAAGCCAGATGAGAATGTTGTGGTCAGAGATGGACATATATTATTCTCAGAAACACCAGACAAAGTTTGGTTACTCAATAGGTCAGATTATGTTTCTGATTAAACAATGTGCTGGTTAAATATAGGACTTAAACCAATAACAGATTACCAGTGGTTTGCTATTGTTCGGTTCTTCACAAAGGAGCAATTATTTGACAAACCAGGAATGGGGGAAAGAAAGGAAGCCTGTTTTTAGAATAATTTGAAAGAACTTAATGTGCAGTTTTCTGAAGGAAAGAAGAATCAAATTAAAATGAAATTGGTGCTCTGGGTTTGGGGACCAAAACAAGCCCAATATTGAAAAAAGAAAAAATATATAGAAATGTGAAACTATCATCATAATTTCAATTGCACATTTGAAAAAAATAAGGGGAAAATGTCTAAAATAAAATCTTTATTTGGCCTGTCAACTGAAAATTGATATTTTCATTATGCTTTCAGTCAAGGATTGTCTTTTAAATACTAGGTAGACTTCTGTTCCATAAGTTGATCTGCTTTTTCCTCTATAGACTCTTCTGAAGAGTATGCAAATAAAGAAAGAAGTAATATGTTAGATTTTTAAAAGACAGCAGAAACTGAGGCCTCTGGGTCTCATCTCTTAAATTCTTATTTCATTCTACTAAATCAAGTATGCTCAAAGAATCACGGTTCTTAGCCATTGGTTTTATTATTTCAATGTGAACTATGAAAATTTGATGCCTCTCTTTGTCCACCAATAAAAATAAAACCTTGTAATGACAATGCCTTTATTTAACAGAATTGTCAAGACAGAAAAACATTTGTATCTCCCGAATTATCTTCAAAATCAAAGTCACAATCCAGTCACACTGAACTCCTCCCTAAATTTTCCTTTAGTACCAAGGATTCCTACAGTTTAGTGGAAGCATATTGAATTATTTATGGATAAAATGATACTTGCTTCAAAATTATTGGGCCATTAGGACAGTGGATGGTTCAGATGAAAGAAGATTAGCAAAAAATTGATCATTATAAAATTTGGATGAACATTACACAAACATGTAAACTCATATTACTATTTTCTGTAGTCTGTTTTATGTTTTCCATAATAAAAAAGTTTCAATTAATTAATTCTAAAATGACTACTAGAAAAAGAGGGGGTAATACTGAAGCCAGAATTGGGGACAGGCAGTTAGTGTAGAAATAGGGGTTTGGGTCAAATCGAGGAAATGGAGGCCATGAAAGCCATCTGCCTCTGGAAGTTGGAGACTGCCCCTGGGAGAATGGAATGTCAAGGATCTCTGGAGCCCATTGATTACCAAATTTACCTGCCCTTATCAAGGACTACAGGCAAGGAGCTGCTAATTAATGCCCCTTGGGCCCTTACCTGACTGAGTCACTTTGGCCCTCATGCTGCCCATTCTTTCTCACTCTATGCAATTTACCTGCAAAACCAGGCCTAGTCACATAGGCAGCAAGAAGAGATAAGAGGGGAGAAAACTGGACCTTAACCTATAAAAAATGTAGGGTGCGCTCACTTCTTGGAATTCTAGAACATCAGTCATGGCCCCCTTCTCCCTCTCGGGAGAAGTCTGTATTATTACTAACTTTAAGTAAAACTTGCTTAATATGCTTGCCTTGATGTGCTTCTCTGATGTTATACTTCAACACCTGAGGAAGCAGAACTCATCATCAGTAAACGGCGTACCATGGTGGTATCAATGCCCTTTATTGGGCATATCAATGTGAGGTTTCTTATCTACCAAGATACAGAAAGATTCTTCAGCCTTCCAGAAAAGGACAAAAAAAAAAAAAAAAAAAAAAGTTTGCCCACAAGTAAGAATCAGACAAGTGTCTGAGTTTTTCATTAACAATAATGGATAGTTGAAGACTATAAAGCAAGACTATCAAAGTTCTGAAGGAAAATTATTTTAAACTTAGAATTATCTACCCTGCCAAACTATCTGTGAAATATGAAAGCAAACTTCGTAAGAACTCGAGAAGTTTAATTCTCATTTCCCCTTTCTGGGAATGTTACCTGAAGATTCTTGAAGAAAATTGAGAATGAAAACCAAGAGAGGCAGATGCAATTCCAAAAAGAAAAACATACTAAATTCCAAGCAGTAGGTGGAACTGGTAGGCCATAATAGAAAAGATATGCTTCTCTTGCCAGCAAGAAAGGCATAAGCAAAAAGCACAAAAAAATGAAAATAACTATAAATTATGAAAAAGTTCCTTTATACAAAGAAATAAAAATACTTATTTAAATAATTAGATGGTTTTTTAATCTATCAAATTATCACAAACTTGTTTATAATAGCCAGTAAGGTTAAGGTTTGGTAAAATAAATAATTTATATTGCCAATGTAATTAAGGTTAAGTACCCTGAGATGGAGAGGTTATTTTTAGTTATTTGGGTGGCTCCAATCTGATCACATAAGTCCTTAAAAGTACAGTCTTTCTTGGTTGGGTCAGAGATGAGATGACTGATGACAGAAGAATAAGTCTGAAGATGGTAGCGTGAGAAAGATTCAGCACCCATTTGGTGGTTCTGAAAAGTAGGAGCCATATGCAAGGACCAGAGAGAGGTCCTGGAGTTAAGGTGTCCCCAGGGGACCGTCAGCAAGGGAACAGGGACCTCAGTCATACCACCCTATAGAACTCAACTCTGCTATCTGAATGACCAATAAAGTGGCTTCTGTGTATTACAAAAAAGAACCAGTACTGCCAACAACTTGATTTTAGCCCAGTGAGACCTGAACTAAACTTATGACCTACAGAAATGTAAGATTTTAATTTGTGTAGTTTAAACCATTAAGTTTGTGGTCATTTGTTACTTCAGTAACCCAAAACTAATACTGGTAAAAATATAAATTAGTAAAAATCCTCTAGGAAAACAATATAAAATACAAAATCAGAACTTCAAGAAAATTTATATCTTTAATCAAATAATTCTCCTTCTGGGAATCCACACTCAGAAAATAATCATAAATATGGAAAACCTCTTATTAAAAATATTTACCACAGAATTATTAATAGCAGCAAAACTGGAAGAAAAAAAATTAGTGTCCAATATTAAGTGAAAGATTAACAAACCCACCTGAAGAAATATTATCAGTCGATAAAAATTAGGTTTACGAATATTAAATAACACTGTTGAGAAAAGTTTATGCTATAGTGCTATTTAAAGATTTTTAATGTAGGGGCTGGGTTTGTGGCTCAGTGGTAGAGTGCTTGTCTAGCATGTGTGAGGCACTGGGTTCGGTTCTTGGCACCACATAAAAATAAAATAAAATAAAGATATTGTGTCTGTTTACAACTAGAAATATTTTTAAAAGATTTTTAATGTAGAAAAAAGCACTTAAGAGGAAAATACACAAAAACCATAAGAGCAGCTGCATTCAAGAACAGATAACTTCAAAATATACTTTCTTATTCTTTGCATTTCCAGTTTCTCTAATAAGCTTGTGATTTTCATCTATTGGGCTGAGGCAAAAGACGACAGTTATAGATGACATTAGTATCTCTCAAGTGGCTACATTGGTGGGCTTTCACTCAACCCTATGTAACTTGGACCTGGCTTTGTAGAGATGGTTTAGGCAGCTCCCTCCTTAGTATAAACTGACAAAAACTTTAGGTATTTCATAAAACAGAGAGAGACAGGAAATGGTTAGCTTGCTAAATCTAAGAAAATGTATCAATTTTCTTTGGTGCAAAATTAAGGTTTTGAAGATAAAGACCAAGTTTATTTTCTTTTCCATTTTATGGTCATCAACTAGCACATAACCTGGCACAGGTGCTCCATAAGCATTAGTGGAAGCATGACTATGATACTGCCATTTACTGGTTATGAGTTCTGCTTCCTCGGGTGCTGAAGTAAAACATCAGAGAAGCACTCCAAGGCAAGCATATTAGGCAGATTTTATTTAAAAGTAGTAATAATATAGACTTCTCCCAGGAGGGAGAAGGGGGCCATGACTGATGTTCTAGAATCCCAAGAAGTGAGCACACTCTTTTATAGGTTAAACCTATAAAGGAGAACTGGAGAACTATTCTCCAGTTCTCTCCCCACTTATCTCTCCTTCCTGCCTATGTGACTAGGCCTGGTTTTGCAGGTGAGATGCATAAAGTGAGGAGCGAATGGGCAGGGGGAGAGGCAAAGTGACTCAGCCAGGCAAGGGCCCAGGGGCATTAATTAGCAGCTCCTTGCCTGTAGTCCTTGATAAGGGCAGGTAAATTTGGTAATCAATGGGCTCCAGAGATCCTTGACATTCCATTCTCCCAGGGGCAGTCTCCAACTTCCAGAGGCAGATGGCTTTCATGGCCTCCATTTCCTCGATTTGACCCAATCCCCTATTTCTACACTAACTGCCTGTCCCCAATTCTGGCTTCAACTATACTTGCCGATTCACAGCAGAGCCAGGGACCATGGCCCACGTCTGTAATCCCAGCAACTCGGGAGGCTGAGAATTGCAAATTCATTACCAGACTCAGCAACTTAGTGAGGCCCTAACCAACTTAGCAAGACCCTGCCCTAAAATTTAAAATTAAAATTAAAAAGGGCTGGGTATGTAGCTCAGTGGTAAAGTATCATAGGCTGATCCCCTAGTACCGCCCCCCAAAATAAATCAGTGAAGAGAACAAGGCATAAAGATATACAAACTGCCTTCATATAAATTACACAAGTAACTTTCTTTCCTACTTGAAGGAGCAGACTTGGATGTCTGACGAATAAATGGCAAGCCCCTAGTGGACGGCAAGCCAAAAAGACATAAGTGTCATGAGAGCGTTGCACCAGGGAGATAAGACACCATCTGGACCAGAATTGGGAACAAGCCAAGAAGAAGGGTATATAAACTCACCCCTCAGACAGCTCCTCGGCTCAGCCCAGATCTCCTGAATCCACGTCAGCCAGGTTCGCGAGCCCCACCGATCATCCGTGCAGACTGCTGAGACTCCGCTGATCTGACGGCTTCACGCTGACGGCTTCACGACCAGCGGAGCCTGCCTGTCCTCGATCCTCAGACCATCCGCCAAAGAAAAGTTCCGAGACCAGCCGTCCTCTTCTCTTTCCAAGACCAGCTGTGGTTTTCTCTCCCACTAAGATAAGTCGAATTCGGGGTCGTCAGAACCGACAAGGCAGAGAGGACTTTGGACTATTTGATTGAGGTGTGTTTATTTGCCATACGATTTGATTGATGTGTGATATTAGGAATATTAAAGTTTGTGTTATCCCGAGTGTATCAAATAAAGCCAACTTGTTTGAAACCAAATTCTAGTCACTCGCCTCTCTGCCGCTCGCGACACTACTATATTTTAAAACATTTTTATTTGATAAACTTGTTTGGGGAATAATTTTTGGTTTATAATAGTTGCAAAGAGCTGAGCACTGTGGCTCAGCCTGTTATTCCAGACTTGGAGACTGAGGCAGGAGGATCACGAGTTCAAAGCCAGCCTCAGCAAAAAGTGAGGCACTAAGCAACTCAGTGAGATTCTATTTCTAAATAAAATACAAAATAGGGCGGAGGATGTGGCTTAGTGGCCAAGTGTCCCTGAGTTCAATTTCCAGTACCAAAAAGAAAGTGTTGCAAAGGTAGTGCAGTGTCTTCCCCAATAAGGGCATCCCTTATTTAGTTTCCCTCATCAAAAACATGACACTAGGGCATTGTTATTAACTAATTTCCAGACTTATTTGGACTTCAGTTTTTCCATTAATGTCCTCTTTCTATTGCAGCATCTAATTTAGGGTACCACTTTACATTTAGTTGTCACCAACTCCAGTCTCCTCTGGTATATGATATTTGTTGCAAATCAGATAATAAATGATATCCACATGACATCACTGGTGATGTTAAATGGCATTACTTGATTAAGGTAGTGTTTGCAAGTTTTCTCTATGGTAAAGTATCTAGTTTCCCCTTCTTTAATCTTTGGAAGTGAATCACTAAATCCAGCTCACCCTCAATGGTAATTAAATCCACCTTCCAGAAAAGAATATCTACATATTGTACTTGGAAATCTTCTCTAAGACAGATTTTCCTATTTATGTCAATACAAATTCATGTATACTTATTTCAGACTTTAGGTTATAATCCAATGCTGCATTATTTGTTTTGCTACTCAAATTATTCCAAATAATGAGCACTTTCAAGTTGACTCTGTGTCCAGTTGACATGGCTTATCTTTTTGTTTGGGTTTTTATTTGTGTATTTTTAGGGTTTAGAAATGAGGTGTAGCCAAAAGCTCTTGTTAATTAACTTGATTGTGATGAACATTTCACAAAGTATATTTATATCTAAACATTGTTTTATACCATATGTATATATATGTTATATCATGTATCACTAATATCTCAATAAGGCTATATGTTTTATAAACCTAAAAGCCTACACAGGGCCTCGTTGAGGTGAAGTGGGAAATTGTAAACTGGTAACAAGACTGAGAAGCTCCATCCATCTTAGAAGGCAGGGATGAGGCACAGGGTTGAAAAGGTAGAACGGTTGAAATACTTTTGGGGACACACAGGAAACTTAAATTCTCCTCCATAATCCAAAGGCTCCAAATTCTACCTGCTCTGCCATGGGAGAAACAAGGTTTATTCTCAGGGAAATTTAAACAGACAAACTGAACTCAGGAGCATCTGGCAGAAAATAGAGAAGGCACAGATTTGAAAACAGTGTTTTGATTTGCATTTCTTTAATTGCTAGAGATGTTGAACATTTTTTCATATATTTTTTGATCAATTGTATATCTTCTGTGAAGTGTCTTTTCCGTTCCTTAGCCCATTTATTGATTAGGTTATTTGTGGTTTCAGTGTTAAGTTTTTTGAGCTCTTTACATATCCTAGAGATTAATGCTTTATCTGAGGTGCATGTGGTAAAGATTTTCTCCCAATCTGTAGGTTCTCTCTTCACATTTTATTGGTTGTTTCTTTTGCTGAGAAGAAGCTTTTTAGTTTGAGTCCATCCATTTATTGATTCTTGATTTAACTTCTTGCACTTTAGGGGTCTTGTTAAGGAAGTCAGATCGTAAGCCAACATGGTGAAGTTTTGGGCCTACTTTTTCTTCTAGTAGTCGCAGGGTCTCTATTCTAGTACCCCAGTCTTTGATGCACTTTGAGTTGAGTTTTGTGCAGGGTGAGAGATACAGGTTTAATTTCATTTTGTTACATGTGGCTTTCCTTTTTTCCCAGCACCATTTGTTGAATAAGCTAGTCTTTCTCCAGTGAATGTTTTTGGCACCTTGTCCTAGTATGAGGTAACTGTACTTATGTGGGTTTGTCTCTGTGTCTTCAATTCCGTACCATTGGTCTACATGTCTGTTTTGATGCCAATACCCATGCTGTTTTTATTATGCTAGCTCTGTAGTAGACTCACTCCAATCAGCAATTATCAAGAATACAAGCAACAATAAATGTTGGCGAGGATGTGGGGGAAAGGTACACTCGTACGTTGCTGGTGGGAATGCAAAATTGTGCAACCACTCTGGAAAGCAATATGGAGATTCCTCAGGATACTTGGAATGGCACACCATTTGACCCAGTTATCCCATTCCTCTGTTTATACCCAAAGGACTTAAAACCAGCATACTACAGTGATGCAGCCACATCAATGTTTATTGCAGCACAACTCACAATAGCTAAGCTAGGTGCCCTTCAGCTGATGAATGGATAAATAAAATGTGGTATATATACGATGGAATACTACTCAGCTTTAAAGAAGAAAGAAATTATGGCATTTACTGGTACATGGATGGAGTTGGAGAATACCATGCTAAGTGAAATAAGCCAAACCCAAAAACCAAGGCCATTGTTTTCTCTGATATGTGGATGCTAATTCACATAATGGGGGGGGGGTCTAGGGAAAAATAAAGTTACTTTATATTAGGTAGAGGGGAGTGAAGGGAGGGGAAGTTTTGTGGGGAAAGGAATGATAGTAGAGTAAAACAGACGTTATTTCATGTACATACATGACTGCATGACCCATGTGATTCTACAATATGTACAGTCAGAAAAATGAGAAATTATACTCCATTTATGTATGATGTTTCAAAATGTATAAAGGCATTCTACTGTTATGTGCAACTAATTAGAACAACTAAAAAAAATTAATAAAATAGAGTGACTCTAATAAAGTTTTATCTTTGTAAAAAAACAACCAAAAAAAAAAAAAAAAAAAAAACCCAAAACAGTGTTTGGTGGGGCTGTACATCCCAACCCAAGTAAATTGCCAGCTATAATTTTCAAGACTTTACAGTTAAGCTCACAAAGACATAGCCTCACTGTGAACATATTTCCCACTTCTCTTTAAAGAAGTATAAGTAAATCAATATGTTTTTAAAATAAGTTTATTATATATAAATAAATATCAGAGGAAAACTTCTAACATGAAATAGACTAACAAAGAAATGAAAAAAACTTAGAGAACACAATGCATAAAATAGGCAAAACTTGTAAGATAAAGTTTGTTAGAAAGCTGAGGGATGACACTGTGTGCATAACACAAAAAGAGGGTGATATAAAACAAGAGCCATAAATGATTAAGGATACCTACTAGAAATTAAATTAATATTATAAATAAGATAAAAAGAGCTAGGGGGAAAAAGGGTGTTTGAGAATAAATAAAAGGAAATTCCTCAGCACACGGAAGAAAAGAAAAGAAAAGCAGATTGGAAAATGTGGGAAATTGGATGGTTAATTCTGCAGGTTTAACATCTCATAGGAATTCAAGAAAAGGGTGAGCAAGGAAAATAAACAAGAGAAAATTTTCAAAGAAATAGTACATAAGATTTCCCAAAAGTGAAAGACATGAATCTCACCTTTAAAAGCATTCTCAAGAACCCAGTAAAATTAGTGAAAATGGCTCACATCAATCAATTTTATCATGAAATTAGGAACAATACAGATAAAAGATCTTCAAAGCTTAAGGAAAAACAACACATAGGGAGATCCATGCTTGAGAATTGGTATATATCAAATTTCTCAAAAGTAATCTTGAAGCTAAAAGGTAATAAATCAGTGCCTTCAAACCAAGAAGGAAAATATTTTTGAATCTGAAATTATGCACACCCAAAACTACCTCCTCCATAGTCTCTACCATTTTATCCACATCTAGAGTTTTAATTACTTCCAGTGAACTAATGACTTTAAAATTATAACTCCAGTTCAGGCCTAGAACCTAGTCTGAACTTTGTCATTAACTAGAGTATAACCTTGAGGGAATCACCACATTTTGGCCTACAGTTGTAAAACAAAGTCCTCAGACTACAATAAATAAAAATAGTTTTAAGTATAAAAGAATTCAAATAATTTATCTGTCATGCATCCTTTCTTAGAAGTTACTGCAGTATGTTCTTCATCATTGCAAGAAGTTAGCCAATGAAGAAGACAATGGAATCAAGAAACCTCACAGAGGTAAGGAGCAAAAGGAAGGATGTAGATAAACACCAATGTAGCAGGCTTAGAAAACATCCATTCAAGTGGGAGGATAGAGAAAAATGGAAGGGAGGTGTTATGATTTAGATAGGAGATCCTGCCTCCCCACAAATCTCCTACATTAATGCAGGAATGTTTGAAGGTGAAATGATTGTATTGTGACAGTTGTAACCTAATCAGTCTATCCTAGTTTGAATGGACTGACTGGGTGGGGAGGTGTGTGTGGCTGGAGAAGGGAATGCCCTGAACGGGTATATTTTCCCTGTGGCCCTTGCCTCTTCTCTGCTTCCCTAACTACAATGAAGTAAGCAACTTTCCTTCTCTAGGCTCTTTGGCCAGATGTGCTGCCTCATATTGGGTTCAGAGCAATGGAGTCAGCTGCCTATGGTTTGAGACCTCTGAAACGATGAGCCCCAAACATCGTTAGCTCCTTCTAAGTTGTTCCAGTCGGGTATTTTGGTCACAGCAACAAAATGTTGACTAAAATGGGGTGTCTGATGTCTTCAAACATTTTGAAAATGTCATTGTTTCTCATTTGAGATCTCTTGAAGCATTTGAATAAAATAGCAATAGTTAAATAGAAAGATAAGTAATTAGGAAAAATGAGGGTATTATTACTTCTAGGTTAAACAAAAAATTATATGTATACTTCCTGGATTGATTGTGGGACATATCTATTATAATTATGCCAAATAGTATGCTATATCCATTTTGGGAAGAAAGAAGGAAGATGAAAGATAAGAGAAGATACAAGAAAACTAAACCCTCCACCTACCTTAACACCTGAGGCAAACAACTTAGGAGGAATGATTTATTTTGGCTCATTTTCAGAGGTTTCAATCATGGTCTCTGGGCCCCATCACTTTGGGACTGTAGTGGGGCAGAACATCGATCGCAGGGAGCATACTATAGAGCAAAGCTGCTTGCCTCATTGGAGCTGATAAGCAGAGAGATAAAGAAACTGGTCAGGGTTCCAAAATCCTGCTCAAGTCACAACCCAGTGACACAACTTCCTTCTGCTAGGCCCCATAGCCTAAAGTTTTTCCCATCTCTTAGTAGAACTGTTAGGTAGTAGCTAGCGATGAGCAGTGAAATGCATGGCAAGGTCACAAGTGTTCTTTAAATTACTTCAGATTCTTTTTTTAAACTACTTTCAAAGTGCCTGAGAAAGTAAAGAGTGGTAGTTAATTTGTAGAAAATAAACAGAAGCAAAGATAATGGGAAAGTAGGTCAAAAGAAAAGAATTAAGGGGATTATCTCTTGACAGGGTCGTTGAGGTTGGTGTGAAGCTAGGTTACAGGTGTCTCCATTTGTTTGGGAAGGATGATTCCTTTAGTAGCACAGGGGCACTAAGATAACTTCTGACTGGCTACTAACCCCAAAGCACACATTAACATAGGATTGACTTGCAGATGAAGCCCCCCTATATATGATGGCTACCATGACAGTTCTGGAAAGAGCATTTAAGATAAAAAACTCCACTGCCCCATGTGAAGGAGGAGTTGAACAGCTGGTGGGGAACATTGCTGAAGGTGGATCTCAGTTCTCCAGGTAAACATCAAACAGTACTAAATTCAGAGATAGCCTGTCTCCTTTGTCATTCTCTGCTTGTAGATGGCCCATTCTCTCTCTTTTGAGAGTGTTCTCTGCTTCAGCCTTACTTTGCTTTCACTTTAATTTTGCCTCATTTTCACTTTACTTTCACCTGTAATAAAGTTTTATTGCATAGCTTTTGGTGTCTGACTAAATTTTCTTTCATGGGAACACAAGAAGAGGTTTGGAATTTCAGTTCCCTGCTTTCTTGTGACAGAACCACAAGCTGGTGGTCAGTCCTTCAACACACAGTCTTTGGGGGACATTTAAGATCCAAACCTTAACAACACCAGTGGAAAAGTGGTTACTTCTGGGGAATAGGACTTGAGGAAGTTTGAGCTAGGGTGAGACAGAAGATTAGTATTTTTTAAATATAAGCCTTTTTGTCATTTAAGTTTTGAAACAAGAGAAGTAACATGTTAAAGTAAATGTTGATTAGCATGTTAGTATTAATGAATTAACACATCCTTTCTTTTTGTGATGCCAGGGATCATATACAGGATCTGTGCATTTGTTAGACAAATGCTCTACTATTGAGTTACACTCCCTGCCCATAACCTTATTAGAAAGGGTTTTGTTGTTGTTGTTGTTGTTTTGTGGTGCTTGTTTTGTTTTTAAGTCAAATTTTGAAAGGATATATTAAAAAATTACCCAATTTCCATAATTCATGCTGTTGGTACTATTTCCCAGTCCTTGGCTCTACCCATTCTCATCCTCCTCCATAGTCTCTACCATTTTATCCACATCTAGAGTTTTAATTACTTCCAGTGAACTAATGACTTTAAAATTATAACTCCATTTCAGGCCTAGAACCTAGTCTGAACTTTGTCATTAACTAGAGTATAACCTTGAGGGAATCACCACATTTTGGCCTACAGTTGTAAAACAAAGTCCTCAAACTAGGCACTCAGATCTCCAGCATAGGGGAGCACTAACAACAGAGACACATTTGGGTGGGTTAAGCTGTGGTAGCACCCCACCCTGAAATGTTGATTAGACGTGGGCAGTGGGCTTCTAGAACATTTATGCTGACATTTACATCTACACATTCTAGAGCCTCTGGTTCCCAAGTTCTCCTAAGACTGAGAAGTAATTCCTGAGCATTTGAATATGTTGTCCTCTACTGTTCAGAAATAACCCTACTGGAACTCTGGTACCATGGCCAGCCAGGACAAAGTCCCAGGGTGGGAGTCAACTGACTCACAGGAAATAGTGAAAAGCAAGTCATATAACACTCAGAAAATAAGTGAAAAGCCAAGCCATAAAAACCTGCTGAACCAAATACATTTTGCTCCATCACTTAAGATATTACTAACATCAAGTGTTACTTACGTTAGTCCCCATAACAGTATGGCAGATTAGGCTAGGTAGGACAAGCAACAGAGCCAAGAGATGCTGCTACATTCTAGAGAATTCCAGACAGTTACAGAAAAATGTCCCTTGAAATGTCATCGTTGGAAGGCCAAAAGAATTTGGATTAGAAAGATGAAGCAAGAATGACTAATAACTAATAAATGTTAATCAAAAGAAGTACTGTGAGCATTTCATTTTTTCCATTTGAACATTCTTGTCTCTGATTGAGAATAGGCCAATAAGCAAAGGAGATAGTCTTTAAAGTTTTTTCTCTGCAGGATTAGTTCTCAACTTCTACCTGCAACCCAAGACAAACTGTAAGTTGCAATTATTTTTGTCTCACCAAAGAAAGAAAGTTATCAAGATTTGCATTCCATTTCCCAACAACTCAATAAATGAGATTGAATAGAATAGCATTTTCAGGTCTTTTCTATAGTGACTGTCTGACTGATGCTGAATTCATTCCACAAATATGCACTGCCTTTCAGTATGTCTTCTATGAGCATAGATGGACATGTGCTGAGAACATAGTAAAGAGTATGAGAAAATTTTTTCCACTGAAACAATTAAACTTGCCTAAATATAGCACAATTCTACTCTCAAATGTTGACTAGTTATTCCCAGAACCGCTTTTTGCTGTTCCCTGCAAACATACACACACACACACCCACACACACAAACTTTCCTATAAATAATGAGGAAATGTAGCCTAGGATCCAGTGTGAAAAAGTCCAGTGGTTCATTTTCAGAATACAATATTTAGTCTTAAATGTAAAATTACTGGGGTTATAAGATAAATAGTGAGAGGGGAAGTACAGCAGAGTGGTTACCAGCAGTTAACTCACACATAGCACAACAGCCTACAGAAGTGACAGACTCAAAGTCCATGCACCTGAATAGCCCCTTGACAAATAGGAGGTGGGGAAAGGGGTTGCTTTGACCAAGAGAGATAGCAGCTCATTTGTGTACAATGAATCAAAATGCAGTCTGTAAAAATATAAATGATTTTAATAATAAAAAAAAGAAATAGTAACTAGATAAAGAAGAAATAACTCTACACATAACAAAATGCACTCACCCCAGGAAGACTTTCCCCGCACAAGAGAATAAAAGAAGGTAGAAACAACTAAAGATGCATTTCTTTAAACAACCCAACCGAAGACAGTAAAACCTAGATGACGTCCAGGAAGACCCCATAGTACTCAGCCAATGAGAAACCAGAGGGAAGATCTTGTACACTAAGGGATAAAATACTTACTGCCACTGCTCTGGGTGTGCCTGAGTACCTGACACTAGATCTTTCAAGACCATCATTAAAGTCTCACTTCCACAGCACTTAGTGTCTTCCCAGGCTATTTTTTGGGTTTGGACAGGTGAGAGTATTTCTCACACTCAGAAAAACTGAAATTGACTTTGGGTGGGTATGTTTCTCACACCCAGGAAAACTGAAATCGGGTTTGGCTGGCATAGCATAACCTTGTCATGTGATTCCCCTTATTTCACATTAACTTGAGTATGGCCTTGTCTACAGCTATCTGGCCCTGACCATCATCTCTGTTCCTGGGCCTTTTCTCCATAGAGACTGCAGGCTGAACCTCTCTTACCAACTTGCATTTCCCTGGAACTGCTGATTATGAAGTTCACCTAAAACAATTGCTCTCTTCCTTATTAATGTTTTGCCATTCCTTCTCAACTCTGAAATAGACTGAATTTGCCTCCCCCTCCTATCTGAAATTGAGTATGGCTTCCTTCTGCTGAGAAATGAAGCTGAAGGACTGCATCCCCCTACCCTGACAGGCATCAAAGGAGCCAGAAAGCAGAGAATGGAGATGGGAGATCAATCCACAGCCCTAGTTCTATTTAATAAAGGCTAACTAAATCTACAAATGTATATCATCTGGCTTCTGTTTCTATAAATTGTAACTGCTTCTGTGGGGCTGGTGAGAAGAAGCAGTCTAGCTGCTTTTCCCCAGTTTAATCAAACTGCATGAAATTTCCCCCCCCCCCCCCCTTTTTTTTGGCTATATTTTATGTAGGCAGGCTGTTGAATCCAGCCAACTGGGATCCAGGCAAGATTAACAACTTTAATTGCTTTAAATTTGTAAAGCAAAACTATTTCATGCCTTTACTTTTTCAAAAGCTCTAGTTGGTACACATGGCATTTCCAGAATGCTGTTGGCATTAGACAAAGGTGTGGCAGGAAGTAGGGATTGCAGAGCCAAACAGACTTGGATTTTAATTCCCAATCTGCCATTTACTGGTTATGAAATCTCAGATCAGTTATTTAAAATTCCCTCATGTCCAATGAATTATTTTATAATATATTTAAAAATTTCAAAATGCATGGGGAGTTAAGATTTTTTTTTCTTCTTCATTGAGGTATAACTTCAAAGAGTAAAACGAACAAATCCTAAGTATTCAGGTTGATGAGTTTTTGCAAATATCTCTAACCACCGTTGTTCAAAATTTGGAATATTTATGGTACTCAAGAGGCTCCTCTGTGTTCCTCAATCAAATGCTATTTCTTTCACAAGACTTTACTGTTTTGACCTTCTCCACCATGGATTCATTTTGCCAGTTCTTGGTCATTATATATTTGGAATAATATAATGTGTACTCTTTGGGGTCTGGCTTCTTCCACCCAATATTACTGCTAGGTGAAATATTTAATTTTTTAAGAAATTTCCAAACTGCCTTCCAAAGTGGCTGTATTGTTTTTGTATTGGCATCAGCAAATTTTGAGAGTGTCATATCCTTGCCAATTTTCAGTATGGTCAATCTTTTAAATTCTACACATTCTAATAGATGTGTCATGTTATCTCAACATCATGGTTTTGTTTCCCTAAAGATGTTCAGTGTCTCTGCATGTGCTCATTTGCTATCAGTTTATGTTCTTTATTGAAATCCCTATTTAAATCATTTGTCTATGTTTAAAGTTAACTTTTTCTTAATATTGGGTTTCAAGGGTTCTTTATGTATTCTAGATGCAAGTCCTTTATCAGATATGTCATTAGTAAATAATTTCTAACAATCTATGACTTGTTTTCCATTAAGTGTCTGGCAAGCAACACAGTCTAAGTTTTGATAAAATTCTATATGTCTTTTTTTTTTTTTTCTTTTTTGAACAGTACTTTTGGTGGTATAGCTAAAAATGCTTAGTCTAACCACAAGTCACTGAGACTTTCTCTTTCTTCTAGAAGTTTTATAGTTTTTTTTAATGACAATTATCAAAACTTTAATATCTATTTCAACACACACAATCACAATACTCAAAAGGTGACATTAGGAATAAACATATTCTGAACATAATTATTCCCTCCCTTTTACATTTGGGTCTATGATCCAATTCAAGTTAATTTTTATATATGGTGCAAGGTATATAAAAAAAGCTTGCTTTTTTTGCTCATAATAAATATCTAATTGTTGCACCATCATTTGTTGAAAAGACAGCTTTCTTCCACTGAAATGCCTCCATACCTTTTCTGACAATCGATTGATAATGTAGGTGTGGGTCTGTTTCTAGACTCTGCCCTGTTTATATATCTAGCTACCTTGTCATCATTATCACACTGTCTTAATCACCAAAATTTTAAAAGTCTCAAAGTCAGATGTTATAAATCTCTCAATTTTGGTGTTTTTTTTTCAAATTTACATTTGTATATGCATTTTAGAATCTTCTTGTTAATGTCTGTGATAAAGTCTTCTGGGATATTGATTGAAATTAACTAGAATATATAAAGCAATTTGGGGAGAACTGACATCTTAACAACATTGAATATTCCCATTAGCTTCTGTAATTTCACTCCACAATGTTTTGTAGTTTTCAGGAAATAGGTTTATCACATATTGGTCAGATTTATCTATAAGAACTTCATGTTTTAACATTATAAAAATTCCAATGCCTTGATCTTTGTTGAAAGGATACAGAAATAATTATTTTGTTATTTTGATCTCATATCCCATAACCTTCCAAAAATTATTAGTTCTAATAATTTTTATGTAGATACTATATTAGACAAGTTTAACTTCCTTTCCAATATGGATACCTTTTATATATTTTTCTTGCCTTACTGCACTGGGTAGAACTTCTATGCAACACTTGATAGGAGTGACAAATGAAAATACTGCCTGCCTTGTCCCTGATTTTAGGGGCAAAACATTCTTTCATCACAAAGTGTGAGATTAACTGTAGGTTTTGTGCCAGGTGCAATGATGTGTGCCTGTAATCTCAGCAACTGGGAAGCTGAGGCAGGAGGATAACAAGTTCAAGATCAGCCTGGAAAACTTAGTAAGATCCTGTCTTAAAATAAAAAGGGCTGGTGATATAGATCTGCCAAAGAAAAGAAAGTATGTTTTGAATACATGACCTTTGTTTATCACATTTATCCCTTCTATCCCTACTGAGGATTTTTCCCAGCAAGGGATGTTGATTTTGTAAAGTGCATTTTTTTTTTGCATCTATAATTTATTTTTTTTTAGTTTGTCAATATGCTGAATTGTTTTAAAATGGAAAAAACACAATGTTTCTCCTTTCAAGAAAAGTCAACTTATCCTGCCCTGGAACACTGATATTCCTGGTTCAGACTCAGAATGGGACTTAATACCACTGTCTCCCCTAGTTCTCCTGGCTTCGGCTTTGGACTAGAACTACAGCACTGACTCCTGGGTCTTCAACTTGCAGACAGAAAATCATGGAACTTAAGTCTCCATAACTACATGAACCAATTCCTCATAATAAATCTTTCTATATCAAATCTATCTATCTATTATTTATCATTCATCTAATGAATCTATTTCCTATTGGTTGTTTCTCTGGAGAGCCATAATACAATGGAGTTTGCTGTTGTTGTGTTTTCTTTTGAAAGGGTTGAATTTGCAGTCCTTCTGCCTCAGTTCAAGTCACTGACATTACAGGCATGCACCATTGCCTGTCTCTACAGTGGAATTCTTAAGGGAGTTCTGCTACCAAACTCCAGTTTGAAAAAGCACCTTTTACAAGGTGCTTAACTCTTATTGATTTTAACTCCTTACATCTTTGTACTAAATTTTCTTTCCATAACTTCCCATTGTGTTAATTTTCTCTTTAGCTAGAATGCAAACTTAGTAAGGAGTTGACTATGTATTATACTTTTTATCCTCTGATGGTGCTGGACATAGGGGAAGTACTCAGATCATATTGGTTGCATCCATTTATTCATCACTTTCCATTATGTTCTTTCTAAATTGGGGCAAAAGAGGGGAACAGATTGAAAACATCACTCTCGACAGTAGAAAAACGGATTTCAAAGCCAACAGAATGGTCTGTATTTTAGACACTTAGATTATGCATGATTTTTCCTTGCCTCTTTTTTCCTGGATGACTAAAATCCAACTGTACAATGGTACATTCTCAAGAGCAAATGTTAGAATAATACAGTAGAGCCAGACATCAAATCACATTTCACTAAACCCCTCCAAAACTTCTGGAACAGGAGTAGGAATTTAAAAATACGGTATTCTGTTCATCTTCCAGTAGATGTCACTGAATACACCATTGGCTTAGATGTTCATTTGTAGTATCAGTAAAATTAACACATAGCATGTGTGATCTGACCAGCCTCAAAACGACTATTACTTCTCATATAATGCAGGCATTAGTACAAGAACAATAAAAAAAGATTTAAATACTATGGTGGGGGGGTTGTTTGTTTTGTTTTGTTTTTTGGCAGTACTGGGTGCTTTACCACTGAGCAACATCCCCAGTCCCCCACCATTTTAAATCTTATTTGGAGACAGGATCTGGCTTAAGTTGCCCAGGCTGGCCTTGAACTTCCAATTCTTCCACCTCAGCCTCTGAAGTTGCTAGGTTTTCAGTCATGTATCTAGATGTTAATTTTTATGCTTTTGGTCAATTCACAAATGTTATATAAAATACACATATAAACTTCAATAGTTTTACGCAAACTGCATTTTAGACATATAAAACCCTCACTAATGACCAGTGATCTCTGGTCTATAGTTAAAAAAATCACCTTTGTTTATTATTATTTTTTTTTTCCAAATTCTCTAGCTGGAGAAAAACAGAAACAGTAGTGATTAATTTGCCTGAGGAAATCCAGAAACTATCTTTTGAATTTCATAAGTGCTGCAAAATATTTTGGCAAAATAAGAGTAAACAAATTATTTAGAACAAGGTCTCTCAACCTTGACACTTGACATTGGCCCAGATAACTTTTTATTGTTGAAGGCTATCCTGTCCCTTTTGTGATGTTCAGCAACATCCCTGGTCTCTACTCGTTAGATGCCAGTAGTATCATCCCATCCTCCCAGCTAAGTGCCCCCTTGGAATAGAAGGGATTATCTCTGGTTGAGAGCTATTATAAAGTGATAGAAGACAAAGTCCAAAGTTAGATGTTCACTGAAAAAAGTTCTATGAACCCACAATGTCAGAGAAGCAATTTGCTTTAATACATTATCTCAAAGTTTCTCCCAAGTTTCATGTTTTCCTGAAAAAATAATTTCCTCAGGGTACAAATAACACTTCAGAAATGAGAAGATAAGTTTATTTTACTGTCCAATTATTTTCTTAAAAAAGTTTAAAGCTTGATAAAATAAAACAAACTTTTAGTACCATAAAAACCTTCTGACATGTACATGACATATTATTACTATGTACAACTTTGAAAACAAATGCTTTCAATTCCAAGTAAAGTGATGTTGAACATCTTGACTATAGGTAAGCTATAGGACATTTTCTGGATGGTCAATGTTTTCCTTGGCTGGAAGAAAATCATATAATTGAAATATATAAATAAGACCTTCAGTCAGTTGAGAATAATAAAAGCACTATCTGAAATTCAGTCATCTGGACCTTGGGAAGTTTATAGTAGTTTCAACAGTTCAACAAGCAAAATGAAATCCTGTGAATGTTCACAATGCAGTCTTCCAGGAGAGGTCCTGTAGGTTCACAGTTGGTCTATCAAAAATAAAAGCTACTTCTATTGTAGTAGAACTTGGTAGATGGTTCATATACCATTTTTCACCAGCTCATGGACTCCATTCTCATCAATGATCAAAGGTGCATGGAATTCTTTATCTGCCACATAACTTTCTATTCCCTGGAAGGATTGAAATTAAATATAGTTAGAAAATTGGTGGATGCTTGTCATGCACTGCTGGACTTAGTGGTTATAATGCCCAAAAGTTAGGTTCAGATGAAGAATTTTAAAGTGAAAAATTAAAATTAAATTAAAGTGAAAAATATGTTTAATGTACTTTTTAAATTAGACTTAATGATTGACTTATGGAAGCATAAAACAACAAACAAAAGAAAGTTACTCTGATTATAATAATTTCTTTTTTCTTTTCATTTCTAGCAGTGCTGAAACTGAACTCAGGGCCTTGACTATGCTAAGCAAATGATTATAATACAATTTCTAAAGTTAATATGATCTTCATTTTTCCCATAATCATCACTCAATAAAGTTAACTTTCTTAGTAAGATGGCTATCTCTAAGGAATACTGACAAGTATCTCTAGGAAAAAAATATTACATAATTGGGACAGCAGGGACCTCTCAGGAGGTTTTAAAAGTGACATTACTAAGTATGTAAACAAAACAGACACTATGAAAGAAAGTGTACGTTGCATTAAAAAGAGCCAAATAATTTATCAAAAAATGTTGATTATATATTTAAAACAAATTTTAATGGATAGATAACTCATTCAGTTATGGGACAGATACAAAGACATAACAGGAATTCTCCAAGAATTAAAAATCAAAGCAGCTTCTCAGTTCACTACTATAAAGAGGTCTTCAGGGCAGGACGACAAGAAAAAGCTCCATTTTCTCAAAGGGTAACGCTATTTAAACATAATACAATACCAGAATCTGTGGGGTTTTTTTTGTTGTTGTTGTTTGTTTATTTTTAAGTTTTATTCTTAACTGACAAATACTTATATGTATTTATGGGGTACAATATGCTGTTTCAATCTATATATACAATGCAGAATGATCAAATCAGGCTAATTAGTGTACCCCTCTCCTCAAATACTTATTGCTTTTTTTATGGTGAGAACATTTAAAAGTCCACTCTTCAAGCTGTTTGGAAATATACAATACTCTTTAAAAGAACAGGAAGAAAAAAAAAAAAAAAAAGGAAAACAAACTTACTTCTCCAGCGTAGGAGATAAGAGGAGAGATTTCACACTGGATTGGTACATCATTGGCATCCTTCAAGCTAAGAAAAATAAATCCCAAATATGTGTTGAAGATTTTGCTTCCGATTTTACTAGCCAGAGTGAAAATGCAGACCATAACTTCCCTCTGAGAAGCTTGCAGTAACAAAATTCTGCTAGTTGAACAAATGGAATAGATCCTACTCTGAAGATCACTAAATTCCCTGAGAATTAAGTTAATATAAAATTCCCATGGTCAAAATGATACTATTTGGGACAAGAGCCAATAATTTGCTAACTCTTTAAAGTATTTCATCAATATTTATACACTATTCCCTTCTATACATCTCATTTTTTACTATTCCCAAGTTTTATAAAGTTGATTAAAAAAGAGCCTATTAATTGAGTACATACTATGTGCCAAGCCCCCACTGCTGGATGCCTTGAAACCTTTGCATTACCTTTTAATCCTCATCATAATCTTCCAAGTCAGGTACTAATGTTGACTAACATTCTAGAACCACACTGTCCAATACAGTATCCAATGGCCATATCTGCTACATTAAAATTTTAAAAACTGAAAATATTAAATTCACTTTCTCAATCATAATAATCACATTTTAAGTGCTCAGCAGTTATGAGTGACTAATGACTACCAAACTGGACAGGAGAGATATAGAACATTTCCCTCACTGCAGAGTTCCAATTAGACAGAACAGTTCTAGAGCTCATTTAAATTATTTCCCAGTACTTGCTCTTTTGTACAATCCAAGTATCCTAGGTTAGCTGAGTTAGTTTATTCATTACATTTTATTTTTAAGGCATAGACAATTTATTTATGAAGGCAGATAGGCATTTAAGGGAGAGTGTGGTCTATCTCAAGAGAGAGAAGCCTATTCATTACATTTTGAAGTACTTCTGTTAACAAAAGTCCCTTTTAAAAGTGCTAAGGCAGAACACACTCAAGCAAAAAGCAAGGCCAGAGTCACCATTTGTGTAATTCTCAGTCGCAATGTAATATTTATAGTCATTTGTAATTCTTAATTTCTGGATTATCTAACATAAACAATAGTGTTTTCAATACATTTACAGTCAGTAGACAGCTGCATTATTTGCTACTTCAAAAATCTTAGAAATAGGACAGAACACACACAAAAATCCATTCCTGTATAGCCTCAAACCATAGCTCTTCTCTCCCTAGTTTGAAGTCTCAGACTTTGGGGGAGTCAACAACAGGCCAATCTTTCTCCAAATATAATTCTATATTTTATTCCAATTTACTTAATCTGGCTACTTTCCACTTGACCCAGGAGAGTCATATTCCCTTTGGATCCTTCCAAGTCATTTTCAACTATGAACCATTTGACTATAAAAATTATATTTTTCCTCCAAGATTTAGCTCTTGCCCCAACTTCCCCTAGACCACTATATTTCATAATGATTGCTCCCATTCATTTATTAATAAAAAAATTTATTAAGCACCTGTTAAGTCCCTGCCTCCAAGAATAAGTACTGTTTATACCACAGTTAACACATAATCACATAGTGCCCAATAATGCCCCTTAGTTTTTATGAATGTGCATTGTAATTTTTATGAATTGCATCTTGAACTCCCTTCAAGAGAGCCTACTGGCTCTCTTGTGTAGATACTTCAGCACCTAGGTTACTAAGAATATCTATAAGTAGGTTTGTGAGCAGACCTACCAGTGAACCATGAAAGTAGATGGACAACAGCCTAAAGCAGAGAAAAGAGGAGGCCCAGACTTTACATCTCTCCAGATATATGCCAGATTCTATCAAAAGAGGTGTACACCAGACTCTGGATGGCTTGGAGGCATACTAACCAAATGGGAAAAATGAGGGCCCATCCCACTGATAAAAACTTTATATATATATATATTAAATATACATATTTGCATATCTATATATGTAAACATAGCTGATAGACAGACCAGACCAGTGCCTGTCTCATCTAATCCCTGGCAAAATTGCAGTATACCAAGATCAGAATGTGGCTTTGAACCCAGGGAGCACATTATAGCTAGACTGAATACATAACCTCCTTTCTCCCTCACCACAATGACACTCCAAGACACTAAGAAAGTCAACTTTTGTAAAACAAGGTTGATGCCCTAAAGGAGGGAAGATAGAAGCTACCATCAACTAATGTTGCATATGAGTTTAAGGGCAAATTAGCCCAATAAAACTAATGGCCCCTAATTCTTTGGTCAAGCATCCCTTTGTAGCTAACATTGTTCAGTAAATGTTGAAGTAAAATATAAATGCATTCTTGTCAAAACTCAGCATCCTATTTCCATTCTTTCAGAATACTCCAAACTGTTTCTTCTTTCTTTTATCCAAGATGTTTCCGTTTTGTCTTTACTTTCAAGTTATCTTTTTCAAATCTCTAACAGGCGTCTTTGGTGCTGAGGATTTTAACAGGAACTATTTCTCAGTCTGTGATGTCATTGGAGCCAAATTTTCAGTTAATGATTATACAATGGCTAAAATTAATGGGGGGGGGAGGGGAGAAGTATTAAATAAAACAATCCAAATAAAAATTAAATAATGTTTAAGACTTATATTTTGACTAAGCTGAATGTTGTTTTCAGCTGCATAAGAAACTACCTTACTTAAGCTATGGTTCAATGAAGAAAGAAATTCAGGATCAATGTTATATTCTTATATCATAAAATCAGCTTTGCTTCTACATATTAAAAATGATGATAAAACAGAAAATGACAAAGGCTACACGTTCCAGTTTCATGGTATAGTTATCTGCGGCTCCTAGAAGAAACTACCAGATCTTGGGAGTCTACTCCCCTGTCTACAACCATATCCCAGAGACACTGACACTTGGTAGGAACTCGTCTCTATGGGGCAAAGATGAGCGGTATGACAAGAAAATGTAAGTGAGTGGAAGTGTCCATCAGTGCTTGCACTGTTTCTGAGATACTTTCACCTTCAAATCCTTTGTCCTCTATATATTTCCAAAATCATCTTAAAATTGAAAATTTCAAAACTAAACCTAAAAAACTTTGAAAGTGTAGCAAGAATATCATGTTGTCTTTTTAACTATAAAGATAATGGCTTTTAAAAAAACTTTGACAGTATCCAGATAAGAGGATATGTAGCACTTCTAGCTAAAAATGACCTGTCCTAACAAAAAAAGATAGAAACTGACCAAAATTAAAACACAATTACCAAAAAAAGAGAGCTGTTTATATGAGAATAAATCAACAAAACAGCTTTTTCCATATTAAGAGCCATCAAATATGTAGGAGCAATTACAGTCTTTATATTGACAGCATATATCCATTCAGTAAGATACAGTTTCAGAACACTTTATTTATCTAACTTATGCTTGTGCTAAAAGGCACAAGCTGGAATACAAATTTGTTCCCTTTGGTCCTGTAACCTGCTCTGGGTCTTACCTAACACGTTTAAAAACTGTTCTATGGACTCAAATTACCCATGGTCAGATTCTTTAGTAAAGCATGCTCCCCCATTTCCAGCATGCACTGAGATTCTGAGTTAGTGTCATCCAGACAGATACCTGCCACCATGTAAGCAGTGCACCCCCACCAAAGCTTCAGTCATCCTCCCTCCGACCCCCAAAAGGCAGAGCACTAAACTACAATGCCAGTTAGTATGGAGGGAAGCACAGCCCCATCACCATGCACTGCAGGCAGGCTGGTATATTTACTTGTGATTGACATCAGCTGTGATGGTCCTCTGACTTCCATTTTGTAGCACTGCTATGTAGGAATAAATAAGTATTAATGGGAATGGAAAGAAATCAACCAATAACAATGAGTGGAGTTGCAAAGTATATTTGGAACCAAATGGCAAATATATTTATGGTAATCATGAATTTAGCATAAGAGGTCCTGAAGGGGTAAAAAAAAAAATTCAATGGTCAAAGATGAAACATGCAAACAATGTGACATGCCACAGAGCAAACTGATTGACAAGGCAGAGCCTGTAAGTGGCCTTGGACTGGGAGACAGAAGCTAACACTGATCCTTCTTGTAAAAGCAGTTATGGAAGAGTAAGTTCCAATGCTCAGCATTTTAACACTTATTGAGGCATTCTAGGACTTTCGTGCATGCAGCCAGCCATTTGTTCCTTTAAGAACATAAATTAAATGGCAGAATCCTTCTCACCCAGGTACAAAAACACCAAATGATTTAAAAAGGGGAAATCTAGGTGCCAATGAAGGTTTTATCAAAGAAGAGTTAGCATAAAAGTGCTTTATCTCAAATTTGAACAACTACAAGTACCTTCTTTTTTAAACTTCTGAAAACCCAAAATATTTCTAAAGTTGAGTATCAGTGAACATAACCGGCACCTTTCTTAGTACCTGGTGAGTAGGACCATGAGGCAACATCTTGTGGGTAGCCTGGAGGTGGTGTCTCATAGATAGCACTTGCTGTGAGGCCACAAATAAATAAGCAGCAACCACCCATCTGCTCTGTGACTGAGGAACCTGCCCTGTGGTATAGTATGCTGCTAATGGGTTTTAATTAACTTCTGACCACTATTTAATAGAAGTGATTTCATTGACATGGTGGGGCTATTAAAAAAAAAAGTAAAGAAAATTTATAAGACTCCTCTTTAAGAGAATATAAAGCTGTTGTTTTTGTAAAGGGCAAAGCTGATGTTATTTCTTATCAGGAACTGCCCACACAGCGTAATTACTTTTAAAAAGATTAAAACTTATTAAAAAAAAAAAAAAAAAAAAAAAAAAAAGATTTCAGGATATCAAGAGAGGAGGAAGAAGTCCAGAAAGCATTCCACTGAAGAGAAAAGATACTGACTTACCGGGGAATTGCAGGAAGGCGGGAGCCATTTTCATCTATAAAGTGGCCACCTGCATTGAGGACCCAGCAATGATGAAGGGACATCAAAGCCATGCCTTGCAGTAGTAGGGGTTGTCCTTCCCATTCTGACTGTCTGCATTCTTCAGCGGGGAAAACTCATCTTCCCGTAATACTTCATACACCACCAAACTTCCTAGAGTGAAATCATACAACAGACTTCTTTCTCATGAAATAAAATTGCATACAGAGCTTCTCATTCTTCTCTATATAGCTAAAACCTTTAGTATTCAATTACAGGTTTCTTAATATAATTTAGGTGAATTACAAATAATGCTCATCCTTGACCAAAGAAAATTAAATTTTCTCTTCCAGCACAAAAATGAAACTCATTTCAATCCCACCTATAAAACATTTCATCCTAGACCAGAAAGATCAGAAATCCTAATGCAAAAAGATCACAATAGCATCAGTTCTGAGAAAAAAAAAAAAAAAAGATAAAAAGGATACTTTAAAAATGTATATGGAGAGACTTACATACAGCTAATTCACCTTCAGCAGTTTCACATTTGTCAAATTCTGAAACATGTATCTCAACATCAGCTGTGATCTTTATAGAGAGCTATATAATCCAAAAATGTGTTCACTGAAACATCGGCTCATAGGTCAGTAATAGATCCCAAGCACAAATATTTATCTTAACCTTCTTAGTCTTTCAGCAAAAGATAAATGATTTTAACAACTTTATAGGAGAGCCAGATAACAAACAAGCTGATAAAACAAACAAACAAACAAACACTGTACTCTAGACACCTCAGACACATTCATTCCTTGGAATGGTGTTTAATTTTAGGGAATGATAATCAATCTAGACAATACACTCATAATTAAAATGCCTGAGATACATGCTATCAAATGTTTTCTGAAAACATTTTCCTGCCTAAGAGACTAAAAAGCAGCATTTCAAGGCATATTTAATCTTACTGGTGTTATTCAAGCATACTTTGCAAACTGGAAGATGTCAAAGACAAATTTTTCCATCTTTATTCCATTTGGTTTGTCTGGTTTAATTAATTGCCCCTGGGAATCCACATATGGAATCTTCTTTTGAGCCACATGGTGCTGCAACTGGGGTTCATAAACACTAAAGATTGAGGTGGGGGAAAAGACATAATCACTTTCCAGATTAAAAATGCCAGAAAATTTGATAATAATCAAGCACAAATGCATCAGAACAAATTACTAAGATTTTCAAGTGAGGAATTTGTTAAGTTTTGGTTTATATTTAAATATTGAATGAATACATTTCTCCCACTCATTTTCTTATATTTAAAAAAAACAAATAATGATTTCCACATTAAAAAACAAACACACCCATGCACATACAGAGAGAGGTTACACCAATATCTCTGTCATTATTTCCATGACTTTTATAAAATGTTCTCTTGCTCTAACTTTTTTAGCTGAGATTCCTCCAAGTACAAGATGGAAAGGTAAGTATTAAAGTTACTATAGGTGAATTCATAACATGGCTATAAAAAAGCACAATAAAATGGAATATTTTAGAAATGGAATTGATGGTCTAAAGTAACATTTAGCTCACCTGATCTGATCATGCCACAAGGTATACATATAGGAAAATATCACATTGTATCCCACAAACACATACAACTATTTTTTTGTCAATCAAAAAATAAAAATAAAGTTTTAATAGTTTTAACTTTTTAAAGAGCAGATGGTCAGTTTGAATGTATGAATGCTAACCAGTGCATCTAACAGTGAAAACACCCTTCATTTAAAAATCTGGTGATATACAATAAGCTCTTATTTAATACCTTATGGCATTACCAGGCTGTTTGACATTCAAGTCTCAAGTTCTTTTTGTTCACTTTTTTAATGCACAAGATTCTAAATAGTAATCTTGTAAACAGATGAATTACAATTGTGCAGGCAGGTTTTTAAAAATACAGATGCCTTGGATCTATCTCCAGAAATTCTGATTCAGTTGGTATAGGGTTGACATCTATTTTTAAAAAGCTCTCAGTTGTAATAAAGAGAGTTTCATTTCTTAACTCTGCTTCAACAGAACTCAGGACACAGGGGACTAAGAAGAGGAGAACAAAAAGAAAAAATGCTTTGGACTTCACCTAATGCACTAGAGGAAAGCTCCTATTAATTTCTACCTTATGATAATTTCTTACTAAAACAATCACAATGTGAGATAAATTTCCATTTGATAAAAGTAATCCTCAGGAAAGAAGATGAATTCTATGGGACACAGGTTTAGGGTACTGAATGAACATAAAGTTTTATATATCATACAATCCTATGCTGGTCAGAGAAGGGGCCTGTAGCGTATGAGGATCTACCTACTTCCCAGGTGGCTTAGTTTCTAAGTAACAACGAAGACAATAAGAAGCCCTATCTTAAGGGATACAACAGGAAAGGAAGAAATCAAATTATTACTGTTTGCAGATGATATGGTCATACATTTAGAAGATCCAAAAAACTCTGTAAGACTTCTAGAACTGAAAAACAAATTTAGCAAAGTAACAAGATACAAAATCAACACACAAAATTCAATAGCTTTTCTATATATAAATAATGAACCCACTGAGAAAAGAAATCAGGAAGATGATCCCATTCACAATAACCTCAAAGGAAAAAAAAAAAAAAAAACTACCACCTAGGAATAAATTCAACCAAGGATTATAAAACACTGAAAACCAAATTGAAGAAAACACTAAAAGATGAAAAGACATCCCATGTTCTCGGATAGGCAGAATTAATCACTCAACTGTCCATATTACCAAAAGCAAACTATAGATTTAAAGTGATCCTCATCAAAATACCAAAGATATTCTTCACAGAACTAGAAAAAATTGGCCTAAAACACATATGGAAGAACAAAAGGCCCAAGAGGAGCCAAAACAATTAAGAGCAAAAAGAGCAATGCTGGAGATATCACAACATGATTTCTAATTATACTACAGAGCTGTAATACAAAAACATGATACAGCATAAAAAGAGACACATGGAACAATGGAAAAGAAGACACAGAGACAAACCCACATAGATACAGACTCTGTTCCTTAACAAAGGCACCAAAAATAAACACTGGAGAAAAGACAGCCTTTTAAATAAATAGTACTGGGAAAACCATATATCCCATACATAGAAGAAGGAAATTGGATCCCCATTTTTCAACCTGCAAAAGTCTACACAAAGTGGATCAAAGACCTAGAAATTAAACCAGAAACTTTGCAACTACTAGAAGAAAACATAGGGTCAACACTCCAACAAATAGGTGCCAATACAGACTTCTTCAGTCATCACTGACTTTTAAAGCTCAGGAAATAATACCAAGAATTACTAACAACTCATTTAATAAATGGGCAAATGAACTAAACAGCTATTTCTCAATAGAAGAAATACAAATGTTAAAAAATACATGAAAAAATGTTTAACATCTTTAGCAATCAAGAAAATGCAAATCAAAACTACACTGAGATTTCATCTCACTCCAGCTGGAATGGTAATCAAAAAGAATACAAATAACAAATACTGGCAAGGATGTGGGGAAAAGGGAACATTTATACATTGGGGGATTTTAAATTAGTACAACCACTGTGGAAATCAGTATAGAGGTTCCTCAAAAGACGGAATGGATTCATCACAAGCTATACCACTCCTCAGTATTTATTCAAAATAATTTAAGTTAGCATACTTCTTTTGAATATAGTGACACATGCATACCCATGTTTATAGAGCACAATTCACTGGTTATGGAACCAGTTTAGGTACCTATCTGTGGATGAATGAATAAAGAAAATATGGTATATATAAACATAGAGTCATAAAGAAGAATGAAATTATGTCATTTGTAAAATTTAAAAAAATAAATGAAACTGGAGAAAAACACATTAAGCAACAGAAATCAAGCTCAAAGTCAAGGGTCATGTTTTCTCTCACATTTGGAAAACAGAAAAAAGGAGAAAAAAGGGATTTTTTAAAATTTAAAACAAAAGGAAGATAACATAGAGTAGAGGAGGGGGAAGAAAAGGGAAAAGGGAAGAAATGAGCAATAAAGGTAACCAACTTATGTTTTGTGCATATACCAATCTATCACAATGAATTCCACTACTTTGTCACAATTATAAGGCACCAATTAAAAAAAAAAAAGAGGCCCCCCCATCTTGCCCATACTTGACAACATCTCTCAGAAATGGTACAGTGAAGAAATGATTGGCAATGTTCCCCGCATTGAACAGCAGTCGTCCATCTGAACTTCGTTTTTGAGCTGTTGCCAGGGAAATCTCACTATATTCTACCACCTGGTATACTCCATCTACTCGGCAAACCACTCCAACTGGTTCTGTAGGGTTCGTTTTCCTCTACCACCTGCCCAACAAAACAAAACAAACAAAAAAGACAACAGAGAGGAAGAAATTTAATTAAATGCTCCTGTGGAGATTTGCCATTGTCAAAGGCCAAGTTCACAATTTTGCTTACATTGTCTGTAAGGTATTAAATCAAGAGGAGTCTTTAACTTTAGAAAATCAACTACACATAGTTTGACAGGCTACTTTCCAACTGGAAATAAAGTACATATATTATCTCCTTCCTATTTACTGCTTAACCAAACTGGGGTAGAAATACCATCATACACATAAAACCCAGAGATAATCATATAGGAATGGGTCCTAAGATATTTTGCGTTTTTATTATTTATTTTTACCCATCCTTAACTACTCTGAGAATAAATAAAATTTCTCTAGGAGTCACAAGACAGAAGACTTAAGGTATTTTGCCTCTCATTCTATATTGTCTAGATCATTATTTCATTTGAAAATAAGTTTTTCTTCAATTTTCATTCATGAATACAGCATTTTCCTTGTTTTTCATGGACCTGGATAGGAAGTAGGAGGGTTAGAGGCAGGCAAGTCATTGGGTTCCCACTCCAACTTTTTTTTTTTTTTTTTTGGGTGCTGGGGATCGAACCCAGGGCCTTGTGCTTACAAAGCAAGCACTCTACCGACTGAGCTATCTCCCCAGCCCCCTCCACTCCAACTTTAATCAGAAAAAAACTGTACATATTTATCCATTTTACATACTAGGTTTCATTTGAAGTAAAAGTGTCTAGGCTTTAAAAAAGATTGATTTAATCATTTATCAATGGCTCTGGGATAGTGGAGCAACTGGAGAGTCTGTATCAACGTTAAAGAGAAAGGTAAGAGTATATAATTAAAAAAAAAAATTCACAGGTGATTCTGATATGCTGCACCCTTGTCCCAAAATCTCTGGCCCAAGTTAAATATTTTAGAAGAAAATTATAAAGAAAGAAATGTATGCAATGCACTAATATAAAATCCAGGTTAAGATTAAATGAATATTCAACACAAGAACTAAACAATAAAGGATATTTGAAGGTATTTCTTTGCTTGCCCTGTCCAATTAATGATGCAGCATGCTTTGGAGTATTTTTAAAAATCTGTACCCAATTGGAAAACTGTATCCTAGATATACATTAAATTATATCAATAAACTTAAAACTTTTCTTCAGCAACTGATTTCTTAAAATAAACAGTCAGTCACAGTCATTTACAGACAACTAAAGCCACTACTGAGAACTTCGTTTACATAACAAATAGAATTATATGCACTGCTCAGTGAGGCAGGGCTACTGGATACATAACCGCCTGTGTAGTTGCATTGTTAGACAACCTGATAGGGGCACAGTATTCAATGAAAAGAAACATTTCACCAAGAAAGTGGATTAAACTGGAAGGAAACATACAGCAAAACGTATGATCTACCAAAATGTATAAATGCATTCTGTCATGTACAACTAATTAGAACAAATTAAAAAATTAATAAAAAATTATTTAAGCCAATCATGATCTGTATCTGCCAATTCTTTGTCTATCACCAGCCCATTATCACCTCTCATCTCATGTATTATACAGTGGGTCTCTTACCAGGTAAGGAATTTTGGAATAAATTCCTCTCATTCTGAAAGAATGGACATTTTTTTAAGCTGTCTGTTTTATCTCAACTCCCTAAGGTTTCCCTCCCAGTAATGGGAACAAAGCCCTTAAAGCTGTTCTCTGTTCCCAAACAGAGAGTAAAAGAGTAAATTGAGCCTGATAGCCAGATAGTGCTCAAACAGTAGGATTACCCGAAACTATTGACCAGAATCTACAGCCTGTTGTAAAACATTGTGAAACATGTTGTCAGCAAACCCAGACCCCCTTTGAAATTTCCTGGCAGCTTTGTTCCCCCTTTTCCCCCTTTCATGTGCGACCCCTCCCGATGTGTGGTTTCTGCCTTTATAAACCTACAAGATTTTCTGCTAGGGACCTGACTCCTGGAGTTGGGTCCCTGCGCGCTGGAATAAACACCTCTTGCGGTTTGCATCAAGTGACGCCTCCTGCGGTTGATTGGGGTTGCCATCCATCCATGGGACAGAGTTGGGGTTTCCTTTTTGGGGGGCCTTACATTTGGGGGCTCGTCCGGGATAAGATGGCCCCCCCTCATCCGTGGAGTCGACCTTGGAGGTAAGAAGGGGTACCCCGAAGTTGTCTGTCTTTGTCTTGTGTTTTGTTAGTTGGTCTGGTTCTGTGAGCGCGCTTTCGGTTTCGGTGGCAGCCGTTCGGTGACTCGTGAGAGTGGCCGAACAGTGGCCGGCAGACGTGCCTGGGGGGCCACAGGTTGCAGCCCTGGGGGACGCCCTAAGGGTGGAAGGAGAGCCAGGGACGCCTGGTAGTCTCCGTCGGTAAGGGCGCTGATGGGGTTCAATTGGTGGATCAGAGATTGGCGCCCGTCTGTATCTGGTTCTGTTGTGTGTTTGTGGTGGACAAGGTGGAGGAAGGGTTGGAACAACTGGGGGGTTCTCGGACCGGGCTACTCTCGGGTGGACCCCAAAGGTTCCTTCTCTGGACTCCCCCTCCCGACAGCCCTGAAGGGTAACTTAGCAAAGTAGCTTCAGTCTCAAAAGTAATGAAAAATAAGGTCTCATAATTTTAACATCCAACCTGTCCTGATGAGGTGGCTAAAATGCCTTAGACACAGAGTTTCTGTTAAAACCTGTTAGATCCTTCCAGATCTCAGTCAAGGCTTACATTGAAATATAAATAAAAGAAGCCTAAAGGCTCAGTAGGAGACCGGTCTCAAACCCAGGGAAAGAAAAGGTAAAAAGAGTCTTTAAAACTCCAGCAAAGTAAATGCTATATTTTTAATTATATGTTTTTTTGAGCTCATGATTTTTTGATCAGTTCTATTTTTATTCAACTAGAGTTTTTGAACATCTGTTACACTGCAATGGAGATTCACCTATAAAGTTACAAGGGCTTGATTTTGTGTTATTTGTATGTTGTGCTGTCTGATGTCATGTTTTGTCTGTATCAAAACTGAGCGCTCCTAAAATTAAGATTTAAAAATGGATCCAGATACTTTTAATTCACGTGATTTAAAAAGGTTCAAATTGGGTAAACTAATAAGAGTAAAATGTCTTTGAAAATAACTTGCAAGTCTCTAGGTGGTCAAGCTAATAAAATATTGATGTTAATAAAATGTCTAATATCAATTGTTTCTAGGACTTTTCTTCAACAGGGAAGAGACAGCAAATACTGTTCAGGACACTTGTCTGGTATCTTGGTTTTTTTACAGAATAAGTGAATTAGAGTTAACATGTATGGGATTACTCTAATGTGTTTGTAGAGACATCTGATTAATTTACAAAGTTAAAATGCTAATTGTTAAATAACATCGAGTACTTTTAACTCCTTAAATTCCATGGGGTATCATACTTAAACATTATTGGTGTTTTCATAGGTTGGTAAATAAAAGGGTTTAAACTTGCTTTGTGTCATCACTAAACTAAAAACAAGGTTACTAAGAGTTATGTCCTAACAAGTGCAATTCTATATACAAAGGGTCCCAAAAGTTTCAACTGTGTTTCAATTAGAGTACTATAAACAACAGAATATTTAATCTTATTAAAATAGAGTAATTTATCTAAATTCAGAAATTTCATAAGAGTTGTTTCAGAATGTGAACAAAAAGGGGACAACAAATAGGAAAGAGAAAATAAAAGGTTCTGGGTATGGAAATATATTTAGTAAAAGGAAAAAGGAAATGTTTCTGGGTAAGAAAGTGCTTGTGTGATGAAATACATGAGGGTCTAAGTAAGTGATAAGAAAGTCTGTGTAAGTAAAGGGCAAGTTTCAACAAGTTTGTGTGTAACTAAGTTGGTTATATGTATGTGAGACAGCTAAAACTATTGAAGGTTTTTCCTAAGGTGAAATACTAACGTTCTGATATAAACCAAAGTTTAATCTGTATGGTAGAATGACATGGTAAAATGACAAGGATTTGAAACACTAATTTACTCTTAACTTTGTGTCTATTAAGTTTATTCTTCAGAACAATTAGTCTTAAAAATTGGGGTGTATACAATTATGGTTAAACAACTATTATAGAGTATTGTACTTTGTTACAGAGTATACATTTCTCTTTAAAAACTCAATTTGGTAAGATAAAAGTGTCAAGGTATTTGTGAAATGGTCACTAGTTGTATATTAAATGTGTTCATATTTTTCAGGACCACAAGTTTTTAAAGCAAGGAATTTATTAAGCTCTGCTATCCTCCAGATTAAACTTGTCTGTAATGGTAATCTTAAACTTATAAAGGGTAAATTTTATTGGGGATTTATTTCTATCATTTAATGTTCTATTATAGGACCTGCTATCAATAGGGTATGTGTAAAATTTGTTACTTTTTACACTGGGATAAAGAATTTCAAATGTAAATGTATTTCTAAACATTAGAGTCTGATTTGTTTAAAGGTTAATATTGTGAAATATGAAAGAAACATGAAACCATTTTGCCACTTAATCACACAAAAGGAAAGTTAAAAGCTCTCTCAGCCTTTCTTTGATTCATGTTATAGATACTATGTTAAATTGTGTTAATTATAAAGTTTATATAGACTCAGGAAACAGTATATGTAAACTACTTAATGGTATTTAAGGAAAAGAAGCAAAGATCAACATCAGAATTAGAACACTTAAGATCTGTAAAGACCACGCCTTACCTGAGATAAGGCTCTGCCTCCCACCTCACTGTGTGTAGAATAGCTCCAAAATAAGCCAGACTTCAGCTTATTTAAAGTTATAGTCAAAAGATTGGTTCTTGTTGTAAAAGTACTGTGATCTCAAATACGGGATAGAATGTAGTTCTCAATCAAAATTCAAGATAGCTATTATACAAGCTGAATATATTTTTACTCTTGCTAATTTCATTTTGTAAAACTGTTACCTGTTAATGTTTTGCAGAAGTAGCTGCTCCAAGAACAAACAACCTAGGTAACGTGATAATAAGCCATCACCTATAGAATAGATAGTGGTAACTTCCAGTGCTAATGCAGACTCCAGTTAGATAAAAGGGTAAGTAACTGTAAAGTTATGGACATTAAAGTTAAAGCCCATTACTCTTAATTTATGACTGGTGAGACTGGCTTGCTGGATAATTAAGATCCAACTTAGAAATTGGAGTTAAATACAGAGGTCAAGAAAAGTCCATATTTGGGTCTTGCCCTCAACGTTAGCCTGAACCCAGGGAGTAAGAGAACTTCTCTAAGGAGCGTTGCAACTCTGGGTCACACAACCTCCTGATCAAGGAGATTGTTGAGACTAGAGGATGAAAAATTATCCAGTGCATCTGCTGCAGAGGAGGGTCATGGAAAAAGGGAAACATCCCTTGATGTTTCTAAAGGAAGTCACCTCATCAAGAGACCCTGCCTAATCAAAGTCACTGGTGGAGCTAAGGAGCTGCTCTTAAGTTCTGTACGAGTGACCCCTGTGGGAACTCAGCTGACTCTTTAACAAGACAGGAACCAGGTCAATTTGACCAACTTGATCATAGATACCCAGCAAAACAGTTAAAACCAAAATATAGCCATTCTTGGACATTTAAAGGAAATAATAATTAAATGTAACTTAAGATGTACACTTGTATTAGCCCACTAGAATAAAGGCTGGAAGCTACAAATGAAAGAAAGATTCTTCAGCAAATGTGCCTGATAACTATCAAGAGAAACTGCCAGAGTCAGAAGTTTTTAGTCAGTTTAAGACCTTCCTAAGCTACACAGGTAGACTTAATCTATGTTTGCTAGTATGATTATCTATTCCTAAGTAACAGAAGTATAGAGCTCTCTAGTAAACACAGGTTATACCAATAAAGGGATATTTTACAAAATCAGATGACATTAAGTAGCTTAACTATATTTTCTGGGGACATCTATGACAATGTTAAAGTCCCCAAATAAAGGCCTTGTTCTCTCCAGCCTTTGCTAGGCCTAGTTATGGGAACAATTTCTCAGTTCTTCCACCTCCTGGTGAGAGATTAACTTCTGTCATTTTCATGATACTCGGTGGCATGTTTCAGATGCTGCCAACATTTACTTTGTGCTAATCTCATTTTAGTACTCATGTCTTTTTGTTCTTCTATCATAGAAGCAGCCACCCCCCAGATGACTTTACAACCTGCTCTTCCCCAACCAGGCTTCTTCCTGGGACCCCTTGATTGACCCGATTTTTAGAAAAGGAACTCCAAGCTGCTTGCCCCACGCCACCCACTTCCAGCTCGAAGAAGCTAGAGCGGTCATCAACCTCCTTCCCCAGCAGCATGGAGTTCCTGAGATTAGAGGGGGGAATGAAGCCAGAATTGGGAACAGGTAGTTAGTGTAGAAATAGGGGATCGGGTCAAATCGAGGAAATGGCCATAAAATCATCTGCCTCTGGAAGTTGGAGACTGCCCCTGGAAGAATGGAATGTCAAGGATCTCCGGAGCCCATTGATTACCAAATTTACCTGCCTTTATCAAGGACTGTTTATCAAGGACTGCAAACAAGGGGCTGCTAATTGGTGGCCCGCCCCCTGGGCTCTTGCCTGCCTGAAATCACCTAGTCACCTTCATCAGGGAAAGAGTAAGTGCTGTACAGGTACTAATGCTCAGGCAACAATACCAGTCCCTCCGCCAAGGAAATAGCTTTGGAGAAGAGTATATAGAGACAGAAGTTCCATGATTAGAACTTACCAGAAAAGAAAATGGGGAAATGAAAGAATGTACATTTTTTTAAGCTGTCTGTTTTATCTCAACTCCCTAAGGTTTCCCTCCCAGTAATGGGAACAAAGCCCTTAAAGCTGTTCTCTGTTCCCAAACAGAGAGTAAAAGAGTAAATTGAGCCTGATAGCCAGATAGTGCTCAAACAGTAGGATTACCCGAAACTATTGACCAGAATCTACAGCCTGTTGTAAAACATTGTGAAACATGTTGTCAGCAAACCCAGACCCCCTTTGAAATTTCCTGGCAGCTTTGTTCCCCCTTTTCCCCCTTTCATGTGTGACCCCTCCCCATGTGTGGTTTCTGCCTTTATAAACCTACAAGATTTTCTGCTAGGGACTCGACTCCTGGAGTTGGGTCCCAGCGCGCTGGAATAAACACCTCTTGCGGTTTGCATCAAGTGACGCCTCCTGCAGTTGATTGGGGTTGCCATCCATCCATGGGACAGAGTTGGGGTTTCCTTTTTGGGGGGCCTTACAATTCCAATTTTTAAAATGCACACAAGGGGACCTGGGATGTAGCTCAGTGGTAGAATACCTGCCTACCATGTACACTGTTTTAGGTTCAATCCTCAACATAGCCAAAAAAAAAAAAAAAAAAAAAACCCGCAAGATTTATTTTCCACTCACCTCTTATATACCCCTACTTCCAAACAGCCATGGAAAATAAAAATAAACATACTCATGTTTTATATTTTCCAAGTGTTAATCTGAAGGTATAAGATTTACTTCTATTTTTCCTTTTTTTTTTTTTTGGCAGGATTGAACCCTGGGCAAGCACTCTACCAACTGAGCTATATCCCCAACCCTAAGGTTTACTTCTATGGTAACTATTAACCTCTAAACATTAAAAAAGTTTAAATTATAGAAGAAAGCATTTGTATGCTACATAAAGTCAGAAGTTAATTTATATTATAAAGAAAAAAATACACAATATAAACTTAAGGTTTGCTCGATATTCCATAAATTTAAAATTTAAAAGCAAAAATCTGTAACAGTTACTGTAACTGCTTTATAAAATGATCCTAACTTTTTAGCTTTGTACTTTTGCAAACTATCCTACTCTAATTCCTTTCCAAGGCTCTTGCTCCATAAGAAAATACTTCATGCACCACAATAAGGGTCTATTAAAGAAGTACTACAAAGAATTCTACTCCAATATTATGAATCACTCCCTAAGATGTTTTAAATATACATTTAATACCTTCATTTTCTTATTTTAAAAAGGGGAGAGAGCGCTAAATGGTTTCTAACATTTCTAAAAGTTTGACATATTTTGTTTCCAACTGAATATTTATTAATTCACTGCAAGACTACTACATTAAATGCCAGACCAAGCATTAAGTCTGCAAGGAAAACTGATCCTGAATTTATCTTAGAGAGCCCATGGGTAATGAAGAAAAGTAATAGGTTGGATCTCTACAAAAGTTAGCACACCAGACAGGTGTGGTGGCATATGCCTATAATCCCAGTCACTAGGGAAGCTGAGACAAGAGAATTCCAAGTTCTAGGCTAGCTTTAACAATTTAGGGAGGCCCTAAGCAACTTAGTGAGACACTGTCTTAAAAGAAAAAATAAAAAGGGCTAAGAATGTAATTCAGTGACCATGTGCCCCTAGTTTTAATTCCCAGTACCAAAAAAAAAAAAAAAAAAAAAAAAAAAAAAAATAGCATACTAAAGTTTTTTTGAATTGTCAGCAAATACAGAACTAGTCCAAATAGTGTGATTGATGGTGAACTTGGGGTTGTGACTCAGTGATAGAGTGCTTGCCTAGCACATGTGAGGCACTGGGTTCCATCCTCAGCACCACAAAAAAATAAATAAATAAAATAAAGGTTAAAAAGAAAAAGAGTGTGATGGTATAATGTGATATAACATACAAAGAGTTGGGAAACTGAATTCTAATTCTGGTTCTGCCAAACCTTGAGACTGGGACTTAAAAAGTGCTGGAACTCAGGGTTCTTATTTCTGAGATTAAAAGGGTTGACCAGTTCATCTTGAAGGTTCAACTCTTTTTGGTCATATAGTATACTTTATATTGATTATGAAGCTTATAAAAATAAAAATTAAGTTTCTGTTTTAGAAAAAAGAGTGACACCAAGTGGAACAAAGAAAGAAATACACCTTTTTTTTAACAGCATAGTTGCTACTTAGGATCCAAAACACTGTTTTTATTATAGTTTAGGAGAGTTTAGGAGTGATTTAAAATATACTACAGATATTCAGAGGCAGAAAGAGTCTTAAGTCTATCACTTCAATCTCTTTAAACTTAAAATGGTAAATTTAAAATTTCAGCTTCTGGATTTGACTTTATATTAAATTTATAGATTAATCTTGAGAAAAATTACAGCTTTATAATAAAAAATTTCCAAGCAGTATACGGTATGTCTTTTCTGGCAGATCTCATATATTTCAAACTTACTAGTCTACTTTGTTTTTGTCAGAAGCATGTATGGTATCTACTTTTGGCAGAAAGGTTTTCATTCACATCAATATCATAAAATTATTCTAAACCTTCTTCTAACCCTTTATTTTTTCATCTTTGCATATTTAACTTTGCAATTCATTTGAAAGTAATTCTGGTATGAGCTCTGAGGGAGAAATTTACTTAATTTTTTATCAACTATTTAATTCACTTCTACCACTGATTTGAAATGCCACATTTTTTATTTTTTCATCTTTTTTAATCTTTAAAATTAATTACTGTTATTGTAATTAATTATGGGGTACAGGGTGATAATTTAATACATGTATATAATGTGCAATTATCAAATCAAGGGTAATTAGCATTTCCATCTCAACATTTAAAAAAATTTTTAAATAATATATATAACATAATAATTACATTATATATAACATAATAATTATGTGTTTATGAGATACAGTGTGATATTTCAATACATGTATACAACATATATTGATCAAATCCAGGGAATTAATATTTCTATCTCATTATTACTTTAAATTCATCCCAGTTAAAATGACTATCAAAAAGACAAATGCAGGTTCAGAAAAGGGAATTCATATCAACACTGTTGGCAGGAATACAAAGTAGTATTATGGAGAATTTTTCTCAAAAAACTATGAAGTTTTCTCAAAAAACTAAAAATAGTATGAAGTTTTCTCAAAAAACTAAAAATAGATCTACCATATGATCCACCAATTCAATTATTGAGTATGTATCAAAGGAAATGAGATCAGTGTGCCAAAGAGATACCTGTGCTCCCATGTTCATGGCTGCAGTACTCCAGTACTCCCAATAGCTAAGATTCACACACACACACGCACCCCAACATACACACTTACGTATATAGATAAATAAACAGATATAGTAAAATATTCAGACAGAAAAATGAAAGATATCTTATTTGCAGCAAAATGGATAGAACAATAAGACATTAAGGTTTTACTGTTTTTTTTCTTCTTCTTCTTTTGTTACTAGTAATTGAACTCAGAGGCACTTAATCACTAAACCACATCCCCAGCCCCATTTTGTATTTTATTTAGAGACAGGGTCTCACTGAGTTGCTTAGGGCTTCGCCATTGCTGAGGCTGGCTTTAAATTCTTGATCCTCCTGCCTTAGCCTCCCAAGCCACTGGGATTACAGGCGTGTGCCAACACACCTGGCAACATAAAGTTTTGAAATGAATCAGAGAAAGACAAAAACCACATATTTTCTCTAATATGTACATGTTGAAAAGTCAATTTGAATATAAAAGACTGACTACAAGGGTGAGGGGAGATAAAGGACGGTTAGATAACTGCTTCTCAAACACTAGAGGAATAAATTCTAGTGTTCTATAGTACAATAGGGTAACTATTGTAATGTCTATAATATATTTTATGAATAACAAGAGAAAACTTGAAATGCCATTTTTCTATGGTGTGTTCTTTTTCTGACTTGTCTGTTCTATTTCCATTAATCTGTCATTCTATTCTGGTTCTAGGACCACACTCCTAGTTACATTTTATTTCAAATTCATTTTAATATTTTACAGATTGTCTACAATCGCCCACACACCCCCTTTATCCCCAGTCTTTTTCAACATTTTCTTGGACATCTTTACATATTTACTCTAAACTTTGTAATCATTTTGTCAAACGTCCCCAAAAATAGTTTCACTTGCATTTTGATTGGAATTATATTTTATTTGTTAAGAATGGATATCTTTACAGACTTCCAGAAATATACTGTTTATATCAGTATTTTTACATTTTTCAATGTTTTTAAGGTCTTGCATGTTTTCTATTTTATTCTAGCTATATGTTTTGTTTGCTACCATAAAGGCATACCTCCTATATCATCAGCTATAAATTTTAAAAAGGTTGGAAAAAAAAAAACAAAGCCAATGACATGGTCTTATATAAAATTACGAATCTTACACCATCTTAATCAGTATGTTTGTGGTCAGTCCAGCAGCAATTAACCTCTTTAAACTCTCCTTATCCCCAACCTGCTTATTTTCATTTAACTTACAAAAATATCGCAAGATTCCATGTCAAGTGCCTTACTGAAGTCCAAAATGCTGTTTTATCATATTTCCCTCCCTAATTACTACCATAGTGGGTTAATCTGATTGAATACAGCTTTATACTAATGAATCCATCCCAGGTCTAGTGATAAATCAATCTTTCACTTTCCCAGGTACTTAACAAATTATCCTCACTTATTTTAAACTCTTACTTATATCTGACAATTACACAATACTTCATGACAATTACACAATATTTCTAGAATCAAGTATCACCAATTAAAGTAAAGAAGTACATGTAGGACGGTTTAGACACTTGAAAGATGAATGGTTCTAAAATATTCAAATCACCCCGATAAACCTAGTTTGACTCCTGGAATGTTTATACTGACGAGAAAGACTATTTAAAGCCCCTCTATAATAGAAAAGGCATTACCTTTGCCCCACAGTCTGCTCCTTTCTGAATGCAAAATCCAATGAACCGTGGGTCTGCCACTTTTACCAATATGTTGTCCACACAATATACATGAATGCTCCAAATGCCTCTTTGCTCCATATCCTCCACAATATTCTGGGCTGCAAGGGCCCGATAAAGACCACCATTACCATCTGGAGAATAAAATAGTCCATTAGTAACACACCAAAATCCATAATAAGGGTCACCCAAAGATTATTTTATATTTCCAACTGGGATGGAGATCTTTTAAAAAGTTTCACATTAGAGCCAATAAAACTGAATATCCATTCAGAAGAATTTAGACATTAAAAAGTTATTACATTATTTGGTAGGCTACTAAGCATAAGTATCTACATAAGAACATTATTAATAGGACCAGGCAACCCCAAAGACCATGTTTCTTTTTAACTCAGCTCCTTTTAATAACTTAGCCTAAAACATATTGTTCCATATAAACCTCTTTTTCAGGCAATGATTACTTCATAACCTTTCAAGGTTTTTTTTTTTCCTTTTTTTTTTTATTGTAAACAAATGGGATACATGTTGTTTCTCTGTTTGTACATGGCATAAAGGCATACCATTTGTGTAATCATAAATTTACATAGAGTAATGTTGTTTGATTCATTCTGTTATTTTTTCCCTTCCCCCCACACCTCCCACCCCTCTTTACCCTCTATACAGTACTTCTTTCCTCCATACTTGCCCCCTCCCTAACCTAACTCTAACCCTAACACTAACCCTTCCCTCCCCCCCATTATGTGTCATCCTCCACTTATTAGTGATATCATTTGTCCGTTGGCTTTTTGAGATTGGTTTATCTCACTTAGCATGATATTCTCCAATTTCATCCATTTGCCTGCAAATGCCATAATTTTATCATTCTTTATGGCTGAGTAATATTCCATTGTATATATATACCACAGTTTCTTTATCCACTCATCAATTGAAGGGCATCTAGGTTGGTTCCACAGTCTGGCTATTGTGAATTGAGCAGCTATGAACATTGATGTGGCTGTGTCTCTGTAGTATGCTGATTTTAAGTCCTTTGGGTATAGGCCAAGGAGTGGGATAGCTGGGTCAAACGCGGGTCCATTCCAAGTTTTCTAAGGAATCTCCACACTGCTTTCCAGAGTGGCTGCACTAATTTGCAGCCCCACCAGCAATGTATGAGTGTACCTTTCTCCCCACATCCTCGCCAACACCTGTTGTTGCTCGTATTCTTGATAATCGCCATTCTAATTGGGGTGAGATGGAATCTTAGGGTGGTTGTGATTTGCATTTCTCTTATTACTAGAGATGTTGAACATTTTTCCATATGTTTGTTGATTGCTTGTAGATCTTCTTCTGTGAAGTGTCTATTCATTTCCTTAGCCCATTTGTCGACTGGATTATTTGAATTCTTGGAGTAAAGTTTTTTGAGTTCTTTATAGATTCTGGAGATTAGTGCTCTATCTGAAGTATGATTGGCAAAGATATTCTCCCATTCTGTAGGCTCTTTCTTCGCATTGCTGATAGTTTCCTTTGCTGAGAGAAAGCTTTTTAGTTTGAATCTATCCCAGTGGTTGATTCTAGCTTTTATTTCTTGTGCTATGGGAGTCCTGTTAAGGAAGTCTGATCCTAGACCAACAAGGTGAAGATTTGGACCTACTTTTTCTTCTATAATCTGCAGGGTCTCTGGTCTGATTCCGAGGTCCTTAATCCATTTTGAGTTTAGTTTCGTGCATGGTGAGAGATATGGGTTTAGTTTCATTCTGCTGCATATGGATTTCCAATTCTCCCAGCACCATTTGTTGAAGAGGCTATCTTTTCTCCATTGCATATTTTTGGCACCTGTGTCTAGTATGAGAAAATTGTATTTATTTGGGTTTGTGTCCGTGTCCTCTATTCTATACCATTGATCTACCTTTCTATTTTGGTACCAATACCATGCCGTTTTTGTTACTATTGCTTTGTAGTAGAGTTGAAGATCTGGTATTGCAATACCCCCTGTTTCACTCTTCCTGCTAAGGATTGCTTTAGCTATTCTGGGTTTCTTATTCTTCCAGATGAATTTCATAATGGCTTGCTCTATTTCTGTAAGGTACATCATTGGGATTTTAACTGGAATTGCATTGAATTTGTATAGCACTTTAGGTAGTATGGCCATTTTGACAATATTAATTCTTCCTATCCAAGAACATGGAAGATCTTTCCATCTTCTAAGGTGTTCTTTAATTTCTTTCTTTAGTGTTGTATAGTTCTCATTGTAGAGGTCTTTCACCTCTTTTGTGAGATTGATTCCCAAGTATTTTATTTTTTTCGAGGCTATTGTGAATGGGGTAGTTTTCCTAATTTCTCTTTCTGAAGATTCATCACTTATGTATAAAAATGCGTTGGATTTATGGGCATTGATCTTGTAACCTGCTACTTTACTGAATTCAGTTATGAGTTCTAAGAGTTTTCTGGTGGAATTTCCAGGTTCCTCTAAATATATAATCATGTCATCAGCGAACAGGGATAGTTTGAGTTCTTCTTTCCCAATTCGTATCCCTTTAATCTCTTTGGTTTGTCTAATTGCTCTGGCCAGAGTCTCAAGAACGATGTTGAATACAAGTGGTGAAAGAGGGCATCCCTGCCTTGTTCCAGTTTTTAGGGGGAATGCTTTCAGTTTTTCACCATTTAGAATGATATTAGCCATGGGCTTAGCATAAATTGCATTTACAATGTTAAGGAATGTTCCCACTATCCCTATTTTTTCTCGTGTTTTGAGCATGAAGGGGTGCTGTATTTATCAAATGCTTTTTCTGCATCTATTGAATAATCATGTGATTCTTGACTTTAAGTCTATTAATGTGGTGAATTACGTTTATTGATTTCCTGATGTTGAACCAACATTGGCATCCCTGGGATGAAACCAACTTGATCATGGTGCACTATCTTTTAATATGTTTTTGTATGCGATTTGCTAAAATTTTGTTGAGAATTTTTGCATCGATGTTCATTAAGGATATTGGTCTGAAATTTTCTTTCCTTGATGAGTCTCTGTCTGGTTTAGGTATCAGGGTGATATTGGCTTCATAGAATGAGTTTGGGAGGGTTCCCTCCTCTTCTATGTCATGGAATACTTTGAGAAGTATTGGAATGAGCTCTTCTTGAAAGGTTTTGTAGAACTCGGCTGAGAACCCATCTGGTCCCGGACTTTTCTTTGTTGGTAGGCTTTTGATGACTTCTTCTCTTTCAGTACTTGAAATTGGTCTATTTAAATTGTTTATGTCCTCCTCGTTCAGTTTAGGCAATTCATATGTCTCTAGAAACCTGTTGATGCCTTCAAAATTTTCTATTTTGTTGGAGTATAGATTTTCAAAATAGCTTCTAATTATGTTTTGTATTTCAATCCTGTCTGTTGTGATATTTCCTTGTTCATTCCGAATTTTAGTGATTTGGGTTTTCTCTCGTCTTCTCTTTGTTAGTGTGGCTAAAGGTTTATCAATTTTGTTTATTTTTTCGAAGAACCAACTATTTATTTTGTCAAGTTTTTGTATTGTTTCTTTTGTTTCAATTTCATTGATTTCAGCTCTGAGTTTAACTATTTCCTGTCTTCTACTACTTTTGGTGCTGTTCTGTTCTTCTTTTTCTAGGGCTTTGAGCTGTAGTGTTAGGTCGTTTATTTGTTGAGTTTTACTTCTTTTATTAAATGCGCTCCATGAAATAAATTTCCCTCTAAGTACTGCTTTCATAGTGTCCCAGAGATTTTGATATGATGTTTCTTTGTTCTCATTTACCTCTAAGAATTTTTTAATTTTCTTCCTAATATCTTCTGTTATCCATTCATCATATAATAGCATATTGTTTAATCTCCAGATGTTGGAATAGTTTCTGTGTTTTACTCTTTCATTTATTTCTAACTTCAATCCATTATGATCTGATAGAATACATGGTAGTGTCTCTATCTTCTTGTATTTGCTAACATTAGCTTTGTGGCATAATATATGGTCTATTTAGAGAAGGATCCATGTGCTGCTGAGAAGAAAGTGTATTCGCTCTTGGTTGGATGGTATATTCTATAAATGTCCGTTAAGTCTAAATTATTGATTGTGTTATTGAGATCTATGGTTTCTTTGTTCAATTTTTGTCTGGAAGATCTGTCCAGTGGTGAGAGAGGCGTGTTAAAATCACCTAGTATTATTGTGTTATGGTCTATTTGGTTTCTGAAATTGAGAAGGATTTGTTTGACATACATGGATGAGCCACTGTTTGGGGCATAGATATTTGTGATTGTTATATCTTGCTGATTTATGCTTCCCTTAAGCAGTATGAAATGACCTTCTTTATCCCTTCTGACTAACTTTGGCTTGAAGTCCACATTATCGGAAATGAGGATGGATACTCCAGCTTTTTTGCTGAGTCCATGTGCATGGTATGTTTTTCCCCATCCTTTCACCTTAAGTCTATGGGTATCTTTTTCAATGAGGTGAGTCTCTTGCAGGCAACATATTGTTGGATCTTTCTTTTTAATCCAATCTGCCAGTCTATGTCTTTTGATTGATGAATTCAGGCCATTAACATTCAGGGTTATTATAGAGATATGATTTGGTTTCCCGGTCATTTGGTTCATTTTTTAAATTTTATTTATTTATTTGTTTGACACAACTTGTTTCCTCCTTTATTTGACAATTCCTTTAGGATAATTCCTCCCTTTGCTGATTTGCTTCTTTGTTTTTCATCTCTTCCTCATGGAATATTTTGCTGAGAATGTTCTGTAATGCTGGCTTTCTTTTTGTAAATTCTTTTAGCTTTTGTTTATCATGGAAGGATTTTATTTCATCGTCAAATTTGAAGGTAAGTTTTGCTGGGTATAAGATTCTTGGTTGGCATTCATTTTCTTTCAGGGCTTGAAAAATGTTCCAGGCCCTTCTAGCTTTTAGGGTCTGGATTGAAAAATCTGCTGATATCCGTATTGGTTTCCCCCTGAATGTAATTTGGTTCTTTTCTCTCACAGCCTTTAAAATTCTGTCTTTATTTTGTATGTTAGGTATTTTCATTATAATGTGCCTTGGTGTGGGTCTGTTGTAATTTTGTGTATTTGGAGTCCTATAAGCCTCTTGAACTTGATTTTCCATTTCATTCTTCAGATTTGGGAAATTTTCTGATATTATTTCATTGAATAGATTGTTCATTCCTTTGGTTTGTTTCTCTAAGCCTTCCTCAATCCCAATAATTCTTAAATTTGGCCTTTTCATGATATCCCATAGTTCTTATAGATTCTGTTCATGATTTCTTACCATCTTCTCTGTTTGTTCAACTTTGTTTTCAAGCTTAAATATTTTGTCTTCAATGTCTGAGGTTCTGTCTTCCAGGTGTTCTATCCTACTGGATATGCTTTCTATGGAGTTCTTAATTTGGTTTATTGTTTCCTTCATGTCAAGGATTTCTGTTTGTTTGTTTGTTTTTCATTATCTCTAACTCTTTATTGAAATGATCTTTTGCTTCCTGTATTTGCTCTTTTAACTGTCGATTGGTGTGATCATTCAATGCCTGCATTTGCTCTTTCATCTCATCATTCAGTGCGTGCATTTGCTCTTTCATCTCATCGTTTGCTTCCCTGATCATTTTAATTATGTACATTCTGACTCCTTTTCTGTCATTTCTTCTGCCATGCTGTCATTGGGTTTTATTGATGTAACATCTAGATTTGTTTGCAGCATTTTCTTTCCTTGTTTTCTCATATTGTTCAGGTATCAGTGGACCGCTGAGATATTGTAGATTTCCTCTATTGACTTACAATGTCCCTGAAGATTTCTATATATATCCCCTCTTAGCCTTCAGTAGGCTGAAGTCTTGGAGGAAGTTGATAATGCGGTGCTCCACAAGGAAGCTGCCTCTCTAGGAGTGGTGGCCTTCAGGTGTGGTATATTCCCTGCTAGTGGGCAGAGGTGCCTCCATTTGTTGACCAATGGTCATCCAAAGGGGAACTAGACTGCGGGCTGAGGCAAGGCCTGTTTGGGCCTGTGTCTCTGGTTTTACCGTCCTTGTGGGGAAACCTCACCCGGCAGGGAAGACTCACCCGGTTGGGAGGTCTCGTTCGTCAGTTCCCTCCTAGAGGTTCCCCTCAATTTACAGCTACCGCCTGGGCTGGGCTACCTTCCTCTGTAAAGTTCCCAGGGGCCCGGCCCTACCTCCTGGGCCTGGGAGCCTCACCCTTCGCAGATGAATCTCCTTAGGCTGCCCCTTCTCAGAGAATCTGCCCGCAGTCCTGGAACCTTTGCTCCACCCCTACGCTCTCTGTGGGGCTCTTCCACCAAGAAGCCTCCTAGATCCTGGGACCCTGCTGTGCACCTAATCGCCTGGCTATGCGTCCCCTCTTCTGAGCAGCCACCTGGGGCCCCGAACAATCGCTCTGAGTCCCAGAGACCCGCCACAGGCCTCTTCCTCCAGACAGCCGCCCAGTATTCCAGTGCGGTCACTAGGAGTCCAAGAAACTCACTGCATGCATCCACTTCCACCAACCACCCTTAGCCCTGGGCAATCAATCACTCCGAGTCGAAGTGACCCTCCCCGTTCCTCCTCCTTCTCCAGATAACCCCGGGGTGTTCAGGAGCGGTCGCTCTGAGTGGCTCTGAGTCCACGTGACCCGCAGCACGGGTCCTCTGGGCAACCGCCCGGAGCTCTGGTGCGGCCACTCAAGACCAAGCGTCCCACCACGCTTCTCCTCCAGGCAGCCCCCCTGTGTTCAGGAGCTGTCATTTTAAGTCCAAACAACTCACCACTCGCCTTCTCCTCTGAGCAGCCGCCTGGAGCGCTAATGCAGTCACTGCGAGTCCAAAGGACCCGCCGCGCTCCTCCTCCTCCTCCTCCTACTCCTCCGGGCAGGCCCCGGGGTTCAGAAGTGGTCTGAGTCCAAACAGTTCGCCACGCAGCCCCTTCTCTGGCAACCGCCTGTAGCTCTGGTGTAGTCACCCCGAATCCAAGCGGCGCGCTCCTCCTCCTCCTCCTCGTCCTCAGGGCAGGCCCCCGTGTTCAGAAGCATCGTTCCGAGTCCAAACAGCTCGCCGCGCAGCTTCTCCTCTGGCAACCGCCTGCAGTTCCGGTGCAGTCACTCCAAATCCAAGTGGCCACACTCCTCCTCCTCCTCCTCAGGGCATGCCCCGGTGTCCTGAGTCCACACAGCTCTCCTTGCCACTCTTCCCCTGGGCAGCCGCCGGAGCCCCAGTGGTTGCTCCGAGTCCCAGCGCTGTGCCGAGCGGCCTCCTTTACGGCGCTCCCAGCTGTCCGAGTTCACTGCTCCAGCGGGGGAGGGGCGTCTCGCCGGCAGTTCTACTTCACAAAGTTTCCTGCGTTCCGGAACCACCGTCCCATCCGGGATGCCCCCCCAGGGGGTGAGAGTCACCCGGCTGCTTTGAGTTGGTCCCAAGCGTCTCAATATCTCCTCTTTTGAATCCTGAGTCCTGGAGCAACATGAAATGCAGCCACCCTCTAGGCTGCCATCTTGAAATCTCCTTTCAAGTTTTATTAACATTTATATGATTCAAATTAGCTCGCTATATATGGCCCTAACTTGGGCTATATATGTTATCCATCTCCATAATGTTTACACCAAACCATTAGTTAACAAATCAGAATAATATGAATGAAGGTCTATGGTGATTTCAGTAAAAGCCTCTTCTTTCCCCATTTATTTTTAGTGCTGCTTTAACGTTCTTCTTTCCTTAACAACTTTGGCCATTACTTAAACAACGACAAAAAAATTACACAACTTCCCAAAATAAAGTTAAGAATAAAGAGGAAAAGCTTCCATTAAAACAATTAAGATTTTTACAAAGGAAATTAAGATGAAATAAAAGCCTACATCTAGAGAACACCACTTTTAATACTATTATTTCCTTTCCTCCAAGTATGGATTCAAAGAGATTATGAACCTATCAAAAGGCTTATTATTATTTTATTTATTTCATTTGTTCTTCTTAGTTATACTTGACATTAGGATCCATTTTGATAAAATTATACAAGCAGAGAATATATCTTATTCTAATTAGGACCCCATTCCTTTTTTTTTTTTATTGTAAACAAATGGGATACATGTTGTTTCTCTGTTTGTACATGGAGTCAAGGCATACCATTTATGTAATCATAAATTTACATAGGGTAATGTTGTTTGATTCATTCTGTTATTTTTTTCCCTTCCCCCCCACCCTTCCCACCCCTCTTTTCCCTCTATACAGTCCTTCCTTCCTCCATTCCTACCACCCTCCTTAACCCTAACCCTAAACCTAACCCTAACCCTAACGCTAACCCCTCCCACCCCCGCATTATATGTCCTCATCCGCTTATCAGCGAGATCATTCATCCTTTAGTTTTTTGAGATTGGCTTATCTCACTTAGCATGATATTCTCCAATTTCATCCATTTGCCTGCAAATGCCATAATTTTATCATTCTTTATGGCTGAGTAATATTCCATTGTATATATATATGCCACAGTTTCTTTATCCATTCATCAATTGAAGGACATCGAGGTTGGTTCCACAATCTGGCTATGGTGAATTGAGCAGCAACGAACACTGATGTGGCTGTATCTCTGTAGTATGCTGATTTTAAGTCCTTTGGGTATAGGCCAAGGAGTGGGATAGCTGGGTCAAATGGTGGTCCCATTACAAGCTTTCTGAGGAATCTCCATCTTGCTATCCAGAGTGGCTGCACTAATTTGCAACCCCACCAGCAATGTATGAGTGTACCTTTTTCCCCACATCCTCGCCAACACCTATTATTGCTTGTGTTCTTGATAATTGCCATTCTAATTAGGGTGAGATGAAATCTTAGGGTAGTTTTGATTTGCAGGACCCCATTCTTGTGAGTGGGCACAATGGTAAGGTTCACAAGTATTTTCCTTTTTAGATGTATTTTTATAGTTGATATCATACTCAGGGTCACCGTATGTGGCTACACATAAGTGGTACCCTGGACTATTTTTGTAGGTACTCCTAACAAACTATAATGTGCACACACTACCTGGAATTGTACAAAGATGTGGCCCTAACCACATTTTGTATTCAGTTCTGTATCTGCATTTTCTTAATCTATTTAAATGATTTCTCTCTATTACTCATTGTCTCTAAATATAATTTTAACACTACTTAAGAATTAAAGCCATTTATAATTTCACCTCTCATTTATTGAACAGCAGATGTGTTCCAATTTTTCACTACAATAAGTAATGTTGCCATGAACACTGCTATATATGTAAAATACTGAGTAAAGAGAATGAATATCCCGAATGCTGTTCAAGTTCTCTCCAAGACTTTGTGTTCGCAGAAAGCATAAAATGTGTCCATTCCACCTATGGGCATTTCTGTCTTTTTAAAGTTGAAAAAAACAACAATAACAAAAAAAAATTGATTTTTTTAAACATCCAAAGCAAGAGAAAATCAAAATATCATGATTTATGTTATTAGAATTTCTAGTCACCATTAAATAAGGATGATTACAAACCTGGAGCCATAGAAACTTTGTTCTTCTCTTCCAAAATAATTTTCCCATCAAAACTCATAGCAGGCAGCATTCCCTGCTGAAAAAAGACTACATTCTCTTTTTTTAAACCAAAGTACTTGTGCTTTGTGAAAAATTCCTTTGTAGACTCCATTGTTCTGCCACTGGTCATTATATACCTTACAAGAGAAAAATACAAGATTCTGTAAGCAACAGTGCTATGTGAATTAGGGAAAAATAAAGTTTTATCTATTTACTAAGCTAAAGAAAAATTTTGAGAGTACTTGTTTCTTATTTCTCTTTGTCTTTTTCCTGGGTAAGATAAATTCATTAGCTGCTACTCAAGAGGAAGTCCTCTAACAATTTTATGAATAAGCATAAAATAAATCTATATGATAGTAAACACACTTCCTTTAACAGAGAATCTATAACTGCCCTAAACATTTAGAGCTCTGTGAAAGTATATTCTAAATTTAAAGCTTTTGTTCTAAATAAATGGGGAGAAAAGATAACTGCAATAAAACCTAATGATCTCTTTATTAAAACTTAAAATGGAATTTAGAGCTGGGGTTGTGGCTCAGTGGTAGAGCCCTTGCCTGGCACACGTGAGGTAGTGGGTTTGATCCTCAGCACCACATGAAAATAATTTAAATAAAGGTATTGAGACTGTCTACAACTAAAAAAATATTAAAAATAAAATAAAATGGAATTTAGGCTCTGTCACCTTCCATTTAGAATCACAAAAGCATAATTATACATTATATTTCACAAAAATTCAATTTATGCTAGTATGGCAAAGGAGAAAAAAAATCTATCTAAAGCCATAATTAGTAACTATAGCAGTTTGGGGCCTTTACTATAAATTACATGTAAGTAGGGATTTTTGTCTGTTGTGGTGACTGATTAATCCCCAGCACTTAAGAGCTGGCACTCAATATTTTTTAAATGAATAAATGAAGGTATGATTCCTCCCACAGTAAATAATCTGTCCGGGTATTTTGAACCTTCATACCAAAAACTGCGGAATGATTTAAAGATGACAAAAGAGGTGGATAACTGCTCGGCATAAGAAAACAACAGAAATTCTGAGCTGTGAGAAGATGGGAGACAGAGAAGAAAATCCAGCATGATGATAGGAGGCCAGGACTGTTAAGTAGAATGTTGGTCGATGAGAACACAGACACAGATGTCCTTCAAAAAAACTTCCACAAGAATCAAAATGAGGAAAAAAAAAAAAGTTTACAGCAGGCAAATACTTGTGTTGAGAAGACTAAAAACTGAAGAAAAAAATATCTTCAAAGGCATCAGGGAGCTGCAGAAGCAACACAGATTGGATCTGAAGTCCCAAAGAGGAAGAATCTTTTAAAGGGGAATTAAGGATATCCAAGTGTCTTGTCCTCAGGGTATTTGCTGGTTTTGTGGGAGAGTGTCTGCATTTGGACCAAAAGCTACTGCCGAGGACAGAGAAGCAGAGAAGCAGCAGAGTTTTTACTGGTCACCTGAGACTAACATAACAAGATTAGAAACTTGAGAGATACCAAGTGTATAGTTGGTTTCCCCCTCAAAATGTACTAACTTCCAAAACTACTCTGGGAAAGTGATTCAAGAACTTCTAAAAAGAAGAGCAGAGTTTCCCATAATCTCTTGGTGCTTAGGAGGCCAACACTGACCAAGGTAGAGGGTCTGAGATTTTGTCACACAATAATGGAGGCTGAGAACACTAGTTTGACCTATAGCAGAGAAATCAACAGTTTTCCAAGTGGTGTGTATGTGAAAGAGGTTAGGGTGGGGGAAAAATAGATAACCTGATACTGAAGGATATTAGTTTCTATACTGAGAGAGCCACCCAGAGCAGTGACTGAAAATAAACCCATATCATGTCATCATGAAATGTCTGCTATTTAAAGGTATAAAGAGACCCCCCCCCCAAATGCTTTCAAATTAAAAAAAAAAAAAAAGACTGGGAATCAAAATGGCATAGATAGTTCAACAGCAATGCTATAAATAAAGCAATTCAGAAAAAAATGATTTCTTTAAAAAAAAAAAAATCTTTACCTAGACAAACTATCAATCAGTATAAAGTTTCTAGACTAGGAGAGTCCACAGAGTTCTTAAACGTACTTCTAAAGATACTTAGGGATGTAAAAGTTAGAAGTGAATAGATATTATTAAGGCCATATCAGTCATCTATCTAGCTGTGAGAAGTACTAATTCTAATATGTATGGTAAAATATACATCCTGAGAAAATCAGAAATAGCAGAAAATGTGTCTGTTTATGATAAGGTATATATGCATTTTTAATATTACAAAACAATATTTGTTCAGACTCTCCCATGAGACAAATCTTACCATGGAATGATGCATTTGTTGCCATGATATTTTTCAGCTAACTGCTGTAACTTCAGGATACGTTCTGCTTGAATCTGAAAAAGCGTCTTATGGGATGGCAAACCAACATCGTACATCCCCTTGGGATATGCAACTCCAAGTCTTGTCCCCTGCCCACCAGCTAGAAGAAGAACTGCTACTTTGCTCTGAGAAATCTGGAAAAGTCCTAGAAAAGAAAACACTTGTATCACAAAACATCTATAATTCAACATATAAAGGTATTAGCAAAGACACATCCAATATAAGGCATGAAGAACAAGGAATCTACACATAATCATGAATGACTGTCTTGTTAAAAAATTTATTATAAAAAACAATTAAACTTATGTAAATAGACCAAACACCAAAACAATGAATGATATACTTTATGAACTAATAAATATTTTTCTAATAACATTAGGAGGCAAGGAGCAAGAGATGTTATAAATGTTTTAGAGGAACTAATCAGATGTGGCAAGTCAAGAAAAAGATAAAAGAAGACACTAAGTTTTCAGGACAAATGATGATGCTACTAAATTACTTCCAAAAAAAAAAAAAAACCTCCAGTCTATAAATCAATCAATAATAAGTAATTAATCAATGAGCATACAAATACACTAGGCACGCTACTACCCTGTATATGTAAAAGAAAAACCTTCAGCTGGGAAAGCAGTAAATGCTTAGGACCCCAGTAAATGAAGTTAGGACACATGGTCTAAAACCTCACTAAAATGAGTGAAGCTTGAGGAATTTCATACAAAGGGCATTAGGAGACTTGGTAGGGTGTGGGAAATGTTCTATATCTTGACTAGGGTGGTAGTTTAATGTATGTTTGTAAAAACATAAAATTATCCATGGTACTGTATGCAATTATACTTTAATAAAATTTGGAGTTATAGCTCAATGGGAAAGCATTTGCCTAGCATGGGCAAGGCCCTAAGTTTAATCCCCTATGCTGCTAAATAAACAAATTTTGTAAAAATGCCTGTTTAAAAAAGTGGGACATCTTTAGCAGCTCATAAAATAATATGAGATTCAGAGTCATTTCATGACTGACTTAGTTCTCCTATCTAGAATTTGTCATTTTTCACCAGTTGAATATTCAGTAATATATACTACTCAAACAATGCTTAAACAAAATGTTATTCTTTGAACCAAAATGAATTCAAGATAGATTGAAAATCCAAATGCAAACAATGAAACTAGAAACACTATTGTCAGAAAGAGGTGTTCAGTTTGGATTAAAAAAGCAACACCAATATCTTGCTATATTCCATTTCTAAGATGTATTTTATCCTTCAAAGGTATACAGTCTCAGCACCAAAAGGCAGAGAAGTTTGTGAGGGAAGAGGTTGCATGGAAACTGGGTCTCCAGAAAGCAAGAAAAACTATAAAATGTCAAATAAGATCAAAGCAATGGTTGGTTTCTGTTCTAGTTTTCTGATTTTCATACTTTTATTAAAATTCTTAGAAATTTTTGTGAATAAACGTGGTCACTGGTCATAACTGTAACAGTCAGCTCTCTATCTGCAGGCTCTACATCCATGGATTCTACAAACTATGGATCAAAAATATTCTAAAGAAAAAAGAACTGTACAAACTATTTTTGTATAGACTAAATTTGTACTGACTATTTCTTGTCATTATTCCCGAAACATAAAAACTAGTTACATAGCATATACGCTGTATTAGGGACTATAAGTATTCTAGAGACGGTTTAAAGCATATGGGAGGATGTGCATGGGTTATTTGCAGATACTACACCATTTCATATAAGGCACACAAGCATCCAAAGATTTTGATATTCAAGGAGAGTCTTGGAATGAATCTCCCACAGATACCAAGGGATAACTGTGTTATTATCTTAAAATCCTTAGGTAATGTGGGTTTATCTAGTTTATGCTTTATGTGTTTTATGTTTTATGTGTTTTTTATATATCAGGTTTTCTCAAAGATAATATACTAGCAATGAGAACTTAAACACTAAATTTAATATAAAATTAGAGATGTCAGTCCTGATTCTATAATTTTTCTTCAACACATAACTATAGCAAATATTCCAATTACTTTTAATGAAAGAAGTTTAAAAGCATATTACATATTTTCATAATTTTCATCTTTAATCTGAAGTCAACAGATACCCTAGACTTAATTTTCTTTCTTCCTTGTCTAGAATCAGAATTGTCCTTATTATTAACTTCACAGCATTTACTTCTACCTTAACAGTTGAATATAAGAAAATAATTTTAAAACCCAAAATATGAGAGTTGTAATATTGTCCATTTTAGAAATAAAAGACTCAGAAAAGTTAAGAGTCTTGCCCAACCTCACACGTGAATCAGGTTTAGAAACTCACTCCAGGACCTATTCGCTATACACTATACTGCCACCCATAGTTACTTACCACATCCAAACATTTAACACATGTATTACAGTACCAAAATTTTTAGATATGTAAACTTCCTTTCTAAATGTGTTGCCCTTTCTTCTCTTTTTCACTGAATTCATGAGAGGCTGTCCCCCAATTTTTTTTTTTAATCTATCTTACCGACCACCCTACACAGAAATGCTATTGAGCAAGAACAAGCCAACATTCTCTAAAACTTCCCACTTTTTTTATTTTCTTGGCCTGGCTTTTTGGAATTGAACCAGGGCCTCACACATGCTAGGTAAGCAATCCACCACTGAGCTACAACCCAGCCCGAAACACTAAAACTTAACATTTTAACAGTATTCTAGGTTTATGTCTACCTTAAGCAAGCCCCATAATAACCATATAACAAAAACTGAATGAAATAAAGGAATATGAAGGGAGCAGGAAGCCATATAAGGCAAATATGAAAAGTGTTTAACATTGGGTTATTCCCTGAGTTATCAGAAACTATGGTTTCTAGGGAATAAATTAATTCTACTGTCATTGATTCACAAGGCATTATTTTAAAATACAAGTCTTAGGTGAGAATTATTTCTGAATGCATAACTCTCCAAAATTTAGAAAATATGTATTTATGAAATATATAACATTTTATTATAATTACATTCCCAGCAGATCAGAATGATACCCCATAATCAAATTAAACAAGATTAAATAAATGTCATAGCCTCATGTCCCTTCAGGTCAATTTTCCCACCAAAATAGATTTTGTACCATTTAAGAATAACAGATACAGAATTGCATTCTGTCTGGATGGTCAGATACCACCAAAAGTATTAGAATCAGAAATATTTTTGAACATCTTTTTAAAAAGTTACAGATAAATATTCTGGATACAGTGGTTTTGGTTCTTTTTGTACTACATATTTGCCTTGAGCACATGTTGTAAATTATTTTATTGTTAATGGGGCTCTTACCATTCTTCTGGACTTTTCACTTTTTTTAAATTATTTCCCTCAGCTATCTTACCTGAAAAAAGTAAAAGGCACTCTTCCAGGCAGCACCATGGGTCAATACCAAATCAATATTTTCCATAGGTTCTAACCAGTTATCAAAATAACCCTGCATAAACTTTTCTCCCTCAATACTGCTTCATTCCCATTTCCTATTCTTTTCCATTTTGAAAGTTTTGCTAATCAGCAACTCACAGTGGCCTCATTTATTCAAATAAGTAATGTGTTTGTTTTCACACTTTCTTCTTTCTACCTGTGGGCATGATAACCAATCTGGTCACCACTACCTAAAACTGGCATTGAGATTATGCCCACTAGGTGTACATTTCCAGGTAGACAAACATTTACATCTCATCTCCATCTAACCACAACTATTATAATGAATTACAACACAGTCTGTAAATATTTATGCTAAAAAGGCTTTTGCATTAACATCTTCCTGCTGACGCATCTTACTTAGGAGTAAATAGAGAAAAACAAGAGGTAAGAAATCAGTCTCTGGGGGGCTGGGGAGATAGCTCAGCTGGTAGAGTGCTTGCTTTGCAAGCACAAGACTCTGAGTTCGATCCCCAGTACTGCAAAAAAGAAAACAGTCTCTGGAGTATCAGAGTGGCATTTTCAAAAACAGATGCAGCTACATCTGTTGTCCACATTATAAAATTTGTATGTAAATTGGCTAAAGTAGTCATCCACTTCAGTTTACTGAAAGCTGCAATGTTTATCAAAAGCATATAACATTTAAATTAGTATGTGTCTTATGATAAAATGCTTATTGAAATTAAGTGGACCAATAAAATTCAATAAGCTTTTCTGTTATACAGAAATAATACATCACTCCAAACTGTATGTGTCAGAAAATAAATTTTGTGTAGGAGCACTGTACCTGCCTGAAAAAGTAACTGATTATGCCAATCTACTTGTTCTGGAAAAATTAACTAATGTAACTGGCCCATGTGACAATTAGGAAATTATGAACATTTCCTATTCAACTTCTGCAGAAATATGAGAAAACCTGAAAAGTTTCTGGTTATCACCATATCATTCTTTCTTCTCTCCATTATAGAACATACAAATTAATAACTTTCCTACAGGAAGGACTTCAACACAAATCAGATCAGAGGTTTAAAAAAGAAAAAGAAAAAAAATTCAAACCACAGTGAAACATTTTCTGGGTCGGAATCTCTCTCTCCTTGTATTGTGGGTCCAAGAGAGTTTGAGCACTTTTCCTGATTACTTATAAGAAACAGAAAGAAAGGAGAGTTTATAGTGGGCTATAAGAGATCAGATGTTTCCTAGATAACTTCCTGCTTGGACTAGCTCCTGCCATATGCTTTACAGTACACTTTAACCTGGGCATGTGTCTGAAACGAGGAAGGAAAGTAGCACAGGTGCTCCTGAAGCCTGCCAGAACTTTCTTTAAATTGTCAGCACTCCAGGACATTGGAATGGCATCAATAGGCTATTCAACTATTGGAAATAAAGGAAAGGTTAACCAAAAAAGCTAGTCAGAGGAAATATTTAAAGTCTTTAAGTTTTAATCACACATTAGACCTGAAAATGTTTCCCCAAAATCTTAAGCACAAACACAAACTAATCAGGGAACTCTATTTGAATCAACCCATTTTAGACATGAGAGGATTATTATAGAATATTATAAATTTTATTAGGCATAATAATAACACTGTAATTATTAAAAAAAAATCCACACATCTAAATGTATACTGAACTATAAAAGAGTAAAAATCACATGATGTTTAAGATGTGCCTTAAAATAATGCAACGAAGAGAAAAGGAATGAAAAAGATGAAGCAAAAGTAGCAAAAAATCAATTTTTAATCAAGGTAGCATATGGGAATTCATTATACCACATTATCTCTAAATATGTTTCAAAATATGCTTGAAATTTTTCATAATAAAGTCTTCAGTCCAAAAATGTGTGTGTGTGTGTGCACGTGCACGTGTGTGTGCATGTGTGTGTGCGTGTGTGTGTGTGTGTGTGAAAGAGAGAAAGAAAATATGATCAAATATTACTAGTGAGCATCTCTGGTTTGTGGGATGGCAGAGTTTTGTATTTTTTTCCTTTGTAATTGTTAGAGATTTTCAGTTTTTCTAAAACAAGCATGCATTCCTTTTAAAATAAAACAAATTCAGAAAATGTAGAATAAATAATGTCAAGAATGCACTTCTTCTAAACAATCCAATTGCTTTTCTACTTCAATATTATATGGTAAAGAAGCACCATTATATTAAGAAAATGTGTGTCTACACAATGGAGTTTTACTAAGACACAAAGACAAATGAAATTATGGCATTTGCCAGTAAATGAATGAAAATGTAGAATATCACGCTAAGTGAAATAAGCCAGACTCAGAAAATTAAGGGTCAAATGTTTTCTCTCATATGCAGAAGCTGGAGCAAACTTAAGGGGAAAAGCAGGGGAACTGGATATTATAAAGACAGGGAAGATCAGGGGAGTAGAAGAAGAATGAGTAAGGAGGAGGGACAGGAAAGGAAGGACATGCAAAATGAATTTAACAAAATTATGCTATGTGTGTATATTAATACACTGCAGGAAATTCCACCTTTATGTATGCAGAAAAGGCACCAAACAAAAATAAATAAATAAATAAATAAACAAACAAACAAATAAGTCAGTGAAAGGAAAATCAGTAGAGTAGAAGAAGAATGGGGGAGAAAGGAAGGGAAGGAAAAGCAGAGGGAACAGGGACTAAAATGTAGTAAATCAAATTCCATGCATATATGACTTTGTCAAAATGAACCCAACTAACTACTATGTATAACTATAATACTCTAATTTTAAAAAAAGGCACCATTATGATTAATAGGAAAATGTTTCATAGGCAAAACAAAAGACTCACACTGCATAGAATTATTTTTTTAAATATAAAATTAGAAACTTTTTATTCACATAAATATGCATTCATCTTAATAAAGAATGGGAGGTTTTATTAAGCAAATATGTTTTTCAAGTGTATCTTTACTACAATGGCATTCTTCTCAAAGGTTCTAATTATTTCTCCTTCAGATCTCAGCTTTGTAAAATAAAGATTTTCCAGTTACTCATCTACATTCCACTGCTTACATCTGGCCACAAAACTTCAAAAATTAAATTAAAGCAAAGATCTCTCTTCAATAGGAAGGTCACCTTGGTATTCATCCTTCAGAAATAAAGAATTTTCTACCCTACTTTTAAAATGTCCACTATCATCTTAACAACCAGCAGACATTTTGAAATGACTATACAAGGCTTTTTCCCCCATCCAGGAGAAAAACAATTGTCCTTCATTTAATTATGAGGATTTTCTTACTATCTGAAATATAATATTATCATCTTCAAAATGGCAATCTCTTCTCTTTGAGGATCTTTATTTTGTTATGAATTCACAGACACATAGTAGTTTCTGGCTAAGTAAAAAGGATATAATGTCAGCTACAAAATCTCCTTCTCCACTCCTACTGGGTAAGCCACATAACTATTTGGCTTGAGAATAAGCCAAAAGGAAGTTTGCTTTGTACCTTCTTCTAATGTACCTTGGTTCTAACAGTTCCAGATTATAGTTAAAATGGGAAGTCATAAATGTAGACAAGTTCCACAGATTCAAACCAAAAGATCAAAAGATCATAAAAAAAGATTCAAATTACAGGAGACACCAATTGCTACTTATGGCCATTACATAAAGCTAACTAGATTAGCCACCACCAAGAATTTTAGATCTGAAAGTACCTCCTTGAAGAATATCCAATTATTTTCAAATTGCTTTTTAATCTCCTAACCTTTTAAAATAAAACCCTTGTAAAGATCAAATACACACCAATAGTGGTGGCACATGCCTGTAGTCCCAGCAGCTTGGAAAGCCAGAGCAGAAGGATCACTAGTTCAAAGCCAGCCTCAGAAACTTAGAGAGGCCCTAAGCAACTCAGCGAGACCCTGTCTCTAAATAAAATACAAAAAAGGGCTAGGGATGTGGCTCAGTGGTTAAGCGCCCCTGAGTTCAATTCCCGGTACCAAAAAAGAAAAAAGATAAAATACATAAACTAGAAAAAAGCAAAACTATTCTTGCAGGGAATACAGGGAATAGGGATTGCTCCCCAGCAATGAAACCTCTAGGGCTCTTTAGAACACAGTTTAAAAATCAGTGTTCTTCAACAAATAAATGGTAAAGAAAATGTGTTCTATATACACAATGGAGTATTTCTCAGCCATTAAGAATGACTTTAACGCCAGGGGTGTGGTGGCATACACTGGTAATCCCATCTGCTCTGGAGGCAGAAGCATCACAAGTTCAAAGCCAGCCTCAGCAAAAGCAAGGCTCACTAAGAACTCAGTGAGACCCTGTCTCTAAATATATTTGGTTCAGTTAAATGTGTAGGAGTGGGAATGGAGAGAAATATGGAAGGAAATAGGATTGAAAATACAGGCTAGAGACAAGGTAGGGAAGCTTTTCTGATTAAACCAAATTAAATTTTAACATTTAACTTCCAGGGGAAAAATAGTCAGCAGAAGTATAGAAATTGAGAAGGCAAAGAGACTAGAGGCAAATTAAGACTTAAATGAGAAAAGCCTTGAATGGGACACAAGAAATGAAAATAGAATATAAGGAACAGCAATGGGAGATGCTACAGATATCCTGGTGAGATAATTTGTCACTTTCTGGTCAGTCACCTGGTTTAAGGTAGTAGGAAAGTTAAAAATGTTACATGATCCAGCTACTTTAACAATTTTAGTATGTCTCGAATAACAAACAAGATATGCTCAGTACCTTCACTTTCCCAGGCCTGGAGCTGATCTTGATCCCTGGTAGCACTGCCCAATACCTCTCGGGGAACAGGTTCCATTCGTGCATCTACTTTCTCTTGGTGAGAAGACTGGTTAAATCCTTCAATGGCCTTTTGGAAAAACAAGTTCAGCTCCTCAAAGTTCATGGCCTGGAGTTCAGCATAAAGTTCTATCTGTTGAGTTTCTTCTAATTCATTCCAGAACTGTAGCAGATGTTCTTGCCCAGCTCTGGACAACCTGAGTTTGAGGTCATCAACATTCATAATGCTTTGGTAGCCAACCTCTGTGAAAACAGGGGTACAATTTCTGCAACTGTGAACCTAAAAGAGAAAAGGAATTAACAGCAAGTCAAAGTCCAACCTCCAAACCTGAGGGGATTTTTCCCTATTAAGTACAGCCATGCACTGCATAATGATGTTTTGGTCAATGACAGAACCATGTGACAGTGTTCTAAAGATTATATCACCTAAGTGACATCACAGTCATCTAACTTCATGTAAATACACTCTGTGATGTTCACACAATGATGAAATGGGCTAACAACACAATTCTCAGAATGAATTCACATCATTAAACTACATATAGCTGCAATTTTTAAAACAATTTAAGAAAATTAACTTCTGTTTTTATGTCACTCAATATTTGTAAGAGATGAAACATGTAAGAGAACAATAATTAGTATTATGTACCACACACTGCATGAAGTACTTTACCTACATGGTCTCATTTAATTTTCAACAACTCTGTGGCATATATACTATTGTTATCATTACTTTACAGTAGAGGAGACTGAAAAGACTGAGGCACAGAGAGGATAAGCAACCTAGCCAACTGGTGGAATGGAATGTGAACTCAGGCATTCTGATTCCAAGAGCTCACAGTCCACCACTTTTACTGTCTCTGAACTACTCCTCTGACCACTAAGCAACCACTTAGTATGTCAACTGTTTTCCTTTTATCTCTAATGATAAAAACAATTCTGTTCTTGCATTCAAAATACAGCAATATGCAGGAATAGAGAACAATATGTAATCATGAAATATACATTTCAATTCAATAGCCACTTATGCAGAGAAGCAAAACATGAGAAGTCCTGTGATATGAAAATGGACCATGCTCCAACAGTAGAGTTATCTATTGTACCACATACCTAAAGAAATTCCAGATGCCCATTACCTGTTAGATTTTAGATAAAACCAAATTAAAAATGTTTTCACCTTTGGTATCTTCATCTATTAAGTTGGAATAATAAAAATTTCCTCACAAGTTCAGAGACATAACTTGAATAATCCTTACAATCAGAAAATGAAACTCAAATAGCTTATGTAATTTAAATAGCAATTTTAACACAGATCTACCTGACTGTAAAATCTATGCTCTTTCCACAATACATCTTTCATAAAAGCAGAGGAAATACTGCCAGACATGGTGGTTCATAGTGGTGCATCCCAGCAGCTCTGGAGGCTGAAGCAGGGATGATTGCAAGTCCAAAGTCAGTCTCAGCAATTTAGCAAGGCCCTAAGCAACTTAACAAGACCTTCTCTCAAAAATAAAAAAATAAAAAGGGTGAGGATGTGGCTCAGCAGTTAAGCACCCCTGGGTTCACTCCCCAGTACCACAAAAAAAAAAAAAAAGGCAGAGGAAATACCAAGCACTCAACATAAAGTCTCATTAAAAACAGAAGCAACAGGAAGTATATGTGTCCAAGGAACAGATTTGGGATATGGGTATTGAAATTTGGGTGATAATTCTGCGTTCGTCATGTATTGCTTGACAACCAGGATATATTCTGAGAACACATGGGTAGGTGATTTCACCACTGTATGAACCTCATACAGTGTATTTAAACAAACTTAGATGACATAGGTCAATAATTCAACATGGCCTCTTAATGCAATCAAGACACAGTAAACACAAGATACATGAGGCTTCTGGTGGTATATATACATACTGTCTTACCGTAAACATTTTTATGAGTAGAAGTGCACTGTAAAATGATGATAAAAAGTATAGCACAGTAAATGAACCATTAACAGTCATTTATTATTATCAAGTCTTTTGTACAAAACTGTTACGCTTTTATTAGACAGTGGGATACTAGGTTTGTTTATACCCAACATCACCAAAACCATGTAATGTGATGTGCTATGTTATGAGGACAATGATGTCAGTAGGCAGGATAGAAAATTTTCAGTATCATCATAATCTGTGGGACCACTATGGTAGATGTGGTCCAACAGGGACTGAGACACTGTTATGTGGCACATGACTATATTTCTATTAAGTGGTTGTGGGTCCAACGACCACCATTCTCTTATGTGAATGGGTTATTCCTCAAAATTTGTTACTCCTGAAAGTTTTCCTTTAATGGAAACACATGTTACTAAATAATTTAAGAAGAAAATTAACTTTCATACGCCATTATTAGTTCACTCACCAATTTTTTTTTTCAATATTGAAGATTTAGCCCAGGGACATTCTATCACTGAAGAAGGAAGGGCTATATTCCTAGCCCTTTTAATCTTTTTATTTTTTTATTTTTGAGACAGTCTCACTAGGTTGCCCAAGTTAGCCTTAAATTTTCAATCCTCTTGCCTGAACCTCCTGAGTCACTGGGATTACAGGCGTGTCCCACCAGGACCAGCTCACTCACCAAATATTTAATAAGCACTTACTGTCTACACTGTCTGGGTGATAGGTAAAACACAAAGAACAAAGCAACAATGTGTATATTCACATTTCCATTTAGGAGACAAATATATAAAATGTCAGGTAGTTCTACAAGATAATAATAAAGAAAAATAAAGTAAGACTAAAAAGCAATAGGGGTGATGGTGATTATTTTATATCAATGGTCAGGTAGAGCCTCCACAGAGCTAACATTTGAGAAAACATTCAAATGAAGAGGGAACAAGTTAATAACTCCAAAAGGAGCATGCTAGGTAGAGAACTTCAAGTGAAATAGCCCACTTGCTCTGTTTATGGAAAAGCAAAAAAGGTCCATGTAGCTGGTGCACAGTGACAGAAGCAAAGATTATTGGAAGTAAGGCTGGAGAAGTAAGTAAAAGGCAGAACAAATGAGGCTTTGTGGTCAAAGTAAGAACTTTGGGATTTGAGAAGCCCACTGGAGAATTTGGAATAGGGGACTACAATGGTCTGTCTTAGGTCTAAAAAAAATTGTTTCACTGTTGTGTGAAGGGGAACAAAAAAAAAAAAAAAAAAAAAAAAAGACTATGAGGAAGGAAAAAGAAAGTAGATGGAGAGACACCAGTTAGGGAACTACTACTGGAGACTACATGAGAAATGATGATGCCTTAGAGTGCTGGTGAAAGTGGACCAGTAGGATTAAGTAATGGATTGAACATGTAGAGGGAAATCAAGCAAAGATGATTCCACATCATGGTGCCATTTACTGAAAATGGGCAAACACGAGGATAGGAGCAGATAGAGGGATATGTATGGAGAGTGGGGAGAATCAGTACTTTTAGTCATGTTAAGTTTGATATTAGAGTTCAGAGGCAACACTAGAGCTAAAGCTAAAGCTCTGAAGGTCATCAGCATACATGATATTAAGGTATGGACTAAATGAGATCCCCAAGGAAGCACAGGTAATTATAAAAGCAAAGTCAGAAGACTGAGCTGTGGACACTTACAAGTATTGAAAGACATTTCTACTGATTAATATGTTTCAAAAGTTATTATGCTATTATTTTTATGTTTAAAAATGTATAAAAAAGACAGCTGAGAAGGATGAATTTATATCAAACTATTTTCCAAGGAATGGTTCCCAAGGTCTCACTTATACTATCACTATAAGCCCAGATTCAAGGTAGTACACTGTAGTGGGAAGAACAGCAGGGTAAATAGGTAATAGAATAGGAAGTTTTCTCCTTTTGATTCCTTCCCCATCATCAGACCCTGTGCAAATCATTTCACTTTCCTGCGTATATCTCTTATGAAAATAAGACGATCAACCTTCTTCACATATTCCCAAGAGTCAAGAGTAGAGAGAGCTCAGTGTACTAAAAAGTACATACAAAACTATTATTGTAACACTGAAAGTTATAAATCAAAATTTTCCTAAAAAGACATTACTCATTCATACAAATACAACAACTAACAAGTTTAATTTTGATATCGGGCCCAGGACACTGGCAATCTACAAAAGTTAACAAGGTCACATGTACACATTTACAAATAACTACACTTGAGTTATGGACAAACAATTCATCTATGATGTTTACTTAAAGCAAATAACCACCCATTCCCATCAATATAGTACATTTCCCCCCATTGTTGGTTCCAGCCAGCAATGGGTATGTGTGTGTGACAGTAAACAGCAATGCAGAAGAGAGTTTTTAAAAGATTTTTATTTTGACAACCAAAATCTGAAAAAGTTGAAAAGTTGCTCTAGAAATTTTGAGGAAACTTGGGATATGCCCATAGCCTAATGCATCTGTATGAAAAAAAAAATGACAAATATGGTAAGAAAGCACCATTGTCAATAACACTTTTATTAGAATGTAAATGCCAATATTAAAGAAATCCAGTATTTCCTCCTCTTTTTCTGGTCTCTTTTTTGTACCTATCTCTGCTTTGAGGGCTATGTGTATACACTCATAATGGATAAACTAAACTGCTTTGGAGCTTTTAGAAAAATAGTGTGGAGGCTGACCATAACCACTGACTGAATCCTATAACTGCTTGGCAGCACAGCCCATGAAGTCTTTTGTAGCTCCAGTTAAGTGAGCCAACTGACTAATAATGGAAGAACAGACAACTGCCTTCAATTTCCTGCAAACTCTTTGGTCCACACCCAGTTACTTTCACCTCAAAGTCCTTAAACTTTTACATTTTTTCCTTAAATATGTATAATGACATATACATACTATAATCACTACCACCTGATTTCAGATTTCATGAGCCACATACAAATAAATATAGCACAGCGACAGGACAAACTTGATAAAATCTTCAAGAAGCCATCTGTTCAGCAAATGTGTGCTCTCAGCTCTACAATCCTATCCTGCTTGGCCAAACGAGGGGAAATCCAGAAATTTCAACATTCTCTCATCACCAATATTAAGACAAAAAAAAAAAAAAAGTGGCAAGCAAGTTTGGTCCTACTGTCATGTCCGCCACAGGTATCTCCTGTTCTTATTTAAGTCCTCAATTCTTTTCCTCACATATTCAAGACACCCCCACTCCCTCCCACCTGACAGTTCCAACGACCACACCTATCCCCACTGAAGGTCTCCCAAACTTGACAAAACTGTTTACAGGATCTGACCTGAGAACCTCAAGGCTCCTATTCCCATCCCAGGTGAGGGCCCATTTCCCCACCGACTGCCTTGAAAACATCTTTGAGTCCAGAGATTGCCCAAACCTCCTGTCTCTCAACGCCCCCACTCCATTTGGGGCGTCCTCATCCAATCCCGACCCCTCTACCCACCCGGAGGCCCATCCCACACACCCTCCGGCGGAGTCTCCAAGAGTGGGGGGCAACCGCGGGGCGCACGATGTAGCGCGTGCGAGTGCCGCGGGATCCAAGACGTGGGCCAGGTTGCCGGCGTTGTGCACGTAGTGCGACGCGTGCCCACGTCTGCGCGCGTGGCGGAGGGGTGTGTGTGAGACCTGGAACCTGTCTCCCCATCGACTGGGAGCCTCTTACCTCTCTCCGCGCGACCGCAGCTCAGCAGGGCTCGGACTCCTATGGCTCAGCCACTCAACGGCGTTCCGCACCCGCTCCGAATATATACCCTCATCCGGGGGGCCGGGGCGGCGGGGCGGGCCGGGAGCTGGGGCCCAGGGGAGCGCCGGCCCCGGCCACCCCGCCTCTCTCGCTGCTCTGAGTGGCTGCCGGTGCGGGGAGGGGCGGAAGCTGACCGCCCCGACACGTCAACGCCGTGAGCTCAAGCAACTAGGCGGGCACGGAGAGGGGCGCGGTGCGAGGCGGGGCCTCGTCGCGTCACTCACTCTCTGGCCCAATAGGGCGGCCCTGGGAGTCCTGTCAGTGGGACTAGCGGGGGGCGGGGTCAGTTGCGTCGGCATTCAGTAGCCGTGCCAGACCCGAGAGGTGGACCTTAAGCTAGATGACCCCGGGTGTGAGCCAGTGTCTCTTAGTCGTCCCTTTGGCCCAGTGCCGCGGGGCGCACACCCTGTTCAGAAGCGGATCAGAGTTGGGAGGAGAGTTCTATCTCCGCGGGGCAGATTTCCGAACACCCACGCGGATGATTGAGAAAGGACCACCGATTTCTCAGCAGAGAAACTTCCAGGGCGGGCCTGGCGCGCCCTCTGACCTTGAGCTAGTTATTTGGTCTCTAGTTCGCTGGATACCTGGAAGGGCCCCAACTTAGTCAGTGGTGGTATTTTGAGTTCCAAGCTGGTGAAGCCAGGAGGGTTTCCTTTTGCACAACCAGACTTGAAAGAAATGCAAGAAAAGATATTAGGTAACCTGAGATAGCGATGAGTGGGCTAGTGAGAGTGAGCCTGGGTCACCCTAAGGTGTTGGTGGACTTAACCTTGTTGGGCACTAAGATGGTGGTTAAATTACCTCCGGGGCCATTCAAGGGCGGATGTTTAACAGTCCTGTTACACAACGTTTTGCGGAATGCACACGAAGGTTATAGATTCAGCACACTGCCCTTAGAAGTTGTGTTTACATTTAAAGTTGTGTTGCGTTTTGCAGTTTTTGTAAGTCCAATATGAAATATCAAAAGCACCTAGATTTAACATAGGGCCCCTCATAGAAAAATTCAGGCGCATTTAGGTACCTTCAATTTTAAAATCCGGTAGGTTTGTTTCCTATTTTAACTTTTCTTTTTCAGTATTTTCTTAACTATTCTTGCATGTTTTTATGAGGATTTCAGTGTCAGTTTTTCCAGTTTATAACTTGACAAGGGGTTGTAATTTATAAATTAACGAGAGATACTTTTCCATTTGGTAAGTATTTTTTTCAGGAACTTTTAGAATTGCCCAAACACAAAAGTAAGTCTTTAACCAACAGAGCACACAGCTCTGGAGGAAACAGATCAAGGAAGGGTGTGATTGTTAAAGAATAGATTGCCTGTCACATGCCCTCTGGTATCAAGTCAGAATGCCAGGTCACCGGAGAAACTGTAAATGTTACCAGCAGGGCTGTTTGTGATGGCAGCTGTGCTGCCTTAGGACAGGAATAAGGATAGGGAAGTGTTTCAATTGAAAGTGTCTGATTCTCAAACTTCCAATTGAAAACAGGTTTAGCCAAACTTGGAAGCAAACATCTGTAATCCCCGCAACTCTGGAGGCTAACACAGAAGGATCACAAGTTCCAGGCCAGCCTCAGCAACTTAGAGACCTTTGTCTCAAAAAAAAAAAAAAAAAAAAAAAAAAAAAAAAAAGCGGGGGAGGGGCTGAGAGTGTAGCTCCGTGGTAGGGCAAAATGCGGAGGTAGGAAAGCCGGTTACACTGAGGCTTAAGTATTAAATGAAGAGTATGAATCCTGTATGCATTGGAGATTACCTGGAATTCTTTGATCTTTGTATATGGATGCCACTAAGGATGGAAATATTAAGAGCAAACTGCCACACTTTAGCATGTATTCTTATTTTGTGCTAGGCTTATTCTGTGCCAGACTGTGATATAATTTCACCATGAGGACTCAAAAGATTCTGTGTCCTCAAGGAATTTATAGGAGAGATGTTCCTTTTCAAAGATAAAGGACCATAAGTGCAAATGCACAAATAGAGGAACTTAGGGCTCAGAGGAGTGAGAGAATACCCTTCCAATTTTTTTTTTTTTCCGGGGGGGGGGGGGGGTGCTGGGGATGGAACCCAGGACCTTGTGCTTACAAGGCAAGCACTCTACCAACTGAGCTATCTCCCCACCCCCAGGAGTGAGAGAATAAAGTAATGAAGAAGTTTCTCAAAAGGGTAGGTCAATAGGAGAAGAGGTGGGAGGTGAGGGACAACCTTAATCTTCACAAGAGTCTGCCCTTTGATGCTCAGCCTTGGTGATGGAGGCTTTTATGTTTTGCCACTGGCAACACCATCATCTTGTCTTTTTTTTGGACTGGGAATTGAACCCAGGAGTGTTTTACCACTGAGATACATCTCCAATCCTATTTTTTTTTTTTTTTTTTTTTAGACAATGTTTCACTAAATTGCTAAGGTTGGCCTCAAACTTGGAATCCTCCTGCCTCTGAGTCTCTGGGATTACAGGAGTGTGCCACCATACCCAGTCCATCATCTTCTCTAACCCCTGTTGACTACTTAATGAAAAAGACCAAGAAATTTGTAGGTAAAGAATTACAGAATTTATACTGTTCAATACATTGTGAAATTTTAAGCATCAGAAGTAACTGTTTACTAAAAGATATGTATTTTTAGTAATACGATCTCAGCTTGATTTTTAAAAAGATAATTCATCTATTGGATGAATGGATGGACAGAGAAATGAATAGAGAGATTAGGAAGATGGACATCATGAGATCTGGAGAAAATTATGTGAGTTCTTTGAAGGTCAGTTTCCTTCCCCACAAAATTGAGATATGTGCAGTACTCCCTACTGAATTTGAAAGAGAATTAAATGAGAAAGGCTCAGCTCATAGTAGTAGCTATTCAATAAATGTTAGGTGAGTTAAAAAAAGAGGGCTAGAAAAAAGAAGCAAAATGAAATAGGTTTCCAATAAAAATACAGAAGTATTTGGAATGCAAGAAGAGATGTTTTAAATGGACCATTATTGTAAAGAAATTTTAAAATGTAGAAGGCATAAAATAGTAGGTTTTTATTTTTTGTCTTTTAGGCACAATGGGATTTTGGTGGTTTTTATATTTTTTGAATGCTATTAGGAAATAAGTTCTAAATCTGCTAAAGTGGAAATTATTTTAATTTTAGAAAAGCAAATGTGTTACTTAACAACTAAAACAGCTACATGTTTGAATGGTTTTCCCTACAGTTGTGTCAGAGAAGTGCCAGTCTGCCCACACTTTCTTGTTTAGTACATTTTCCAAACAGTAGGCTAGTAAACGGCAAGGCCACACCAGAAGATTCTTCCCTGCATTGTCCTGAATGAAACAGCCTTGGCTAGTCCACTGAATTTCTAAAAACGCCCTACATATTTCCCAGCAGAATATAGGAGGCACACCGTGGCTCAGCTCACGGCTGCGTTCAAGGCAAGTCCTAAGCATTCACAAGAACACTGTTTCCAAGAGACTACAAATGGGTGGTGGAAAGGTTAGCATTTTGACTTTCCTGTTAACAGTTTCCTAGGACATGAATAGTTCATTCTCTCCGGAGATCATATTGACCTAACTCACCACTCCTCCCACACTAAATTTTCTGTAACTCAGAGTGTGTTTTGAAATACTGTGAAATGATGAATACACCCTGTTAAATGTCAAAATTTTTTTAACTCAGTTTTTTCCACACCCTTCTAAAATTTATGCAATCTTTCAAAGGCTTTTGAGCTAGAAAGTTCAGAGAGGCTTTTGTAGATCTACAAAGTGTGGGATCCTGGGGTGATAGAAAGATGAGTGAATGTACAACCCCTCACAACTGATTATAACCAGAGAAGTCCACAAAATGCACTGGAGAGAGTGGTTATGAGAGTATCAGTATGCTGTAATTCTAGGAAGTACTCAGCTGTTTGAATCCACATTGAGAAATGGTTTTTACGATGTGGAAGAGTGAACTCTAAATTCCTTTTCAGTGCTGTTGGCTAGACTTTATCTGGTTCACCTCCCTTAATTAGCAGACACATTAACTAGAAGTAAAGTGGTTTACTTAAGGACAATATAGGTAGGAAGATGCAGAAACAAGATTAGAAGTCAAGGACTGGGGATGTAGCTCAGTGGCGGAGCACTTGCTTGTCATAATAGCAAGGCCATGGGTTCAAGTCCTAGCATCACACACACATACACATACACACACACACACACACACACACGAAAAGAAAAAAAACGATCTATTACTAACTGCCAGAGTTTCTCTGGAGGTAATGAGTGTAAAAATAATCCAGTAGTTAAAAACTGCAATCACCATAATCATTCCAATATATTTACTTCTTTTAAAACTAAGTGGGGCTGGGGAGATAGCTCAGTTGGTAGAGTGCTTGCCTTGCAAGCACAAGGCCCTGGGTTCGATCCCCAGCACCACCAAAAAAAAAAAAAAAAACTAAGTGGTTCATTACCATTGAGTCCTAGGTCAAATGTTGAATTCAAATGTTGAATACCTCCTCTTGGGAACCCACTTGGCTGGATCTTTCTAATGGAAGGAACTTCACATCGATACTATCTCTAGAGGAAATTCCACAGAAATTTAGCCTGTAATGACCTTTGACCTACAGTGAAACCAGAATGGCCACATACCTTGTTCCAAACCTGCCTCCCCGCCTTTCTGGTCATTGTTCAGTCACCCACCTCTGCTTGACTGGATGACCTTCTATAAAGATGCAGACAATTTCTAATAATATGCTTTCTCTGATCTACTATAAGTGCAATATGTTTGGATTTATTATGCATTTTACTTCATGTTTTTTAACTCAACATGAATGACACATAAAAGGAATATAGCAAGTTATTTTTGTTGGAGTTATCTCCTAGTCACCTATTACTTCTATAAGAATCTGTGACAGATTATTTACCTTATATTTTCCAGGTAATATAATAAGAAAAAGATATATAATACAATAAGGAAAAGATAAAAATCAGATGTTATATCTAAGAAATTTTAAGCGTAGCAAGGAATTTTACTGAAGAAATTCCTCAGTAGATTCTCTTCCAGGCCACGTATCTCCCCTTGGACTGTGCTACTTAATATTAATAGAAGAAAGAATCAATGTCTCAAAGTCTCTCTGGCAGTACCAGCTAGCTTGGCATAAAAATTGAATTACAAAAAAGTGTGGTCTCAAAACTTACTTGGGTTCTCAGAACGTCTGGGTAATTATTTCCTGTGTCCCTGGCAGCATTTATTTATTCATTTAATGTGTCTGGACAGCTTAACATAGTAGGTGGGAACTTGAAGTCTGATGCCAGATAGCATGAGTTTGAGTCTTGGTTCTGCAGTTACTAGTTAACAGGAACATTTTTAAAAATTTGTTTTCAAGTACTTGGGATAAACTATCCATGGTCCATTCTCTACCTGTAAGCTAGATTCCATCTCATGCCTACTCAAGAACATCACTCCAGTACTTGAATTCTTAATAGGTACCTCATGATGACATCTTTAACTGAACTCCTGATTTATTTCTATACCCTTCCAAAAAACCTTCTTCTCTCAGTCTTTCCTATTTCTATCACTTCACAGGCAAAAAATCTTAGAGTCATTTTTTATTCCTTTTGCTTATTCCAGAGTCAATCTTCAGTTAAATCCCATAGGCTCTATCTTCAAAATATATCTATAATCCTATTCATTTTCATTATTATTTTCTTCCAACCTAGTCTAATCCATCATCATCTCTTACATGGATTATAGTAATAGCCTCCTGTCCAGTCTTCTTGCTTTTACCTTACACTTCTTAAGACCATTCTCAATAATGGCAGCTAGAATGAGCTCTAGAATTATTTCTCTGCTCAAGTCACCTCCAATGACATTCTAGCTCACTCAGAGTAAAATTCAGAATCCTAAGGAACCTTAAGGTCCTAAAGGTCTATCCCCCTACCACCTTCCTGCCCACTTCTTCTCTCTTCTTCCCATTTATGGTCTCCATATCTTGCCCTGGCTCATCAGACCCAGCCACCCTAGAGTTTAGAACATGTCCTGAGAGCAGTGGGAAGATCCTGATGTGTTTTAAGAAGCCATCCTTCCATCATGTCTGACTATAAAGTGGGGAAAAAGATTGACAGTTAATATCACAGACCAGCACACCCTATGGCTATCAGTCCCTTACATCATACAATTGTAATTGGCCTTGGTGACACAGAAAAGGCACGAAGGATCCCTTTGAATCTAATTTGGTGTTCCCTGTTATGACTTTCTTATTTTCCTTTTTGTGATAAAGAAAGAATAAAAGCAGAAAAATCAAAGACCCCCCAAACTTAGTGTTTTTAAAAGAAAACAAAGATTTTTAATTTTATTATGTAAATATATAAACATTAATAATTTGAAATGTACAAGAGGAAAAAGAGTGAGAGAGAAGGAAGAAAAAAAGTCACTTCATGGGCCTGCTATGTAAAACAATTCCTATTAGTGCTTTGGTATATTTCCTTAAAGACTGGAAATTCTGAGAATTTCTAATCATTTGCAGCATTCCTCCCCTCCCTCTACCTTCCCCAGGGGAATGAGGAACAGTATCCTCTTTGAAATTCTAACTTCATGTAACATGGTGGGCACACCCTGCCCAAGCTAACCTTATTTCTCATCAACAAGTTTTAGAATAGACACCTTGGGATTTGTTTATTAGCCCATGAACTTTCTGGCATTTCATTGAAATAATTTCTGACTAGGTTTTTCTTGGCTGTAAGGCTATCTAGATTCTGCTCTTGACAGAGAAAGAATAAATTTTATTGTATTTTATTTCCAGCAGATATAATGAATGGGTGATATAATACAAATAGGCCACCCAAGAATGCAATAAATCATTTTGATTGAAATGAAGCACAGTTAACAGAGTAAAGAGATAGCTTACAGAATGGGAGAAGCTCTTTGCCAGCTAGTCTTTGACAGAGGATTAACACTCAGAGTATACAAAGCACTCAAAAAACACCAACCCCCTGCCAAAAAAAAAAAAAAAAAAATCAGTAAATGGTCACATGACCTAAACAGACACTTCTCAAAAGAAGAAGTATGAATGGCCAATAATTTTATGCGAAAAGTGTTCGACATCTGTAGTCATTGGGGAAATACAAACCAAAACTACATTGAGATTCCATCTCATCCCAGTCAGAATGCCTATCATCATTAATACAAATAATAATAAATGCTGGTGAGGATGCCTGGGAAAATGAACTCTTATACACTTTTAATGAGACTGTAAATTAGTACCACCACTATGGAAATCAATTTAAAGATTCCTTAAAAAACTAAAAATACAGCTACCATATGATCCAGCTATTACATGCCTCATTATTTCTCTGAAGAATTAAAGTCAGTATACTTTAAAGTTACCTGCATACCCATGTTTGTAGCAGCATAGTTCACAATAGCCAAATTATGGAACCAGCCTAGGTGTCCATCACATAGATGTATGGATAAAGAAAATGTGGTGGATATATGCTGGAGTTTTATTCAGCCAAAAATAAAAATGAAATTATGTCATTTGCAGGAAAATGGATGAAACTGGAGATCATCAAGTTATGTGAAATAAAAAATACATTCCATGTTTTCTCTCAGGTGGAAACTAGAAAAAGGAGGAAAAGGGATGTCATGAAGGTAGAAAGTAGACTATTAGTTTAGAGGAAGCAGATGAGGGGGAGGGGAAAAGAGGGTAGTTGGAGGCATTAGGGAGTGAAATTGATCCACTGAGCCACATCCCCAGCCCTCTTTTGTATTTTATTTAGAGACAGGGTCTCACTGAATTGCTTAGGGCCTTGATAAGTTGGGGAGGCTGACTTTGAACTCTTGATCCTCCTGCCTCAGCCTCCCAAACTGTTGGAATTACAAGGTGAAATTGTATTGATGTATGAATGTTCTACCATGAAACCCATTATGCTGTATAATTAATATGCATTAATTAAAAAATAGAAAAAGAAAACATAAGTCTTTTCTTCTCACTAGGATTCCTCATTAAGTTATATCATGATGGACGTCTACCGATAATGGGTTCATTTTTTTTTTAATACTGATGTGCCCTTTATTTATTTGTTACTGAATACTATTCTATTAGTGTTATGCTTTATTAGACTCTATTGTAACTACTAAAAAGTTGTTATATTTTACTTGTATATGGTCATTTTTGTTTAAATAATTTGTTTAAAATTGTTATTTATCATTTAAAAAATAGAGCTTTAAGCCACAATTTAGAAGTTGTGATTTGCTACAAAGTAACTAATAAATATGAAAATGTACATGGAACTTTCCAAATGACTGTTTATGACTCTTTGGTATAGCATTCAATTATAGATGGTTTTCATTATTTTTAGAATAAGGAAGGTATATATTAACAATGAGAAATATTTCCTATTATGTGCTTAAACACTGATTACAAAGTTAAGATCATTTTCTAATTATTAGTCCATCATTTTTATTCCCTAATTTATTGATCTAGTCAATTTTCATTGAACTTTGTCCTAAGCATGATTTACTATTATAAAATTGGAAGATTTTCAAATTTTCATTATTAATTATATTGACTTGTCATTTGCTAAGCCCAGCAAAGCACATTTTGGATGAATTTATTCAAAAATTGGCTTAAATAATGCATACAAATCTTATGCTTGGGAGGTAGTTCAGTGGTAAAGTGCTAGCCTAGCATGTAAGAGACCCTGGATTTGATCCCCAGCACCACAAGAAAAACTAAGTGTGTAAATCCTTTAGTTATTTAGCTGGGTTTGTTGTTGCTGTGGTTTGCAATACTGGGGATTGAACCCAGGTGTGCTTTGCCACTGAGCTTTATTCCCAGCTACTTTTTTTTTAAAGACAGTTTTACTAAGTTGCCCAGTCTGGCCTCAAACTTGGGGTCCTCCTGCTTCAGTCTCCCAAGTCACTGAGATTTCAGGCATGCACTACTGTGCCTCACTATAACTAAAGAAAAACATTCATTATCTCTTAGGTACACACTGTCATTTATAACTTTTTTTAAACAAAGTTCAAATGCCCTTAAGTGATTCTATGGTATCATAACTTCTTTCAGAAAGCAACAGTGTCAACAAAAGAGATCAACTTCACATTGAGTTAATTATGATTTAGTAAGTATAGACATTCTGTCTTAATCTGCTTGAGCTACTATAATACTATACCACATATTGGGTGACCTGAACAACAGATATGTATTCTCACAGTTGAGGCTAGGAAGGGTACCAGCATGGTTGGGTTCTGGATGACCAACAGGAGGCTTCTTGCTGTATCTTCAGGTAGAGGGAACAGAGAGGAGGAAAGAGGTGAGGGGCAGATATCAAACAAACTCACTGATCTCTTATAAGGGCACAAATACCATCATGAGTACCCTACACTCATGACTTCTTCTAAACATAATTATCTCCAAATGCCGGCACATTGGGGTTTTGCAACATGAATTCTGAGAGCATATAACTCCGTCTATAGCATTCTTCTTGCATACAAAATAAATATGTACCAACAGGTTCAAAAGTCTTAACTCATTCCAGCAACAACTCTGGTGTGGTGAGATTCCTGATACTGAGTCAAAATTCTGAGGCAAAACTCTTCTTCACCTGGGATCCTGTGCTATCACTCAAGTTATATACTTCCAAAAAAAATGGTGGTATAGACATTTCCGTTCCAGTAGGAAAAAATGAATGAACCGTGGGTCCCAAGCCAAAACCTAGCACGACAAATTCCATCGGATCTTGAGGCTTGAGAATAATTCTCTGATTAAATGTTCTGCCATCTAGATTCATTAGGGTGAGAATGACAACGCCCCCAAAACACACACACAGCTTGAGGAGGTTTCACCTGCAGTGAGACTCTGTAGTGGCCCTCACACTAATGGGCATCTCAAGAGATGGTCCCACCCTTGGAAAACCAAGAGGAGCTAATTCTGCCCAACTGGGACTGTAGTGATAATAACAGTCCTGATGATGTCTGAATTGCTTTTGGATCATTTTTCTTTTTTCCTGAGGATTAATGCATACTCTCAATAACTAAGGTATTGAACACTTGTTATTAAATTTCACTTACTTCTTTTCTCATTTTATCTTTATAATAATCTATTAGGTTAATATTGATATTATTTTGATCTTATAGATCAATAAACTAAAGCTGAGAAATTTTAAATAACTTTTACAAGGTCTCATCCAGTAACACATTTCAAATTTGAACATGTATTTGACTACAAATATCATGCTCTTAATTACAGTTTTACTGAGTCCTTATCTCCAGCCATTTAATTTTCAAAATAGTAAATATGGCCCCCCAGCACCAAGTTGGATCAATATTGTATAGTAATGTCTCAAAAAGAAAATAATAATGACAAATATTGGTAACCTGACTAAGCATACATGCTAAGTTAATAATATACTATATAGTAAGTTATATTTTACCTTTCAAAAACATTTATTTCTTCATGAAAGCTCACATCATGTACAGTGTGGCATGAACTTTTTATTGTTTTATACCTGAACTTTCTGGCCTCCATTTTACATGGCTGCTGAAACAAACACTACAAACTTAGTGGCTTAAAACAACATAGATTTATTATACCAGAGTTTCTCCAGGTCAGAAATCTGGGTGGGCTCAATCGAATCCTTTATTTAGAGTTTCAACACGCTGAAATGAAGGGGAGTTGTCAGGGCTGTACTCCTGACTAGAAGTGCTAGGCAAAATCTGCTCCCAAATTCATCCTGTTGTTGGTGCTTTGAGTCTCTCTGATGTTTCTCTGGGTCTAACTGGAGGAAGTTCTGTTTTTTAAGGACTCCTCTAATTAGAATGTCTTCCTCCCTAGGGTAATTCAAAATAACCATCCTATCTTAAAGTTTGTAACCTTAATTAGATGTAAAAAGTCCCTTTTGCTTAGTTTAAAACTGTGTTCTTGATTCTGAAATATTTCTCTTATAGATAGCATATGATTGTACCTTAATCTTTTATCCAGTCTGACAATCTCTGCCAACTTTATTAGTGTTTAGTTCATTTACATTTACTATACTTATTTATATGCTTGGATTTACTCCTGTTATTTTCATAATTGTATTTTATATATTTCATGTCCTTTTGGTCTTCTATTCTCTTTGCCTTTTAATGTTAAACCCATTCTATGTAGCATTTTAATTATTCTTTTTTGACAGTAATCTTTTGGCATTATTTTTTTGTAGTTACTTTAGTGAATACAATATACACTGTAAATTATCACAACCTACTTGCAGCTTTGCTCCAAAATAGCTTCATTTCTTCATCTACCTTACATATTTATACTTATGAACTGAAAGTAAAAGAATTATTCCTTTATGCAATCTTAAATCTTCTAAAGAAATTAAAATGAAAATTTTTCAGTCTTACTGATATATGTAGTTATGTTTTCTGGTGCTGTGCATTTTTTCCTGTGGATTCACATTGCCATCTGTGCTACCTCCTTTCAGCCCGAAGTACTTCCTTTAAAATTCTTTGTAGGAAGGCTGGCTAGCAAAGAATTCCCCAAGATTTTTTTTTTTTTTTAATCTGGTGCTTTATTTAGTTTGCCTTCATTTTTATTTTGTAATCATGGTTTTCAAAAATATACTGATGGGATTCAAGTGTATGTTGGGTTGTTCTAACAGCAATCACAGTTGCCATAAAGAGGGTTTCAAGTTGGTTCAAACAAACAAACAAAACTTTAAACCTTATGATGAAGTGAGTGATGCAAGAATAAGGAAGGCCTATGAACTCAGGTGACTAGAAGTTGAGACGTGTCAAAGACAAATTCAATTCAGATCCTCTAATTAGTGTGTGGTTTTTGTTTACCCTTGAAACAGGAAATTAATATTTGGTCATGATCCTGAAACTCAAATATCATGAGCAATGAATTATCTGTGAATTTTATCCAATAAATATCCAATTTTATCCAATAAATAGTCTACCTACATGGAGCACATATACAAAATTGTTTGGCTTTGTTGAAGCTGGTCTTCTAAAGCATGATTTAGGAGAGATTTAAATCTTGAAATTCTGGCTATGCAGGGGATAGATTGCATTCAGTCACAAGATTTTATTACTGACATAGTAAGCAAACAGGTTAAGAAATAATTGGCCCACATAGGCCCGCACCTACATTAACTAATTTGTGAATTGATCATCAGCCAATTTACTGAGGCTTATTTTTTTTTTTTCAGTCCTGGGGATTGAACCCAGGAGTGCTTTACCACTGAGATACATCCACTTCCCTTTTTTGAGAGAGAGTCTCACTTATTTGCTGAGGGTCTTGCTGAGTTGCCCAGGCTGACCTTGAACTTATGATCCTCCTGCCTCAACCTCCTGAATTGCTGGGTTTATAGATATGCACCACCATGCCTGGTTTTTACTGAGTTTTTTTTTTTTTTTAATCCAAGTAACAATCCCCTTATACCTACTCACACAGCTATAAGCTATAAGTAAAATGAAGTGCTCATTTTCTGTGGAAAGAAAAGATTACAATATTCAAAATTCCCCACCCAAATCTTCATTTAGACCTGACAGTGAGGTTGTATTAGTGAGGTTAACTTTAATATTTAATAATTTTATATGAAATAAAACTACTGATAGATGTATTAATTTTCTCCACAACATTAAAGGGTAGGGAATATGGTTTATATTTACTCATTCCTTGACAGTTTAAGAACCTAATGAAAAGAATAATAATTACAATGATAGAGACATAAAGAGCAAAAAGCATTAATAGCTATTTCTAGGTCTACTGTAGATGACATATTTTCCACTCTTGCAAGAAAGTCCCTCCCATCTCCAAAAAAAATTCTGCCATTGGAGATGTTCCTCCCATTAGAAATGGTCAGGATGAATATTGTACTAAACCAATATGGTAAGAAAAAGAAGATAATACTGAAGGAAGCGAAGAGTTTTGAAAGACTCAAGTTATAACCTGATATGAGAATAATTAGAATGATAAGAACAAAGCAATATAAAAAGTTGAGGGGAAAAAAAACAAGCAAAACACCTCTCCATGGGGTTTCATGTGAATATGCTTATTTAACATTCACAATAATTTTGTGATATAAATATAATTATTATCCCTATGGTACAAAAGAGAAAAACAAGGCTTGTAGGGTTTAAGCAGCTAAGGTTATATAGTTAATGTGTGATGAAGTTTTCCAACTTCAAAACTTTGACAGATAGTCACAAATCCCTTTACCACTCAGCTTTACCTTTGTTTCTTCAATCCAAGCCACATCTTTTGCCTGGTCCTCAAATCTCTAATTTCAACCCCTCTCTCCCTCTCCCCACTGCCACATTTGCCACATTTAGCACCTCTCTGCCTAGTAAAACTTGGCCTTTGTCAGCAGGCAAGTAGCTCTGATGCTCTGTCAAAAAAACATATTGGGGGGATGAGATTGTGGCTCAGTGGTAGAGTGCTTGCCTAGCATGTGTGAAGCACTGGGTTCCATTCTCAGCACCACATATAAATAAATGAGCAAAATAAAGGTCCATAAACATCTAAAATATTTTTTAAAAAGAATGTCTTTAAAACAAAACAAAACAAAAAGATATTGGGAGATAGGGCATTAAAAAGGAGCTTTCTATTCCTTATCCCCTAACTTCTATGTTGTAACGTCATCAGTCCTTGCCAGATCTTCCCCGTTCCTTAAAAGTTGGCCAATCAATTGATTTCCCCAAGTGTTTCTTTGGAAAAGAAGAAGAAAACAACTGTGTCATATGTATGAATTGATACATGAATAAATGAATTAAACACCATTTGAGTGATAGAATTCTAATTTAAAAAAAAAAAAAAAAAAAAAAAAAGACTCTTAAATCACCACTTTGAAGCAACCAAGGCCAGGGGCTATAGCTCTATATGTTACTTGTTATCAGAGACAACCTCTAGATCCTCTTTCTTGGCTCTAATTCAAAAGGCAGATGCATATGTCCTTGATGAATGTGCAGCAAAGATAAGAAGAGAGTTCCTGACAGCAAAGGAAACAATAGCCCAAAGAGAGAACCTACAGAATGGGAAAAAATTTTTGTCAGCTACACTTCCAACAGATGGCTATATCTAGAATATATAAAAAACTTAGGAAACTCAACACCAATAAAATAAGTAACCCATTCAATAAAAGGGCAAATGAACTAAACAGACCCTTCTCAAAAGAAGTACAAATGGCCAATAATTATATGAAAAAAATGTTCAACATCTCTAGCCATCAGGGAAATTTTTTTTTTTTTTTTGCTTTATTTCCTGTGAACAAAAGACTTTATTCCAGACAAAAATTAGAATAGTTCTACAAACACATTTGCAACAAAATAAACCACTATTCAAAGACAGGGGGAAAGTAATGCAGAGATTTAAGAATACTTCTCTTCCATCTCTTTAGCAAAAGCAGATTTTTCCTCTTGATTTAATTATTGCAATCTTGATTGTGTTGAATTGGATGCTGGAGAGCGTCTGGACAAGATGCATGAGCCTTCAAGAACTCCTCAAGGTGTTTTGTCTTCTTAGCTCTTCGGTCACGAAGTTCTCGGTATCACGTTGCCAGGCTCAGGAGAATGCTCTTCACCCGATTCTTTACGCGGGGATGCCCAAACACGGTGATTTCGACCAAGTTCCCAGTGTCCGTTGTGTCCACCCTCAGCAAGGCTTGGCTCATCCACTCTATTTCCGAGAGTATAGATCGGTCTTTACCAAACATCGAGTCCACTACCCAGGCGTCCAGGTAAAATACCAAAGGGTCGCTCAGTTCCTGCGCAGGAAACCACCAGGGCCGGACGCGAATCCGTGGTGGCAGAAGGGGTAACCCGAACAGCTTCTCCAGTGAGTGGGCCGACGTCCCTGTGGCCCCAGCGGCTTCAGCAGCACCAGCCTGGCCCACCATGATGGAACCGGCAACCCAAACAGCGTGCTCCAAATGGCTCTCTCTGGCTGCCTCCCATCAGGGAAATTAAAATCAAAACTACACTGAAACTTCATCTCACTCCAGTTAGAATGGCGATCATCAATAATACAAACAATAGTAAATGCTGGTAAGGATGTAGCAGGGGGAAGGAACTAATACACTGTTGGTGGGAAACTAAATTAATACAATCACTTTGGGAATCAGTAGACTAGGAATGGAACCAACATATGACCTAGCTATCCACTCCTTGGTATTTATCCAAAAGAATTAAATCAGCATACCTTAAAGATACCCACATACCTATGTTTATAGCAGCACAATTCACAATAGCCAAGTCATAGAACTAGCGTAAGTATTCATCAACAGATAATGGATAAAGAAAATGGATAAAAGAAAATCTACACAATCGATTTTTATTCAGCCATAAAGAACAAAATTATGTCTTTTTGCAGGAAAATGGATAAAACTTGAGAGTATTAAATTACGCTAAGCAAAATAAACCAGATTCGGAAAGTTGAGGGATAAAAAGGGAAAGTAAGAGATCTCACAAAAATGAAAGGAAGACTGGTAGGATAGAGGAAAGGGATCAAGGGTAGGAGGAGGGGGAGTAATAGAAAATGAAATTAATCAAATTATGTTACATGAAAGTAAGAATATGCTACCATGAAACTCACTAGTCTGTATAATTATTATGTACCAATTAAAAGGGTTTTTTTTTGTTTTGTTTTGTTTTGTTTTTAAAGAGTGCATGCTCGACCACAAACTGGGAGCCAACTCTGCTTCAAAGTGTTAAAGGTGAATATTTAGTAGTCCTTACTCCTGGTGTTCCATGTAGAATGAGCACCTATGGAGTAGCACTCTTGACAACTCTCTCCCTCCTTTATGTCCAGGGGACTCATAAATTTGGGAACAGAAACTGGGCGTGTATAATGTATTAGTGTTCTCCAGATAGACAGAACCAATAGGAAATTGAAACAGATATAAGAAAGGGGATTTATTAGGAGAATTGGTTCATGTGATTATGGAAGCTGAGAAGTCCCACGGTGGAGAATGAAGGAAGTCCATAACATGGCTCAGCTCAAATTCAAAAACCTGAGAAACCAGGGGCAAGGAGATTGCTAGTACAATTCCTGGAGGCCAAGGGCAGGAGAAAAAGGGTGTCCCAGCTCAAGGAGAGACAGAAAAGCCATCTATCCTCTGCCTTTTTATTCTACCCAGGTCTATAGATGGTAAATGATCTTCCCCCACTAAATCCGCTGATTCAAATGCCAGTCTCTTCCAGAAACACACAGGCATATCCAACAACGATGCTTTCCTAGATATCTGCATAGCTCTTAATTCAGTCAAGTTGGCACCTAAAATTAACTATCATACATTCTTTTCTTTGGTTCTGCAGAAACCTTGTACTCTCAACCTTTTTTGATAAACTAGTAGCAAATGCTCTGCACTTGCAAGAGGCAACCATGACTGGGTGTGAAGTCTGTCTAATACGGCAATGCATTGTTAGGGAATTTGTAGACCACCTAAGCTGCATTGTTCATTTGTTCTCTCAGTGAACAGTATCCATTTGATTCCATCACCTGACTACTCTATCTCAATAAATTCAAGATTTGGTTCAGAGAAAAAGGGTGCTATTTCTTTCAGTTCCATCATTCTTTGGCAGAAATCATGTGGCATTCCTATAAGACACATCCTTTTAGCAGTAAAATAAATAAGTTGTAACCACTGTTTTTAAAGCTCATTTTAGCTAAATGAGCATTTCTCCCTTCTATAATAATTGCCCCCTCTCAAAAAGAAGATTCCATAATAGTCTTTGTCCAATGTGGGACAATATCTTGGATGGATAAACATACTATGACAACTAAATATTCTCTTCTAAGAATTGTGATTGGGTGTAAAGAAAGCCAGTTTTTAAATGTGGCTGGAATTTTAACGGTCTGCAGTGAGCAGTGGTATCCCACTAGTAGATGGGGAAGCAGAGAGAAAAGAAATGACAGAAGGAAGAAGAGAACAGAGGAAGAAGAGGAGTGATGCCAGTGGGTAGAGAGATTAATAAAGCACAGAACAGGGCTGGGGCTGTAGCTCAATTGAGAGCACTTGCCTTGCACCTGCAAGGAACTGGGTTCGATTTTCAGCACCACATTAAAAAAATAAGGATATTATGTCCATCTACAACTAAAAAATATTTTTAAAAAAGGAAGCACAGAGCAGGCATACACTAAAAGAGACCAGGAGAATAAGAAAGCAATCAGGAGAGTCCCAGCAGCTTCACAGTTCCTGGTTCCTACCTCTGTGTGAGACCTGGCTGCCCCAATATTTTTATATTTTGTAAACTCAACTATTGTGTCCTACTGATAAATTCTTTTGTTTTTTTTGTTCTATTAATTTTGGATAGTGCTACTTTCTATTATTTGCAGTACAGGGATAAATAAATGTATCAGAGAGTATCCACAGGACACCCAATTGGAAACATCTAGTAGGGGAATGACTGAGATGACACAGTTTTTACCTGTGTTTGGCAGATAGGTGGAAGTTAAATGAGAATGGCTATGGTTACCTAGATAGGGCATAAAGCAAGCAGATAAAAATATAAGCTTCAGGAAAAGAAAGAAAATATATAAGCTATCTCATTACTAAAATTATTCTGGAGGAAAGTTAAAAGATTTATTAATTCCTTGGATGTAGAAATGATTCTTTGGTTGCTAAGAATGTAGTTCAGTAGAAGAGTGCTTGCCCAGCATGGGTGAGGCCCTGCGTTCAATTCCCAGTACTGCCAAAAGGAAAAAGAAGAAAAAAAAAAAAAAAAAAAAAAAAAAGATTCTTTGGGCGCTATGGCTAAAAACAGAATTTCCCCTTAGAATTTTTAAGTATGATTAAGGCCTATGAATATAATTAATTTAATAAAACTATAATGATGGCAATTAGTAAAGAGAAAATCTCCACATGCAAGTCATACATAATATTTATTCCAGATGTGTAAAATTATTCATGTGCAGTGTTTTCCATTTCCTGTCAGGAAAAACCCAACCTCCAGAGGACAACTTAGATGACTCTATTGACTTTGCTAAAGAAATCAAGAGTGATTTCTCAATGTTTCAGCTACAAATACGGACAAGAATGCCTCAAGAGTCACACATTTTATAACACTTCCTAAATCATGGAGGCCCTGGGACTTTGTCTGGGATGATGTCCAAACATGTGGTAAGCATTATTTGTCATGGAATTTTGTGTAATAAAGTTTTTAATTAAATGATCACTAGAACATTTGTCAATTATGATGGGTCTCTGGACCATAGTTTTTCCTTCTTTTTTCTCTTAAAGTCACATATTCCTTTAAATACTTTATTTTTTAAAAGTTTAGGTCCTAAAATGAATGCCATTTTCAGCATGCTATTCCCCTGCCCAAAAGTGCACATCAGGTGACAGAAAGAAGATATGAAGGAAATACACTGTGTTTTCCAAATTTTCTTGAACATGGAATTTAGGTGAAAAGGAGAATTAGTGTTTTAAAATGAACCTCATGTACATATATGACTGCATGACTAATGTGATCCTACAATATGTATAATCAGAAAAGTGAGAGATTATACTCCATTTATATATCAAAATGTATAAACGCATTCTACTGTCATGTATAACAAATTAGAACAAATAAAAAATTTTTAAAAATCACACACACACACACACACACAAATGAACGTATCTTGGGTATGTTTGATTGTACAGAATCTTTTGACTGGCTCCTGGCTTGAAGAAGAAAAGTTATGAAGACATTAAATGAGACAATTGGGGAAAATGACCCTATGTTAAATATTTCTGATTCAATGTTAAATTCTGAGGGAGTGATAAGGAACTGTGCTGAAATTCTTAGGGGCCAGGTGTCATATCTGGAACTTTTAAATGGTTCAGAAAAAATAGTTAAATTTACTTACATATATAAAGAGGGAGAGAACAAGAGAAAAAACAACTGCACTAACATGTTGAAAATGGGTAAAGGATATATTGACATATGGGCATCAACTTGCAGCATCCTTCAATCACCTTCTTCACAAGGTCAGTAGACTCCTGTCTTCTTTGAGAAAGTTGGAAAAATATGCAACATATTCAAAACCTTACTTAACCAGACTGTTTTCTTCTTTTTTTAATCCATGGAATGTTTTCAACCTACCCCACTCCTCAAAACCTTTTTTTTTTGGGGGGGGGGGGTCTCAGGGATTTAACCCAGGGGCACTTAACCACTAAGCCACATCCCCAGTCCTTTAAAAATTTTTTTATATTTTTGAGACAGGGTCTCACTAATTAGGGCCTTGCTAAGTTGCTGAAGCTGGCTTTGAACTTGTGATCTTCCTGCCTCAGCCTCCTGAGCCACTGGGATTATAGGCATGCACTACTGCACTTGGCCTCAAAGCTTCTCTTGATATACAGCATGCTAATGTTCCAAGGATATAGTTTAGGAAATGACTGAGTAAACACTAGTAAGCACTTCTCTAATTTCAACTTGTTCATTTACTACTTAAACTTTGTGCTTCAGATGCTTCTTCAGAAAATTTTATTCAGACATGTTTTAACATACAGATGTTAATCTCCCTTTCTTAAACAAAAATAAGCATACTGACATATCACCCTCCTGAGAGGCTCTCTTTTGCCAAATGTACAAAACCAAGACCCTTCAGGTGGTGTTAGAGGCAACCAACAAATCTGTTTGCTACCTTGATAAATAGTTCTGCTAAAATTCAATTGTCCCTGTTGTGAGCTTCATTTTCAAAAAATTATTGCAAAATCTCAACTTTTTTTTTCTCAGTCTGTAACTGGTCCCTTTTCTCTTTAAAGATCTGTGGTCTTGAAAATGTAAATATTCTATAGCAGTGATCTTTTGCTACTGGTCTGATGAATGTTTTCCAGCAGAAACATATCTCACTGCTTTACAAATCAATATCAATTGAAGAGGCTTGTTCAGAGGTCCTTATCATAGAGTCTGTGCCAACTCTTTACAAGTTGGGAGGCATTTAATTTAGTTAGTACTTAAATATGCAGCCTTCAATCATCCATTTTCCTTTGAATTTATCTGAGCATTTTTATTTCTATGTAAACATGCTGAAACATTTATATAGACATTTAGATAAGTCATAATATATGTATGCAGGTGACACACTGCATTGCACCAAAAAATAGGCTTTTGGAAATATTTTAGTGATTATGTGTTGCAACTCTCATGTTCAGAGTAAGTCAACCATTTCTATTTAAAGTTGTAGAAAAGTGGATAGAACTACAAGTTACAACAGAACACCTCATGGTTTTTGTTTAATACTAGGGTAGGGATCGAACTCAGGGGTGCTTTACTATTGAGCTACATCCACAGTTCATTTATTTTTTATTTCCAGTCAGGGTCTAACTAAGTTGCCTATGCTGGACTTGAACTTGGTGATTATCCCAGTCTCCTGGATTGCTGGGATTATAGGCATGTGCCACCACACCTGGCTTAAATTAGAAATTTGCTTAGCAATTTCAACAAACTCACACTAAGCGACACAAGGGTCTTAGTTGTTCTGATAATTCTATGTAACAGAAGGAAATGAAAAAATTCTCATTTAAGACCCTACAAATCTTTTCACAAGAATAATTTACCATATTTTTACCCAAAGAAAGCCTACTTTTCCAAATTCCATTTTAAAATACTCAATTGCCAGTATTATTCATGTATCAATAATTTACATTTCATAACTGTTTACTTTTGCTTTATTGTTAATTGAAATAAACTACTAAACTATCATTCTTTCACATACTGGGTCACCCACATCCAACTGGCTGCCCCATTCTATAAAATTATTTTGAGCTCCACAAATACCTGGAGCAATTACTAGTCCAAGTATAATGACTGGAATTCATATCCAAATATGGTGCCCATTTGGAGCTAGAGGAACACAGGTAAGAAAACTAGAGACAGTGACAATTAAAAGGTAAATAAGATTTCATCACAGATAAGGTGAGGCGGCAGGGAATAAATGGTTTTTTGATAAGAGGCTCAGACAGAAAAAGAATGAAATTTGCAGAAATACAGATAGTTTAGAATAACTAAAACAAAGATGTAAATAGGAAGATACAGATGAGGCAGGATTTGCAGGTGGAGCCAGTTTGTATCTTATATGCCAGTTTAAGGGGGTTATGTATTATTTTGAAGACAAATGGGCAGTGTGAAATTGATGATTTAAACATTCATAATCAACAGACCAAGTTCTCAAAATAGTCTCTTGGGGTGTCCCTCTTTACTCTTTCCCTTGAATTTGTCATCAGATCAGTCACTGACTTCCTCAAATAACAGGTCAATCCCCCTCCTGAGCAGGCTAGTACATGAATATCACCTTGAAGTTTTATGAAATGTTGAGCCTCTGCTCCCATATGTAAAAAAGAGAACATTAAACATGATATAAACTATGAAAAACAGTATCTCTCACCTAGTTGACATTCCGTAACCAAAGTTTGTTTATTATTGGTTCTCACAACATAAAAATACAACTATTGTCAAAATTAAAGTCACTCGATTAAAGCTATCCAACTTGATAGAGCCAAAATTACAACACAAATTCCAACTGTGGATTTCATTAGGCCAGGCTGTTTCTACAATACCAAGGACATTTTTCTAAAAATTAAAAAAAAAAAAGACATTTTGGTATTGTTAATTTGATTATTTCCAAAAAATGAAAAACCATTCTTCATTCTTCAGAAATAGTTTAAGCTACAAAGACTTTTTCAATAACTTTTAGTAGAAATTAAATCGTATTTAGCTATTCTCTGAACTTGAGATATTTATACTAAGTACAGAAATATTGGAAATGAAAAACCAATTATTTTATTTTTAAGCTTTATTTTATCACTCTTATCAAACACATCAGAAAGCATATCAACAGTGCATCTTATGGTAAGTCAGTTTACAACAAAACTGAACAAGGCAATTGTGTTTACAGAAAAAGTTTTCAGCAAAAAGTACGCAATACAGTCCATCAAAACGCAGTGTTCATACTTTTTAGGTATGTAGGAAAGTGTAAAATAAAAGTTCTTTGCTACTCAGCAAGAAAAAACAAGTCTGAAAGACTTGACTGGAAATCAGAAATTGAGAGATTTTTGAAAAGAACTTCTTGGTACTGACACACATCTACACTTTATAGTCCCACTTATTTATTAAAAATAAAAACAAACAAAAAAACTCACAATAAGACATCACAAAGATCAGAGACCATAGTGCCAAGAAATGCCAAGACCAATTTGCTACTGAAACAACTGGAAGAATATGTTATAGCTATTCACTGTGCACGGTGATATTCTTGCAGTTCTGAGGTGAAGGTGAACCTTCGGGAGAGAATACTTTTCATAACTGGCTTTAGTTTAAGTGATCTTTCACATGTAATGATACCTTCTCATCAAAACATAGCAATTGCATAAGGGGATTTTAATATTCACAACCACCACTCCAGTGCTGACACAGGAGGCCAAAGACTTAAAATTCATTGACTGCAACTGGATTTCTAAGAGTGGTTAAAAGAGAGCAAAGATGGAGTCTTTTGGGGGGGATTGGGAGAATCCCTTGTACCCCAGAGTCTACACTGTTAAGGAATGTTAAGTTATTTAAGATTTTTCAGAAAAAAATTAAGAATGAAAAGAGTAAATCCTTCTGGACAAGATGTGACAGCTTTACTCTCTGTGAAATAAGTGATCTATAGAAGTGCAGAATAACTTTTAAAAATTATAATAAATAAACACTATTTAAGTTCCATAAGGTGCTGTAACTTTGCAGCTAGTGCATACTAATGCCACCCACTGTACCCAATATGCAAAGGGAAACAGAGAGATGGCTGATCCCCAGTTTCTGATCCTTGATGTGCATGAATGGTAGTGAACACCAAATACAAAAAAGCTGGAATTCAAATATTTACTATTAAAAATTAGGATAAACTGAAAATGGATATTTCATCTGGCTCTATAAACTCTTACAATAATTTTCTGGAGAAGCAACAACAAGGAATGTATAGGAAAGGCAATGTTTTTATTCTAAAGGTACCCAGTCTGGATTTTAAAAAATAATTGATGAGTATATATAAGATTACAAATACCAGTCAGGGAGTCATTTTCTTCCCCTCATCTATTTTTTTTAACCCTTAAATTTGGCAGTCTTCTGAAAATATATGCTAATAAAATAACTATAGATAATTCAAATGACTGAAGAAATTTTGAATTCATATATGCATGATTTAAGAATACCTCACTACATTTGCTTTTATACACTCACTGTCCCCATACCATGAATGTAATTAAGGAGAGATAAACTAAAAGAGATAAACTAAAAGAGGAAGGCAATTCCAATCTGGGATAAAAAGGCGACTACAAATAATTCTGACAATCAATAGCTTATAGTAGGAAGTAGCTCTGATTTTCATGCAAGGGCTTCCCAAAAGAAATAAAAAGAATCTGAACAATTCTGTTTTGTTTTTTCAGAATGTGACTTATTTTCATTACACAAAGTAATATAATGAAATAAGCTCTCTTCTGCACTACAAAGATTAAGGCAAATTAGAATGTTTCTTTTTGCCTTTAAATTAAAACATTATGAACCCAGTTCATAAAATATATATGGTCTTCAAAAAGTCATCAAGTTTTCTTCAGGTTACTGTGGCAGTTACCCAATTTAATGGGAAATAAAATAGGGGCAATCATTTCATAAGTTTCCTGTGAACTCCAGCATTTATGGTGCCACAAGCACAACTATCATGATTATAATTCTCCGAAAAGCGCAAATAAAGCAAATTTAAAACAATAATCTTCATAAGCAATACAAAGAACAACAAAAGTGCTAGCTATAAGAAAATAAGAATCTCATATCAGGAGAACAAAGTTTGTGTAAACTATGTATCTTATATCCTGAAGATCACCTTAATGACCTCCTATAAAATATAAAATTTCCTAAATGCTCTCTGGCTTACAGATATTTCTTTTACAGTCCATTTCTCCTATAAAATCAAAAATAGTTAAAATTGTTTACCTTCTTCTTAAGTATCCATAATATTTGTCGACTGTGTATGTTGTGAATCTACTTACTGGTCATCATATAATTCAAAAATAGTAACATTTGAGGAAAGTGGCTGAGATAACAAACATGATATATCCTGTGGTATCAGGTAGAGAAAAAGCTAACTTAAATCTTTAAAATTCTGGGTACTCTAGAAATCAAAATGTCCATGTTCCTCTATGATTAATACAAAATCTAAATATAACCATAGGCCTCAGATGAGCTCCATGTAATGGACACTCAACATTTTTTTATTCATTGAGAAGGCTACTAAATAATTCTAACTTGAAAGACTACCATCTCAAAATAAAGGTGATTTACTGAGCACCGTAAGAAATGGCAATTCTTTTAAGCTAACTGTGACTGAGGACTGGTCTGATTGTGATCACACTTGACAAGAAATAGAGAGCTAGAGTAATAAGTTTGAGGAAGGAACCTGACATTAAAAATGGAGCTAGATCCAAGGAAGAATTAGATTCTGCCAGATAACTGACTTTTCCATCAGATATAATATTGGAATAAAATTAAATATGAATAGTTTTACACATATCAGAAAAAAAGATACCAGGGAAATTTTGGACTTTTTAGTTATGTGACTCAATCCAAAAAGTTCTTCCAAGAAAAAGGCAGAGGTGCAATTAATCAGCATCTGGGAAGCTTTCACCCAAATGACTTTTACTATTTTCCAGGAAACAAAAGGCACTTGCTCAAATCCTTAACTATCTACACATCCTCCAGACTAAAAGTCATGATGTGATTCCATCTGTACCCTAACCTGAATAAATTTGCCCGGCATGTACCCTTGCATAAGAGTCTAGATAAAATGTGGTTACTGAGAGTCTCCCTGGCTTCCTTACCCAGTAACTATATTATTATAATTATTATCAGTTACAGCAGGGATTTTCATTAATTATTATTATAAAAAAATAAAAAATAAAATACCATGCTGCCAAGCATAACTGATAGTAAAATTATGTTAAGATTGGCCTAATTTAAAAAGTCAGAAAACAGACCTAAGAAAATAATGTCACCTGTATTTGATGAATGAACTCAAAAGAGCCATGAAAACAGCATCTAATGAGTGCTCTAACTCTGCCTTCAATTTATTCCAGAAAAGTAACTGATGCCCTTACCAGGGCAGAGTCCAGTGTAACAAGATAGAATCAAGTATCATGCCTGTAGTTTTAACTTCCTCCACATGGCTGCACTGTTGCAGGCAGGTTAGCATATCTCAACACTCTTTAGCAGCTAGAGTCCCAAAAAGAAGGCCACACTTCTCTCAATTAAACAAAGAGAAGGATGAATGAAAGTATACTTAAGATTTTTGTTCTAAAAGCAGCCACAGTTTTGGCTGAAGTTATAGCAGAAAAGGAATTTCTCTAAAGAGAGCTGCTATGTTGATGGCCATAAAACAAGGAAGACATTCAGTAGTGATAAAAGCAGATCTCTTATTGCAAGAAGACAGATTTTTTTCAATTCCTTTAAAATGCAGCCAGTACTTTTAGCTAGTGCTGTCTCACTGAGGTGTCTTATCTTGTTCTCTAAATACAGCATTACAATTTGAAGAGTGGTTAATCACTTCCTCCAAATACGTTTCTAAAGAACCCAAAATTTCCTATAAACACTTCAAATGCCTTTTCTGGGGTGAAATGTACCATGGCTATACCACGTTACAATAAAGAAGAAACTGGGAAGGTGAGTGGAAAAGAAGCACAGGTACTAATTTAGGGAAAGAAAAACTACCTGAGATAAAATCTGTCCCCAAGGGTAGGGGTTAAGTGACATGAACCCTCACCTCTTTACCCTGCCTCTCAGTAAGAGAATTTCTAGGTTTTCAATAACTTTGAGGAATTCCTGTGTATGTATTTCATCCTTAAAGAATCATGAAAATTGCATTTCATAATATTTTGGTTCCAGTTTAAGAAGATATTTAGATTAAACTTCTGATAATATCAGTGGAGGAAGGGAGAATCTGCAAATATCATCTTTGGTAGAATAGGCTAAGAGCTATAAATGACATTTTAAATCACGGTAGGTATCTTTTTCTTTTCAATTTCGTGCTTTCACACAATATATTTAATTCAATGCATGGTTACTTAGACACATCAATTATTTCTTTAGCTCCCTTAAAAATCTACTTAGCATCTTCTGAAATAAAATTCTACAGTGTTAAACACTACATATATGTATGAATACATCTGCAATAAGATGATCAAAGAATGCTGTGAAGTACAGCATCAGTGTTAGCAGCATACTGCATGACTAAGCTTAAAAGCCTATCTGCAGTTTATTTGCAAGGATTTCTCTCTTTTTTAGGGGTAGGGGAAAGAGGTACATGTGCTAGCCTAGAATACTTGCCCTTAGAAAGAATTCATTTGTATTCCGTCTTTATTGGAATATACCTAAGGACCTACTGTTTCTAAGAAGCAGCTAGCCATATAAATATTTATGTTTTAGGAAAGCTTACGTCTTCACAATATTGGTTCTACTCTTGAATTCTAACTTGAAAACAAAACAACCAATCAATCCAATCCTCAAAAGAGCCAAAATAAAAAAGAATAGTTATTCTTCCTAAGGGCATGTATCAGGGACCACGGTATGAGACCCTTTGGTAATTCATAAGTCAGCCTCCTCCTTATACCAAATTTGGCTTCATAACAAATATTAAGGGAGATCCCTGAATAATTTGGTAATGCATTAACTAAAATTTCAAATAGTGATTGTGTGAAGAGGCAAAATAATTCATGCCCTAAAATGCAGATTCTAACTGGGCTCCCAATAATTGCGTGGCACACACAAGGAAAGCCTACATGAGGAGGCTTCCATTAGAGAAAGATATAAAAGGCTTTTTCCTGAGGGGGGAAATCAATAAATAAAAATTTCATTTAGGTAAGGAAATAGAAAAAAATTCATAATCTGTATATAACTTGTCATTTTTTTGTACAATCAGTGCTTTACAAAGGTTTCCTAATTTTTATATCTTTAAGGACAATCATAAAATGAGAAGAATTCATAATTACAATTCTTAAAACCATGTAATCAACCTGTATCCATAAACTCATGCATACCCTTGGCAACCTTTATTCATGGATCCATTTGATTACAATGAATCCTTCTAAGATTTGAGTTTTTCTTCCTTTCTAATTCCATTTGTCTTAAATCTACACCTTTCTTTAACTTCCCAAAGTCAAAAGCCAGACCACTTGGGATGATGTTCCTCTAAGCTTTTCTTCAATTAAACATAGAGAATGGAGGAAAGGGAAGACAAGGGTGTGGTGGGAAAGTGGGTGAGAGATAGAAGGAAGTCAAAAAAGGATCCTTGATTATCTGCCCTCTCTTTGCCTTTTTGTTTCCCCACCCCACTTTTTTTTGTTTTTGGTGATCCACTTCAATTTGAACCACATTTTGAGAAATCTAACAATTATCACAGGAGATTCAATATAAAAAGATGTGCCAATCAAGGGTCTAAAGAAGATTGAAGGGTGGGATAATTAACATGTACCTAAACTTACTTTGTTCCAATAGATTGAAGAGTTCAACACAACCCTGGTCTAGAGACTCCAGTTTGTTCTTAGCCTCTCAGGAATGACCGTTTTGTCATTTACATTCTATCAGACAGACCAACTTTTAAAACACATACACCTTAAATCTTACAAGTGTGAAACAGATAGGGAAGAGATGGGTATAGACTGTATTAGCTCACAAGATTCACACTATAAAGTACACTGACTCAAGTTTTCTCTAGTCTTTCACACCTGCACACTCACTCAAGCAAACATACTAGACATAAAAATTGTGCAAGATCAAGCATCAGCTTTCTATTTTAAAAGCCTTAATAATAATAAAAAAATGTAGATAGGCTCACTGCAGTTTCTTTAAAGGAATATTAAGTACTACAGTACTCCTTTAAAAAATTCACAACTCAGTGTTAAGAACACAGTAGGTAACTGCTGCTTGACAATTACTTAATATTATCGACAGCATCCAGTGCCAGATATGGATATCAACCTGATAACATAAAGGAATAATCTGTAAGTGATGTCACCAACCCTAACAAATTTGTTAATAATACTCACTACAACATATTATTCATCCTTGCTTCATATTCACATGAAATAACTAATATCTGTTTAGGTTACATACTGAAGAGCAGCACCTGCCCTACTGCACGAAAAAAGGTTGCCCACATGGATGCTCTAAAACCCCTCAAGGTATAGCTGAGAGGTCTTCTCCTACTCAGTGCCAAATGTTTTGTGCAACATTGCTTGGGCAATGACTGCACATTAGTAGGATTAAATAAATGTATGAAGTATTCCCTTAATGGTAAAGGAGTACTCCTGCATTCAGATGTGGAATACAATAATCCAGGAAATGGAAGAGGAGAAACAGGAAATAGTCCTTAGGTTACTGATTAAAGCAAGGTTTGATAAAGATATCCCCTCTTGTAGGCACTCAGCGGGTAGAATGTAGCCACAACGAATTTCCCATCAAACATCCTTCCAGTCAGAAATTTCTGAGCAGCTTTGGAATCACCAGCATTTGCATACTCAACAAAGACCTGAAAGAGGAAAGAGAAAACAAAGTAGTTCCATTTCCCTAATTGTTTTAGATCAGTGCTTTAACAATTTTAATAAATATGTTAGTCACACTCCACATAACAGTGTTTTCAGGTCCCATGAGATTATAATAGAACTGAAAAATTCATCTCACCCAGTTTTTTACTGTACCTTTTCTATGTTGAGATACAACAATGCTTACCATTGTGTTACAATTGCCTATAGTACTGAGTATAGTAACATGCTGTACAGGTTTTTAGTACACCAGCAACAGACTATACTACATAGCCTAGGTGTTTCAAAGGCTATTATCATCTAGGTTTGTGTAAGCATACTATCAGTTCACACCATCACAAAACAGCCCAACAAAAATTAAATGATAAATATAAGCAAGCATACTACAGAACTTTTTTAAAAAGTAAAAAGGACAAGAAAGTAATAATCATCCATAATGCAAAACTTAATTCTGAGCAAATTTTTGTGTATATTTTCTACAGAACACATTTAATGAAAAATTTCAATAAGCTCTGAATAATTCTGCAATTATGAATACATTCACTTACTTGTCCTCTGCCAGGATTTTCCTTTGGAACAAGCAGAGACACTACTGGTCCATATTTTTGACATTCCTCTTTTACATCTTCTACAACATCTGGTTATTAAAACACAAAACAGTAACCGCTTTCACATATTAATAAGTATTCAACATTTGAGAATTAAAAATCAAAGAATTCAGGGATACAAATCTAAGTAATGAAGTCATTTTCCCTACCTTCAAAAATAAAGCTTAAGTTAAGGACATAATTTAATGCATTTAATACTTTTCCTTTCATATTTTAACTTTAAGGTTTTGAACAGTCGATACACTCAATAAAAAATCAAATTAAAAAATAAGTCTTTAATCTTCCTCCCAACTTCCCAATGCCATTTCATCCCCCTTCAAGAGAAGACAACAAACATTATTAATTTCTTCTGTATCCTGCCATAAATATCATCAGCTTATATAAATAAATTTAATTCTATATGCTTAATGTAAGAATTTAAATCTTGTATTTTCTTTATTAAACAATATATCTTATTAGAGTTTTCCATATCATTACATGAAATCTTCTCATTTGTTTTTTGGTTCAGTAGTAGTTTATGAACGTTTCCACAATTACCTGATATGCTTCCTATTCATGAATAATTAAACTGTTTCCAAACTTTTTGACACTATAAACAATACTGCAACAGGTAAACTTACACCTATCTCACTTCACCTGTGTCTTTCTCAGTTGATATTCTAGAAATGGAACTGCTGAATCAATTGACATGAATTAGTAATTGTTACAATTATCAACTTGCCTTTCATAAAGATTTACCAGTGTAAACTTTCTCCAGCAATGTGTGAGAATTTCTTATTTTTTTATACCCTTACCAAAAGAGGGTTATCAAATGTTTTCATCACTGTTAATGTGCTGGGTAACAAAGACACTACAGTTTGGTTTGAATTAGTATTTCCTTCCTTTCTACAATAAATATTAATTGAGGGCCTACAATGTGTTCTTTCATGTAGGTTATGTTCCATTGTTACTATCTTTTGGATAAAATCCAAATTCTCAAACACAGCAATCAAGTCTATTCGATATCTGTACCTCAGCTACCATTTTAGCTTTAACCAATTGCTTTTCCCACAAATATCTCAAGATACAGTCACGCCAACTTACTGTTCTCTGAATATGCCATACTTTATCTCTCTGTTGCTTCCTCTCCAACCCCCCAACTTTTAGTCAAGCAACTCTAATTACTAACTAAGATATGATATCTACAGACAAACCCCACCAATCACTTAGACTGGGTTAAATACTCCTCCTCTCGGCTCCTGTATATTACCCTACCCTCAGATTATCACAACTCTAATCATTTGTGTATAACTCCCTTATTTTATTAAAAACAGAGTAATCCCACAATGACACATAGTAAATACTCAGTAAATATATCTTTAGTGAATGAGTTGCTGAAAGCAAAAAAGAAAACTAAAAAGAAGAAATGAAACATAGAGAAGGGCCAGAAAAGACAGACCAGAGGGAGAGTTGCTGGAGGAATTAATCTTCTTAATTAACTTGGTAAAGATGTAAAAGAGTCAAAAGGATTTTATGAATCAAAAGGAGTATTTTAGAGATCATACAGTTCAAAATTCTCATTAAATTTCCTGTAAGCTATGAAAAGTAAGAGCATTTTTTAAAATAGATATGTCTACTCCAGACTTAGTTAAGAGAGACACATTAAAATATAATTTAGGAAGCACTGACCTTCATATTCCTCTTCATTCTCAAGATAATCATCATCCAGTACATTTAGCAACCTTAGGACTGGAGTAGGAAGCATCACCAGATCTTCAATATGAGGGGCTGTTGAAGTTTACCACATATGGTTAAATGTAAATCCCCCCAAATAGATTGATGGGAAAAAAAAAAAAAAAGATAAATACAGCTTACCAAAAGGAATGCTGAAGAATGGACTGCATAATGCCATTTCAGCAGGAATCCTTCTGCTTGGATCATCATGAAGCATGCTAGGGCATAAAAATTAGTATCTTTAACAATTACTGTCAAATCTTATTAAAATGTAACAATGAAAGAAAAAATGTTCCTCACAACATTAATTATATGAGCATTATATCATTCACCTATAAAAATGTTATTTATGAGTAAATGGTACAATAAATCATAACACATATATATCATACTATGATTTAAATAATGATTTTGGTTAATAAATGAAACATGGGAAAGTGATCCACATTCTATAACAATGAGTGAAAAACAAGTTAGAAAAATATTCAGGGTAACACAATAAAAAAGAAGACAGTGGTCAGGTAATTATTGAATCTTGTCAAATTCTCCTGATAATAAAGCAACTTGATGCAAAACCAAAAATCCATCTACAACAAAACTATAGGGATAAAAGATCAACAAGAAAACTTGTACCACATCAGCATCTATGTATGAGAAAACAGAGAAAAGCAACTGTTAATCTGATGAACTAGGGAGAAAAAACAAAACCCAAAATGTCCAAAAGAGACTCACTGGATAACACAGCAGGACAATTTGAGAAAAACAACTAAAACTACCAGGGGTTATATATTTTAATATCAGGTGAAGACAAGAGATTCTCTGTAAAATTTGAAGGAGCTAGAGAAATCCAGAGATACCTCTTAAAACAAACTAGCAAAATCCCACAGTGAGAAGAAATCTTGGAAACAGAATCCAAACTGAGCAAGATGGGGTAAAGAGAGACATGGAGACAAGGAGAGACCAGAAAAAAAATCAAAGGATGGGGAAGGGGAAGGAGATTTCAGAAAAAGACTTTATTACTATACCTTCTACCAGCTTAGGAAAACAAATTTCACAAAAAATGTGTAACAGTAAAAGAATTATAACAAATTTATTATATAAAAGAATTACAAAATAATACTTCTTAGACAGTGATCACATACTGGAAAGATGAATATAATATGAAGGAACACTATAATCTACCATTTCAAAATAAGCTGGCATTTTAAATAATATATGATTAAAAGAGTAACAAAAATTGAAATTCCCCCAAATGAGGTAACACTAAGGAAAGAATCAGAAATTTTAGAAGGATTAAATAAAATAAGATTAGTCTAGAGAAAATGCAAGAAAGAAACAGAAGACAGAAAGATGAACACTTTTAAAAAAAAGAAATAATGAAAGAGAGAAAACAGATTCAAAGAGCGTTAATAATACCGAATACAGAGGAAAAAAAATCCAACATTCATACAAGTGCCTGGGAAGAGAAAAAAAATCAAACAAATATAACAAAATACAAATACTGTAAAATTTAAAAATAATTTTCTAAAAAAATATGAACTACACACTGATCTGCATCTCATGTTCCTCAAACTACTGAAACAATCAAATTAAGATATATTCTAGTAAAATTAAAAGACTTTGAAGGAAAAAAGGATGGAATGTGAAATAAAACAAATGAGAAAGTATGAAAGATCCTAACTTCATGATTATGTTCTAATTCTGGCATTCCCTTTGTTCTTAAGAACCAGTATCCTGATGTAGAAGAAAGAAGATACAGATACAAAATAGAAGGAAAGTAAAAACATCTGGTAATGAATTTGAATTAGAAATGTCAGCATGAACTACCTAAAAGGTGTAAAGGCAATGACCACCCCAGCAATAGGTAGTCCTAATACCCAGAGCATGGTTTCAAAATATGTATTGTCTACTAAAAGAAATCAGGCTTCTTAGAAAAATGACTAAGTCCAGGTCTGAGACAAAAAAATACGTAAGATGAACTAGGAACATCTTTCAATATTATATAACAAATAAGCTATCAAAAATAATATCTGCCAAAACCAATATGTAGAGACTTCCCTTTCATAAAAGGATGGGAAAATTTCGGCTTTTAAAAGGATAAAAACTGCAATGGATTGTAACACATCAAATATATTTAAGTCCATTAGTTTATAATGATACTTAGAATATTTTTTCCAAGTACTAGGGATTGAACCCAGGTGCTCTTTACCACCATGGAGCTACATTGCCAGCCCCTTTTATTTTGACAAAGGGTCTAAGTTGTCCAGGCTGGCTCAAACTTGCAATCCTTCTGCCTCAGCCTACTAAACAGTTGGGATTAAAGGTCTGTATCACCATGTCCTGTAAGACCTTGAATTTTTTAAAAAAGAATAATCACTTCTGGAGACCGACAGGAACCAATTCATTCAAGAGAGAATCAAGTTTTTACTTTGTTTTTGGTTAACCAAATGAAGAACAAATGGCAAAATAAGAACCTCAACATCTATAACAGATCTAAGCATTAAGAACCAAAATTGCTAACTCATAAAACTGAGATAAACACATTTTGTTCCACTTTATGAGAGAACACAACACCATCCACAGTTTTGAAAAAAAAATAATCAAACCCTCTACCAATTTAGAGGAATAAACAGATATATGGGGCAGGGGGTGCAACTCAGTGGTAGAGCACTTGCTAGCATGCACAATGCCCTGGTGTTCTAACCAGAGAGTTCTGGTGGTAATTATAAAATATAATTAAAACCTACCTTATTCAAGAATTTTTTCCCTGAAGTCCAAAAGCACTCAGTCTTCAGTTATTAAAGACTCTTATTTATTTATTTATTTTTTAAAGACTCTCTTTTAAAAAACCTATTTTCCATCAAGTATGAAGTGTATGCAAGAGGTCAAAACTATGTGCCACAGCATTTGCCTTCTGGTGAATAAATAGCTATAAGAAAGAACTTAACATATGGTACCCGCCAGGACCAAAAGAATATTCCTTTGAAAATAAATTTTGTAAAACTATTTGAATACATTTGGTTCTCAATGAGAAGCTAGCCTACACAGAATATCTAAAGTTGCTTTAGAAATAAAATCAAGAAAAATCACAAATAGTAATATAAAACCATTCAGGAAAAAACAGCTTCACATAGTAAATGTACACAAAGCAAATTTACAATGCAGACAATGTACCTTTTGATAAGGTCTCTTAGGTGATAGGCTGGAATTGCAGCATTCACCACTGCTTTACTGGCAAATATGTGATCAATAATAGCAGAACTATTTGCCTAAAAAAAGGAAGAAACACCTTCCTTAGGTTATTAAATTCAGATTGTATTTATTGAATACTAGGCATATAACACTGGAGAATAACATGCAACAGAAAACATTCCCTTCTGAGAGCTTATAATCTTAATGGAGGAGACTATATATATAATCGTAAGTTTCTAGAGACAAGAATATTTTTTCTCCATTCTTAGTACCGAACTATATGTGGTACTCAATGAACCTCTAGATGAATGAATAAAATCAAAGAACTAGATAAAATGTCTTTCAAAGTGAGAAACTGGATGTGTAACAGGTGAGTCAATATGTCTAGTGACTGAGTCTTCAACTGATTTTCGGACAGAAAATGAGAAAGTATTACTACTTGTTACATTTATCACATTATTCATACTCTAAATCTTCATGGATATAAAATTTTTTCTTCAGTACTGTGACAACTCAGATTGTGAAATTGTGTACATGAGTAAAAAGACCTAATACCATCATTATCACCAAAATTTATTGAATACCTACCACAGGCCATTAAATACGCTAAAAACTAAGTCAGCATTTCTTTTTAAAGTTTGATACTCATATATGTTATTATTACCCTCAATTTACAAAAAGTAAAGTATGGTTTAACAAACCCATAGAGTATGGTTTAACAAATAAATAACTTAGTAAGAGGTGAAAGCAAGATATGAACCCTAATAGTTTGACTTCAGAGTCCACATGGCAATTTTGTCTCTATAAAAACAAAATAATATTGTTTTACCTTGATAGGCTTATATTTGGGATTCCATTAGTGCATATCATTCCTCTAAATTTCACACAAATTTGATTATAACCCAGGTCTGATGAGCTCTGGGTCAAGCAGATACAATCCAAGGGTTCAAAGATAGTCAAAGCTAACAGATCAACACTTAAATTTAGTACTAGAGAAATAATAATAAGCCTCTTGACTAAATAGTTGCCTAAACTATTTTGAATAAAAGAAAAATACTGGTTTTACTCCCATGGCAGCATTTGTTGGCCAAAAATAAGCATTGAGATATGCCCTCTAAAGGCTGTTAAGTATTCCTTGGGAGAGAGGAAGTTAATGAAAATAAAACTATATATTATAATAGTCATAAACTATGTATTAGATATTCAAAATATACTTGTTGCTTAATAGTAAAATACTTAATATCAAATACTTGTCCTTTAATATCAAAGCTAATAATTTGAAAGCATTTTATTATTTATCAAACCTCTAAGCAAAAAGATACTGATGTCATCACATCAAAGTCCCAAAATAAATTGAAAACATACTATAGTTATTTCTTCTTGTAAACATACATAAAGCTCATTCAAAAGTCAGAAGTTTAGAACTTAGAACCCATGTTCTCACAGAAACAATGAAATAAGCAGTGGTCACATGGTATATAAATAAATATCAAGTAGCATGGAACTGTGGAAAACACTCTAACCTTTGCATAGAAGGACCAAAATTTGGGACACAAGTCTAAAATACCTATCTGTATGATCTGGAGCAAGCTGTTTTACCTATCTGTGTCTCCAGTTTTCATTTCTAAAACAAAAATAAGCAATATTCAATCTATCCTCAAAGAATTGTTGGGAGAATTTAATGAGATTGTGCATTAAAATGCTTTTTTAAACTACAAAGTTTAAAGCATTATGTAAAGATTATCATTTAACCTATAGTTTATGGTTCTATTAGTAATACTTCAGAACCTAATATGACTAAATTACTAAACAAAAAAAATCACTTTTGCTTCTTTGGGAAAATGCATTAATTCGAACATTTTATCAAACTCTACTACATGTCAGGACTCAGCAAGGACCAGTGAAAATGCAATGCTCATTAGCCTGTGGATAGCCATAGGAGTGATTAATGGCATTTAAGGTACTGTAAGTATGACAAGAGTATGGAGGAGAGGATGCAAATGGATTCCCCAATTAGAATTATCATAAATTGAATACTCTTAAATTAATTAAGGACTCCAAAGCAAAATACTAGTGGAGTTTACCTTCCATTCCTGAGATCTAACTGTATGTTTCAGTTTCATTCCTGAGAACATTTCCAGTAAAATGATTCCTAGGCTCCACAGATCAACAGCTGAGGTGCATTCTGTATCACTCTGCAGGCCAGCCTGGGCCAAGCAATTTTGCAGTTCTGCTTCTGGAGCCCGATACCCGTCTGTCTGAATATACTTTACATCCTAAAGAAGATGAATACATATTACAATCAATAAAAAGTTGTTCACTATCATTGTAACATTTACAATGTATCTAGTTCTCTAAACGTGGAGTGTAACACTGCCAAACTGAATGCCAAAATTTTCAGTCCTTGGTTACCACAATTCTTTGGCTCATTAACTGGGCAGTTCCTACAGGCGAGTTGTACACTTTCTATACTGCTGCTCATAAAGAAGTCTTCTTTAGATAGTTTACCTAGTAAGCACTGCTGATAAATAAGAACACTCTGCAAAGGGCTGATAAATCATGGAGGTTGGAGGCTGTGCCAGAACTATCACATGCATTTTGCCATGAAATAGAGCACCAACACTGAAGACACCAGGAACAGTAACTCAGCAATTAACCAAATGCTCACGAAATAAAAAAAAGTATTCTATGTAGGTGAAGTCCTTTTATTAATTCCTGAGGTCTCTTATAACTCACTAGCTCTTTCTACCTGACCAAAACATGTCCTTTTTTTTTTTTTGCATGGTGGGACTGAAATTCTTTTGTTTTGTCTCATCTCTAGCATTTCAGTATTTTAGACAGAAATGTCTCCTCAGTTCTTACTAAACTACCTTTGTTATTTAAAAATATTTGGTTTAGACCACTAGATTTTTAAACTATAAGGGGAAAAAAAAAAAAAAAAAAGATATTTCTTACCTGATTGCCTTCTTTGAAGCTAAGTCCAAAGTCAATGAGTTTAAAACATTCATTCTCTCCACTCCACAATATGTTACGTGGCTTGAGGTCTGCATGGACGTAACCCTCATGATGAAGAAAAGCAAGGGCCTCCAGAACATCTCTGGCACAATGCTGTATCATCCACATGGAACAACCCTGGTGACTGGAATATAAAAGTAATTCCGAAACACTGACATCCAGGAGTTCAAGCAACAGACAGCGCGATGGCACATTTGGAGAGAAGTGGATTGTAAAGACTCCATATAAAGTCACTAGAAAAAGAAATGAATTATAATAATTTAAAAGCAGACTCAGAGTAAATTACTAAAAGCAGATGACTCTGCAATGCAAATCTGGGATAGGATAACTGATGAATAAGCAAGCTTCCACTATTTTCCCCATGAATAAGAACTTTAGACATAATAAAATTAGATGAGAAAATCTTCAACAGCTGATTTCACCATATAGTCAGTGGTGGGTGCCAGGCAAAAATTATTCAGAGTACAAATAGAAACTCTCTTAAAAACAAATTAAAGATTGCTTCTTGACCCAAAACAGCACTCTAAATATTGAAAGAGATTAAAACTTTCTAGACAACACTTAAACCTAATCTTGCAGAGATTCAAAAAGTCTTGAGGCCTGCAAAAATTTTCCTTCAACGCCAAGGTTATTGTGATACACCATTTTGCCAGCTTAAAAAAAAAAATTTAAAAATATACAGTACTAACATTAGGAAATTCGTCTCTAACATAGTATTATAAAAAAGGTCACTTTATTTAAATTTGAAACTTTAAATATTTAAATTAAATATGGATTATACTTGCCGGGAAGTAAGGCTTTTCTTTATTAACCAAAGCTATAACCAATTGTAAGTTCTCTGGTGGTGTAATGACAATGGAGATTGTTTTCATAGATCAATCATCAGTGATCATTATATAGCTTACATTTTGAATATCTGAGTCATGAAAGTCTTACTAAAGCAAGATGTTCCTAAATTTCCCACTTCCATAAGGACTGAGTCATGTCTTCCATACTGAATAAATATATGTATAAATATACTTATATATATATATATTGATATCTATGTGCTGTTAGCATTGATGTCAAAGTCCTAGAATAGTTCCCATTTTCTACAGCATGCAAAGATGCAAAAATTTATACACAAGACATGACAATCTGGCAAAGGCATACCTCCTTTTACTGAAGAAGATACTTCTCTATGCTAATAAGTGCGGCAATTTCCGATAAGACCCAAGGTAAAAGAGACCTACTGAGTATCTACAATGTGACACTGTACAAAGCAGACCACCACTCCACTGGACTGCAGACAGTAAAAATGTGAAAGGAGGATGGGGAAAAGGGTCGGCATCAGATGATATCGAGAGGGCCAAACCCACTTCTCCGGCCTAAAGGACTAAAGGCAGGAAGCCAGGCTGAGGAAGAAAATGCTTGGACTGGGTCCTGAGAAGAAGAGAAGACAGTAACAATTACCGATGTTCCTGTGACCCTGCAACTGCTCCAGCGCCGCCCTCTCTTTGCGGAAACCATACTCCGCTGCTGAGGCCGCAGCCCCAGTGGTTCCTGGAGGCAAGAATTGCTTGAGCGCGCCAGGGGGCGAGCCGGGGGTGCCGCAGCAACGCACGCGATACACGGAGGCCGAGGAGCCGCTGCCTAGGCGGCTCTGTACCTGCCACAGCCGCCCGAAGGCCTCCAGAAACCGCGGTGGTTCGGCGCCCCACGCACAGCCGGATCCCGCCATGGATACGGGCTGAGGGCTGACACCGGAGCTGACAGGACGCCCGAGGCAGGCCAGCAGAACCCGCGGTCACATCCCCGCCAGCCGTACCAGCGGCTCCGCAGGGAGGGGCCTGCAGCCGCCTCACCAGCTCCCGGGACCTCAGGCCGCCATGACACCGGAAACCTTAGCGCACTCGGTCTCAGGAGCCGGAAATGAAGGAAAACCAATCCTACAGACTGGAGGAGGAGGGCCCAGAAGGGGCGGGGTCGGAGAAAAGGACCAAGTAAAGAAATTAAACTTAATTGTCGGGTTCCTGCTCTTCCAGGTCCAGTGCTAATATGCCACTTTCGCATACATTACCTGGTCGTTTGTCTTATTGAGGCATTCTACCTCACCAGCAGGAACTCAAGAAAACAAAACTCGTCCTAATTTCTCACAGAAGGAATCCCAAGCGAAATATCCCAAGTTACCAAAGGAGAAGACTTTCCATCATCTCCAGACCCGAGATCTCTGGTAACCTTAATTAGATGCCAGATTCTTGTCCTTCTGTGTTCACCTTGTCAGTACCTGCTTTATCAAATAGCATCTACATTAGCAAAAGTGGAACTTTAACCATCTAATATTTTTTCATTCTACTGTTTTACACATTTAACAAAAATTTACTAAATAGCAAATGTGGCAAATATGTATCTCAGTCCGCAAACTAGGGTTTGTTATAAATGTAATCTTTTCAGTAATTACTTTTTTAAGCCCCTTTCTTATGAAGTGGCACAAACAGTCTCAGACAATTCACCCCCATCCTGGTTCTCTCGGGTTTTGTCTAAGTTCCTAGCTAGATGATAGCTTGTATAGTGCCCAGTGGAGAGGTTAAGAAGCCACCTGTTTTTTGGTGTCATCAGTCATCAGTTCTGGTTGCCACTGAGATATGCTTGATTTTTGTCTGTATGGCCCCTTCAGAATCTGGAATAGGAAGAGTTCTGTGCACTATCTTACTGTTTCTAAGAAGCATTTTCTATAAGTCTGAAGTCCACACAAAGCTATTGAGGGCTTTGGCTTTTGGAATACAAAAATCAGGTAAAGACTCCACAGGCCTTTGTGATTTGCAACCACAAGGCTCCTCGAAGTGCATGAGTAATCTGCTTATATAGAGGAAGGGCAAAATGGAGAAACAAGGAATGAGTAAATTGCATTAAGTCTTGAATACAAGGAAGAGATAAAATAGAAATGAACTCTGATTTCAAGGAACTTGAGTTGTTAGAATTAGACTTGTACGATATTATGATCCAAGATATAAAAATTTAAATGCTCTAAAATAAGTGCAGGAAAAATACTAGTGGTCCTCAGAAGAGTTCTGAGGAATTCATACTTTAGAGAGATTTGAGTAAAGAGAAGCATTTAATCCCTCCCCATCTTGTTGAAACAGAGTATATTATAAATCAGAGAGTAAATGCTTATATTTTAGAAGTTGTCTAGGTCCTCCTTGTGAAAAATATTCATTGTTATAATCCATATTGTTGATGGATGCAGTGATGCTCGCCTGTAACCCCAGCAACTCAGAAGACTAGGCAAAAGGATCATAGCAACTTAGCAAGACCCTGTCTCAAAATTTAAAAAATAAAATACAAAGAACTGGGGATGTAAAGCAGTGGTAAATTTTCCCTGGATTCAATCCCCAGTACCAAAAAAAGAAAAATAAAAAAATTATAAACACTTTTCTTGAACACTATAAATAAAAGATATCAGTCTGAAGATATCTCCTAGTAAAGCTTTGTTTCTTTCTGTTTTTCAAACCTCTCTTGTACTATGATGTCTTTTCATTGCTCCACTTGTTAACAAAAAAGGTAAGGAAATTAAATGATGGAATTGAACAATAAGCAAGTATGATACCAGGAATAATCAAAAACAGATATTCACTAGAATACCCTTAATAGAAAGGCTGGCCTGTGCTTTAATTTTTGAGCTCTTGAAGATCAAAATCCTTCAAGCATGAAAGTAATCGTCCTCTGCAGTAGTCAATATTCAAAATGGCCCCTAATGTTCCTTTCTCCTAGTATTTACACCTTTCTGTAGTCCCTTCTCACAATGAATAGAGTTTACCTGTGTAACCAAGTGGACATTGTAGAAATAATAGTGTGACTTCCTATGTTATAAAAGATGTTGTAGTTTCTACCTTGCCATCTCTTTGATCACTTACCTTGGGAGAAGCTAGTTCTCTTGTCAGGAAGACCCTCAAATTGGAGAAGACTACATAGTGAGGAACTGTGACTTTCTGCCAACAGCATGTTGGTAAGCCACCTTGGAAATGGATCTTCTGGTCCCAGGCAAGTAGTTCTGGTTGAAGTGTGGAAAACAAATCCATGAGAGACCCCTAAGCTAGAAACATCCAGCTAAACCACTTTTGAATCCTGTCCTATAGAAACTATGGGTAAAAATAAATGTCTATTGTTGTTTTAAGTTGCTAAGTTTTGAAGTAATGTGTAATAGAATAAATACCTATACACTAGAAAGAAAGAAATATTTAATGAACACAAGAAAAATATAGATTTATGCAGTAATCAGCAGTCAAAAAGTACTTGACAAGTACAACTTACCTTGTGCATACCAATATAAAGCATTGTTATTTGAAACAATTCAAATAAGCCTGTGATTAATTACGTCTTGTGACATTCTCATTTCTGTAAGGATGAAACTAGGTAATAGGTGTGAAAAAAATTTGAAAGCCATAAAACATGGTATTACTGTTATTATTTTGCTATAAAGACAATTGAAGTAGAAGTGGAGAAGTCACAAAGAGATCTTAATTGTCTCCAGTTAGTGTTTGTCTGAAAAGTAGGTACCTAATAATGTAGGTGGGTATAAATAGTCAATGTACTAATTCTACAATCTCTTAATGAAAACCAGTCTGGTCCTCATCTCCTTAGCCGAGAGATTAGAGATTCTAGGGAGGGTATTGCTTGACCCCAAATCCAAAAAGGTGAAAAGGACCAGTAACTTAAAATCATTCATTCATTTGTTAATCTGATAACTCATTTTTTCGATAAATATTTTAAAAGAACCACTAAAATTCCATGGGCAAAAGACATATACTCTGATGGGGGAGAAAGACAATATTAAAGGAAAAAAAAAAAAAAACACAGGTGAAGCACCTTGTTTAGAGCAAAAGAGAAAACTTATCTTGTGAGATTGGAGAAAGTGAGGAGAGAATAATGTGGGATGTGAGCTGATGAACTAAAAAGGATGATTTTGAACTTCTCCATTAAGGTGCTGTGATAGCATCATTGGAAAAGGAGGGAGAGAGAAAAGTTGGGGGATGAATGATAAAAGTCACTTCCATGAGGAGTGTGATGGAGAGGAAATTATAAATTGAACAGCATATGTCTGTAGTGAAGCTTGGCTTAGGATTGGCTAGTAAGTAATGTTAAGCATTTACTACACTTTTGGGGAAGAGGTGGGGGACTGACATTATATATCCACAACACTCTTCTTGTCTCGTGGTCACTGTTTATCCTGGGAACTTTGTCTGGGAAATATCAAATCAGCATTTCATCAGTATCTCAAATTTAATATATATACAGAATTATACTCTTGATCTTCTCCCCCCATTTGCTTCCCAGATGCTCAGGTCAAAAGCCCTGGAGTTATCCTAGACTCCTCTTTCCTGCATTTTTAAATACACTCAGATTCCAGCCACTTTATTTTAAAAACAACTTCCCCAGTCACTAGCCTGTTCTAAGCTTCCATCCCCACTTGCCTACATGATTAAAATAATCTTTCTTCTTGCTTCCACCCTTGCTCTCCTACAGGCTGCTTTGAACTCTACTACCAGAGAGATCTAATTAGAGCAGTAGTCAAACCAGGTTTTGCCCTATTCAAAGCCTCCCTCTGACCCAGAGTTAAAGTAAAAATCCATAAAATGGATCATGCATGGTTCAGAGCTCTCTATCTTTCCAATCTCATGTTCTTCCACTGTCCCCCTACCAGCCCTGGTTCCAGCACACTGACCTCCTGGTTGTTTCCCCAATACATCAAGCATCTATCATCCTCAAGAAGGAAATTTGCTGTTTCCTCTGCATAGAACAATCTTTCCTTGGATATTTACTTTGTTCTCTTTTCATTCCTTTTAAGTTGCTGCCCAAATGTCATTGAATGGTGAAGTTCTTCTTGACCACAGTTATATAAATTAGCAATTCTCTATTTCCCAATCATACCCTGCACCCATTGCTTTACATTCACTATTATCCATACCACTTTTATTTAACATAGTAATATTTTATTATTTTTATTAGATTTGCATGTCTCAAATGAGGGCTACTTTGATTTTTTTAAAAATCTGTTCATCACCATATTTTCAGTATTTGAATTAGTACTTGGAACATATTAAGCGCTAATCAAGTGTTGTCTATTTTTTCTTCAGAGGTAGCAATCAAGGTCAGTGAATGGAATGAAGAGGGACAGCAACCAAGATGGGAAAGTGGAAAAACCAAAAGATGGACTTTAACAAAAAAGCATTACATCTTAAGGAGGAAAGGCAATTAGAAAGAGAATTGAGGGGGTTTCAAGATGGCGGCCTAGAGGGTGGCTGCATTTCATGTTGCTCCAGGACTCAGGATTCAAAAGAGGAGATATTGAGAGACTTGGGACCAACTCAAAGCAGCCAGGTGACTCTCTCCCGTTGGGGAGGAGTCCCAGATGGGACGGTAGTCCCGGAACGCAGATAACTTTGTGAAGTAGAGCTGCCGGCGAGAAGCCCCTCCCTCCGCTGGAGCAGTGAACTCGGACAACTGGGAGCGTCATAGAGGAGGCCGCTCAGCACAGCGCTGGGACTCGGAGCAACCACTGGGGCTCCGGCGGCTGCCCAGGGGAGGAGCGGCGAGGAGAGCTGTGTGGACTCAGAACACCGGGGCCTGCCCTGAGGAGGAGGAGGAGGAGCATAGCCGCTTGGATTCGGAGTGGCTATACCAGAGCTACAGGTGGTTGCCAGAGGAGGGGCTGCGTGGCGAGCTGTTTGGACTTAGAGCGACCGCTTCTGAACACCGGGGCCTGCCCTGAGGACGAAGAGGAGGAGGAGCGCGGCCGCTTGGATTCGGAGTGGCTATACCAGAGCTACAGGCGGTTGCCAGAGGAGGGGCTGCATGGCGAGCTGTTTGGACACAGACCACTTCTGAACAACGGGGCCTGCCCGAAAGAATAGGAGGAGGAGGAGGAGGAACGCGGCAGGTCGTTTGGACTCGCAGTGACTGCATTAGAGCTCCAGGCGGCTGCTCAGAGGAGGCTATTGGTGAGTTGTTTGGACTTACAGCGACCACTCCTGAACACAGGGGGCGCTGCCTGGAGGAGAAGTGCGGTGGGTCACTTGGTCTCGAGTGGCCGCACCAGAGCTCTGGGCGGTTGCCCAGAGGACGTGTGCAGGGGGTCACGTGGATTCAGAGCCACTCAGAGCGACCGCTCCTGAACACCCGGGGGGTTACCTGGAGGAGGAGGAGGAACGGGGAGGGTCATTTCGACTTGGAGTGATTGATTGCCCAGGGCTACGGGTGGTTGGTGGGAGGAGGCACGCAGTGAGTTGCTTGGACTCCTAGTGACCGCACCGGAATACTGGGCAGCTGTCTGTAGGAAGAGGTGTGTGGCGGGTCTCTGGGACTCAGAGCGATTGTACGGGGCCCCAGGTGGCTGCTCAGAGGAGGGGACGAATAGCCAGGCGATTAGGTGCACAGCAGGGTCCCAGGATCTAGGAGGCTTCTTGGTGGAAGAGCCCCACAGAGAGCGTAGGGGTGGAGCAAAGGTTCCAGGACTGCGGGCAGATTCTCTGAGAAGGGGCAGCCTAAGGAGATTCATCTGCGAAGGGTGAGGCTCCCAGGCCCAGGAGGTAGGGCCGGGCCCCTGGGAACTTTACAGAGGAAGGTAGCCCAGCCCAGGCGGTAGCTGTAAATTGAGGGGAACCTCTAGGAGGGAACTGACGAACAAGACCTCCCAACCGGGTGAGTCTTCCCTGCCGGGTGAGGTTTCCCCACAAGGACGGTAAAACCAGAGACACAGGCCCAAACAGGCCTTGCCTCAGCCCGCAGTCTAGTTCCCCTTTGGATGACCATTGGTCAACAAATGGAGGCACCTCTGCCCACTAGCAGGGAATATACCACACCTGAAGGCCACCACTCCTAGAGAGGCAGCTTCCTTGTGGAGCACCGCATTATCAACTTCCTCCAAGACTTCAGCCTACTGAAGGCTAAGAGGGGATATATATAGAAATCTTCAGGGACATTGTAAGTCAATAGAGGAAATCTACAATATCTCAGCGGTCCACTGATACCTGAACAATATGAGAAAACAAGGAAAGAAAATGCTGCAAACAAATCTAGATGTTACATCAATAAAACCCAATGACAGCATGGCAGAAGAAATGACAGAAAAGGAGTTCAGAATGTACATAATTAAAATGATCAGGGAAGCAAACGATGAGATGAAAGAGCAAATGCACGCACTGAATGATGAGATGAAAGAGCAAATGCAGGCATTGAATGATCACACCAATCGACAGTTAAAAGAGCTAATACAGGAAGCAAAAGATCATTTCAATAAAGAGTTAGAGATAATGAAAAACAAACAAACAAACAGAAATCCTTGACATGAAGGAAACAATAAACCAAATTAAGAACTCCATAGAAAGCATATCCAGTAGGATAGAACACCTGGAAGACAGAACCTCAGACATTGAAGACAAAATATTTAATCTTGAAAACAAAGTTGAACAAACAGAGAAGATGGTAAGAAATCATGAACAGAATCTACAAGAACTATGGGATATCATGAAAAGGCCAAATTTAAGAATTATTGGGATTGAGGAAGGCTTAGAGAAACAAACCAAAGGAATGAACAATCTATTCAATGAAATAATATCAGAAAATTTCCCAAATCTGAAGAATGAAATGGAAAATCAAGTTCAAGAGGCTTATAGGACTCCAAATACACAAAATTACAACAGACCCACACCAAGGCACATTATAATGAAAATACCTAACATACAAAATAAAGACAGAATTTTAAAGGCTGTGAGAGAAAAGAACCAAATTACATTCAGGGGGAAACCAATACAGATATCAGCAGATTTTTCAAGCCAGACCCTAAAAGCTAGAAGGGCCTGGAACAACATTTTTCAAGCCCTGAAAGAAAATGGATGCCAACCAAGAATCTCATACCCAGCAAAACTTACCTTCAAATTTGACGATGAAATAAAATCCTTCCATGCTAAAAGAATTTACAAAAAGAAAGCCAACATTACAGAACATTCTCAGCAAAATATTCCATGAGGAAGAGATGAAAAACAAAGAAGCAAATCAGCAAAGGGAGGAATTATCCTAAAGGAATTGTCAAATAAAGGAGGAAACAAGTTGTGTCAAACAAATAAATAAATAAAATTTAAAAAATGAACCAAATGACCGGGAAACCAAATCATATCTCAATAATAACCCTGAAAGTTAATGGCTTGAATTCATCAATCAAAAGACATAGACTGGCAGATTGGATTAAAAAGAAAGAGCCAACAATATGTTGCCTACAAGAGACTCACCTCATAGAAAAAGATACCCATAGACTAAAGGTGAAAGGATGGGGAAAAACATACCATGCACATGGACTCAGCAAAAAAGCTGGAGTATCCATCCTCATTTCAGACAATGTGGACTTCAAGCCAAAGTTAGTCAGAAGGGATAAAGAAGGTCATTTCATACTGCTTAAGGGAAGCATAAATCAGCAAGATATAACAATCATAAACATCTATGCCCCAAACAGTGGCTCATCCATGTATGTCAAACAAATCCTTCTCAATTTCAGAAACCAAATAGACCATAACACAATAATACTAGGTGATTTTAACACGCCTCTCTCACCATTGGACAGATCTTCCAGACAAAAATTGAACAAAGAAACCATAGATCTCAATAACACAATCAATAATTTAGACTTAATGGACATTTATAGAATATACCATCCAACCAAGAGCGAATACACTTTCTTTTCAGCAGCACATGGATCCTTCTCTAAAATAGACCATATATTATGCCATAAAGCTAATGTTAGCAAATACAAGAAGATAGAGACACTAGCATGTATTCTATCAGATCATAATGGATTGACGTTAGAAATAAATGAAAGAGTAAAACACAGAAACTATTCCAACATCTGGAGATTAAACAATATGCTATTATATGATGAATGGATAACAGAACATATTAGGAAGGAAATTTAAAAAATCTTAGAGGTAAATGAGAACAAAGAAACATCATATCAAAATCTCTGGGACACTATGAAAGCAGTACTTAGAGGGAAATTTATTTCATGGAGCGCATTTAATAAAAGAAGTAAAACTCAATAAATAAACAACCTAACACTACAGCTCAAAGCCCTAGAAAAAGAAGAACAGAACAGCACCAAAAGTAGTAGAAGACAGGAAATAGTTAAACTCAGAGCTGAAATCAATGAAATTGAAACAAAAGAAACAATACAAAAAATTGGCAAAATAAATAGTTAGTTCTTCAAAAAAATAAACAAAATTGGTAAACTTTTAGCCACACTAACAAAGAGAAGATGAGAGAAAACCCAAATCACTAAAATTCAGAATGAACAAGGAAATATCACAGCAGACAGGATTGAAATACAAAACATAATTAGAAGCTATTTTGAAAATCTATACTCCAACAAAATAGAAAATTTTGAAGACATCAACAGGTTTCTAGAGACATATGAATTGCCTAAACTGAACGAGGAGGACATACACAATTTAAATAGACCAATTTCAAGTACTGAAATAGAAGAAGTCATCAAAAGCCTACCAACAAAGAAAAGTCCGGGACCAGATGGGTTCTCAGCCGAGTTCTACAAAACCTTTAAAGAAGAGCTCATTCCAATACTTCTCAAAGTATTCCATAAAATAGAAGAGTAGGGAACCCTCTCAAACTCATTCTATGAAGCCAATATCACACTGATACCTAAACCAGACAGAGACTCATCAAGGAAAGAAAATTTCAGACCAATATCCTTAATGAACATCGACGCAAAAATTCTCAACAAAATTTTAGCAAATCGCATACAAAAACATATTAAAAAGATAGTGCACCATGATCAAGTGGGTTTCATCCCAGGGATGCAAGGTTGGTTCAACATCAGGAAATCAATAAACGTAATTCACCATATTAATAGACTTAAAGTCAAGAATCACATGATTATTTCAATAGATGCAGAAAAAGCATTTGATAAAATACAGCACCCCTTCATGCTCAAAACACTAGAAAAAATAGGGATAGTGGGAACATTCCTTAACATTGTAAAGGCCATTTATGCTAAGCCCATGGCTAATATCATTCTAAATGGTGAAAAACTGAAAGCATTCCCCCTAAAAACTGGAACAAGGCAGGGATGCCCTCTTTCACCACTTGTATTCAACATCGTTCTTGAGACTCTGGCCAGAGCAATTAGACAAACCAAAGAAATTAAAGGGATACAAATTTGAAAAGAAGAACTCAAACTATCCCTGTTCGCTGATGACATGATTATATATTTAGAGGAACCTGGAAATTCCACCAGAAAACTCTTAGAACTCATAAGTGAATTTAGTAAAGTAGCAGGTTACAAGATCAATGCTCATAAATCCAATGCATTTTTATACATAAGTGATGAATCTTCAGAAAGAGAAATTAGGAAAACTACCCCATTCACAATAGCCTCGAAAAAAATAAAATACTTGGGAATCAATCTCACAAAAGAGGTGAAAGACCTCTACAATGAGAACTATACAACACTAAAGAAAGAAATTAAAGAACACCTTATTAGATGGAAAGATCTTCTGTTCTATAATTCTCCTTCTGGTGGGAGTGTTAATAAACAGTGAAAAGAAGATCAGCAAAAACAAGGAAAATTCAAGGATCTTGATAATCTAGAAATTACATGATTATAAATAATTGAGAATTGTCTCTAGATTCAAAAGTATTGTGTTAGTCTTGATCCTTGAAATGATGGATATTACAAAAAGATATGTAAACTCAGAAACATTTTAAGTCATCACTTGTGACTATTTTATTTGATGCCACAAACTAATTTAGTACTTAATTTTCATACTTAAATCTTTTGATAGATTTTTATATTGTATTTATTCTTTTGGAGACGAATGGACACAGACAAAGAGTTGGCAATCTGTTTTGTTGTTGTTGTGTTGGAACTATGTTATAATATAGAAGAAAGTGATGGTATTTTGGCAGAGAAAGCAGAATTGGTATGCAGTGAAAAAGGATAGATTTGCATTCCAGCTTCTAACATTCCAATCCTAATGAGAAAAACTAACATGATTTTATCCTTTAATAAGGCTGAGGAAAGGGCAAAGAAAAACCTTTTCTATTTCCCCAAATAAGTCTTACTCTTCTCTTACTAATGCTTTCAATGATTCCCATATTTAGTGTTAGGGCAATTTCAAGATCTGGCATTTGGTTTTCAGCACAGCGTGTTAACAGATCCTAGTTTAAGAAGTCAGAACCTTGACCTCATGTACAGAGAAACAACATGTATCCCATGTGTTTACAATAAAAAAATAAAATAAAATAAAAAATAAATTAAAAAAAAGAAGTCAGAAAGTAAAACAGGTAGAGGCACTAACCTCCCTAGTTAGGGATGTGGGGTTGGCGAGAGGGTGGAGCTAGCAACTTCTTAAAGTGAAAAAAATCCATAAATTAGCAAATAAAATTTCTCTAGAGAAGCCATCTCTAATATTCAGTGCTTATCATATTTTCTAAAAATATTAATCTAATGTCTACTCTGCAAGCAAAACTAAGCAATTGAAAATCAAATAATAGCGTTTCTTTCTAGTATGGTGATTGAAAGCATAGGCTCTACAGTTGGACTGCTTAGATTTTAATCCTAAATTCATCACTTTATGTGTGTGACCATAGGCAAGTGAGTTCTAACTAAACATCTGTTTATTCAACCATAAAACATCATTGGGTTATTATGGAGAAAAAAAGAAATAATACAGAGCATAGCATGGTGCCTGGTACAGAACAGGCACTTAGTAGATATTACTTATTCTTATCCAAATTTGAATTATTTACTATGTTGAACCTCCAGAATGCCGAGGACCAAATAGAAGCTTAAATCTGTCTTACTGGTTGGGACCTGTAGATGGCGATACCGTCTCATGTGTTCTATTTTATAGGAAAACGATAGGTATTTACTAGGAGCCCCTGAGCAGAGTCCAGTGTATAAAAACTAGAGTCAAAGGGACAAGGTGATGTAGCAGTCAGGAAACCAAGCTGGCGAGGTGAGGAAAACCTTTTCCTCTCTATCTTTGAGCCCCATCTTGGACTGCTTTCTTTGAAATGTAGCCCATGTGTTTTATTAAATGGGTAGACTTGTCAAATGATTATGAACTGAAAATATTGTTTTTTTTTCAATAGAATCTTTTTAAAATTTGTTATTTTTTAGGTACACATGACAGTAGAGTGTATTTTGACATATTATACATACATGGAATATAACTTATTGTAATTAGGATCCCATTCTTATGGTTGTACATTCTTGTGGAGTTTAAATGGTTGTGTATTCATATATGAACATAGGAAGGTTCTGTCTGATTTTTTCTTTTGTCTTTCCTACTTCTATCCACACTCCCTTCCTTTCATTTCCCTTTGTCTAATCCAATGAACTTCTATCTCCACCAACCCTGTATTCTGTTAGCATTCACATAGCAGAGAGAACATTCAGTCTTTGGTGTTTTGGGATGGACTTATTCCACTTAGTCTCCAGTTCCATCCATTTATCAGCAAATGCCATAATTTCATTCTTCTTCATGGCTGAGTAATATTCCATTGTGTATATACTACATTTTCTTAATCCATTCACCTATTGAAGGCATCTAAGTCATAGCTTAGCTATTGTAAATTGAGGCTGTAACATTGATGTGGCTGTTTCACTGAGTAGGCTGACATTAAGTCCTTTGGGTATATATCAAGGAGTGGGATAATTGGGTCAAATGGTTGTTATATTCAAAGTTTTCTGAGGAATCTCTGTACTGCTTTCCATAGTGGTTGCACCAATTTGCAGTCCCATCAGCAATGTATGAGTGAACCTTTTCCCCCACATCCTCACTGATATTTATTGTTACTTGTATTCTTGATAATTGCCATTCTGACTGGAGTGAGATGGAATCTCAGTGTAGATTTTTTTCTTTTCTTTTCTTTTTTTTTTTTTTTTTTTTTTTGTACCAGAGATTGAACTCAGAAGCACTCAACCACATCCCCAGCCCTAATTTGTATTTTTTATTCAGAGACAGGGTAGTGGTTTTAATCTGCATATTTCTAATTGCTAGAAAAGCTGAAAAGTTTTTCATATATTTGTTGGCCATTCATATTCCTTCTTCTGTGAAATGCCTGTTCAGTTCTTTTGCCCATTTATTGATTGGGTTATTTTGATTTTTGCTGTTAAGTTTTTTGAGTTCTTTTTATATCCTGGAGATTAAGATAATAGCTATCCTTTCAGGTGTAAGATGATATCTCATTGTGTTTTTTATTTGCATTATTCTGATTGGTGATGTTGAGCATCTTTTCATATACCTTAGACCACTTGTATATCATATCTTCTTTGGATAAATGTCTACTAATGTCTTTTACTCAGTTTTAAATTGAGTTATTTAGGTCTTTTGCTTTTGAGAAGTTCTATACTCCCATGTTCATTGAAGCTTTATTTGCAATAGCCAAGAGGTAGAAGCTACTCAGACGTGCATCAACAAATGAATAAACAAAATGTGATATATACATACAGTAGAATATTTTTCAGCCTTAAAAAAAGAAGGAAATCCTGCTGGATGTAACAACATGGCTGAAACTTGACATTATGCTAAATGACATAAGTCAGTCTCAGAAAGACAAATACTGAAAACAGAAAGTACAATGGTGGTTACCAGGGACTGGGGAGGGGAGAATGGAGAGTTATTTTTCAACCTGTATAATGTTCCAGTTATACAGAATGAATAAATTCTAGAGATGTATTATACAACAATATGCCTATGGTTAACAATATTGCATTATACATTTAAATTTGTTGAGAGGATTTGTTAAGAGGTCTCATTTTAAGAGTTCTTACCACAACAGTCAAACAAAGTTAGCATTTATTTTAGCAAAAAATGATTTCAATCAAAGGAAGGGGGTGTTACAGTGTGGATATGAGGTGTTCCCTGAAAGTTCAGGTATGAGATAATGCAGGAAAATTCAGAGGTGAAATTATTAGATTATGTAACCTAATCAGTGGATTAATCTATTTGGTAGATTAATAATTTGAATGGATTAAAGGCTGGTAAGTATAGGCAGGTAGGGCATGACTAGAGGAAGTATGTCACTGGGGCATACTCTTGGGGGTTATATTATCCCTGGTTCTTTACTATCAAGCTCTCTCTATGTTTCTGGGCTGTCATGAACTGAGCAACTTTCCTCTGCCATGATATTCTGTCTCACCTAGGGCCCAGAGCTATGGAGTCAGCCAACCATGAACCAAAACTGTGAAATCATGAGCCAAAATAAACTTCTACTTCTCTAAGTTTTTCTCATCAGTCTTTTGGTCACAGCAACACAAAGTTAACATGGGGGGAAAGAGGGTACAGTGGGATGAGAAGTGGAAAAGGTATTTTTTTTCATATTTTAATTATTATTCTTTAAGATACTTCCCTCAGGGAATTATATGGATAGACATACCAGAACACTATGGACAGTTTTTTTTTAAATTCATTTTTATTGTAAACAAATGGGATACATCTTGTTTCTCTGTACATGAAGTAGAGGCATACCGTTTTTGTAATCATACATTTACCTAGGGTAATAGTTTTTGATTCATTCTGTTATTTTTTCTTCCCCCCACCCCTCCTACCCCTCTTATCCCTCTATATAGTCCCTCCTTCCTCCATTCTTGCCCCCTGCCCCTCATTATGTGTCATCATCTGCTTACCAGTGAGATCATTCATCCTTTAGTTTTTTGAGATTGACTTATCTCATTTAGCATGATATTCTCCACTTTCTTCCATTTGCCTGCAAATGCCATAATTTTATTATTTTTTATGGCTGAATAATAGTCCATGGTATATAAATACCACAGTTTTTTTATCCATTCATGCATTGTAGAGCATCTAGGTTGGTTCTACAATCTGGCTATTGTGAATTGAGCAGCTATGAACATTGTTGTGGCTGTATCTCTGTAGTATGAAACTAAACCCCTATCTCTCACCTGCACAAAAATCAACTCACAGTGGATCAAGGACCTTGAAATCAGACCAGAGACCCTGCATCTTATAGAAGAAAAAGTAGGTTCAAATCTTCAACTTGTTGGCTTAGGATCAGATTTCCTTAACGGGACTCCCATAGCACAAGAAATAAAAGCAAGAATCAATAAATGGGATAGATTCAAACTAATAAGCTTTCTCTCAGCAAAGGAAACTATCAGCAATGCGAAGAGAGAACCTACAGAGTGGGAGAAAATCTTTGCCACTCATACTTCAGATAGAGCACAAATAACCCAATCAACAAATGGGCTAAGGATATGAACAGATGCTTTACAGAAGAAGATCTACAAGCAATCAACAAACATATGAAAAAATGTTCAACATCTTTAGTAATAAGAGAAATGCAAATCAAAACTATGCTAAGATTCCATCTCACCCCAATTAGAATGGCGATTATCAAGAATACTAGCAACAATAGGTGTTGGAGAGGATGTGGGGAAAAAGGTACACTCATACATTGCTGGTGGGGCTGCAAATTAGTGCAGCCACTCTGGAAAGCAGTGTGCAAATTGCTTAGAACACTTGGAATGGACCCACCATTTGACCCAGCTATCCCACTCCTTGGCCTATACCCAAAGGACTTAAAATCAGTATACTACAGAGATACAGCCACAACAATGTTCATAGCTGAACAGTTTTATAATTTTCATAATATTTCCTTTTTTTTTTTTGAAAAGACAGAACAAATCCTGGAGTCCCTAACATTCCCTTTTCAGTCCCCTGGCATTAAGTTTGAACATGTGTTTATTTTACTAGTTTATATTTATTTTTTAATACGGGGGATATAACCCAGGGATGCTAAAACACTGAGATACATCCCCAGCTCTTATTTTTTTTTTCATTTTATTTATTTATTTATTTATTTTCTTATTTTGAGTCAGGGTTTTGCTAGGGCCTAAGCTAAGTTGCTGAGACTGGCTTTGAACTTGCAATCCTCCTGTCTCAGCCTCCTGAGTCACTGGGATTAAGGTCATGCACCTGTGAAAAACAATGACCAGGCAGGGCAAAGGAAATGAAATATAAAAAAGAAAGATTAGAAAATGCTCACTCTCACTCTGTAGGCTCTCTCTTCACATTGCTGATACTTTCCTTTGCTGAGAGAAAGCTTATTAGTTTGAATCTATCCCAGTTGTTGATTCTTGTTTTTATTTCTTGGGCTATGGGAGTCCTGTTAAGGAAGTCTGATCCTAAGCCAACAAGTTGAAGGTTTGGAACTACTTTTTCTTCTATAAGATGCAGGGTCTCTGGTCTGATTACAAGGTCCTTGATCCATTTTGAGTTGATGTTTGTGCAGGGCAAGAGATAGGGGTTTAATTTCATTCTGTTGCATATGATTTTCCACTTTTCCCAGCATCATTTGTTGAAGAGGCTATCTTTTCTCCATTGCATATTTTTGGCCCCTTTGTCTAGTATGAGAAAATTGTATTTATTTGGGTTTGTGTCTGTGTCCTCTATTCTGTACCATTGATCTACCTGTCTATTTTGGTACCAATACCATGCTGTTTTTGTTACTATTGCTTTGTAATACAGTTGAAGTTCTGGTATTGCGATACCCGCTGCTTTGCTCTTTCTACTGAGGATTGCCTTAGCTATTCTGGGTTTCTTATTCTTCCAGATGAATTTCATAATTGCTTGCTCTATTTCTGTAAGGTATGTCATTGGGATTTTAATTGGAATTGCATTGAATCTGTATAGCACTTTAGGTAGTATGGCCATTTTGACAATATTAATTCTTCCTATCCAAGAACATGGGAGATCTTTCCATCTTCTAAGGTTTTCTTTAATTTCTTTCTTTAGTGTTCTGTAGTTCTCATTGTAGAGGTCTTTCACCTCTTTTGTGAGATTGATTCCCAAGTATTTTATTTTTTTCGATGCTATTGTGAGTGGGGTAGTTTTCCTAATTTCTCTTTCTAAAGATTCATCACTTATGTATAAAAATGCATTGGATTTATGTGCATTGATCTTGTAACCTGCTACTTTACTGAATTCACTTATGAGTTCTAAGAGTTTTCTGGTGGAATTTCCAGTTTCCTCTAAATATATAATCATGTCATCAGCGAACAGGGATAGTTTGAGTTCTTCTTTTCAAATTTGTATCCCTTTAATTTCTTTGGTTTATCTAATTGCTCTGGCTAGAGTCTCAAGAACGATGTTGAATAGAAATGGTGAAAGAGGGCATCCCTGCCTTGTTCCAGTTTTTAGGGGGAATGCTTTCAGTTTTTCACCATTTAGAATGATATTAGCCATGGGCTTAGCGTAGATGGCCTTTACAATGTTAAGGAATGTTCCCATTACCCCAATTTTTTCTAGTGTTTTGAGCATGAAGGGATGCTGTATTTTATCAAATGCTTTTTCTGCATCTATTGAAATAATCATGTGATTCTTGACTTTAAGTCTATTGATATGGTGAATTACATTTATTGATTTCCTGATGTTGAACCAACATTGCATCCCTGGGATGAAACCCACTTGATCATGGTGCACTATCTTTTTAATATATTTTTGTATGCAATTTGCTAAAATTTTGTTGAGAATTTTTGCGTCGATGTTCATTAAGGTTATTGGTCTGAAATGTTCTTTCCTCCAAGTGTCTCTGTCTATTTTAGGTATCAGGGTGATATTGGCTTCATAGAATGAGTTTGGGAGGGTTCCCTCCTCTTCTATTTCATGGAATACTTTGAGGAGTATTGGAATGAGCTCTTCTTTAAAGGTTTTGTAGAACTTGGCTGAGAACCCATCTGGTCCTGGACTTTTCTTTGTTGGTAGGCTTTTGATGACCTCTTCTATTTCATTGCTTGAAATTGATATATTTAAGTTGTGTATGTCCTCCTCGTTCAGTTTAGGTAATTCATATGTCTCTAAAAACTTGTTGATGTCTTCAAGGTTTTATATTTTGTTGGAGTATAGATTTTTCAAAATAGCTTCTAATTATGTTCTGTATTTCACTCATGTCTGTAGTGATATTTCCTTGTTCATTCCGAATTTTAGTAATTTGAGTTTTCTCTCTCTTTCTCTTTGTTAGTGTGGGTAAGGGTTTATCAATTTTGTTTATTTTTTCAAAGAACCAACTCTTTATTTTGTTAATTTTTTTCGATTGTTTCTTTTCTTTCAATTTAGTTGATTTCGGCTCTGATTTTAACTATTTCCTGTCTTCTACTACTTTTGGTGTTGGTCTGCTCTTCTTTTTCTAGGGCTTTGAGCTGTAGTGTTAAGTCGTTTATTTGTTGATTTTTACTTCTTTTGTTGAATGCGCTCCATGAAATAAATCTTCCACTAAGTACTGCTTTCATAGTGTCCCAGAGATTTTGATATGATGTGTCTTTGTTCTCGTTTACTTCTAAGAATTTTTTTATTTCCCTCCTGATGTCTTCTGTTATCCATTCATCATATAATAACATTATTTAATCTCCAGGTATTGGAGAAGTTTCTGTTTTTCATTCTGTCATTTATTTCTAATTTCAATCCATTATGATCTGATAGAATACAAGGTAGTATCTCTATCTTCTTATATTTGCTAACAGTAGCTTTTGGCATAAAATATGATCCATTTTAGAGAAGGATCCATGTGCTGCTGAGAAGAAAGTGTATTCGCTCTTGGTTGGATGGTATATTCTATAAATGTCTGTTAAGTCTCAATTATTGATTGTGTTATTGAGATCTATGGTTTCTTTATTCAATTTTTGTTTGGTAGATCTATCCAGTGGTGAGAGAGGTGTGTTAAACTTGCCTAGTATTATTGTGTTGTGGTCTATTTGATTTCTGGATTTGAGAAGGATTTGTTTGATGTACATGGATGCCCCAATGTTCGGGGCAGAGATATTTATGATTGTTATGTCTTGCTGATTTATGCTTCCCTTAAGCAGTATGTAATGTCCTTCTTTATCCCTTCTGACTAATTTTGGCTTGAAGTCCACATTATCTGAAATGAGGATGGATACTCCAGCTTTTTTGCTGTGTCTGTGTGCGTGGTATGTTTTTTCCCTTCCTTTCACCTTTAGTCTATGGGTATCTCTTTCTATGAGATGAGTCTCTTGCAGGCAGCATATTGTTGGATTTTTCTTTTTAATCCAATCTGCCAGTCTATGTCTTTTGATTGATGAGTTCAGGGCATTAACATTCAGGGTTATTATTGTGATATGATTTGTATTCCCAGTCACTTGACTCATTTTTGTTTTTTGACATGATTTGGTTTCTCCTTTATTTGGCTATTCCTTTAGGCTAGTTCCTCCTGTTGCTGATTTGCATTGTTGTTTTTCATCTCTTCCTCATGGAATATTTTGCTGAGAATGTTCTGTAATGCCAGCTTTCTTTTTGTAAATTCTTTTAGCTTTTGTTTATCATGGAAGGATTTTATTTCGTCGTCATTTCTGAATGTAAGTTTTGCTGGGTATAAGATTCTTGGTTGGCATCCATTTTCTTTCAGGGCTTGGTAAATGTTGTTCCAGGCCCTTCTAGCTTTTAGGATCTGGATTGAAAAGTCTGCTGATATTCTTATTGGTTTCCCCCTAAATGTAATTTGATTCTTTTCTCTCGCGGCCTTTAAAATTCTGTCTTTATTTTGTATGTTAGGTATTTTCATAATAATGTGCCTTGGTGTGGGTCTGTTGTAATTTTGTGTATTTGGAGTCCTATAAGCCTCTTGTACTTGGTTTTCCATTTTATTCTTCAGCTCTGGGAAATTTTCTGATATTATTTCATTGAATAGATTGTTCATTGCTTTGGTTTGCTTCTCTAAGCCTTCCTCAATCCCAATGATTCTTAAATTTGGCCTTTTCATGATATCCCACAATTCTCGTAGATTCTGTTCATGATTTCTTACCATCGTCTCTGTTTGGTCAATTTTGTTTTCAAGATTAAATATTTTGTCTTCAATGTCTGAGGTTCTGTCTTCTATCCTATTGGTTATGCTTTGTATGGAGTTTTTAACTTGATATATTGTTTCCTTCATTTCAAGGATTTCTGGTTTTTTTTTTTCTTTCAGCATCTCTCTTCTTTTATTGTAAACAAATGGAATACATGTTGTTTCTGATTGTAAGTGGAGAAACAGCATACCATTTGCATAATCATATATTTAATAGGGTAATGATGTTTGATTCATTCTGTTATTTTTTTGCTTCCCCCCACCTCTCCCACCCCTCTTTTCCCTCTATACAATTCCTCCTTCCCCCATCTTGCCCCCCTCCCACCCCTCATTATGTGTCATCATCCGCTTATCAATGAGATTATTCACCTTTTGGATTTTTGAGATTGGCTTATCTCAGCATGATATTCTCCAATTTCATCCATTTGCCTGCAAATGCCATAATTTTATTATTCTTTATAGCTGAGTAATATTCCATTGTATATATATATATATATACCACAGTTTCTTTATCCATTCATCAATTGAAGGACATCTAGGTTGGTTCCACAGTCTGGCTATTGTGAATTGAGCAGCTATGAACATTAATGTGGCTGTATCTCTGTAGTATACTGATTTTAAGTCCTTTGGGTATAGGCCAAGGAGTGGGATAGCTGGGTCAAATGGTGGGTCCATTCCAAGTGTTCTAAGCAATTTGCACACTGCTTTCCAGAGTGGCTGCACTAATTTGCAGCCCCACCAGCAATGTATGAGTGTACCTTTTTCCCCACATCCTCTCCAACACCTATTGTTGCTAGTATTCTTGATAATCGCCATTCTAATTGGGGTGAGATGGAATCTTAGCATAGTTTTGATTTGCATTTCTCTTATTACTAAAGATGTTGAACATTTTTTCATATGTTTGTTGATTGCTTGTAGATCTTCTTCTGTGAAGTGTCTGTTCATATCCTTAGCCCATTTGTTAATTGGGTTATTTGTATTCTTCGTGTAGAGTTTTTTGAGTTCTTTATATATTCTGGAAATTAGTGCTCTATCTGAAGTATGAGTGGCAAAGGTATTTTCCTGCTTCGTAGGCTCTCTCTTCGCATTGCTGATAGTTTTCTTTGCTGAGAGAAAGCTTTTTAGTTTGAATCTATCCCAGTTATTGATTCTTGCTTTTATTTCTTGGGCTGTGGGAGTCCTGTTAAGGAAATCTGATCCTAAGCCAACAAGTTGAAGATTTGAACCTACTTTTTCTTCTATAAGATGCAAGGTCTCTGGTTTGATTTCAAGGTCCTTGATCCACTTTGAGTTGATTTTTGTGCAGGGTGAGAGATAGGGGTTTAATTTCATTCTGTTGCATATGGTTTTCCAGTTTTCCCAGCATCATTTGTTTAAGAGGCTATCTTTTCTCCATTGCATATTTTTGGCCCCTTTGTCTAGTATGAGAAAATTGTATTTATTTGGGTTTGTGTCCATGTTCTCTATTCTGTACCATTGATCTACCTGTCTATTTTGGTACCAATGCCATGCCATTTTTGTTACTATTGCTTTGTAGTATAGTTGAAGTTCTGGTATTGTGATACCCCCTGCTTCATTCTTCCTGCTAAGGATTGCTTTAGCTATTCTGGGTTCGTTATTCTTCCAGATGAATTTCATTATTGCTTGCTCTATTTCTGTAAGGTACATCATTGGGATTTTAATTGGAATTGCATCGAATCTGTATGGCACTTTTGGTAGTATGGCCATTTTGACAATATTAATTCTTCCTATCCAAGAACTTGGGAGATGTTTCCATCTTCTAAGGTCTTCCTCAATTTCTTTCTTCAACGTTTTGTAGTTTTCATTGTAGAGATCTTTTACCTCTTTGGTTAGATTGATTCCCAAGTATTTTATTTTATTTTTTGAGTCTATTGCAAATGGAGTTGTTTTCCTCATTTCCCTTTCAGATGTTTCATCGCTTGCATATAAAAATGCTTTAGATTTATGCGTGTTGATTTTATACCCTGCTATTTTGCTGAATTTATTGATGAGGTCTAGAAGTTTTCTGGAGGAGTTTTTTTGGATCCTCTAAATATAGAATCATGTCATCAGCAAACAGTAACAGCTTAAGTTCCTCTTTTCCTATTCGTAACCCTTTAATTTCTTTAGTCTGCCTAATTGCTCTGGCTAGAGTTTCGAGGACAATGTTGAATAGAAGTGGTGAAAGCGGACATCCCTGTCTTGTTCTCATTTTTAAAGGGAATGGTTTTAGTTATTCTCCATTAAGAATGATGTTGGCCATGGGCTTAGCATAAATAGCATTTACAATGTTGAGGTATGTTCCTACTATCCCTATTTTTTCTAGTGGTTTGAGCATGAAGGGGTGTTGTATTTTGTCAAATGCTTTTTCTGCGTCAATCGAAGTAACCATATGATTCTTATCCTTAAGTTGTTGACACGATGGATTACGTTTATTGATTTACGGATGTTAAACCATCCTTGATCGTGGTGCACGATTTTTTTAATATTCAGCATCCCTAACTCTTTATTGAAATGATTTCTTGCTTCCCATATTTGCTCTTTTAACTGTTGATTGGTGCAATCATTTAATGCCTGCATTTGCTCTTTCATCTCTTTCTTCAATGCCTGCATTTGCTCTTTCATCTCCTTGTTTGCTTTCCTGATTGTTTTAATTATGTACATTCTGAACTCCCTTTCTGACATTTCTTCTGCTGTGCTGTCATTGGATTTTATTGGTATAGTATCTAGGTTTGTTTGGGACATTTTCTTCCCTCGTTTTCTCATATTGGTCAGATGTCAGTGGGACTCTGAGATATTGCAGATTTCCTCTATTGGCTTATAATGTCCCTGTAGATTTCCAGTGTATCACCTCCCAGCCTTCAGTAGCTTGAAGTCTTGGAGGAACTTGATAATGCAGTGCTTCCAAAGAAAGCTGCCCCTAGCCTGCTACTTGGTCCAGGGCTGGGGGCTGGTTCTGTGTGGAAATCCTCTCACTGGGCGGTCCTGCTCCTAGAAGCTGGCTGTAGACAGGGCCTACCCCTGCCTGAGGGAGCCAGGCTGCTTGGGGAATGCCTCTTCCTGACCTGCCCTGGTCCCAGAAGCCGCCTACAGGCAGGGGCCTGCCGCTGGGTCCCGGGCTTGGGGTTGGCTCTGTGTGGAAAAGCTCTCACTGGGCAGGCCTGCTCTAAGAACCTGGTTGTGGACTGGGACTGCTGTGGGAGGGAGCAGGGCTACTTGGGGAAGTCTCTTGCTGCCCTGCCCTGGTTCTAGAAGCCATCTGCAGGCGGGGCTTGGGTCAGCTCTGTGCGGAAAAGCTCTCACTGGGTGGGCCTGCTCCTAGAAGCTGGCTGTGGATCGAGCCTGCTGCCGAAGAGAGCAGGGCTGCTTGGGGAAGACTCTCACTGCCCTGCCCTGCTCCAAGAAGCTGCCCCTGTCCGGGCCTGCTGCCTAGGCCAAGCTTCACCCAGTGGGAGAGACTCACCATGTGGCTCTATGTTGGTCCAAGTCTCTCAATACCTCCCCTTCTTGAACCCTGAGTTCTGGAGCGATAGGAGATGCAGTCACCCTTCAGTCCACCATCTTGGATCTCCCCTCAGAGCTTCTGCTTAGTGGGCCTGGGATGGGGTCTAAGGATTTGGGTGTCTGAGTTCCCAGTGATCCTGATGCTGCTAGTGCAGGGACCACCATGGGAAAGCCAAATTATTTAATCTTGAAAACAATGTTGACCAAACAGAGAAGATGGTAAGAAGTCATGAATGGAAACTCAAAGAATTATGGGATACCAAGAAAAGACCAAATTTAAGAATTATTGGGATTGAGAAAGGCACAGAGATACAAACCAAAGGAATGACTAATCTATTCAATGAAATAATGTCAGAAAATTTCCCAAACCTGAAGAAAAAAATTGAACAAAGAAACCATAGAACTCAATAACACAATCAATAATTTAGACTTAATAAATATATAGAGAGAATATTCCATCCATCAACAAGCAACTACACTTGCTTCTCAGCTGCATATGGATCCTTCTCTAAAGTAGATCATGTTATGCCACAAAGCTACTCTTAGCAAATACAAAAAAATAGATACTTCCTTGTATTCTATCAGATCATAATGGAATGAAATTAGAAGTCAATGAATAAAATAAAAAAACAGATACTACTCCAACACCTGGAGACTAAATAATATGCTATTGAATGATGCATGGATAGCATAAGACATCAGGGAGAAAATAAAAAAAATTCTTAGAGGTAAAAGAGAACAATGATACAATATATCAAAATCTCTGGAATTCTATGAAAGCCGTACTAAGAGGAAAATTTATTGCACGGAGTTCATTCAATAAAAGAAGAAAAAGTCAACAAATAAATGACCTAACATTACAGCTCCAAGTCCTAGAAAAAGAAGAACAGATTAACACCAAGAGTGTTAAAGGACATAATTAAAATCAGAGCTCAAGTCAATGAAATTGAAACAAAAGAAACAATTCAAAAAGTTGACAAAACAAAAAGTTAGTTCTTTGAAAAAATACACAAAATTGATAAAACCTTAACCACACTAATAAAGAGGAGAGAGAAAACTCAAATTACTAAAATCCAGGATGTAAAAGGAAATATCATGACAGATGCTATTAAAATACAAAACATAATTAGAAGCTATTTTGAAAATCTATACTCCAACAAAATACAAAATCTTGAAGACATCGAAAGGTTTCTAGAGATATATGATCCACCCAAACTGAATCTGGAGGACGTACGCAACTTAAACAGATCAATTTCAAGCAATGAACTAGAAGAAGCCATCAAAAGCCTACCAACTAAGTAAAGCCTGGGACCAGACGGATTCTCAGCCAAGTTCTACAAGACCTTCAAAGAAGAACTAATTCCAATACTCCTCAAAGTATTAAATGAAATAGAAAAGGAGGAAACCCTTCCAAACTCATTCTATGAAGCTAATATCACCCTGATACCAAAACCAGACCAATATCCCTGATGAACATAGATGCAAAAATTCTTAACAAAATTCTGGAAAATCACATACAAAAACATATTAAAAAGATAGCGGTACCACAATCAAGTGGGTTTCATCCCAGGGATGCAAGGTTGGTTCAACATCCAGAAATCAATAAATGTAATTCACCACATCAACAGACTTAAATTAAGAATCATATAATTATTTCAATAGATGCAGATAAACCATTTGATAAAATACAGCACCCCTTCATGCTCAAAACAGTAGAAAACATAGGGACAGTAGGAACATACCTCAACATTGTAAAGGCTACTTATGCTAAGCCCATGGCCAACATCTTCTAAATGGAGAAAAACTGAAAGTATTCCTCTAAAAACTGGAACAAGATAGGGATGCCCTCTTTTACCACTTCTATTCAACATCGTCCTTGAAACTGTAGCCAGAGCAATTAGACAGACCAAAGAAATTAAAGGATAAAAATAGGAAAAAAAGACTCAAACTTTCACTTTTTGCTGATGACATGATTCTATATTTAGAGGATCCAAAAAATTCCACCAGAAAACTTCTAGAACTCATAAATGAATTCAGCAAGGTAACAGGATATAAAATCAACACTCATAAATCTAATGCATTTTTATTCATAAGTGATGAATCCTCTGAAAGAGAAATTAGGAAAAGTAACCTATTCACAAAGTCTCAAAAAAAATACTTGGGAATGAATCTAACAAAAGAGGTGAAAGATCTCTAAAATGAAAGTTGTACCCTATTTGTGTACAATGAATCAAAAAATAATAATTAAAAAAAAGTTTAGTATGAACATTAGAACAGAATGTGAATGGGTTTCCCCTGAGACACTGGTCATTTGCAATTGTTGAGGGATTGAACACAGGCTCAGAGACATTTAACTCTGTAATTTTAAAAATTATTGTATTAACAATGATATATGGCATATGACTGAGGTGAAATGTAGATACATTTATATTTGCTATTAATCTAACAGGATTAAGTCCAAATATTTACTTTCTTTCCACTTCTATGGGTAGTTTTATTTATTTTTTATTTTTTGGAGCACAACTTTTCATTTCTCTGGTTGTACACGATGCAGAGTCACACCATTCGTGCAATCATTCATGTACATAGGGCAATAATGTCTGTCTCATTCCACCATGTTTCCCACTCCCATACCTGCTCCCTTCCCCTCACTACACTCTTCCCAATCTAAAGTTTCTCCATTCTTCCCTTGTCCCCCTCCATTATGGATCAGCATCCTCATATCAGATATTTGGCCTTTGGTTTTCCTGGGGTTTGGCTTATTTCACTTAGCATGATATTTCTCCACTCCATCCATTTACCTGCAAATGCCATAACTTTACTCTTCTTTATGGCTGAATAATATTCCATTGTGTATAAATACCACAGTTTCTTTATATATTCACCTATTGAAGTGCATCTAGATTGGGTCCACAGTTTAGCTATGATGAATTGAACTGCTATAAACATTGATGTGGCTGTGTCACTATGTATGTATGCTGATTTTAAGTCCTTTGGGTATCAATTAAGGAGTGGGATAACTGGGTTGAATAGTGGTTCCATTCCAAGTTTCCTAAGGAATCTCCACATTGCTTTCCATAATGGTTGTACAAATTTGCAGTCCCACCCCCAACGTATGGGTAGTTTTATTTATTTTTTATTTTTTTCCCATCCTTGCCAACACTTATTGTTGCTTGTATTCTTGATAATTGCCATTCTGACTGAAGTGAGATAAAATCTTAGTTTTGATTTGAATTTCTCTCATTGCTAGAGATGTTGAACATTTTTCATATATTTGTTATTCGATTGTATATCTTCTGTGAAATATCTATTCAGTTCCTTAGCCCATTTATTTATTTATTTTATATTTTGCGCTACTGGGGATCGAACTCAGGGCCTTGTGCTTGCGAGGCAAGCACTCTACCAGCTGAGCTATCTCCCCAGCCCTAGCCCATTTATTGATTGGGTTTTTTTTTTTGTTTGTTTTGGTGGTAAGTTTTTTGAGTTCTTTATATATCCTAGAGATTAGTGCTATTATCTGTTGTGCATGTGGTAAAGATTTTCTCCCATTCTGTAGACTCTTTTTTCATGTTATCAAATGTTTCCTTTGCTGAGAAGCAGCTTTTTAGTTTGAATTCATTCCATTTCTATGGGTACTTTTAAAAAGGAACACATCATTATTACACAGTAAATCTGAAAATGACAGAAAATTCCAAAAAATATAAAAAATTATCCATGATTCTTTCTTCTATTCTGGTCTTTTAAAATTTCATTTTAAAACAGAAAATGAAATAATTGATAATTTCAGTTTCCGGCAGATTTTTTCAAAATCAACTCTATTTAAACATATTTTTTAAAATTTACGCTGTCAATTACAATAAATCAGAAGTCTTTCTGCCTGTTATGTCAGCCTGGTTTCAAGTTCATTTTTCTGCTGTACTCAGCATTAAGACAAACTTTGTTGCGGTATCTTGGATGTATATTTGTTCATTTGTTTGTTTTGTCACACATAGGATTCAGTGAGTACCTCAATTAACTTGCCTGGAGAAAAAAAAAAAAATTGTCAGGCTGGGTATATAGTATTTTTGCTAGCTGTTACTTGAACCTATTCAGCTAGTCACAGGTCATTTCCCTTGAAACATTTTCATCTAAATGCTAATTTGCCTAATGAATTCTTGTCTAGTGAGCAACTTGTTGAATGACACACTTGCCTAAAATTTATATTCATACAATTTTCAGCAATTTACACATTAAACAATGTTTAAAAACTATAATGAGGGCTGGGATTGTGATTTAGTGGTAGAGAGCTCGCCTAGCATGTGTGAGGCACTGGGCTTTATCCTCAGCATCACATAAAAATAAATAAATGAAGTAAAGGTATTGTATCCATCTGCAACTACAAATTTTTTAAAAAACCAAAAAACTATAATGAAAACATATTATGTGTCCCTCATTTTCTAATTTAATTTTGTATAAAATATAACTAAAGATCAGAGGCAACAATATTTCATAACAGTTTGACGAAGAACGTTGAAGATTGGAAAGATGACACTAGTGCTTTGAGAAGACAAAATGTTATACCAGCAATTATTAAGTATTATTAAGTCAGAGGACAAGGATAAACTCCTAAAAACCTGTAACCTACCAAGTCTGAATCATAAAAAAACTAGAATATCTGAACAGATCAATGAATAGTAAGGAATTGAATCAGTACAAAACCTCCCCTAAAAGGAAAGTCCAGAACTTAGATGGCTCACTGGAGAATTATGCCAATTGTAAGAAAGCAGAGCTGGGGGTGTAGCTCAGTAGTAGAGCAAGTGGCAAGGTCCTGAGAAGAAAGGTAGAAAGAAAGAGAGAAAGAGGAGGGAGAAGGGAAAGTATAAAGGGATAGGAGGCAGAAAGATAGGGAGGACAGAAGTAAGGAAGATTTAACATCAGTCCTACTCAATATCTTCCTAAATATTGAAGAAAAGGGAACATTTCCAAGCTCATCCTATGTGTCTAGCATTATCCTAATACTAAACTCAGATAAAGACACTTCTAGAATAGAAAACTTTAGAAGAGATTCCTGATGTATACTGACACCAAAATCTTCAACAAAATCCTACAAACAAATTCAATAGAACATTAAAAGGATTATGCACTATGAGTCTAGGATTTATTTGTGAACCATATGATGATTCAACATATAAAAATCAATCAGTATAATATACAACTCTAATAGAATAAAGGGAAACCACATAATCATCTCAATTGATGCAGAAAGGCAACATGAATACGCTTTGATGATTTAAAAGCATATTTTCAACAAACTAGGAGTAGGAATAAAAGGTAATGACCCCAATGTAATAAAGGTTATATCTAAAAATTCCAAAGCTGAGAACATACTCAATGGTGAAGGACTGAAAGCTTTTCGTCTAAAATCAAGAACAAGACAAAGATGCCCACTCTTGCATTCTCACTGATTCTCTCAACATATTATTGATGTCCAAGCCACAGCAATTAAGGAAGAAAGAGAAAGTAAAGGCATCCAGGATGAAAAGGAAAAAGTAAAATCATCTCTATTCACAGATGATATAATCCTTGTTATAGTTTGGTATTTGGTGTCCCCCCAGAATTCACTCTGAGACAATGCAAGAAACTTCAGAGGTGCAATGCTTAGATTATGAGAGTTGTAACCTAACTGGTGGATTAATCCACTGATAGGGACTAACTGGATGGTAACTACTGGCAGATAGGGTGTGGCTGAAGGAGGTGGGTCTCTGGGGTTTGCCTTTGGAGTTCATATTTTATCCCTGGTTCCTGATTATTATGTCCTAGCAGCATCCCTCCACCATTGTCAGAGCAGTGGAATTGGCCAAGTATGGACTGAGACCTCTGAAACTGTGAGCACCACATAAACTTTTCCTTCTCTAAAATCATTCTGATTGGGTTATTTGGTCATAGTGGTGAAAAATCTGACTAAACAATCCTCTATGTACAAAAACTCTAGAGATGCAACAAATTTTTTTAGAACTAATAAATTCAGCACCACAGCTTTATTCAAAACCAACACTCAAAAACTAGTCATGTTCGTATTTACGATCAATGAGCAATAAAAATATTAAGAAGAAAATTGCATTTAAAACAGTATCAAAAATAAAATCTTAGGAATTAACCAAGGAGATGAAAGATGTACACACTGAAAATCACAAACTATTGTTAAAAAAGGAAAGATAATAGAATGAGACAAACATCATTACCCTGTGTACATGTATGATTACACAGTGTGACTCTACTTCAATGTACAAACAGAGAAATGAAAAACTATACCCCATTAGTGTTGGGGGTTATGCCATGCGGACTCGCCAAGATGGCGCCTGGCAGCCAGCCAGAAGTTGTTTTGGTCACAGGGGCAGTGAGGAGGTTGATTAACATAAGCACACCCAGGTGATTTATCATTGGCTGTTTTCAATTAAGTCCACGCACACAACGTGTGCACAAGTGTTCCCAAGTGCTCCTGATCATGCCTGCTGGTTTTGACCTTTGCCATGATCGGGCAGCTAGCTCCTCGCCTAATCTTCGCATAATTGGCGTCAGCCCTACCCTTCACCTCCTGGAGGGGATATAAGCCGGCTCTCCTTGAGCGCTGGAGTTCGGAGTTCGGAGTTCAAGTTCAAGTTCAAGTTCAAGGTTGGAGGTTCCAGGTTCGAGAGCCAGGGTTCCCGGGTTTCCTGATTCAACAATAAACTGTTCTGAATTCAAGAGCCTGGCTACTCGTTTGTCCCCCCCCCCCCCCAAATCAACGCCGCTGGACGGCGTCAATTTGTATACAATGAATCAAAAAATTATAATTAAAAAGTTAAAGAACTCAAAAATAAATAGAAAAATCCATGTTCATGGATTGAAAGGCTTAATTTCTTTAAATGTCCATATTACTCAAAGTTATCTATATTTTCATTATAATCCATACTAAAATCCCAATAGAAAATTTTGTAAAAATAAAAAAAATTCTTAAAACTCATAAGTAATCTAAAGAGACCGCAAGTAGCTAAGACAATCTTGAGAAAGAAAAACAAATTTGAAGGTTCATATTTTCTAATTTTGAAACATAAAAAGCTACTATGATAAAAAAAAGTGTGGTACTGAACCAGATGCAATAGCATATGCCTGTAATTCCATTGACTTGGGAGGCTGAAGCAGGAGGATTGCAAGTTTGAGATCAGCCTCAGAAAATTAGCAAGACCCTCAGCAATTTAGTGAGGCCTTGTCTCAAAATTTAAAAAATGAAAGAAAAGTGTTGTGGTTGTAGCTCAGTGGCAAAGTACCATTGGGTTCAATCCCAATATAAAAGAAGCAGGAAAAATAAGAAAAAGAAATAAAAGCATGGTACTGAAATAAAGACAGACATATAGATAAATGGAATGAAACAGAGACTTTTGAGTATATGTTCAAATGACTTGACAAATGTGCCAAGGCCACTCAATGGGGAAAGGATAGTCTCTTTAACTGAGAAGATGAAAAGACCTTCCATGTTCACAGGTAGGCAAAATTAATATTGCTAAAATGGCCATACTATCAAAAGTGTTCTACAGATTCATTGTTATCCTCATCAAAATACCAATGATATTCCTTACAAAATGAGAAAAATACACTCCTAAAATTTATATGGTAGAACAAAAGACCCAGAATGGCCAAAACAATCCTGAGCAAAATAAATGATGCGGAAGGTATAACAATACCTTATTTCAAATTATGCTACAGAAACATAATAACAAAAGCACGATACAGGCATAAACACAGACACATAGACCAAAGAAACAGAATAGAAGACACAAACAAGTCCACACATATTTGGTTATCTAATTCTTGACAAAGGTGCCAAAAACATACATTGAAGAAAAGACTGCCTCTTTAACAAATGGTACTGGGAAAACTGGATATTGATATGCAGAATAATGAAGATATATTCCTATCTCTCTCCTGGTTCAAAAGTCAACTCAAACTGGATCAAAGACCTAGCTATAAGACCAAAAACTTTGCAACTGCTATAAGAAAAATGTAAGGGAAACACTTCAACATAAAGGCACAGGTAAGTACTCCCTGTACAGAACTCATATAGCTCAGGGAGTAATAGCAAGAATCAATAAATGGGTTGATATTAATCTAAAATGATTTGGCACAGCAAAGGAAACCACAGCATGAAGAAACAACCTATAGAATGAAAGAAAATCTTTGCCAGTTACTTTTCCAACAGAGAATCGATATCCAGAATATATAAAGAAATAAAAAAATCCAACACCAAAAAACCAAATACCTTAGTGAATGAATGGGCAGAGGAACTGAACAGGCACTTCTCAAAAGAAGAAGTACAGATAATCAACAACTGTATGAAAAAATATTCAACATTTTTAGGTATCAGGGAAATGTAAATCAAAACTACATTGAAATTCCATCTCATCCAGTCAATGGCCATCATCAAGAATACAAATGACAATTAATGCTGGTAAGGGTGCAGGGAAAAAGGGACTATTTTACACTGTGGGTGGGAATGTAAATTGGTACAGGCACTAAGGAAATTAGTATGGAGGTTCCTCAAAAGACTAGGAATGGAACCAACATATAATCCAGCTGTATAAATCCTCAGTATTTATTCTAAAGAATTAAAGTCGGCATACTTCAGAGATTCATGCATACCAATGTTTATCACAGGACAATTCACAGTTGTGGTTCCAAGTTATGGAACCAGACTAAGTGTCTGTCATTGGATGAATGCATAAAGAAAATGTGGTTTATATACACAGTGGAGTTTTATTTGGTCGTAAAGAAGAAAAACATTATGTCATTTGTAGGAAAATGGATGGAACTGGAGAACATCATTAAAGAAGATAAAAGCCAGTCACAGGAAAACAAGTATCTTGGAAGCTAGAGAGAGAAAAAAAAGTTGACAGTGGGTAAAATGGAATGTCATGAATGTAGAAGGGAGACCATCAAAGTAGAGGAAGGGGATCGGGGAGGAAGGAAGGGCAAAGGGAAGTTTCAGAAAGTGAAATGGATCAAAGTGAGTTACATGCATGTACACTTATGCCACAATGAAACCCGCTATTCTGGAAGATGCATGCACCAGTTGAAAAAAAGAAACAATTTGATCTGGGCCCTTTAACAAGAGCAGGATAGTGAGCTACAGGAATTAGAACTAGGCCTTCTTTCAGTATCATTTTGATGTTTTCTGGCTTCAATTCTTCTGGTATTATGGGGAGATACAAAACAAAGAAACTAATGGTATTAACTTACTTTCCTGAAAGAACCTTCAGAAGGAGAGAAACCATCTCCTGCAGACTCCTATTCACCATAATGGAGGCTTAGTGCGGAAAATTGTTTCCTGTGCCCAGAAGAAAAATATCTACAAAACCGTCTCCTGTTGCCATTCCCCATCCTCTCTGACAATAGTTCAAAGCATCATCACACTGGAGCCCCCAGAAACACTAGACATCAACTGGTATCCTCTGTTATGCTATAGCTGGATCTAGAAGTGGCCAATAATTACATTCTTCTTCTTCTGAGATCTCTCTGGGTTTCCAGTGAAGTCCAGGGAACACAGATTAAAATGTGGCAGAAAAGATAAGACACTGCCACACAGTCTGGACAGCAGGGTAGACACCTGTGATTTCCTTGAGCTGGCCAGCTAACCACTTCCTTTTGGTTTTCTCTTCTGTTTGCTGATATTTGCCCCAGCATCTCCTTTCACTTCTGTTTCTTCCTTTGGTCACATGCCCCACAGGGTAACCTGAATGATGACCCTAAATACCCTGGATCTAGTGAATATGTGCCATTACTTGACAGATGCGACTCTGCAGATGGAACTATTTGGTTTTCTAACCAATTTATTTTAAAATAAGGAGATTGTCGTAGATTGTCTCAAGTAGACCCAATGTGAAAATATGGGGGTTCTCAAAAGTAGAAGAAGAAGGCAAAATGGTGGTCAGAGATGAACAGTGGAAGAGGGAGGCAGAAGGAACATTTGAGGATGAGAGAGATTTGACCCCCCATTACTGACCCACCATTATTTATATACTGAAGAAGGAGGCCTTGAGTCAGGGTATGTGGGAAATGTAAAAAAAATGTCGATGACTCTCAACTGACAACCAAGAAGAAAATGGGTTCTCAGTCCTATAATTGTTAAAAAAAAAAAAAAAAAAAAAAAAAAAAAAAAAAAAAAAAACAAACCTAAATTATATCAATAACCAAAATGAGGAAGAATATGGATTCTCCCCTAAAACCTCACAAAGAAACACATTTCTGCTAACATCATGAGTTTGGCCTTGTGATAGTCTAAGGAAAGACTTAGCCAAGCTAGTCAGATTTCTGACCTAAGGATACTATGAGATAATATATTTGTATTGTTTTGAGCAGCTAAGCTTGTGGCAACTTGTTAATGCAGCAATAAGAAACTCATACACCTAACAAATCTGGTTCTCTCAGGAAATAACTTAGGCCTCCTGTAGAGAAAAAGGTAAATTACATTGATTTTCCTTCCCCTGCTCATCTACATTTTCACACGGAATAATATGATCTTCTTTACTAGGATAGTCCAGTAGCCATATCTTATTGCAGGGAAAACTTTGGGGATTAAACTCAGCTTCTCCCTCCAAGAAGATTCAAGCCTGTTCGCCAAAACCAAATTGCATGGGAAAAAAGAAAGAAATGTTACATGCGTGTGTGGGCGTACACCCCCCCCCCAAGCCTAATGAATAAGTGTCCTAAGCATATCTTTTTATAATATATATACTTACCAAGTCTCCCTTTAATACTTAATTGAAATGTCTCAGACCCTTTCAAAGTTGGTTTGTTTTTGTTCTTGCTTCACTCTTCAGGAGTTTCTTTTTTATTTTGCTTACTTCTGAGTATTCACTTCTAAAACTGATTGTAAAAACCATTCTCTAATATACTAAATAGTTAACACTGTTAGAAGGTTGTACTGTATCTATTGACTTCTTAAATATTCAGAAGTTCACCTGCATGCTACCAGTATGCTTGTATTAATTTAGCACCAACCATAATTTTTCAGTCATCAGTACAGTTAGTGAATAGCTTTTACAAATATATTTGTGGAATCATGACAGGAAAAATGAGAGAAAATCTCTGTCAAGCAACTTTCAGAGAGCTGATAGTTCAATATATGGGGAGATTAAAAAGGTAGTGAAAACTCACCATTGTTGTGGAAACATCTGCACATTATTAGTAGATAAATAATTATTTTCAAAGAAATCAATGAATATAGTATCATAACTAATAAAATGTTCAATGTTAGTGTATGCATTAGAATTGTTTTTGCTTGAAAAATGAGCCCCGACTAAAATTGTTTAAACAATGAAGAAATTTATTCTCTCACCCAACTGGAAGTCAGAAAAAAAACGGAACTCTATGTCAGTTGAAAAAGTGACTCAAGTCCCTTGTCAAGGATCTAGATTTCTTCTCCCTCTCTACCTTGCCCTTCTCAGAAGACCATCTAGATCTCAGGTCAACATTCTTGTAATCCCAGGATGTTGTTGTAAGTCCAGACATCCCATACAGACACACCACCTTCCACACAAAGGAAGGGACCATCCCACCTGGAATCTTTATACACAAACAATAATAGCAAACTCAGGTCTAGCTATGTGCCAGGTACATTGTGCACATATCCTCATTTAATCCTGTCTACAGCTTTATGTGAAATTTGTCATTATCATCTGCATTTTCTATAAAGCACAGACACAAAAAGTTAAACAGTTTGCATTGGTTGTTAAGTAACGAAACAAGAATTTAACTCCAAACAGTCTGACCAAGGCCTTGTACTTAGCTATTGTACCACATTTTCTCTCACTCAGTTCTTCCCTTAAAGTAGTGAAGAGTCCAGAAATATTGGGGTCCCATCTTAGAGTATGTTCACTGAATGCTGCTGTTGTGATGGGTTAGTTCTTTGAGGAGAAAGACAAAGTACTATTTCCTAAAATAAGATCATAGGGATTAAATGGGAAATCATACACTGTCTGCCTTTATCAAGCTCTTTTAACAAGAACAACATAAGCACTCACTACATTGCCAATTAGTGATAATCTTAGACTTTCTGGTATTTGTACACAATTTCCAGTTTCTGTTTTCACTTATGTAACCATGTGACTCATATTTGGTCTTGTGCTCCGTTGGTCTTGATAATAGAATTTTGTCTATAATGCTGCTATTAATTGACATTTTTAGTGGAAAATGAAATGCCAACTAGTTTATCACAGAAGGGAAGTGAATTAAAATGACAAAGAACCTAAGGGCAAGAGTATAGCCAGATCTCAGAAATCACTGGATCCAGGAAAAGAAAACACATGGGAAATCCAATCAGGGCTGTCTCTTGACTCTTTTTCTGTCCATGTGTCTATTTAATTCTTCATTTGTGGACAAGTTTTCCTGGTTGCTTATCAGTATAACTACCAGTATAAAGTGCAAAAATATACCTGTTATAAGTCATTCCTAGATAATTAGTTTCCATTTTCATATCCCCTCCCCACCTTTTTCTTTTCTTCATGTGCTCCAAATTCCTGGATAAAGTCCTCTAATTAACCCATCTTGGGTCAGGAATATACTATTTTTCCAATCAAGTATGGCCAGTAGGGTAGGGTCATGTTCTACAAACCTGGCACTTAAGTTTTTATTACATGGATGGGAGAAAAGGGTCCCATGTGAAAAACTAATGATGTTACTGTGTGTTTTGCAGCTATTGTCAAGGTAACATCAAATCAGAATAACATGGGAACAGAAGGGTTTTATTGTGAAAATGTTTCAACATGCACAAAAATAAAGACATTGATATAATGAGCCCCAGACACAATCACTCAGGTTCAGACAAAACACTTCAACATATGCCTCCAAAGTTATGACTTAACTTACATAAGTACATTGCCACTACTACACCTGAAAAAGAATCAACAATAATTTCTTGATATCATCTAACATTCAACCAATGCTTAAATTTCCCCAGTGGCATAGATTTTTTTTTTTGTATTTGATTTTTTTCAAGCCGAATTTAAACAAAATCCTCATAAATCTCTTTCATTATAGAGCTGTCCTCACCCCACTATCTGACTCAGTTCTTATGACTTATGAAGAAATAGATTCATTGCTCTATTTAGCAATTGTATTGGTTCATCTGCTTCCTCATAATATGTTCTAATTTATTACTTTGTTCCCATAAACTAGAAGTTAGTTACAAGGGTGTGATTAGTTTCAAGTACAACTTTTTGGAAAATACACTTCACAGTAGTGTTGTATGTTTCCTGTTGCATCAAAAAAATAAGGCACTCAATGCCTGAGTATCCTACTATTAGGGATGCAGTGAACTCAGGCAATGAAAGTTTGATCCCTCCCTTGGAAAGGTCATTATCAAATGTTTGCCTAAAGTTTTCATCCAATGGTACTGGGTAGGATAGTGGACGCCTGTAGTCCCAGTGACTTAGGAGGCTGAGAAAGAAGGACTGCAAACTTGAACCTAGCCTCAGCAACTTCACAAGACCCTGTCTCAAAATAAAAATAAAAAAGGGCTTGGGGTGTAGCTCAGTGGTATAGTATCCCTGGGTTCAAGCTCCAGTATCACACAAATAAATACAGTTTTAAAAGTTTTACCCTTGGCAGTCTTTGCCTGAATCATTTACTTCACTGCATATTGTAAAATGTAAATTTTCATATTCTATTATCCATTTTATAGTTATTATCTGGCATTCTGTTGAAAAAATATTAATCAGCTAAGATCATATCATTGCTGTGACATATAGTTCATACAGATAAAGCAGATAAATTATTAATTCCTCTTTAACTACCTATTTTTAGAGTAAGAGTTAGTGTTTTAGTTATCTATTGTGATGATAAATCCGTTGTTTTTACTTGGGGAGAGGTCTCTCTGTCTTTTTGAGTATAATTAAAAACATGTAGGTTTATGTATGAAATTCAGAGGTCTTTAAGATTACCTTCAGTCCAATAAATAACTAGCTAAAAGAGGCCAAGAACTTTAAGTTATTGTACTCATGGTTATGATTTATTACATCAAAAGTACACAGATTAAAATCAGCCCCAGGAAAAGACACACAGGGCAGAGTTCAGAAGAGATTAGGTACAAAGCTTCCTGGTATCCTCTCCCAGGAGAGTTGTGCAGTAGCATCAGTGTGTGGAGTGCTGCTAACCAAGGGAGACCACCTAAATCTTGATGTATAGTGATTTTATTGGGGAACAATCATGTGGATATGGCAAGCACCTATTTGGTAAATCTTATTCTTCAGCCCTTCCAGAGATCACGTAGGTACCACATGGCCCAAGGTTCTCTTAGTTATCATAGATCATCTTACATGGCCCTTAAGGCCTCAGGTTAACGTTCACTCTTACCAGGAAGGACATTCCATGAGTTAGAGGTTACTCCCAAGATGCTTGGGTAAAGTGTCAAATTCTTCTTTGGCAAGATTAAGTCTTTACTACACATTTTATATTCAGTATACTTAATCAACTACAATCACTGTTTTGTTATTTAAAATGTTCTGTATTGACTCTTAGTCCTTTCACATGCCTCAATTAGGTAACATTTGTTACCCTACACATGAATTCAGCCATCCCTCTAAAAATCTCTTGCTTTTTTAAAAAAGATATAATTGGTTTTTAGGCCATGGTTTGCCAAACAGCATATAGCTGTTTTTGCACTGTGATGGCAGAGTTGAATGGTTGCAACAGAGACTATGGCCTGTGAAGTCTAAGAAAAAGTTTGCTGGCCTTTTGTTAAAAAGAAAATTAAGTTGTGAGTTCAACTGACATTTCCAATTCAAATTTAACATCAAATAATTCTACTTAACTTCTTTGATTTTATGTATGCATTTCTTCTCTTATTCTGAAAACTCTTGGTTCTAGGATTTTCAGGGACTATTCTGGTTTCAGCACTAAAATTCCTAGGAACTGGAAAAAAACCCAGGCATGAGCAAATTGAGATGATTTTTTCACCTTATTTGGGTCTCAAAATGTTATGTCACAATGAGTTTTATTTATATTAAAATATATTTTGGGTATATTCAAATTAATGACTCCATATTGTTACTATATTTATTGATATACTTGATGTGTAAGATCATCTGTTAAAACTGTTCACTGAAACCCATATTCTAAAGTCATTTGAAATAATCCTCTGTACAATAATATTACCCAAATTATTTACAATTAGATACACTATTTTAGTTTGTTTTCTCTTCTTAGAAGTGCCTTTTTAAGCTGGGCATGGTGGTGCACAACTGTAATCCTAGTGGCTCAGTAGGCTGAGGCAGGAAGATCACAAGTTCAAAGCTAGCCTCAGCAACTTAGCGAGGCTCTGAGCAATTTAGCAAGACCCTGTCTCAAAATGAAATATTTTAAAAAGTCTGGAGATGTGGCTCAGTGGTTAAGCACCTCTGGGTTTAATCCCCAGTACAAAAAAAAAAAAAAAAAAAGAAAGAAAGAAAGAAAGGAAAAGAAAAAGAAGTACTTTTTTTTTTTTTTTTTTTTTTTTACATATTTATTTATTCTTTTTTTATTTTTTTTTTCCGGTGCTGGGGATTGAACCCAGGGACTTGTGCTTGCAATGCAAGCACTCTACCAACTGAGCTATCTCCCCAGCCCTATTTATTCTTAATATATAAAACAATTACATGATTCCACATTCAAAACTATATAACAAGTTTCACTTAGAGAAGTCTCAGTTGAATGCATGTTTTCTCCCTGTCCTCATAGATAGACTTCCTATTTTTACTTGGTTTTAATTCTATTCTTCCAGTGGGTTTTGTGCAAATGTAAGAAAATATAAAAATTCATATATTTATTTATATGTAGCATTTACTATTCTACCTAAACTATGTATCCTGAAGATTAGTCCAAATGAGCATATAAAGATCTTCTTCATCCCATTTTATCTCTGTATTAGTAATATTACATTATTTAGATGCATTACAGTTCATTCACTTATTCTTCCACACAAGTCTTTGGGTTGCTTGTAATCTTTTCCTATCACGTGCATGAGTATTTTTGTATTTTTGCCTGTGTAGTTTTGTAATAGGTTCCTAGGAGGGAGATTATTCTATTAGAAGGTAAATATATGTAATTTTACTAGATATTGCCAAACTCTCTTCAATTGGAGTTCTAGTCATTTAGGCCAATAATATGTGAAATATTCTACTTACCCCCACCATGACCAACCCAGTATGTTTTCAAACTTCTTATTTTAGACAGGTAGATCAATGGTACAGATAGAGAACATGGACACAAACCCAAATAAATACAATTTTCTCATTCTAGACAAAGGGGCCAAAAATATGCAATGGAGAAAAGATAGCCTCTTAAACAAATGGTGCTGGGAAAACTGGAAAACCATATGCAACAGAATGAAATTAAACCCCTATCTCTCACCCTGCACAAAACTCAACTCAAAATGGATCAAGGATCTCAGAATCAGACCAGAGACCCTGCATCTTATAGAAGAAAAAGTAGGTTCAAATCTTCAACTTGTTGGCTTAGGATCAGACTTCCTTAACAGGACTCCCATAGCACAAGAAATAAGAGCAAGAATCAATAACTGGGATAGATTCAAACTAAAAAGCTTTCTCTCAGCAAAGGAAACTGTCAGTAATGTGAAGAGAGAGCCTACAGAGTGGGAGAATATCTTTGCCACTCATACTTCAGATAGAGCACTAATTTGCAGAATTTATAAAGAACTCTAAAAACTCTACACCAAGAATACAAATAATCCAGTCAACAAATGGGCTAAGGAAATGAACAGACACTTCACAGAAGATGTACAACATCTCTAGTAATAAGAGAAATGCAAATCAAAACTACACTAAGATTCCATCTCACCCCAATTAGAATGGCGATTATCAAGAACACAAGCAACAATAGGTGTTGGAGAGGATGTGGGGAAAAAGGTACACTCATACATTGCTGGTGGGGTTGCAAATTAGTGCAGCCACTCTGGAAAGCAGTATGGAGATTCCTCAGAAAGCTTGGAATGGAACCACCATTTGACCCAGCTATCCCACTCCTTGGCCTATACCCAAAGGACTTAAAATCAGCATACTACAGAGATACAGCCACATCAATGTTCATAGCTGCTCTATTCACCATAGCCAGACTGTGGAACCAACCTAGATGTCCTTCAATTGATGAATGGATAAAGAAACTATAGCATATATATACAATGGAATATTACTCGGCCATAAAGAATGATAAAATTATGGCATTTTCAGGCAAATGGATGAAATTGGAGAATATCATGCTAAGTGAGATAAGCCAATCTCAAAAAACCAAAGGAAGAATGATCTCGCTGATAAGCGGATGATGACATATAATGGGGGGGGGTGCGAGGGGTTAGGGTTAGGGTTAGGTTTAGGGTTAGGGATAAGGAGGGTGGCAAGAATGGAGGAAGGAAGGACTGTATAGAGGGAAAAGAGGGGTGGGGGGGGAAGAAAAAATAACAGAATGAATCAAACAACATTACCCTATACAAATTTATGATTACACAAATGGTATGCCTTAACTTCATGTACAAACAGAGAAACAACATGTATCCCATTTGTTTACAATTAAAAAAACTTCTTATTTTTACTAGTATAAATGAGAGATGTTACTTTAGTATAGGTTTAATTTGCATTTCTTGTTATAAGTGAGGATGAGGGGAGTAGGTTTTTAATAAGGAAGAAAAGGCAAGAAATTCCCTGTGATGATCAAGATCCTGAGGATGCATTCAGTCATTTCCTCTTTTATGTCAAAAAGCATCTGTAGATATACTCCCTGCTTGTATAAATATGTCAAAAGATTTACTGTCATATATAACTAAAAAGAATAAATATGGGACTGAGATTGTGGTTCAGTGATCGAGTGCTTGCCTAACATATGTGAGGCCCTGGGTTCGATCCTCAGCATCATATATAAATTAAAAAATAAAATAAAGGTCCATTGACAAGTAAAAAAATTTTTTAAAAACAGGCACATCTAAAATATTATATAAAACAACCTTCAAGTTATGTGTATGGGTGTATATGAAACATAAATGAATTTCTTGCTAGAATTGGGAAAAAAATCTTTAACCCAAGAAAGCTTGGTACTAAATTTTCTTTTTCATCAATGATTATTTTCTTGGCTACCATAATTCCCAGTGGGTTAAGTAGTATACTGTCCAAGGCCACACAAGAAAAATCGTATTTGAAAGCATATCTCTCTTTTAACAAATTCATTATCAATATAACTCCATTATATCAAATGGAAGAGCAATGGGACTTCCAAAGACCAAAGATCTGTTACAAGGAGTTCCATACAAAAAACACCACAAGTGTGTTGTAAGCAAAGTAACAAGGTAAAGTATACATCTGAGTTAAGAAGTTAAAAAAAGGATAGTCATGAACATATAGCTCTGTTTTTATAGATATGTACTCAAGATATATAGTGATTTCCCATAGATATTTTAGTGAGGCAGCTGAGTAGGGAGATAAATTCACATTTTGTTTATAAAAATTGACTTTGTGTGTTGAAATGACATTAGGTAAATGCCATTGAATTTGAAACACTGAATGCCAGGTATGCTTACATGGCTTATTCTACCTGAAAATGATTAATAAATAATTAATAATACATATGTCAGTTTAGTTGTTTAAAGAGGTCTTTGAAATTACTTTAGGGCTAACTGATCCTCAGATAACAAGTCACACAATTACCTACCTTTCTCAAGACTGTCAGCTGATCAAGGTTGGAAAAGTTCAGCAGGAAAAAAAAAAAAGAATTTTCACATCAAGTAGGAGGTCTAAAGTAGGATAAATGTCTCTGTCAGGTCAGATAGGCATTTCTTGGTCTTTCTTCATGGGGCACATCACTGCTGGCCTTCAGAATGGGGACTCAAAGAACCTGAGGGTCTCCAAACCCAGTTCTAGCTTCTCTTCTTCCACCTGGAAAAAACATCCTTGTACAGTCTTGCATAACCAGATATTCCTCTCACCTGCTTCTTTGTTCATCATTGGTAGGAGCCTTTGCATGGAAAGTACTGTCTTTCGTCATGGTGTCCAATTGCTTTCTATGCCCTTTGATGTTTACATTTTTCATGTCATTTGACTTGTATAAGGACTCCTGTATTCAACTGGCCCATTATGACTGATCATATCAACTCTTTTAGCATCCAAATGCTTTTTGAACATCCATTTATGAGCTAAGCCAGCCTAATGAGAGGCAGCTTTGACTGAAGATAGGTACAAGCAAAATCAGTGGTGTACTCCCTGGAAAGAATACTAAAATCAAGAGAAGGTGAAAACTGATGATAGATGGTGATCTATAAGCTGTCACATGGTTAACAAGGAGTTTGTCTTTAACATTGCAACCCCAGCCATGACATCAGATTCCACTGTACTCAAATGTGCTCTCAGCTGCTTCTGTGACTAACATAGTCACCCATAGGCTGACGTGTTGGTCACCTCATCACCCACACTCTTCTCATTTCCTGAATCTTTTGGAGCTGACTGAGGTCCATAGAGCAACCCCATCTCATTGTCACTCCATTAGAGGAAGAAATATTTCCACAGGCCTCTTTAAGCCACCTGCTTCTCTTCCCTGTTCAAAGCCATCCCTTGACTTGGAGCTGAATTTCAGGTTAAAGGGCAGCTAAAACAGAAGAGGGTTCTTCATGGATCTACCTTACTACCACGGCCCTCTGACCAAGCGAGATTGCGAGATCTTGCTGCTCAAGGAAGGGGTGGATGGCAACTTTCTGCTAAGAGATAGCGAGTCTATGCCAGGAGTCCTGTGCCTCTGTGTCTCGTGAGTAGCCTTATTTTCAGCACATTTGAAACCTGGCCTTGGTTGCAGTAATGGCAGTTACATGGTACAGGAATTGTATTTCACTGTGTTGTAGCTCTCAAATGGCTAGAAGCTTGCAAGACAGGACAGAAGGGATGTGTCATTGCTCTTCTACCTGCTTTCCTCTCCCTGGTGTAAATACCACATGAACAGACTCTGTAGCAGAAAAAGTGGGGCTCATGTGGAAGGAAAAGGCTATAAAAAATACGAGAGGATAGAGAGAAGGTAGAAATGTTAGAAACATCCCCTCCTTCAAGTGGCCCCTTATAAAATTCCAATCTGAAAGATAGTATTTCTGCTGCAGCCTTTTTCAAACTTAAAATACGAACATTTCATATTCTGTTAGCTTGTAAAGGGCTTCACCATAAGTCATTTCTTTTAACTCTTCTTGTAGTCTATCAAGACAAGCAGAAGCAGTCAGCATGTTATAGGTAAGGTAAAGAAATGGAGACCCAGATTTCTCAAACCACTTGTTTGTATTAAAATTTACTTGGTATTTCCAGAGTCTATGCTAAGTATAAAATTCTAGGCCAGAATATCAGAGCTTTTTTGATGAAGGAAATTGTTTATGCTCAACTTAGAAAGCAATCTTGAACAGATATCAGTGGAGATCCCCTGACTTTATATATTTCCGTCTTTATAGAGAACACTAAACCCTTTATTCTACCTATTAAAATTTAAAATCCAATTATTTTCTGTTAAAGAGAAATTCTTCAATAACGCTTGTTAGAGCATGGTGGGAAAGACTTTATTCTGATGATTGTGATACATATAGGGACCACTGCAATTAGGGACTTGCAGCAGGGAGAGGGATTGAACTAAACTTTGAATACAGCATGGGAAAGTGAAAATGTATAACAAAGGAGTAGTCAGTGGATGGAAAATTGCTAAGAGAAAACTTCGGGGATAAGGAGAATTACAACTAAACTGACCTAAAAGGACTCTGGGGGAAGATAGGCCAGAGTGATCAGACATCAACTGGGATGTGGTGGAAGATGAAGAACCTGATCAGATATAAAGGCTGATCAAATATTGAAGAAAAGTGTTCTTGCCAAATGGACTTGGGAGTGTTCTTTGATAGCTGAATTTTATAAGGAAATACACAAGATGGGCCTAGTAGAAGGTTCAGAAGCCTGACTAAACTCTGGCCAGGCAAAGAATCTTCATCATTCTTTGTATAAGTTTTTGTGCTTCTTAGAACTTGAGAACTGTAAAGACAAAAGTGAAAGTGACTATAATTACAAATAGAATATGTAGGGATATATTTGCTTCTTTAAATGGTGTTGGAGATACAGACATGAGCCTGATAGCCCTAAGGTGTTCTCAGTTCACATTTTCAAGTGACAAGTGAGAATGTTTTTATGTACATTTTTAACCATTGCTAGTTTATGCTGTGGTTTATCCCTTAAGGGTTTGTGTGTTGGAAGTTTGGTCCCCAGTGTGGCAATGTTAAGAAGTTGTGGGACCTTTAAGAGATGGGTGAGAAATAAGACTATGAATCTACCCAGAGGTAATTACTGTTGAGCAGAGACATTTGTGCACATAGTGATGCAGGTTTCTTGACCAGTGATATGCCAGAACATAAAATATGGCCCAAGATTTCACTAATAAAAATTTTCCTCATAGTTACGATTACACAAATTGGAAAGGGTCTAAATGTCTCTAGGAGGGCATCTGTACCATCAGTGAAATGCTATCAGGCATTAACAAAATTGGGTACATCCATATATGTTATGAAACAAACCTCCAAGATCTATTGTTGAAAAGACAAGCTGCAAAATATGACTCCATCTGTGTAAAAAAAAAAAAAGATTATGTCAGCCACACACAGTGGTGCATGCTCATAATCCCAGTGACTTGGAAAGCTGAGGCAAGAGAATCACAAGTTCCAGGTCAGACTCAGCAAAATTTGGTGAGAGCGTCTCAAAATAGAAAGGTCTGGGATGTAGCTCAGTAGTAGAACATCCCTGGGTTCAATCCCAAGAATAGGAAAAAAATTATGTGTATAATGTGGTAACAGCTGGGGAATTTAGTAGTGAGTTGGGAGAAGAGTGTTGGATTCACCCTTTCGTTTATAACTTCTTTGTACTGTTTTCCTGTTGTACATATACATCTGTTTCTTTTGTCACTTTTTTTTGTTTAATTACAAAAACAAATTTTAATTGTTCATAAAAATGTAGTGAATCCTTACTCTCTACCCAAACATTGTGTTTCTAGGGAAATTCTAAAGAAATTCCAACAGTACTTGTTTTTTGTTTGTTTGTTTTGAATTGTTTTGTTTTTGTACTGGGGATTGAACCCAGAGGCACTTAACCACCAAGTCCTTTTTATTTTTTTATTTTGAGACTGTCTCACTAAGTAACTTAGGTTCTCACAAATTGCTAAGACTGACTTTGAAGTTGTGATCCTCCTGCCTCCGCCTCCTGAACTGCTGGGATTATAGGCATGTGCTATCATGTTTGGTGCAATTTTTTTAAGGCAGTCCAAAAAGTCTCAAATAAATAAAATAAGAATAAAGTAAAATTCCCAAAAAAGACCGTTTTATTTGAATTCAAGGACAGAATAGATGAGCAGGAAAATCTTCCTAGGTAGATTGGAGATGGGACTTAGAGTGGATGTGATTTGGTCACCATGGAAATGGGGTGGAATGCATTTTTAGGGAGGGGAGGAGGTAGAAACAGAGACCGGCTAGTTGAATACTTTTAAGCACATACGACTTACACAAGGTTCCTCAAAGGTAGTTTGAAAATCAGATTTTTGAAGAGTAGGTTGGGATGAGATCATGAAATTTAAAAAGATTGATTCTGCAATAAATGGGGAGGCATGTGCCAAGTGCCAAGTTTTAGGAATTTCAAAATGATACGAACAATGTACTGGATGATAAAAACAGTGATTGTCATGCCTTTGGATGGGAGACAGTGAGGAACTAGATAGACTGAGACAAGTGAAAATGGAAAACACAAGAAGAAGTTGCAAGAGATGTGCCAGACAGGACAAACCTTGACCAGTATCTCAGGGTCTGTGATCTGTACTGGAATTCTCTTTGAAATTGGCACTTATTCTTAACTTCTCTGTGGTATATATATCAGACCAGCTTCCATATTCATCTAAAGAAAAGGTCACTAAAACATGCTAAAGAAAACATAAATCAAATGGAAGAGCAAGAATAAATATTTGCTGGGTGCCTGCACAGGATAAGTTCCTACCCTCCTCTCTCTACCCATATCCCTGAAAGTCAGACAAAATTTCATGCACCCTCAGGTATAAGGTTCAAGTCAAATTGTCCCTTATCTACCTCATCATGGTCCCATGAAAGCTTATTATCACCCAGATCAGTAAGGACTACTCATTTTGGGTTGTTCAATAATTCTTTAAAGTCCTCCGTATGCCAGGCACTATGTTAGATCCTAACAGGGAAAATAAAGAAGTTAATAAACACTGATATGTATATGACATTTGTGATGATTGGACTATCATTAGGGCACTATGTGAGCTGAGAGCAAGGAGTGACTCATCTATCAAGACATTAGATACAGAAGTTGGAGGAGGAATGGAACCTTCATTTATTCACTCAACAAGCAAACACTGAACACCTGTTAGGCTCAAACTATGGTCATACTGGTAAAACAGTGATACATTCTAGAGGCAATGTTCATGGTTACATGAAGCTACATTCCAGTAAGAGGAGACAATTTGATGATGAAAACAAAACAAAAAAAAAATAGTATAACCAGGTTTGATGGCACACTCCTATAATCCCAGTGACTTGGGAGACTGAGGCAGGAGTATTGCAAGTTCAAGGCCTTTGGCATACAAACCATGTCCAAATCATAATAAAATTTGTGTAAGCAAATCTAAAATTACCATGTAACATAAATATTAGCCTGTTTGTCTATATAATTTTTCTATATAGAAAGAGTCACCATGTAGGTGTTGCCTATGAACAAACATTATGCTAAGCATGAAACATGCATTGTCTCCCTTGTCTTTTGCAAAGCTCTTTGAGATAGGTGACATGACTCCTGTTTTGTGAGGAAAGACACTAGAGCTTCTGATGCAGAAACCCGCTTGAGGTCAAAGTTTAACATGTTACTATCTGCTCTCCCTTTACTTATATCCCCAGCTCCACTGAAATATGTTCAAGGTGGTCACCTTGGGACCAAGCAGAGGACTTGAGGGCACAGATTGTGTAGAATCTTGTCATTCTGCTTGCTAGAAATGAGCGGCCCCTTCTCTTTTTAGAATGGCAATATGTCAACTTTCATACTTTCACAGACCTAAACAAGGATACTATAGTGACATTAAAAGCAAAGGAAGGAAGTCCTAGTGGTTAATATCACTGGCCAGAAAGCTATGTGGTAAGCATGGACAGGAAATGGTGTCTGATCTCATAACATGATAGAACATCTAGAAAGCCCCAACACATAAAACACCATCTGTGTTGTGTGACTTTGGAACTGGGTCTGCCTTTGCAATCAGTAGAGGCAAAATGTGGTAGTATTAGGAGATGGAGGGGATTCATCTGTGAATGTTAAATGGAGGAATGGAAATGGAGGAACTTTCTACAGCCATAGGAATATTGCAGGTAAGAAAGATTAGAGCCCTAACCTCCTGCCTGTCCTTACTCAGGAGGATGATGGCACTATCTTTCTGTTGCCCTGAGAAAGGTATTAAAAAGAAAGCAGAAATTATTTTATTCTCACCACCTAGAAATCACCATATTTTTACATTTCAGTACATATTTCTCCAGAGTTCTCTTTATGATATATAAGCAAATATGAATGCACAGCTGGGCACAGTGTTGCACACATGTAATCCCAGCAGCTCAGGAGGCTGAGGAAAGGGGATTACAAGTTCAAAGCCAGTCTCAACAACTTAGTGAGGCCCTAAGCAACTTAGTGAGACCTTGTCTCAAAACAAAAAAATAAAAATAAAAAGGGCTGAGACATGACAGTTTGCAACCCTTTTCAACATATTATACTTATTTTTGCATATCAGATAAAGTTGATACACATCATCCATTAATTACTGGTTATATTTTATTGGTTGATATGCCATAATTTAAACATAATCATACATTTAAGTTATTTTTAATATTTATTTTGCAATTTTCCAATGGATCAAGTGTAATGGGACAATTACCATTTTTGTACCTATACATATTTTTTGGGTACCAGGGATTGAACTCTGGGGCACTCGACCACTGAGCCACATCCCAAGTCCTTTTTTGTGTTTTATTTAGAGACAGAGTCTCAGAGTTGCTTAGCACCTTGCTTTTGCTGAAGCTGGCCTTGAACTCACAATCCTCCTGTCTCAGTGTCCTGAGCAGCTGGGATTACAGACATGTGCTACCGCACCCAGCCTATACTTAAAATTTTTAAAGTTTGCCCAACTGTCTTCTTAGGATAAAATCCTAGACATTTAAATTTTTTCACACACACTAACAAATTAGTACAACAAGATTGCATCAACATACACTCCAATCCAGAGTATCAAATGGCTAGAAGTCAAAAGTCCTAAAACATTAACCCAAAGTTAATAAATGTCAATGCTAAAACAGTTAACCCAAGTTAATAACAAGTGTCATGACCTGGAAACACGTAGTCCAAATAGTAGACATCATAGGGCATATTTGGTTCCATTTCCTTCAACTGATCTTTCAAATTTTGACCAAAATGAAGCTGAAAACATATTCAGGAACAAGTTTCCCCACAACACTGGCCACAGCATGAGACCAGGTGCTCATCTACAAACTGTTCATGATTGAGGAAGGGCACAGCACCACATGTAATGACCCAAAGTTAAAGAACATCACAATGAGTAAGTTGAAATATAGAGAACCTAGCCTTTCCAAAACTTCATTGAGAATTTAATGCTAAAGTTTTAAGTCATTTTTATAAGTCCTGTATTTCTCACATCTTACATGAGGTTGGAGATTTGCACAGGCTAACCAACAAACCAGGTTCCACTCTGTCACTTCAATCCTGGGGGTCAAGCCACCACATATTTATTGGGTACATGACAGCAAATATCAAAACCACTTTTTTTCTATCTAATGTCAAAAAACAATTACGAAAACAGAAAAGCATACAATTGAAATTAACTTAAATTTGGTTTATATTCTTACATAAAAATAAATTCATTTATCTGATTTTCTGTGGTAAGAATAATCTTTATATTTTTACTGAGATGTCATTGACATAAAATTAAAATGTATGATTTGATTGATTTTGACATATGAATAACACTTGAAACTATCACCACAACCAAAATAATGAACCAGAGATCTGTTACCTCCCAAACTTCCATTATACTCCTTAGCAATTCCAACTTACCACACTTCCTACCCATCCCAAGTCCCAAGCCACCATGATTTGATTTCTGGCACTAAAGATTAATATGTTTTTTTCTATAATTTAATATAAGTTAAACCATAAAGTATATAATATTTTCATCTGAATTCATCAGAATAATTATTTTGAGATTCATCCATGTAATTACATGTATGAATACTGCACTTTTTATTGTTGACTAGTATTCCATTTTGGAATATATCACAATTTCTTTTACTCATCCATGGTTATTACAACTAAAGTTGCTATGCATATTTGTGACTCAGTGTTTGTGTGAATATATGTTTTCATTTCTGTTAGATGAAAAAAATTAGGGTTGGAATGGCTAACAGTTATTTATTCTGTGTAATTTTGTCTTAAGAAATTACCAACTTGTTTCAAAGTGATTGTACTATTTCACCATTCCCACTGATATTATATGAGAGATCTGATTGCTTCACATCCTCATCAGCACTCAGAATGATCATCATATTAAGTGTGCAGTGATATCTCATGGATTTCATTTGCATTTCATTAATAACCAAAGATACTGAGTATATTTTTATATGTTTATTTTCCATTCACAGTTTCTTTGGTGACATATTTATTTAAATATTTTGAACATTTTTGGATTATTTACTTATAATTATTGAGTTTTGATAATTCTTTACATATTCTAAATGTAAGTCTTTTATGAGGTAAGTGATTCACAAGTATCTTCTAGTTTGTGACTTTTCTTGTCCTCTTAACAGTATAGAGATTCTTAATTTTATGAAACCCAATTTATAAATGTTTTCTTTTGTAGGCCATGCTTTTGAAGTTATATCTAGTAAATCCTTGCTTCACTTAATTTACAAAGACTTCATGTTTTTGTCTATACTTTTGTACCCTCAGTTTCACATCGGGTACAGTCAGGTTCAACTCTGTTTTCTAAGCTTTCCACTTTACACCATTGATCTTTATTCTGTCTTTATGTGAATTCCATATTACATTGGTTGCCATCCCTTTAAAAGTTTTGAAATCAGATAGTGTAAGTCCTCCAACTTTTTCAAGGTTATTTTGATTATACTAGGTCATTTGCTTTTTCATACATAATTTGCATTCAGCTTGTCAATGACCACCCAAAACAAACAAACAACAACAACAACAACAAAAGGCCTTGTAGTATTTAGATTTAGAGTCCATGAATCTATAGTTCAATCTGGGTAGAACTGACATCTTAACAATATTCTGATCCATAAACCCAGTTTATTTATTTATGTCTTCTTTAATTCCTCCTAAAAATATTTCATAATGGGTCCTACACATCTTTTGTCAAATATATCCCTAAGATTTCTTATGTTCATTATCATTTTAAATCAGTAATTTCACTACTTATTGAATGCAGAGAAATAGAAATGCAATTTCTATTTATTGGGCTTATATCCTGCATTAGTCTTTTTGGTAGAGTCTGTATGATTTTATACACACCATTTATTTCCTTTATTGAGCTGGTTGGAACTTCCAGAACAATTGAAGTGATGAGAATAAAAGTCCTTGTCATTTCCTAATCTTAGGATGAAATCATTGAGTCTTTCACTATTATGATTTTTGTACTTTGATTCATAGTAGAGTTAAGAAATGTGCTTTTGTTTTAAATAAGGAGTGACCACAGCAATTTGCTAAATGGTTTTCTGCATCAACTAAGATTAATATTTGTTCTTAGTCTATTGGTCAGTCAATAGTGATTGATTTTAAAATATTAAAAACAACCTTGCAGCCAAGCATGGTGGTGTATACCTGCAATCCCAGGGGCTGGGGAGACTGTGATAGAAGCATGACAAGTTCAAAGCCAGCCTCAGAAAAAGCAAGGTGCTAAGCAACTCAGTGAGACCCCATCTCTAAATAAAACACAAAAAAGGGCCGGGGATGTGACTCAGTGGTCAAATGCCCCTGAGTTCAATCCCTTTGACCCCCTCCCCCCATCATACACACACACAAAAAAAAAACCCTTGCAATTTAACTTGAGCTACCTGTTTGATTATGATATATTGTTGTCTTTTGGATATATCAATTGATTTGATTTATTAAAATTTTGATAAGAATTATTACATCTATTTAATAGGAAACATAGTCTGACCTTTTTTTTATGTCTATGTGTTTTGTTTTGTTTTGTTTTAATATCAGAGAAATACAGGCCTCATGAAATAAATTGAGAGGATTTCCTTTTGAATTTTCTGGAGGAGTTTGTGATTGTTGTTATTTCTTCCTTAAATGTTTAGCAACAGTAAAGGCATCTGGGTCTAGAATTTTCTTTGTGGGAAAGTTCTTAACTGCACATTACATTTCTTTAATAAATGTATGGCTATTCAGGATATTTTTTTCTTGGATGAACTTTGGGAGTTCGAATTTTTAAGTAATTTTTACATTTAATTAATGACATCAAATTTACTGAAGTAGAATTTCTCATATCTCCTCAATATTCTTTTAATAGTGGAATTGGCAGTGATTTTGCTTCTTTCATTCTTTTTCTTTGGGGGTGGTTACCCAGGATTGAACTGAGAGGCACTCAACCACTGAGTCACATCCCCAGCCCTTTTTGTATTTTATCTCTAAATAAAACAGGGTCTCACTGAGTTGCTGAGCACCTCGCTATTGCTGAGGCTGCCTTTGAACTGCCCCCATCCTTCTGTCTCAGCCTCACGAGCCATTTTGATTACAGGCATTCGCCACCACACACATCTTCTTTCATCTTGATATTGATAAATTGTGTCTTCTCTATTTCCTGATTAATCTAACAACCACTTTATCAATTTTATTTATCTTTACAACAGTTTTTGGCTTTATTTATTGTCCTTATTGGTTTTCTCATGTATTTTTTAATAAGTTCTGATTTTGTATTTATTTCCTTCTTATGCTAATTTTCTCTCTCCATGTTCAATTGGTTATTTAGAGAAGAGTTCTGAAATTTCTGACTGTAGTCATGGATTATCTATTTCTTGTGGTTCTATCAGTTTTACTTTGTGAATTTGGAAACAAATATTTAGGTACACAAACACTTAGGAATTATTAATCCTCTTGATTAATAATTAATCCCCCTTTTTGATGGGTTCTTTTCTTTATCCCTGGTTATATTATTTGCTCTGAAATCTACTTTGATTTTGCTAGTTTTAATTTTATTAAAGTCAATTTAATTTTTTTCATCATTTAACTTTTAATCTATTTGTGTCTTTTTATCAGATCTTTTGAGGTCCAGGTTATACTCTTGGGTCTTGGTTTTTTATTCCAATCTCACAACATCTTCATTTTAATTGGGATGCTTAAATCATTTCTATTTAGTGTGATTATTGACACAATTAGGTTTAAGTTTACAATCTTGGTATTTATTTTCTATTTTTCACTTCTGCTGTGTTTCCCCTTTCCTCTTTTTATGCCTACTTTTGGGTTGTTAGTTTTTATATTTCCAAATTATCTCTTTTGGGAGTTTGCTAGCTATAATTCTTTGCTTTTTAGTTACTTATTTAGTACTTATGCCATGAACTTATCACAGTTTATATTTAAGTAATCCTATTCCACTTCACCTATGGTAACATCCTTTTGTTTCTCCCACCTTCCACCCAAGCCCTCGTGATATTATTGTCATGCATTCCATTTCTATGTATTTATTAATCCTACAACACATTATTATTTTGATTTAAGTAAATAATTATCTTTTTTTTTGTGGTGCTGGAGATTGAACCCAGGGCCTTATACATTTGAGACAAGCACTCTACCAACTGAGCTATATCCTCAGTCCCAATAATTATCTTTTAAAGTAACTTATATGTAAGAAAATTTGTTTTCCTTTGCCCACATATTTGCCATTTTTGGCACTCTTCATTTCTTTGTATATATTGGAGTTTCTTAACTTTGGCACTATTGAAATTTTGGACTAGATAATTCTTTGTTGTGGGGAGTGCCCTGTGCATTGTAACATATTTAGAAGCATCTGGATAACAGTAGCTACCTTCCCTTCCAATTTGCAACAATCAAAAATGTCCCTGGACAACATCAAATGTTCACTTGGAAATAAAATCACTCATGGTAGAGAACCAATAAAACCAGAGAAAATAGAGGATTGGGGGAGGGAAATGTGAGATTTTGATTTATAATAACCGTTACATACATAGGTACATATATTTAGTCTTCATTCAGTTTCCAAGCACAGACTCCTACAATTCTTGGGATCTTTGTAGGGATAAGAGTCAGACACAAAGTATTTTTCATTTGCTAATACAATGACTGTTGACAGGCAATCCCTAGGTAGGCTTTGGTTGGGTGCTGGTGGCCAGAAGGACCAAGGCATGAATAGTCTCACCCCACCACCAACCTCCTGGGAAGAGAATGAGGAAAGGAGTTAAAGATTGAATCCATCACCAAAGACCAATGATTTAGTAAATCATGTGTAATAAGCTTCCATAAAGAAGCCATAAGACTAGGTTCAGGAAGCTTCCAAATAGCTGAATTCATGGAGGTAGCAAGCCCAGACTGCATGAAAACTCCATACCTCCAATCCCATTCCTCAACCCATGTATCTTTTTTACCCACTGTTCATTTGCATCTTTTGTAATATGCTAAAGCATTGTCCTGAGTTCTGTGATCCCTTCTGCTTAATTAATAAAACCCAAAGAGGGGATTATATAGCTTGTTGATCAGAAGTACAGGTCACAACCTGGAGGTGGAATCTGAAGCAGGGGGAAGTCTTGTGGGACTTGAACCTTCAACCTGTGGGGTCTGACACTATCTCCAGTTAGTATCACAACTAAATTAGAAAATGTCCAGCTGATATCCACTGCAGAATTGCTTGGTGTTTGGGGGACATAATCCACATATCTGCCATTAGAAATGTTATGTTGAAATGTATATGAAAGTACGATAAAAACCCTTGATATTTTTCCTCTGTTAAAAAAAAAAAAAATTCTAAGGAAAAATATGGTCCCAGTTTTTTATTTACTCTCAACCTGAAAGGTAAAGATTAACTCACTCCTGTTCTTCCTTTTTTCTGAATACTTAAATTTGAAAACACATGTAAACACATGCCCTGTATATTTTTAAAGAAAAAAAAAGTAGTACCAAAAGATAGAAAAAAGTCATCCATGTACCTACTACTTAAATAAGTTTTGTTCATATTTATAATATTTCCTTGTGGTCTTTGTTATCTCTCTTTTATTCATACTTGATATCAAACTCTATGTAAAATTTGGCATATGGTCTTTTTGTTTTGCTTAACATTGTCATGTCATGGCATTTTCCACTGCCATAAAAATTCTCTTGAGGCTGGGAGTGTAGCTTAGTAGAATAGCAGTTTCAAGGCCCTGGGTTTAATCCTTAACACTGAAAAAAAAATTATCATGAATATTATTTAATGTCTACATAAGAGCTGATATTATAAAAGTGCATGACTTACTTAACCATCTTATAATATTTTGGATAAATAAGTTATTTCTAATTTTTCACCATCATAGATGCCGATAATATTTTAACCTTTGTGTTTTACATTAGTATCCATATTTCTGATAACTTCCATAGAATAAATTATAGTTCAATATTTGGTCAAAGGGATGAAGACATTTTTATTCCTAATGTACATTTCTAAATTGCCTTTTAAAAGTTTGTATGAACGTATAATGTTGTCAGAAGTGCATGTGAAATAAAAGTAAAAACGAAAAACAGAATGAGTAAAAGGAGCAAAAAGGAGATGGGCGTCACTAGTGGTTTAAACAGTCTTCTCTGATCAGCTGAAATTTGAAAAGAAATGTGAGGGGCTGGGGAGATAGCTCAGTCAGTAGAGTGCTTGCCTTGTAAGCACCAAGGCCCTAGGTTCGATCCCCAGCACCAAAAAAAAAAAAAAGAAAAGAAAAGAAAAGAAAAGAAACGTGAATGAAATGAGGGAGCAAGTCAATGGCCTAGTTTTAGTTGGGGTTAAGAATGCCAATCAAAATATAATTTAAGGGATGGGAATATAGCTCAGTTGGTAAAGTGCTTGCCTCACATGCCCAAGGCCCTGGGTTTGATTCTCAGCACCACACACGCACACACACAAAATATCTATTATATATAATTTGATAAGAAATCATATTTTTACCAGTACCCTTTCCACTCAAAAACATTGTGCCTCCCTTTATTCAGTGAAGTGTCATGTCTCTTGGTAAGATTTCTTCATTTAGGCTTGGCACATTTCTTTTTAAGATCATTCAATGAAACTCAACAATTATTTACTGAATATGTGTTTTGAGTCAGGCAATGTGCTAGAATGAACAAAGCTGGCATCTTGCTTCTGGCCTTGTGGAGTGTTAGCTGTAAATAAGTAAAGGGATAATTAAAATTCAGTATGGTTAGTGGTAGGTTTGGATAGTACTAGATGATTTTTTTTTTTTTTTCAGAAGTCTTCTCTATTACCCCAATGGAGCACTCCATCCCAACACTTCAGCTGAAGCACTCAGTGCTCAGAATTAAAACTCAGCTGCCTGTACCACCAGCCCTCTGGCCAAACTTTGCATGGCAAAGATGGCACATGGGCTGGTCACTGTGGCATATGGATTGCCAGGGTGTCGATATTCTGTCTCAATTACCATAGCTTTATGAGAACACTTGAGACTTATTAAGACAGGAATATACCAAGTAAATCCCATCTACCAATCAACTCCTCTTCCTTCCCCATGAGAATCACCTCTTTCCCCATTCACCCTTCCCAACATAGGGGGTAAAAATAAGGGATACAAACTTTTAGACTATATTAGTATTAGGTCAGTTTCTTGAAACATTTCTCTACAATGTTTTAGATACATTTTTTTCTGAATATGCAAGGAAATAAAAACTTCACAAAAGACCACTACTAAAGAAAAACATAACTTTGCCCTCCAAATACTGACCTTCAAGAGTTTGATTATAAAATAAATAAATAGATACTTAGTAGTAAGCCCTTTTATCTGTTTAATTGTCTTGTTTTGGGATAAAAAAACAGAACAGTTGGTAGACTGTCTGGAATCTACTCATTTGATGATCAAGATTACTAAAAGCATAAGTACAAAATCTGTAACTGGCTTTCAACACAAAGATTTCAACTCCTATAAAAATTCAAAATGGTTACAAAGACCTTGAAGTTAAGATGGGATTATTTGAAGATGAGCAGGTCAAAGGAAAGTATTTGGGTACTTACCATTTCACAACTATGATAAACAGTGTTTTTCCAACAGCTGAAAACTGCACAAACAGAAACTCACTATGCAAAATGAGACCACTATTGTGCATTTCCTTCCTCCCTTCTCCCTCCCACTACCTGCTCTTTATTCCTCTTCTCTCCCTCTCTTCATCCATTCTTCTAGCCTTCCTTTTCTTTTAATGCAAATTGCACTTGAAATTTTTATTTTCTTTCAATTTTTTATGTTAATAAGAATTTATTGTTTTAAGGAGTTTTATATTTTGAATATCATCTTTTAATTAATTCAAGAACTTCATATTAGAAAAATGTCTATTTTTATTTATACATTTACTTGATTTTTTAATATTTGTGATCTTTTATATTTCAAATATATTAAGTATTTGGGTCTACCAACTTTTGCTTTTTAATAAATAATAAAATACTGACATCATCAGTTTTGTTCCAATATTGCCATCTCATAGAACAGACATTTGAACTCAAGTTATACACATTTCAATTTTACTTAAATTTTCCACATTGTTCTCATAGGCATTATACTAGTAGTACGTAAAACTTTCTATAGCTCCATGTCATAGCTAATATTTTACATTAGTAAATTCTTACATTACTGCCAATCTGCTATAAAATGATAACTAATTGTTTTCTAATTTGTATCCCCTTGATTGTAGTGTTTACTGGCATTTTCTTTGTTTTTTTATTGTGCATTGCTATTCTAATTATATACTGTTATATTTAATGAGAATCATTAGTGTTATATATAATAAGATCTAAACAATTATATTCTCCCAATTTTTAACTTTGTTAATAGTATATTTTGATAAACAGAAATTTTAATTCTTAAAAAGGAAATTCATTAGAGGGAAACATGTAAGGTGGATACCATCAAAGTATTTGTCATGAAATTGTTACAATGAACCTCATTATGCACATTAATATGTGCTAATAAAATTATGTTTAAAATGAATCAATCTTTTCTATGGCTTGTACATTTTCTGATTTAAAACTTTCTTAATTCAGGGCTATTAAGTTGTTCACATATTTATTTTTCTAAATTTTAATATTTTGCTTTTTTCATAGTTGAGTCTGCAATTAGAGTTTGAAGTGGGAATTCAGTTTTATCTGTTCCCATATGAAAATATTGCCATTTGACAAATAGTTCATCCCTGCCCACCAACCTGTTATTATGGATTGGTCACAATTCAAGTTTTCATACATGCATGGATGTGTTTCTCGATTACCCTATGCCACTATTATCTTTTTCTGCCTTAAAACTAGTTTCTCACTATTTTAATTATAGCTTACAAAAAAAAAAAAAAAAAAGAAAGAAAGAAAGAAAAAGATTTGTTAACACAGGAAGCCCCCCTGATATACTCCAATCTTATTCTTTTCCCAAATTGACATGACTATTCTAAGTCTAGTGAGATGTTTGTACAGAGAAGGGACATGATCTGACTCATATTTTTTTTTTAAAAAAATCACCCATGCTGTTATATAAAGAATAATAATTAACAATGTCAGAAAGAGGAAAGAATTGCTAAAACTATGTCCTTAAATAGATGCAAGGAATAGGTTTTCAGTGTAAATAGGAGGGATTAACTTTCAGAGAGACATGCAAAATTCATCTATAGTAAAAATGGCAGAGTGTATGAATGCAGATGTTAACAGGTATGATGGTACAAGTCTGGGAATTCTCTACTTACTGCAATCTTTTCAGTGACTATCAAGTAAGAGTGAGAATGGTGATTTCATTCCTAGTCTTTCCCAGCTCTCCCATTCCTTGGTATTTATCCAAAAGAACTAAAATCAGCATGCTATGGTGATACAGGCACAGCAGTGTTTATAGCAGTGCAATTCGCATTAGTCAAGCCATGGAACCAGCCCAGGTGCCCATCAACAGATGAATGGGTAAAGAAAATGTGGTATTTATACATGATGACGTTTTATTCAGTCATAAATAAAAATGAAATTATGTCATTTGCTGGTAAATGAATGGAAACATCATGCTAAGTGAACATCATGCTAAGTGAAATAAGCCAGACTCAGAAAATCAAGGGTTGAATGTTTTCTTTCATATGAAGAAACTAGAGAAAAATAAGGGAAAAAAGAGAGGGAAATCCCATGAAAATAGAAGGGAGATCAGAGGAGTAGAGGAAGGTGATTGAGGGGAAAGGAGGAAGAATGGGTAAAGGGAAGAACTGTGAAATAAAATTGATCAAATTATGCTATGTACAATATAAATATGCCACAGTAAATTCTGCCTTTATGTGTATCTATAAAGCACTAATTTTAAAAATAATAAATAGAAGGAAGACCAGTAGAGTGGAGAAAGAAGAACAGGAGGAGAGAGTAGGGGAGAGAAATAGGAAGTACTGGGGAGTAAAATGAAGAAAATTATATTCCATGCACATAAGAGTATGTCACAATGAACCCCAATATTATATAGTATAATGTACTAATAAAAACATTAAAAATATTAATAGTAATATAACAGGTAAGAGTGAGGATGGGAAAGCAGATGGTAGGGATTTATGGAGGCAAGAAAAGGTATAGAATCATTTTTCAGGAGAACAAGAAAGCAAATGATTCCCTGGAAGCATCAAGAGCCTAGGTAAGGGCTTCATGAATTTAAAGTAAAACTAGTCTACCTGGCTCCATGTCCTCAGCTCATTTATATACAAGTTGGAATTTAATTAATGTTCTTGTTTTGCTAGTTCAGTAGAAGAGTTGAAGGTAAAATGCTCCTGGAATTATGAAGTGGTTATGCCCCAACAAACCTATATGTTGAAAATGTCATCAAGGGCTGGTGTTGTGGCTCAGTAGTAGAGCGCTTGCCTAGCATGTGTGAGGCACTGGATTCGATTCTGAGCACCACCTAAAAAAAAAAAAAACAACAAAAAAACAAAGATATCATGTCCATCTACAACTAAAAATATTTTTTAAAAAGTCATCAAATATCATCACCATCTCAAAATTTCTAATAATTTCTTTGTTAACAAGGAGCCCTTTATTTCATTTTGCCCTGGGCCCTGCAAATTATGTAACCAGAGTGGTTATGAACATGGAAGTAATTGGCTGAGTAGGTAGAGAACAAGATCTTTGGAAGAGAGAAGACCAAAGACTGAGAAATTGGGGTGTTGAACCCTCTATGTATGAATTGAAATTGCCAAGAGTTAGATAAGAATAATAATGGACACAGTGACATTGAGCTAGGGGCTAAAACTAGGGACCAACAGATGAAGGTGATACTAGTACTAGGTGAAATAATCTAGTGACATGAAACTCAAAGCTGTGAATTCAGAGAAGGAAGTTGCACTGAAGAACCCTGAGAGCAAGAATACTTGCTCCAGGCCCCATAGCGAGAAGGAGGTAGGAGGAAGAAGTAGCCTCTTAGGGGAACAGGGGAAGTAGTGCCTGGGGTGAAAGGGACAGCAGATTCCTTTGAGAGCAAGAAGGTGATGGGAGAGGGAGTGATATAATTAAAAAGTTTGAAGATATAGAGGATTTTGATGAAGGTGAACCTTGAATTCCAGGGAACATAATGGAAAGATTTCAGGAGAGGGAGAAGGAAACATACAAAGGCTTTAGAGTCTGGTGGGATTAGAATGCAGAAGATAAGTATGGCCTGCCAGACTGGGCAGTTTTTGTAATAACTGACAAACAAGGAAAGAAGACATGATGAAATTAGCTTTACAAATTCATCAGGGAAAGAGTGGAGGCATGGTGAGTGGCATGGTGATGGGGAAAGGGGCTTCCATGTTACTATCTGTGGCGGGGGAGAAGGGATGGCAGGGTGCTGATAGAAAACCTAGGGGAACCATGGTCTTTTTTACAAATATTTCATATAAATACATGCTGAAAAACAAATGTTTCTTTAAAAAGTTTTATAAAAGGCACTTATAAAAATAACTAGAACAGGAGCATTAAAAATAAATTTTTATGTTTATGCCATCATACCATAGTCATATGTTTTCAGTCTACCCCTGCTGCTGTAACAAAACACTTTAGACTGGATAATTTATAAATAATAGAAATGTGTTTCTTACAGTTCTGGAGACTGAGAAGTCCAAGCTCAAGGCACCAGGGAGTTTGGTGTCTGATAAGGATGAGTTTTCTTCTTCCAAAATGGCATCTTGTCGTTTGGAGAAGACAAACACCATGTCCTCCCATGGCAGAAAGGACAAAAGAGACAGGCAGCTCTCTGAAGCCTTTTTAATAAGAATATTAATGATATTAATGTTCTTATTAAAGGACAGTCATCCAGAATTAATCATTTTCCCAAAGTTTCCAACTCTCAATACCACCACAGTGGGGATTAGGTTTCTACTTGAACTAGTGGGGGCTGGAGGCGTAACTCAAAGTATTTGCCTAGCATGTATGAGGCCCTGGGTTCCATCCCCAGAACCACAAAAAATAAATAAATAAAAGAAACCTATATGAATTTTGGGACACAAATATTAGAATACTATATAAATCTTGTCATACATATATCATGTATGTATAATCATATAAAATACATACTAACCTCATTGCTCTGTAATCTCATAGTGTATTTTGGTAACCATTCCAAAATAAACAAATAGGTATCCCAAGCTCAATATATTAATTTCTTATAAAACATCAATGTAATGTGGCTTGCAATTCCTTTAGAATAGTTTGCAAAAAATAAAATAAATAAGACCATATTTGAGCAATATCTGTCTTTGTAGCTTGGCTTTTAATCTAATTAACATAGAGCTCCCATGTGTTTTATTTTTTCATGGTCCTCTAGTGAGGATTACCTTAGATAATTTAATAATGCGATTAAAATAAATACATTTAAGAATTTAGTATAGGTTATATGATAGCAAGCTTCCAAAACAACAAGCAAACAAAAAACTATGACATTAACCAAATGCAATGTACAGACTTTATGTAGATCCCAATTTGAACAATATTTCTTTGGAAAATCATTTTCGAGACCTCTTCTCAGACTGGAATACTTTAATTTATCATACATGGACAGTCATATAAACTTTTTGGTTTTATACCACACTTGTCATGTGATTTAGGAATACCTACTGGTTTATTTTGGCCTCAGGATTCTCCCCCTCCCCTGAAAAGGATCAGGATTTGAAATCAATTATCAAAAACTCCAGACAATTAGTGATGAATTATATATATAGTGTGATACTTGTGCCTTAAAACTGGAAGTAGATACCTGACTTACCAATTCAGTCAAAAGATGAGTCATTTAATTCTTTGGCACAGGTGCAAGGGCAGTAGGGGACAGGGGCATCAGAAAGTTTGAGCCTCATTCAATGTCTTTGATTCTAATTTTTTTTTACATTGTAATGTTTCTGTGAAATCAGAACATGTCCAATAGCTGATAGGAACATTTAATGTGGTCTTCTCCAGGAAAGCCATTATAAAATTAATAACATGCCTTATAATTGATGACATCTTAGAATTGGAGAAATATGGAATTCTATTTCTTGATGGGAAAATTGCTAAAATGGGTCTGTTATCTGCATTATGATTAGATGATTAGCCAATGACTCCTATTCCAAAGAGAAACAAGAGCACAGTACATTACTTGCTTGGACAAAAATCCCCAACATTCTGTAATGCAGCTGATGACAAGTCATTGATAAACAGAATGGCCCTAGCTCAATGGTGTTTTGTATGTTATATCAACCTAGAGCTAGGTGAAAGAGCTAGGGTGAAGCACCAAGACCACTGGAGCCATAAATTTTCTCTTCTTATTCTCTGCTGGAGTCTAGACTTCCATCCTAACAATAAAACTCCCCATTTCAAAGCCCTCATTTCTTTCAAATTCCCTCAGTTGAGAAAGTATGATATTTACCAGTTTCTTTTAGGATCCATGACTGACAAAAGCATTGCATATAAAATCTAGTGAGAGATGTTACATGGGTTTGTATATAAGAACATTATGATTCACACAGTCATCTTTTCACAGGTTTAAAAATTTTGTCTATACATACCGAATCTTCAGAGAGAGACATGGGAATTACAAAATACAGGTGAGAACATGTAAGGACTCCTGCAGAACAAAGCAAACGCTGACAAAGGAAAGCCTGAGACCACCTCTTGAACCCAAGATGTGATCATCTGAAGGCATTCTAAGAGGAGAGGAAAGCATGGTCCTCAGAGGCCTGCTGTGGATGATGGGTTGAAGGGACTGTATTGCAGGCACCTCATGTAGAGAACCTCAGTGTCAGCTACATCTCTATAATAATGCTGCATGTCAGAAAACCTGATCACCACCCTTCTTTGTACCCTAACAAGGTGGCCTTATGAGAACCACAGTGGTGATCAAGATTTCTAAATACACAAGAGCAGAGGAAGCAAATTCTTTTTATTTTTAAATTCAGAATATAGTATTTGGATTATAGTTGGCAAACAGGAAACAACTATTCACAATTTTACTGAGTCAAGTTGACTGTTTTCAATTTAAAACTTTTTTTGGTCTTATTTTGGTCTTATTTTCCTCACATGGAGATTCTGAATTCATCATGTAAATTACATGTTTTGCATTTCCCATCAGAAGTCCACCTCAGTTAGTTCCCTTGCAAAGCTTGCCAGCAGGGCACAAAGTCTGAAATAAGCTCTTAGAGCAGTCCCCTTTACAGTGTATCTACAAGAACTGCCCCAAACAAACTTGCCAAGGATTGGACTGACTTGATGCTGCAGTGTGAGCTGGAGATCCTTGATTTTAAGTCCTCTTTATTCAGAGTAGCTCAAGTCAGAGGTTGGACTTAGAGTTTTTGTGAACTGCAATTGGTGTGAGCTCTTATACATGAGCTGCTGGCTGGCCTCGTTTTCAGTTTGTCAAATCTCAGAAGCAACCTTGAAAACTGCTTTTTCAGTAAGTTTCACAACTCACACACAATTGCAGATTATGAGTGACTTCCTTTCTTGTTTTTTTGTTTGTTTGTTTGTTTGTTTTTTGCAGACTTTGGAAGGTACTCCAAAACAGATCTTTCCAAACCTAAAGGAATTGATCTCCAAATTTGAGAAACCAAATCAAGGTCTGGTGGTTCACCTTTCAAACCCAATAAAGAGAACCAGTCCCAACTTGAGATGGAGAAGATTGCAAGTTGACTGAATGGTATTTATGGTAAAATCTTTCCTGTGGATCAGAAAGGAATCTTCAACCTATTTCCACCAATGTCCTACTTTGTGAAATCAATACAAATAGATGCCCTTTCCTATGACATTATCTCTGAAAAGCTTCATTCTATTAAGTACAGTTTCAATTTTATTGGAAAATAATGTCTTCCAACCCCTGTAAGTGGTAGACAGCTTGGCTTGGGGAACCAAAATAGCAAGAGAGGGTACTGGGCTGGCTTTGAATTCATTCTGTGACCTTGTGGAATCTGCTCAAGTTTGTGAATAAATGAACACATGGACAGATTTTCAAATAAGAAAATTACCTCAACTCTCTCCTCCAGACTTATTCTCTTACATTTTGCTCAATATTTGATAAGCATCCATTTATAAAGGGATAGCTGACAAATTATTTCAGATACATCCCTAAAGATATGAAACCATGAAGATAAATTTGAGGACAGACAACCTATGCTGAGAAACCTTAAATCATGTCACTAGCAGTTGGTCTTGCTTACCCTCACCCTTAAGATTTGCTCTCAACATAATCTAGTACCTGTCAGTTGCAATGTAGTTTGAATTTGATTTCTAGAAACATTTGTGGTTTAATCCTGATCTTTTATGGTTACATGTATGACTACATTCTCAATGGAAAGTTGTATAGTTGTATAGTTGTATAGTTGCCAGTGGGCAGGTGATGGTGGTATCAGATATGCTAACCAGGGAAGATAGAGGACAGAGAGTTCTTGGGTCACAAATCCCAAGAAGAAAAAAAATCCCTCAAAAATATTCCCCAAGAGCTGGGCAAGATTCTCCCCACCAGTTCTCCATGCTCAGTTAATACTGGCTGAGTGAGCTCCCAAATACTTAGCTACAGAAAGGGAAATATCTCCAATTGACCTTCCTCTTCCCCTTGCCTTTGCCTCCTTACAGCAAGCTTCAGATGTTCTTACTCTGATGAAGCTACTGATTTTCCATGGTGAATGCAGATATTTGGTGTTGGAAACTCTAAAACTTGGTTTATAAAGGAACCCCCTATTTTGCCAGGAAAACTGTGTGGTCCCCCAGCCTTTGAAGATGTCACTTTGATGACATCAAGATTGCTCTGTGTCATGAACATCGAAGGGAGGTCAGTAGAGTTAGAAGAAAGGGACCAGGTGAGGAGGAATGGGAGGGGACTGCTATTGGCCAAATTATATTGTATGTTATGTACAACAACAATAAAACAATAAAAATAAAAAAAAATATGGAAAAAGTTAAAAAATACCCATCAATCCTAGGATCATTTACTAAAAAGTTCATCTTAAAAAAAGAAAAAGATTGTTCCTTGCCTGGTCTTCTTTCCCTTGTGTTGGTTAATGTATTTTCTGGATGTGGAGTCTCATGGATAGTCCTTTGCTTTTCCCCCCAGAGAACAATGACTATGTGTCTGTCTTGCCTTGAAGATAAAACTTGAAGATAAGGACAAAGCAAGTTAAAGAAGAGATGGGTCAACAGTTCTCACGGATGGTGACTGCTTCACCTGCAAGTGTAGTCTGGAATGACAAATTTTAATGAGCAATTCAAAGTCTCCCAGTCTCAGTAATGGAAGATCTTCTGTCTACCAGTCTCAGAGAAATCACTCCTCATGTCCCTGCCTCTAAGACATACACCACCAGAAGCCTTAAAGCCTCTTTTCACTTCTTACTCTTATTTCTTGGAATGGGATGCCTGAACCTATTCTCTCTGACTTCTTCAAGGAACTACATCACAGCTGATACCTTCTTTCTGTCAGCTTTATACAGAGGAAAGAGCACTTGGCAATGAGTTCAGAACTCTGAGTTTCAGTCCTGTGACTGTGACTGTGGATAACTCATAGTCTCTTTGTTTATAAAACAAGTGGTTGGGGGTAGTTGGTGGTAAAACACACCGGCCTAATCTCTCCGAGGAGCCTGGTTGTGTCCAGTGGAGTTAGAGAATCCAGAAGTGCTGGAAATGTGTACAGTTCAGTAAGGGATCAGAGTCTCATCCTCCCCAAACAGTCAACACATTCTCTGTACTTGCCTTACTGATCTTTGTAAGATTTATATTTTCTTTTTTATCCAAGTTAAACCTGTAATACAACACAAACATGTTTACTGTAACCTAAATTTCACAAGTATAATGGAACTATCTGAAGTTAGGAAACCATGCGGTCAGAATGGAGCCATTTTTGAATTCTCTAACAGGTATCCAATCACAATTATAGCCCTTTTCCATGCCCCCCTCCCCAGAATTTTAAATTAGCTAATCATGTAGAATATACCCCTGAACTCTTCCTTTCAGAGTGAAGGGCAGTGCTTCATTCAGGATAGAAGCAGGCAGACTGCCTGCCCAGGTATCCTGCTCACTGGATTCCCTCTGGGAGCACACCTTTTTGCAGAGAACTTTGTTTTTTGTGTTGCCTTCCCACTTCCAAGCATGCGTTGATATCTTGCAGCACCCTGATCATTCTAACAGTCTTAGTCGTGTCAAGGGCCTTGACCCAACCATGCACCCTTCTTCTTCAGCCTGGGCTGTTCTTCCTCTGTCTCTTCTCCTTCTTTCTCATATTGGCCTTCCTGTCAAACATGGCCTTAACACACTTTCTTCCTGCTTGTGCCTAATTCCTCTTATGCATCAATCACTTCAGCAACATAGATATGACTCTGTCTTGTGATATATGTGGATATTTTAAAGATATTCTCCTATGCGTGATTTCTCTCCCCACCTAGGTTCTAAGCCCCATGCTTGGGTCTCCCTTTGATCCTCCACAGTGTGTAAAAATATTTGCTTTACAGAGCTGTGTCCCATTCGTAGACATTATTGACTAGAAGTATATTTCTGAAGAGATAACCGAATCGATTATAAGGCCTCTTGAATTTTTCTGCTAGTTCAAAATGTTAGTTAGAATCTTGTTAGTTTGGAATGTACCAAGTTCAGTGCCCATCCTTAAACCACAATGGTTTAATTTCAGCCCCCTGACCTTCCTTTCAAAGTTATTAGAAAGAGGAACTCTAGATTTTAGATGACATGAACAGACATTTGACTGGAGTCACAGAATGTGAATTCTTGGGTCACAGCAATCCAAGGTTATGACCAAATACAGAAGTGAAATGCAGCCAATCAGAAGGGAGCCAATTTCTTCTGGTTGGTTCAGTAAAGCCATCAGAAGCAAGTCTGCTTCCTGTGATTCAGTTCTAGAACTTTGATTCTTTCTTAATGGTACTAAGAAGCATGTTCCAGTTTCCAGCAACTACAATAATCCTTGGCAAAGAAAATAGATTCAATGAATAATTCTCAAATAAATGAATGAATAAATCAGTATAAAACTGTGGTCACTTATTTTGGATAGTAGGTATTTGCTTGAACTTTATACATTTCAAAATTCAGTAGATGGGGACTACTTCCAAGATCTTTAAATTATAACTCTCTTAGAAGCAATTTCATTTTTGTCAAGCACCCATGCATAGCATCTTGCATGATGCTTGGTGAGTTTTCAGTACATTTCTCAAATAAGTAAGAACATTTAATAGCTGATGTGAATGTCACACTATGAATCCCTGACATTTTTTAGAAGATCCTGAACAGGTCACAGGAAGAACAATTTAAAAATATGGGTATGTGGGATTGGAAGAGGAAAGCCAAACTATCAACGTTTATTTCAAGTGTTCAAAGTGCTGCTCTGAAAGATATTGCAGGCTCACTGGGTACAATGACAGGCCAAAGAACTTGGACCACCGGTTGGGTGTTTATAGGAGGACAGTTTTAGTCAAATATAAGAACACTGAACCCACTAGAGCTATCCTACATCCTAACAGTCTGACCAGTATTATGATTCAATTAGACAGTGATATATTCCAAGGAAGTAGAAGCATTGATTTCTGTCCTGAAAAGAAATTGGACTGCCTGAATGCTAAGGTAACTTCCAAATCAGGGACAATCAAATTTTACTCTCTTCTTTAATAACTATAGTGGGTATCTATCTATCTCTTTCTTTTTTTATTTCAGTATGGAGAATTGAGTTTAGCACATTCTTTAATTCTTAATTCACAACCACCATCAGTTTATATAAGAACTCTCTTTTGTTTTATTGCATTTTTCTTTCCTTCACCCTAATTCCCATTCCAAGATCCCCACCTCTGGAACCAACTCTATAATTTTGATATAAGACCTTGGACATGGATTACCATTGCAGACTATAAAGTATTGGCTATGAACACCTACATTTAGCATTTATGTACATGATATGGTGATATTGCTCTAAATCTGTTATTCCTTTTTTTTTTTTTATGCACCACTGATCCTATTCCATATTGTTGAGTATCTTAATTCAGTACCTCTAACTGATACTTGATTTTCCACAGTGTGCATTTGGCCATTATAAACATGCTACATCCACTTATATGGGTCAGAAGTTTTGCTGTTTACTGGAGTTGCAAATTTTCACCATAGAATCTTATATATTCTGTTAAATTAATTTCTAATTATTTTTAGTTGTTATAAATTATATCTTACGTTTTATTGTCTTTCTAATCATCTATGGTAGCAGCAAAATATTTACTTTCCCATTTACTACTGGTTTACTTATTGATTCTATTGGGCTTTCAATATAAATGATTTTTGTCAGCTGTAAATATTATTTTGGTCTTTTCAATACTTATGCTTCTTATTTATTTTTCATGTTTACCTCAGTGGCTAAGGGCCTCTAATATACATTAAACAGTAGTCATGATAGTGGGCATTTTTGTGTTGTTTCCAGTCCTATAGAGAAGGCTTAGAAATTATTTCCATTTAAGCCTGAGGTTTTTTTTTTTTTTAATTCTTTTTAGTTGTTGATGGACCTTTATTTTATTCATTTATTAATATGCGGTGCTGAGAATCGAACCAGTGCCTTATACATGTGAGGGCAAGTGTTCTACCACTGAGCCACAACCCCAGCCCTGCTGTAGGTTTTTAGTAAATAAACTTATGAAGGTTATTTTAGAATTTTTATCTAAAATGTTTTGAAATTTATTTTGATTTTTCTGCATCTATTGAGATAGTCACTTCCTTCTATCTTCACTGCATTATAGAAGTAAGCTACTGAAATTAATACAGTTGTTAGTATCATACCTTCCTAATATTGTTTACCTTAATCAAATTGTATTATTTTTAATAAAGTATTAGATTCAATAAACATTTAAGGCTTTTTCACTGCAACTCATAGACCCAAAATACTATAACTTGTTAAATTACTGGTTAACTTTTTCATGTAAGTAAATTAAAAACTTTCTCCTTTTTTCTATTTTCTGCAATGACTTTTTAAGGTAAGAATTCTGTTTCTTAAATTTCTTTCTTTCTTTTTTTTTTTTTTTTTTTTTTTTTTTGTGGTGCTGGGGATTGAATCCAGGGCCTTGTGCGTGGGCAAGCACTCTACCAACTGAGCTATACCTCCAACCCAGTTTCTTGAATTTTTTTTTGTTCTTTCTTGTAAAATTTATTTTGAGGCTCTCGTGAGTAGGAAAATATTTTATTACTATTTAAATATTTTCATATTTATTGGTTTATTCAATTATTTTGCCCATTTGACTTTGTTTTTCAGAAATTTGTTCATTTTGTCTAAATTTTCACAATTATTGGTATAAAGCTCACCTGATTTTCCTGATGTTATATTTTAATATGATTATTTACCCTCTTTGGATTCTTTATCACTTAAATAACAGTAAACTAAGTCAATTATTCATCTTTACATGCTTCAAAGCACATAGCATTCTCCTGACTTTCTTTTCTTTACAGAATATTTCCTGCAAGAGGGTTTGTATTCTTGCAAATTTTCAGTGTTCTTGTTATAGAAGGATTTTGAGTACTAAGCTTTTTACCGTCTTGTGTGTCTCATCATATCTTTATTTTTACATTCATTTAAATGATAGTTGAAGTAAATAGCAAATTGTAGATTTAAATTGCGTGTGTTTTTTGTTTGTTTTGGTACTGGGGATTGAACCCAGGAATGCTTTACCACTGAGTACATCTCCAGATCTGTCATCTATCATCTATCTCTCTTCTACTTCTCTATCTATATCTATCTATCATCTATCTATCTATTTATATTTTGAGACAGGATCTGGCTAAGTCACTCAGGTTGACCTCAAACTTGCGACCCTCCTGCCTCAGCTTCCCCAGTCACTGGGATTAAAGATGGTCTGTCTTTATGATGTAAAATTTCACTGTAATGTCTGTGAGTTTTTCCTTCTCTGCTCTGTTGGAAACTACGCACCATTCCTTTCTCAGGATTTCAATCTTTACTTTTGGAGAATTCTCATTCTTTTTATAAAAAAAATTTTCTCTTATTTTATTCCTCCTTATAAAATGTCTACTTAAAGATTATCTTCTCTTTTATTTCTTCCTCACATACTATTTATTGAATGATCATAAGAATATATAAGCCTTGTTAAAAGGGAAGTACTGTTTATCTGATCTATAATTGAGCTTGAAATCTTCCTTCTTTGAAAGCTACCAAAAACTGCAATTCCTAAGTATAGCCACAAGATGCCAGCCAGCCATCAAGAAAACAGTTGGGGCTGTGTATTTATTTAATAAAGCACTGCTGAGTAACCATGACTCAAATGAAACCTGAAAGATTCTTTGGCAGTCTTCTCCAAACAGTACTTCCCCTCCAATTGAATACTTAATCTCTAGTTTCAACGGCAAGATTAGTGTACAAGCCAGCCTCTCCCGAATTTGCAACTTTAACTGCCACTTTAACTTCAGGCAGAAATTCTTGCAATTCAGAGTAGATTCTTACCAAAATCCTTAAGAATGAAGGTTTTTCAGGAGGCACTGTTTCAACTCTGTCACTTACTGCACAATGACCATGGGAAAATATCTTAAACTCTTTCCCTCTAGAAAATGGAGGTAATGACTCACTTGCATAAGATTATGGGGGGAATTCAAATGGCAGGATGTTAACACATGTGAACTCCTATTGGGGACTGAATCCACGGGAGTGCTCTATAATGGAGCTACATCCCTGACCCTCTTTACAATTTATTTTGAGAAGTCTCACTAAGTTGTCCAGGCAGGCCTTAACTGCGATGGAAACCGTGGAGTCATAGATAAAGATGACTTGCAATCCTCAATGCCTCAACCTCCCAAGTAGGTGGGATTACTGGCCTGTGCCACTGCTCTAGGCTTACAGGTTAACATTTTTAAAAATATATATAGCCTTTTTGTTTCTCTTCTGTAAAATGAGGGGGCTAGAGAATGGGTCTTTAAATTTTCATTCTGCATGAATATTCAGAGTTCAATGAAATTGCATTTATCCTTGGAGAAGTTCAAATTCAAAACAATGTTTTTGGACCATGAATATTTCTGAAATTCTTTATCAGACTGGTGTGATGGAAACAGAGAAAGAGTTATGTGTTAGTAAGGAAAGTGATGCTCCTCATTCTGCAAACGTGGGTCATCTGAAGTAGTCTGTTATCAGCTATAAAGTTCCTCTGTAAAATGGAGCTGAACTACCTACCTCAGAAGACATAAGGTTTAATGAGATCATGTGTGAATCTCTTTAAATACAGTAAAATATTATCTGTATTTGACTGAGCCCCATGGTGCATGCCTGCAATCCCAGCAGCTCAGGAGCCTGAGGCAGGATGATTGTAAGTTCAAGGTCAGTCTGGGCAACTTAGAGAAATTCTGTCCCTGAGTTCAACTCCCATTATTAAAAAAAAAAAAGAAGTAACTCAGACCAGTATTAGCAGCAGCCAGAGATGGCAGGTACCTGGCATTGAGGTTTGGGCACATCTTAGATTGGACATAAGTGTCCTCTTCTGCCAGCTCTATAGCAAAGTGGCAACTGTCCATGAAAAAAGTCCATGAAGGTTCTTGCTGGAGATAAATGAATTACACAGTGGACAGTTAATCACTTGCCATTTAAGAATGCCTCCCTTGGGCCCTTCTCTGTGTAGTCATGATCAGGTATAGAGGCTGCCTGTGGTAGAAACCCTGAGGAAGGCAGGCTGAAGGAAATCATGAAAATCCACCCCTAATACTAATGAGCACGGTCTTCTGCTCCACACAAATTATCAGTTCCTTGTGATTAGTTCAGTTCAAGCGCATTTTTTATCAAGCTCCTGTAACTTGCCAGATACTGTGATGGAAACTGTGGAGTCATAGATAAAGATGGCATGGCTCCTGCCCCCTAAGATACTCAGAGACTGTGGGAGAAACATGAAGAGGCACCTACTTTCCATGACACACAGAAAGTACCTTGATGGAGAAATGCATGGAATTATATGGGATTGCAGAGGAGGAGGGGATGGAGGCATGTGGTCAGGGAAGGAACCTTGGAGAAAGGGATGCCTACGCTGGAATTTGAAGAACAAATTAACACATCCTGACAAAGTCACAGGAAAGAGAAAGTAAGGTGGACGTCTGGCTTGGGTAGATGAATTACTTTGAACAAAGGCACAGAAACAATTCTGAGCAGTTTTGGGGTCCTGGGACACTGGAGCAGAGAGGCAGTAGTGGCAGATGAAGCTGGCAAAAGTAACTTGGATGGGCTGAGGATGATCTGGAGTGTAGAGGACTGTCTGACACCTCACCCACGCACTTCTTCATCACCTATAGCATGCCACCTTAGAGAGGTGCCAATTGATGAGGGAGAGGCATGGGCAAGGCTGCTAACTGCAGCCTCACCTTTGAGCTGTGTTGAATGACCGTGAAGTCACTTCCTAGGTGACTGAGACAGCCTCTCCAGAAGACCAAGGTCCTATAAAAGCTGTGCTTCGGCCAGGTCCAAAGAGCATTTGCCAGGTTTGCTGATACTTCTTGATGCAGAGGACCTAGGATTGAAATTGAGCAAGGAAAGCTTACTGGAACAGAGTTGACTATACCAAGAGATAATACAAGATAGGTAGTTTCAACTTGTTCTGAGCTTTCCTGTCTAGCAAGTAGATACATCCATTGTGGGCTCAGATTAAAGAGGACTCATCTGCTTTATCGAATTAACAAGCCCTTCACAGGGCTGGTGAGGTTCACTTCCTTACATTTCGAAAGGTCAGGCTGCTCCCTTCACTGATTCATGGTAGCCTGGATCAATCCAAACAATTCCCCAAACTACAGGGAGTTGTCATGAGTTGTTCCATAAAGTGGACTGAACGTGGAATGTGCTTAAACATCAGACCACATGCAAGAGGAACACAAAATGAGCCTAAAAAAGGCTATGGTGGTAAACACAAAAGGATCCTTTAAAGAAGGTAGCTAAGCAGATGGTACTAGAAACATGCTGATAAGTTAAACACAGTGTTTTTAAAAAAGAACTAGGAAAATAGGAAAAGAAAAAAAACAAGGTGCAGTTGTTAGAAAGGTTGCTTTTTGGGGGGGGTTTCATTTTCTTTCTTTCTTTTTTTAAAAATATTTTGCAAAGGAAAAACACTGGTAATATTTCTTGCTCTATATAACTGACAGATTCCTCAGGCAGCTCCCACAAGAGAGAAAGGAGCCTGGTGTGTGGTGAGTTGGTCCTTAAATATTTCTTCAAGCTTGTTTCTCTGGCTGTGTTAATAACCAAGTTTCATGGGGGTAGAACTTCCCCAGGCTCCCTTGAGCTGGACTGTTATCATGGCAGCAGCTGGAGATAAGCTGGACACAAAGAGGATTTGTGTCTCAGGAGGGTCAGTCCCTAGATACAGAAAGCACAGGAATTGTTCTCATTAGTAGGAAGTCAGTGGTAGGCACTCAGGGGCTTTCATCACATACCCCCAGTGCAAATGGCAACAGGGAGCAGGGCATCCTGGAGGGGTAGAGTGCTCCATGATGCTTTCACTGGACAACTTGAAACTTCCAGAGTGGACTTTCTTGGGAGATGAAAGACATTAAATGCCATGCACACTTATGAAGTTTTTCAGGGGAGGTAAGGAGTCCATTTAATATTAGTTCCCACCAATGACACTGCAGTGCCCTGGACAACATTTAGCTCATGATAGGTAGGGGCTTGAATATACTATTTGAATAAATGCATCTTTGTGCCTCAGTTTCTAGACCAGCTTAGAGCACAGCACTGACATGACATACACACATTTTTATACTTAAAATTTCCTTTAAATATGTTTTTTCATAATTTTTCATAATAGAGGGAAAGGCATGCTAAACGTACATTTCACACCTGAGTGAAAACAGCAGATCCCAAAACCATTCACTTGAGGAGGTCACCTGAAGAAGAATCATGGGAACACACACTCAAGGGGAAAAATTGCTATTGTAAGAATTTTCAATACCTTCTCTATGTATGGAATATGCTGGATTGGTTTTTGTGTTACTCCTGTTTTTTTCTGAACTTTATGCTGGTCCCTACTGCTGAGAAGTGATCTTAGAAAGCCCAGTTGTTCTCTTCTTCTTGTTCCTCCTCTAAGAAACGAGACACAGGAGTAGAATTGGATACAGAAAAGACCGGGACAGTCCTCATGCCACAGACACTCCTGACATGGAGCTAGGGGACCCCTTAGGCTGAACTGTAGGATCCACCTCCTAGCAATGTCATGGCAGGAAATGTGCTGGGCAGAAATGCCTATCTTTCTGCCTTTGGAAATTTCTGCAGCTTCTGCAAACAGACTAAAAGCCCCTTTCTATTCCTGTTTCTTCTCTACTTTCTTCCTTTTAAGGAAGTTAAAGCCCTAGTCAATTCTCCAGTGTGAAGCCTCTGGGTCCTTGGATCTGACAAAGGCTGAGGTGTGAAGATGGAGTGAAGGGGCTTAGGCCAGCTCCTGTCCAGGCCACATTCTCTCAATAGGTAGACACCAAGTCAGTCCCAGTCGAGAGAACTGGGAAATTTCCAATTTCTTGGAAATGCATAAGTTCACAGCTCTGGGTATTATGATGACATTTACTGATGACTCCTTTTGAGAATGGACACACACACAAACCACAAACTTCACCTCCTTCTTGGTTGGAAGTAGGGTGTGGACCCCAGATTGAGAATCAGTGACCTAGAGGGTGATCTCATGGTCATTTGCATTTCTTCCCAGCTTCCTCCCAAGGAGGGATTTACCCATACACATCATGCAGATGCCCTGGAAGCAGTCATGTGTCTGGACAGTCATAGTAGTCAGGCAGTCATGGGAACAGATGATGGCATAACCTGGAGGTTCATCAGTAATGTCCATCTTCCTCCATTCTGTATCTCTCATTCTTTACTCTTTCAGCCTCACTAAACAAAATGCCAATTTTTTCCACCCAACCAGTCAGCCTCCTGGACCTCACTACTTCCCATTAGTCAAGAGGCAAAGAACAAAGCCAGCAAACCAAAATGAATCCTTTTATTGTGCAATTTCCTTCTACCAGAAAAATTTCTAAAAATATAAACATGAGTCTCTAAAAAATACTCAGAATAAGATCTGTAATCTTCTTCCTCTTCCAAATTAGGGCCAAAATTTTTTTTTAAAACTTATGGGCTATGAATATGCATCTTCATATCATCCACATACATAACAATCAGAGATGTTTCTCTTTGTGCAGAGATGTTTCTCTTTGGAAGCTCATCTGCGATCAGGGTGAAGTCAGAGACAGAACTGAGGAGAAATGGAGAGAGAAAAGTCTCCTAGGTTCCAACTTCCTTATGCAGATATAGAAGATAGCCCCTCATTACCCTGCCCTCACGTGGAATGGGCTGCCCTAAGCCAAGCTCCACTGGACTCACTAGGAGAGATTTATGGGAGTATGGCTGCCATGCTGTAATCCAGGAAGGTGAGACTGGAAATGGACATAGAAACCAGTGGGACTATGAATGGGAGAGTTGGCCAGAGACAAAGCCCTCAGCAGAATTAGTAGTAAATTGTTCCTATTGGTCCTAGATAATACTTAGCCTGGAGCAACAGCATCTAACACAAGGTTCAAGCTCCAAGGGCCTCCTAGGTAACAGTGTCACCCCTACGGCAGGGGAATGGCTGAGTCATAGGCAGCTAGAGGTTGGCACAGGGTCCCAGGGCACCTTACTCAGCATCAGACATGAATTTGAAGAACTCTGGGGTCACCCTGGGACAACCTGGTGGGATTCCTTAGGTAATCCTGGGTCTGAGGGCCAGGATTCCAGCAGCAGCCTGGGTATGAAATAGAAACAAGTGGGGGCTGGAACTATTTGTACTAGGGTTACCACATTACCTGATCCCTCGAGGGCAGCAGGCCCAGAGTGTAGGCACTTGTTGAGTTTCCTGTCAAAGGGGCAAACCAAGCTTCTGCCTAGTACAGAGAGCTCAGATAAAACTGGTCTCACTCCCTGATATGCTTTTAGAGTCTCCACTCTCACATTCCCAGTTCTGTTTTAGGTGATGTTCTGAACCATTTTAGGAAAACTTTCAGGACACCAAATGCTAGTCCTGAGGATTTCTGACTTTGAAGGTGTTCTTAGAGTAAGGCAGGGTCTACATATGTGCTAACAGTCCTGCCTACCCCACCATGGCCTTGCAGGTACTCGGCTGCATGGACCCTCATGAGCAGAGAAGGAATAAGACTTTTCAGGGAGTATGTTGCAAAGCTTTGCTTTCTGGGGCAACAGAAGACAGAAGAAGAAGGTATGCGAGAGTGGAGACAAGGCTATACAGTTGCAGAACAAGAATGCGCCCACATGCCAGCGATCCCCACTGAAGCTTCCAGCTCCTGTAGGAGTTCACATGGATGTTTCATATGATGGTGGGAAGAGGAGCAGGGGCTTACTGATAATCAACTGGGAAGCCAGGCCTGGGTATCCCAGAGTTCATGGGTGAGAAGCCAATGAACAGAAAAGGGGAGGGCCCAGGAATGGTAGGAAGGGACCTGAGGCACAGCCTGCCCTGGCTGAACCTGTCATTCCCATTCTTCTCTTAGGATATTGGCCGTCTTGTTCAAAAAAAGAGATGTTATCTTCTGCTGCAAAGGCCCCAGGGGTGAGCTTACTGCAGGGTCTCCTGGCCACAGGAAGACAGCACAATAGGTCCCCTGGTGGGAGACAGGAATACAAAAGTAGGTTAACCCAGGAGGGCAGGAACTAATGAAGTTTGGAGGAACATATGTTCCTTAGACAGATCCAGAAGGAGCGGGCAGAAGACCACCACTGGCATCAGGATAGAACTAGGGAAGGGCAGGACAGAGGCCCCTCCAGGGAGGCCTGGTGCTGCAGGAGACTCAGGCAACTTCAAAAGCACAAAACACCTTGGGTTTAATCAAGAGGTTTGCCTCCAGTCTGGATCACATTCCAATCTCTCACATGCTTCACCCTGGCTCTCTCACTTACTGAGGCACTACTTCATTCTAGGCTGTGGGGTGACCCTGAAAAGCTGCTCTGATCCCCAACCACACTCTTCTCTGTCTTGGCTTCACTCCCTTACTTACTACCTCTGCTCTTCTTTCTCTTAGGACCACCCTTACTCTCCTGGGTTCTCTTCTCAAACCAAAATTAAAATATGCTCTACTGCCTCTGCTGGGGCCTGCCTAGCCCTGTCTTCACACACACAGCAAGGGAAGCCTGGCTGTTATTTCTGTGCAGGGAGCCCCAGCATTTTCCCAAGTGCCTAAAGGATGGGAAAAACCTTAAGAACCCTGAGTGATAGGTTAAGCACCTCCTCTGGCCCCACTCCAGGGACAGAGGAAAGATATCAGGGGCCTGCACTCTCTTGGGACCAGGAGAACCATGACTGGGCTGTGGTCGGGTTGTGTGGCTTTCTAGGACAGGCCCCATCATCAAGCCAAATCTATCATTCCTCACCCAGCCTTGTTGCCCCCTGAGGCAGGGATCACTGGGCCATGATGGAGGAGAGAGAGGAATCAGGGTTTGGGTGAGGAAAAGCAGGCAGCATATAGGAGACAGGCAAAGAGAAGTCCTGATGAAGATCCATCATTTCTGAGATGATGGCCCTATAATTCAATAGGAAGCTGGAACAAGCTTGTGGGTGAAAGAGTTCTAGTATCCCTGGGCTATAATCAACATCTAGAGGAGCTTACAGAAAATTAGGATCAAGGATGGCACCTCAGTCCTTTTGCCATTTGGCAGATAGATTCTTCAACTAGAACTACTTGTGGATTTTTAACCCTGTAACGTCTTGTGTGGAGATCCGCTTTCTGCTGGTGCCTTGTACAAGGAAGACAAAGGGCACTGTAGAGCTAGGGCCAGGGCCCGTGTGCACAGTGGAGGAGAAAGCAGAGGGAAGAGGGGTGCTTGGCAGGGAAGAGAACAGGTCTACTCAAAGGACAGCAGGTCTGGGTGAGGGCCCTCATTGTCAAGGCTGGAGGTCCGTGCCCGAGGAGGGGGGTTGCTGTCCTCCCAGGACTCAGCCAGGCTGATTGGGCTCACGTTGAGTTTGAGGCCATTCCTCTCAATGAGGCCAGGGGAGGAGGCTCTTCTGTGCTCAGTTGCCTTTAGCTTAGATTCATCTTGGCTGTCCTTGTGAATTAGGTCAGGCACCGATAGGGACACTTCGCCATTGGGCAGAACCTCGCCCCTATCTCCCATTTCCATGGTGGCCTCTGGCTGTGAAGCATCTGCTGGGGCAGGTTGGACAGTAAGAGGGGAGTCCTGGGACTGCCCAGGTGACAGCTCTGTCCCATACTCCAGACTGCTGAGGACGGGCTGTGATGATATCAGCATGTCCTGGGTGGTCTTCAGGGCCCTAGGTGTTCGCTTCCTCGTTATGGGAGGTGGAGGATCCAGGCGAGGAAAGGCCTCCTGGACTGATCTGTAAGATTAATAACAATAAATATGCATGCTTTATGAATGGCGAGATATCAGTTCACCCCATCGTCAAGTCTCTAACTTCAATTCCACCTTTAACTCACCCAAATGGGTGAGTTCACCCCTTGGGTGAATAAATGCTTCATTTCCTGAACCCATTCTGGGTTCAGGGTGCAGGTCTTAGCAATTTCAGCACAACAATGAGCTTTTGGCCTGTTCCATCCTTACTCAGTGTTCAGAGCAGCACAAAGTGCTGCCTGTGGCAGACAGAATAAAGATCATCAGGGAGTTGTGCCATATTAAAACCTATATAATAAGCCCCAGAGAGGGTATCACTGCTTCAGAAGCAGAGATGTTTAAAACAAGGCCTGGCTTGGTGTGGTGGTTTACATCTGTAATGCTATCGACTTAAGAAGCTAAGGCAAGAGATGGCAACTTTGAGGCTAGCCTGAGTAATGCAGTGAGTCACTATCTCAAATAAAAAATAAAGAGTGCTAGGGATAGTAGTAGTAGTAGTTCATTAGTAGAGCACCTCTGGGTTCAAACCCTAGTAACAAACAAAAAAACAAATAAATAAATGGAAAACAAGACCTGAAAGGACCTCTTGGTTGAAAGTGGAAGAAAGGGAGGGCAGCAGTGGGCTTCTCCCTTCCTGTGGTTCTCAGGCATCAGAATCCATCTGGGTAAGTTGCTAGGTAATACAAATTCAGCTCTGCCAAGTACTAACTATGTGACATTAAGCTACTTACTTGACCATTCTGAACTCAAGTCATAGGCAAAATGAAAATCTAATCTACCTCCCTGATCTCTGTGAGGGTTAGATAAAATGATGCTGTAAAGTATGCATATTTAGTGCTTGAGGACACCATGGGCGCTAGATAAGCATTCCTATGTGTACAGAGATGGAAGCCAGTTTCCATGAACATGGCCCAATCCTACTTACTGCTTTTCTTCACTTGATAATTCCATATCCTTTCCTCAGGGCTGTTCTCCATGGACACATAGCAGTCTGTCCTTGTACCTACCCATTCCATATAGAAATATTGGGTAGGTGGAGGGACTCACCTTTCATCCTCCAGCCAGGCCCCTGATGTCACGTCAGCCCCACCAGCCAGCTGAGCCCCCGCAGTCTTGTTGATCTCCATCACACCCACACTGTTGAGGCTAGAGGGCTCCTTTCTCCTCAGGAGGTCGTTGACTTTGGCCCCCATGGCTTTGCCTAGGTTCTTGAGATGCTGGCTGCTCCCCACCCTCACTCCTGGCCCACCAGGCTCTGAAGAACCTAGGGTGGTGACTGAACTGGGGGCCACAGGTCTGGAGAGGTGGGGGAAGGAACGGCTCGACTGGAGCTTCGGAGTGAGGGCTGTGTTCAAATTCTCAAACATGCTGTGGTCAACTATGAACAAAGAAGGAAGAAAGAGAAACTGATGAATAGAGGGGAGTAGGACCATACCACTGGGCTTTTATTTGCTTTATACCATGCCCCAAACTTGTAACTCCTTAAGGACTCAGAAGCATTCAAGAAATAGCCAGCAAAGATGCTCTTGGACTTTCCAGTACAGTTTTCTTGATGGGACATAAACCAGAAATTCCAGTTCTGTCCCACCCAAGTTAATCAGTGACTGATTAACCATAAAAAGGCAAACATTCCTTTAAATCAACCTCTTTGACTCAAGCTTGATCCCTCTACCTGGGGTTACCAGGCTCTTTGAAGTAAACAAAAAATGAAAATGAAGCAATGAAATGTGACATGTTTACATTGCCACAAACACATGCTGAGCTCTCTGACTCGGGCGCTGGAACAGAAGCCCGTGGAGGAATGGCAAGTATGAGGCTTGGTGCTGGATGTTCCCCCTCTGAAAGCCACAGGTATAGCACATTTTCTCCAAGGAAAATGGGCCAGCAGGTCCTTAGGTCTCCTGGGATGGAACTGGGAGACTGGGTCAGCTCCTGAGCAGAGAGGCCATGTAGTGGATCAGAACCAGCTCATACCAAGTGGACAGGCACTCACTCAGTGGCAGTAAAGCCAATTCTCACAACAACCTAATGTGGGGAACATGGTAAGACATCTATTTATAAATGAGGGAGGGGCTCAGAATAATGAACTGCCAGGGCCTAATGTCACCATGCTAGCTGATGGTGAGTTTGGAATAGAACTTCTAACTCAGAGCTCAGGCCTTTTTCTCCTGCTTTCCTCTGACTTGAACAGCTGCCTAAATATACCTGGTAGATTGCCCTTCTCTTGGGAATCTCTCTTTGACCTGAACAATGAACTGGAAGGACTGGGTATGAACCCATTGGGTTGTATACATCTGTAGGGCAGAGGTCATGCATTGTCCATTTTGTCTTCAACACCTAGACTGAGTCTAGTACTTAATAGGTACTCAATAAATATTTTGAATTGAATTTCTAAAATCAATTTTATAGATGGACAATTCAGAAGGCCAAGATGTTAGTCCCAAGGTTTGTTGTTGAAAGGGCTCTAGGTTATGCTATCCATACACTGGCATACAATAAGCATCATCTTCCTACCTCAAAAACCCACCAGTAGTCAAGGCAGCCAGATTCACTCTGGGGCTCTGAAATTGGTTCTGAGTTGTCCATACCAACTGCCCCAGATATTTTGCCAGTCTCGGAGAAGAACAGGTTCCATTTGGTCCAGAGGTTACTCTCCTTGTTCACACATTCACTAAGCCTTTCCTAAGAATAACTGAGGATAGTGTATTTTCCTAAGAATAACTGAGGATAGTGTATTTTTGCTTCTATTGGATATTGGCATAAAGCAGTTCTTTTTCTGCCCTGTACTACTGAGTTCTGGGTCAGGGGGAGCATTTCTCTTTCTTGAGGTTTTTTCTTGAGGTGGCAGGGAGAAAGCCATTGGAAGAAGGGTGGGGACTCTGCCCTGAGTATGTGAGCCCCATGGTTTTACCTCTGTAATGGCCCCTAGCCTATGTGAAGGTGAAAGCACTATTGTGGGTAGGGGATGTGCCAGGTAATTTGGATTACAGCATCTCTGGGATAGAGGGCCCAAGCTCTCTGGACTCCAGATGTGTACCTGCCATAGCAGTAGGAATTCCCACTCACCCCACAACACACTGGGACCTTGACTCCTGTTGCAGAGAATAACCACAATTTACCTATCATGTCTCAAATCCCTCTCATTTTCCTTACTCATGTACTCTGCAAGGTAGCAAAGATTATTTGGAAACAAAACAATTCATTACCTTCCAAACCAGAAAGAATATGGGCCATATTCTTGGAATATAAAATCATAACAAAATGCTTCAGTGGGATACATTGGGAAAAGTAAGCTCTCCACCATTTCCTGGATCAGAACTTTCTGTGGGAAGTTTCCTTAGTGATTTAAGATGAATTTTCAGAGCAGACACATTCATCTTTTTAAAGTGTAAATGCAGAAACCTCCTGTCAGAGTGATTTCTAAATTATGAATTATGAGTAAAGTATGAATAAATTACTATTATTATTTTTAAAACACACTTTTTATTAATAAGCAAATAACTTTTTGATTAGGCACCATTTTGGATTCCCTGTCCTGCTTGTTCTATACCCTTCAAAATCTAGTCTATAAAATAAACTGAATTCCTAAGTCACTTAAAAATAGCCTGTCATCTACCCTCTTTACAATTGTCTAAATCTTTCTGGTTAATATACCTGTCTTTGTAATAAAATGGTAAGTTCTTTGTGGGAGACTTTTCTTTAGCACTTTTCATTTTCTGCAATGTCTGGCTTAGGGTCTAGTGTGATAGTAGGCATTTAATGGTAGTTTAATTGATGTTCACTTTTAAATTAATTCTTAAAAACTGGGTGCATGATAAGCTGACAGCGCAGAGAAACTGCTCACAAGTCTATTTCCATTTATAAAAACCACCCAGAAACTCCTCTATAAAGTCATTGTTGGGGTTCTTGAGGTCAGGAGAAACTGCCCTTCTTTCCAAAGTGGGCCTGCCTGGGGCCTCCATCCCCAAAACTGAGGGTTGTGCAATGAGTCTCTTTTCTGCTGATGACTCTAATGACCCCTGCCACTATCCCTCCTCCCTCAGGACAAGAGGTTTGGTGATTCTGAAAATAATGGTGATGGAGGAAAGAAACAATAGAATCCCTGCTGGATGGCCCTCCCAATAGCAACCCCCGACATGCATATACACAAGTTGAGGAGGGCATCTGGGGACATAAGTCATCCACAAGAAAGAGGGTATCTTACCTGTCCGAGAAAGGGGCTCGGAAAGCAGGTGGGAAACAAATGAGAGAAAGACATATTTTATGTAGTGACCAGCCACTTTGAGTCACCTGCTGTATGGGTCACCAGCAACAGCACATGAGAGAGGATACAGCATTCAAGATGGAGGACATGCTACTAGGAGTGTAAAAAACCCTAGAAGGACCACATTCCCATAAACTCTTCAATAACTAAACCAAAACAGAGTCATATTTTTAAAACTTTTCCAATAGCACTTAGTTATTTGGCCTCTCAAATTCCCCCCCCCCAATATTTTAAGCCCCCTTTACATTAAATATACTTTGAGTTTCCAGTTGATAGTGAGAGAAATGTGATGGGCTAAAGCAGAAAGAAATTCTAGGTCCCCTGGGTCTGAAGTACATCACTCACATGTATGCTATTTACATTTATTACGTGTATATAAATTGCTAGACTTTAGCCAGAAAGACATTCATCCACTCCAACTCAGAGTCTAAATTAACAATATGAAATCGCTAGTGCCTCAAAAATGCCAAAGTATTCAACTTCAATTTGTATCCCAGTGTGTTTTAAAATTCCAAATCAGACCAGGAGGAAGGAACAGTGAGAGAAACCAGGTACTGCCACTGTCCTTCAATGTTTAAATACTGGGAATAAATAGATATGGAAAGACAACTCTGGGTTCTGGGCAGAAGTTGATGGTACCATGCTCCTGCATAGGCCACACCACTGTGACAGGAGCCATACACTACCTGAAGTAAAGCACTGATAAGTAGCTCGTTGACAAGTTGTGACAATCTGGAATGGGGCATCTTCAGCTTATCTTTCAAGGACTCATAGTCATCCTTCAGGCTTACTCCACATCCCACCAGTACACAAAGTTGTTAAACGACAAATCAAAGCAGAGAGGAGAGGCAGCACTGCCTCCTTGGAGCCTACAGTCTCACCAGCAAATTGACTTAAAACAATGAACAATGTCCATTTGTGTTTTAGTCACTTGCAGAAAAGAGCACCAACCATTGAAAACATGTCTAATACTTATTCTTTGGAAATATACATTAAAGTATGTAGGTATAAAAGGACACAGTTTCACAACTTACCTTCAAATACTCCAGAAAAAAAATTATGTGTACACATACATACATAGAGAGGGGAAACAAGGAGGGAAAGCTAAATCAAATAGGGTCAAATGTTAGCAAGAGAAAAATCTATAGAGAGGGTCTATGAATGCTCTTTGTATCAATTTTGGTTTTGCAAATTTTATAAATTTGAAGTTATTTCCAAAAAATATTTAAAAATGTATAACCCTACACTCCGTTTATGATCTATCAAAATGTATAAATACACTCTACTTCCAGGTACAACTAATTAGAACAAAACAAAATTTTAAAAAATTTATACCCTAAACCAAAACAAACCAACAAACAAAATGAAAAACAAAAAACAAACTAAAACAAAAAGATTTAAAAGACAAACAAAAATATTCACTGGCAAGTAAGGAAGAAGAAAAGCAAGACAGTCATTCAGAGAAGACACAGGTTCCCAGAGCTGGGGAGCATGGCAAAATCAACAGAGAAAAGTGACAGTAGTAAAGGGGACAGACAACACCACTATGATATTGCTACTGTATTCTTCCTACTCCCTAGGTGTTCTCAGACAGGGCAGAGCACAGAGAAATGACAAGTCAAAAATATTTAGCAATTAAAAGGGAAAAAAAAGGAATCTTGCTTACAATAGACTACATCCATCTTTCAGAGGTGTAACCTAGCTGGTCAATGGAATCATGTGACCTTGTGATGTCAACTGTGCTCAGAATGTTTATCGTCTGGACAACCCAGCCAGCCTCTTGGGAGCAGGCGTGTGATCGTCATACCCCGCAGTGGTCAAAATATGGAAAACTTCTCACTCCTCAGCATCTCTGGACTTCGAATCTCTTCCTCTGCCCTGAGCACTTTTCCTGACATTACGCCCTCACATGCCACCAGTTTACCAGGTAAACTATGGCACCACTAGGACCACAAAGATGTAGGGTTTTAGGAAGTTTTTACTTAAGTGCCTTACCAGATCATGTCACAGGACCACAATTTAGTGAGAAAGCCAAATTACACAGGGGAGAAAAAATTTTTTCAAAATGCTACATTCCAGGTAAGTAATTCCTGCTATTTAATAATTTCTGACCAGGAAAGAATGGGGGAAACACATGTCAAAAATTTTCCCCCTAGAGCCTAAGTGAAATTTCAAGGTGGTAATCTGTCTACATAAAGAGCAGGTACTTGTTTTAACAAGCTGGAGAAGACTGAGACTTCTATCATCAGGTGATGGCTAAGCAGCTGGGGAACTGATAAGCATATCATGGAATAAAGTTGGACACTGTGAAGACTTGCTAGTCAAAGTGTGGGTCCCAGTCCTATATCAGCAACATCACATAGGAGCCCATTGGAAATGCAGAATTGGCCAGGCATGATGGTGCATGCCTGTAATCTCAGTAACTGGGGCGGCTGAGGCAGGAGAATCACAAATTTGAGGCCATCCTGAGTCATTTAATGAGATTTTGTTTCAAAAAGCAAAGAAAAAAAGAGAGGGTGGGGGTAGGGGCAGGGGGAGAAAGAAAAGAAAGGGCTGGGGATGGCAGTGGTGGAGCATCCCTGGTTCAATCTCAGTACTGTAAAGAAAGATAGAGTTCAGGGCCCCACCCCAGACCACCACATCAGAATCAGAATCTGCATTTTTAACAAGATCTCCAGGTGGTTCCCAAACATATAAAAATTTGAGACAAACTGGAATAGTTCTCCTAAATATCAGTTAATATACCTGACATTTATAAGTCTGTCACTCAAACTGAGCACAGTTACTGCCCTGAGATTTGGAGCAGATCCACTTTTTATCAAGTGTTAGCAACCACTCTAGTGTGTGCCATGCAGCAAGGGCCCACATGACCCTACTCTGGCTGTGGGCATGAGATGCTTCAACTAGAGAAACTGGTTTCTCACCCTCAAAGGGACCATGTAACACAGCTATGCAGCCCATGACCAGAGCTCACTCTCTGGATCCAGAGCACCCAAAGGTCTGCAGCGTAGAGTGAAGTCACACATGATAAACTGCAGGAGGGTCAGGTACGGGCTAGGGTGAACCAGAGAGGTGTCATCTGGACCATATATATTTTTTTTAAGTACTGAAGATTGAATCCAGGGTCACTCTACTACTGAACCACATCCCTGCCCCTTTTAGTTTATACTTTGAGACACAGTCTCCCTAAGTTGCCCAGGCTGGCCTTGAGCTTACCATCCTCTTGTCTCAGCCTCCCAAACTGCTGGGATTACAGTTGTGTACTACTGTGCCCAGATGGCCACCTCTCAATGCACTCTTTCCAGAGGATCTTTCTTAGGTTTGAATGAAACTTCCCCATTTGGAATTCCCCAAGATGTTATCCAGAATAGCTATGCCTAGTTGGATTTGAGAGGTCACTGTTTGAATTCAGTTTTGAGATCCCTTGATGTACCAAAGGTATGTCTTGGGGAATCCTAAGAAGAAGGCTCCCAACCTTGCTCAGCTCACCAGAGTGTTTCTTCTATAACCCAGATATTACAAAGACAGCAGTACCCACTGAGGTTTCCAGCCCAGCTCAGGCCCTGCCATTCCAGTATCAAAGCAGTGCTCTCCGGCATGGGGTGCATAACACAGTGCCTGCACCAGGTGAGGCCTTCCCCAATTCCGGGTTGGGGCATGTGGGAAGCTGAAGATGGACAGGGGTTGCTCCCCTAAGGGAAGGGTGTCTACAAGCTGGATCACCATGTGCTACCTTCTGTTTGTTCCTTCCTCCTCTAGTAGATACCCACAGGCCTGTGAGGCCTCTTGCCTCTTCTCTCCAACTCTCCAAGTTGGTGCGGATCAGTTTCTGAGTGAGTTGTTGAGGGATCAAGATAGGCAGTGAGGCTGAGAAAATGGTCACAACAACTGGTGGCAAAAGAAGGGACTATAGGAAGTTGAGGTCAGGCTGCTTGCTGGGCTACTTGTTGAGGTCAGAGGAGTAGGAGGACAAAATATCTCCAGGGAGGGAAGGACCTGACAGCAAGGTTTAGTGCCTGGACATCCAATAGCCATTTGTACCAATGGGGGGGTGGGAAGAAGAGGAACAAATTCCTTACACTGTTCTTCCCACCCCATTTCCCATGCATTCTCAAGTCGCCATCAAGGTAAAGTGGAAGTCACCCAAGATCATGTCTGACTGCCTGTCTTCTTGCCTTGCTGCTTTCTCCTGATAACTTCCAGCCACCTCAACTTGACTGTCCCCCTGCCTGCAGCCCAAGGCTCAGACTCAGCCCTTTCCTTTGCAGACTGCACCTTGGGGGACACCCAGAATGGGGAGCAGCTAAGGCGGAACTGCACCATCTACCGGCCCTGGTTCTCCCCTTACAGTTACTTTGTGTGCACGGATAAAGAGAGCCACCTGGAGGCCTATGGTTTCCCAGAGGTGGAGAGGGAAGAGGGTAGGGGGGACAACTGCCTTCCTGAGGACATGGCTGAGAGCATCTGCTCATCATCTTCCTCCCCAGAAAATACATGCCCCCGAGAGACCACCAAGAAATCCAGGCATGGCCTGGACTCCACAGACTACATCACATCCCAGGACATCCTAATGGTCTCCAGGTGGCAACCCGCCCAGCAAAATGGCTACAAGTGTGCGGCCTGTTGCCGCATGTACCCCACCCTTCACTCCCTCAAGAGCCACATAAAGGGGGGCTTCAAAGAGGGCTTCAGCTGCAAGGTATACTACCGCAAGCTCAAAAGCCTCTGGGGCAAGGAGCAGAAGGCCCGGCAGGGGGACAGACTCTCCTCCGGGAGCTGTCAGGCTTTCAAGTAGTCCGGCTAGACACCTCAGGTACATAGGGGACAAAACCTATTTATGTCTCTAGAGAGATGCCAATAAATCAAAGTTAGCCACAGTCTTCTGTCAAGTCTGAGGTCACCCTGTAGTCCATCCCAGTACCCAGTCAGTCCTCATCCCCTTCTTCTAATGGTTGGCTAACAACACAAGGCCCATTTCTCAGCCTATCCTTTCCTCTCCTTCTAAATAAAGACCATTCCTGAAGTCTGGGACTATCCTCCAAGACAGTGGTTCTCAAAGTGAGAGGCTCCAGACCAACAGTATTAGCATCCCTTGGGAATTGTTAGAAATGAAATTCTCAGGCTCCCCTCAGACCTACTGTGTCAGAAATTCTAGGGTGGGAGCCTAGCCACCTGTGCCCTTAACCAGCCTTCTGGGTAACTCTGAAGCAGGTCAGACATGAGAACCTCTGCTCTAGGATCCAGACTTCTGGTCAGATGCTATAAGATCAGTCTTTGCCCTGTACTGGGGAGGAGAATTTGGATATCTTCCCCTATTTGCAGGGGAAGAATCCCTACAATTTGAAAGGCTTCCTAGATGTAAGATCTTCTGAGCGGGTGGGATATAACACACTCCTGAGCTTCATTAAGGCAGAAAGAGATGAAGAGGACCAAGCCGGTCCCCAACATATCCACCACAATCATTCACTTAGAACGGGCATCTCTTGCTGAAGAACAAAGGCAACTTTGACCCTGGGTACATCTTTTCATGGCTATTTTGAGTCATGTCAAAAGGGGCAGGTAAGCTGGGAGTGGTGGTATATGCCTGTAATCCCAGCAACTGAGAAAGTTGAGGCAGGAGGATTGTCAAGTTGGAGGCCAGCCTGGGCAACTTAGAGAGACCCTGTGTCAAAATCTAAAAAGAGGACTGGGGAGAAATTTCAGTGGCAGAATGCACTTGGGTTTAATTCCTAGTAAGGCAAAACAAAACAAACCAGCAACCAAAAAAGGGCAAGTTAAAGTGAAAACACGTTCCCTAGTGCCAATAAATGTGCCCAGTGACAGCCCTGACTCTTACTTCATTTCTATATGACCTTACTGCCAATCTGACCCAGAAAGATAGGTGAGTATCAGGGATGCAGCAAGGACATTTATTTTGCTCATTATGTGATTTTAAAAAAAGAAAAAAGGTTGAATGCTTGCTGGTCTTATTTTCCTCTTGTTTCAGTTCCTTGATGATTCCGTGGGCCTCTAACTGCCATGGGGCATTTCTGGTCAGGGACTTGGCACCAATCTTTCCTTATTTTTTGGCTCCCCCATAATGGGCCAGGGGTGGTGTGGAGGGTCTTCCCTTGTCCTTCCAGAGGATATACAGTAACTTTTCTTGGGGCCTTACTTTATGGTTTAGCAAAGCTGCTCCTCCTTATCATTGTGCTGCTGAAGATCAACTGTTGTTTTTTTTTCATTCCCCACGGAGTGAGAGAAACTTGGCTCAAATTCCTATTGCTTCATACACTGTGAGACTGCCCCAGGGCCCACACTTGCCACTTCTACTTCTCTCCTGTTCACCCCACCCATTCAGAGTCTGGAGTTTGTCACTTTCAGAAGCCAGGACTTGTAGGTCATGACCTGTCCACAGTGGGGTGGGGTGGTTTCTAAGGCAACCTTGACATCATTCTCATGACACTGTTCCCTGAGGGACCAGATGAGTGACTGGGAAAATTGTTTTAGTCCTCACTCTGAATTTGTGTTTCTTAACTGGAAAAGACACCTGAGCCCTAGAAGATTTCTCTTTACATACATGGCTGTGCAAGTGTGTCACCCCTTGATGGAACTCCTGAGCAGGTATAGAGAGAAGCACATTCAGGGGACCAGGAGGCCACTCATAGTCTCACCATTATTTGGAAGAACCAGGAATGGAACTGGTTCCTAATCTTCTGTCCTCTGCCAATCCATGCTCCCTCCTCCAGGGCCTCTGTATCACAGTACCAAATAGTCAAGAAAGGAAAAGCGGTCTGATGGCCAGCACAGACGCAGGTAGAGAAAACTAAAAGAGAAACTGTACTGTACTCTGAGTCACTGCCAGGCACTCCCTGTTGGGTGCTTTAGCTTTTGTTTATTTGTTTATTTGATTTATTCATTCTCTTAGCAATACTGGGGATTGAACTTGTCCATGCCCAACAAGTGCTCTGCCACTGAGCTACATCCTTGGCTGGGTGCTTAAAATACAATCTTCTTTACTCTGATAATTGTTTCATGTACTATCCCATTTGACAGACAAGAAAATAAAGCTTAGTTTAGTTCACTCAGCCAAATAGAATAGAGGGTGTGATTTTTCTGACACTTCCCATTTTCTCCCTGGCCTGGCCTGGCAGAACATCAGGCCTAACAAACACTCTGCCTTCAAAATAGTTAAATGTTCCAGTCCAAGAGTTTAGAAATGAGAAAGGTGAAGGCTGTTCTGTGAGATCCTGGGGCTTACTTCTGAAAAACTCCTTCCTTTCCCAGTGTTGTTCCTCTGTCTTATTTTAGCTCCACAAAGGGAAGCTCACTTTCCCAGGAGTCAGGAATGTTCTGCTGAGCTGTGTGGCAATGAAGCCATAATTCTTCCTGGTAGGTATGGAGAGGAACCTGTTTTGCTCCCTGTATGGACATTTCTAAAATGGGCCCAATCAGACTCCTACCAAATTACATACCTCAGACATTTAGTGAGGGGGGTCAGTGAAATTATATAATCTTGATCTTAGTTATATTGGAAACTATCTATGATATAGTACTTTTTTGTGCATTCAAAATTCTGCTTTCGCCAGGCATGGTGGCACACATTTTAATCCCAGCTATGGGGGAGGGGAGACTGAGGCAGGAGGATCACAAGTTCAAGGGCATCCTGGGCAACTTAGAGACAACCTGTCTCAAGAAAAAAGTACAAAAGGGCTGAGGCTATAGCTCAGTGGTATAGCACTTGCCTAACATATATGAGGCATGGGCTTAACCCCTAGAACTGCAAAAATGAAACAAAACTCTGCTTCTACCCACATATTTTAACTCTTCGTTGTAGCGGGCTCTCCTGTGTATAACAGGATATTCAGCAGTATCCTTGACTTCCACCCACTATGTGCCAGGAACATCCCTCCCCTAACTGTGACAAAAATGTTTCCAGACATTTGTCAAATGTTCCCTGGGGGAACAAAATTATTCCCAGTTAAGACCAGTTGTGTTCCATATAAATTGCAACAGAGGGTGCCATCTCCCCACTCCTTCAAGGAACATGTGAATTCTTTCTAAACCTCATGCCCTTGGAACCATGTCACAAAAGTGATGCTGCCTGGCTTGGAAACTGTGTGGAGGAGAGGGGGACAGAAGGAACAGGTGAAATAGAAGAAGCAAGAAAAGACAAAAGTTTTTAGAAATATGAAAGGTTTATTTAGCAAAAGCCACTAGACTAGTGACAACATCCAGGGAGTAAGTGCACTTACATTAACAGAATCTTTTCCCAGAGAGTTGATCCAACAGAGTTAATGACACAACAGTTTTGGGAAATAGAGGGATGCGGGGAGAAGGGATAGGAAAGTAGGAGGAAGCAGTCAAGCAAAGAGTAAATAAAGGCATACAACTCCTAAACAAGATCAGTTGAGAGGAATGAGACTAGAAAGAGGTTTTACAGATAGTATTGACATAAGCAGGAATATAAGGAATATAATTTTTAGTCCCCATATGCAGTCCATCCTGTGCAGAGAAATTCTTTTCTGGCTCTGCAACTGTGAGAGCCTCATGTGCCCAAGAGTCTGCTGGCACCTGGGGTGGGCTGGCCACCAATAAGGTAGGGGACCTTGGTGTCCACATGTCCTCTATATATGGCAGAGTAGAAAGATGAAAAAGAAGGCCAAGTTGAGTTAGCAGAGCAAGAAGCAAGGAGGGAGGAGGACAGAGTGACATCACTGAGCAATCAGGTCTGCAATATTTCCTTTTCTGCCCAGTTGGTCCCAGGGAAGGTGGGTGGGTGGTGACACTTCAAGGCTTCTAGATATGTCCTTCATCTCAGCTCCACACACCAAGTGTGCACAGATTTGAGTCACACTAGGGAGGGTGCCAACATATGAATGAATGCCCCAGGAAGGGCCTGAATCAGGAAAAGGGTGAGATAGAGGCAGGTGGAAACCAAGGGCAAAAGTTTTGAATGGGTCCTAAGTCAGCATCACAGATAACTTACTGTAATTATTTAATCTCATCTCCATTTCTTCCTTCCCTTTACAAGTTTTTTGAGACCATTTTATAGACATTTTATTCCCCATTCATTCCCCACCCCATTCTATATAAGCATTCTGCATCCAAAGTCCATACACTTAATCCATGAGCCTCTGGCTTTATCCTTACCTCCTGCTTCAGGCAGTGGACCTTGAGAAACAGACCTTCTACTCGCCTGGATACTCAAAATCCTGATGGTCTCAAAAGTCCAAGACTTAAGGAATCTTGGGTTAGGATTTCATAAACCAGCTAGGCTGAGCCAAAGTGGATTCCTGATAGTTGCTCCTTTTGCTTTGTGAATCTCACATTCCCGGTTCTTCCTTCCCTGTGTATCTAGGCCTACTTCCAATGGTTAATTAGAGAATATAACATACAGAATCATGCCTCTCCAACTAGACACATGTTAGGAAAATGACAAAAATCTATTGTTGATCCCTGGAGGAGATCCCTTTTCTCTTTTCTCCTATCACTTCTTACAAGCCTACAGTCAGTACACACACACACACACACACACACACAATCCCATCCTACTTCCACTGATACCCTCATGCATCAGAGAGGGCTATTTAAAGCTCTGTTTATTTCCTTTAATTTGGATTTTCCAATCTAGAAGAAATCCAACTGTGGCTATAAGAAAGGGCTGAGTTTGCATTTATATAAATTCCAAAGTAAAGCTGGGGTTGAAGAACTTCATTTGGGGCAATTACATCCTTATCAATTGGCCACATAATAATACTGCAGTCTGATCTATAGTTTGTAGCCCAGGATGAAGATTTCTTCCCCTCAAAATATGACTCAAGCATATCTGAATCCTTTCTTGTGGCATCTGAATATCTGTTATCAGCCACTTAAGGCCTTATGGGAGCAAAAGGAGCTTTTCCTCGCATGCCTAGTCAGTCTATTACTGAGTGGAGATCCCTAGGCAAGGCCTAGATGGTAAAAGATAAAGGAGTTGCACATGGCACTTTTTATACGTGTGCTCAAGGCACGCACCCACAGATACATGGGCCAGGGTGGCATGGCTATGTCCCTGATCCAGGTGGCAGTGATTCTCAGCTAGCATTTTACATCCATTTTGTTTGTATGCAGTAAAAACTGACCACTACTGCCCAGTGGAGGGGACAGGTGGAGAGGTAAGGCAGGGTCTCTGGGTCTCTGAGAGTTTCACAGAGGCAAAGTGGCTGCAAAAGCTTTATCTGGCACAGCCTGAAGCAGAACAATGGGCACTTCCTATCCTGTGTTTGTACAATCTGGGCTACAGGCAGGAGGCAAGCAAGGCAGGGCTTCCAAATTGAAGAATCAGACATAAGTGATTTGTGGTAGCAAACAGGCTGTCCTCCCCCTGGGCTCTCTTACATCAAGGGTCTGAATGATGTTAACGCTCCCAGGCTCCCTCTGAAGCAACATCTAACATTGAGCTAGAGAAAAAGTTTGGATTCAGTTTCCTCTAATAGCTTATTCACTGTGACTTATGACACATCCAAATTCCATGCTCACAATGAAAGGAATAGTCTGACTTTTGCAGCTCAGAACATTCAACCTCTATAATGTCAGCAAGGGCCTGGAGAAGGAACTCTCCCATTAAGGTCAGGGAAGGGTTAGGCAACTCAGCATCCTAATATCCAAAGTACCTGAGATGGTACTACTGGCTTCCCTTTGTGGTCAGGACCATGGAGATGAGAATGAAAGGGCCACTGGGGCATCACACAACAGCAGAGGAGCCTGATAGTGCAATGTGTGGGGGTGGGGTAGCAGGTCTTCCAGCAGTCAGGTGGTCCTGAAGAGGGACCCTCTCCCAAAACCATGGGCTCTGGAAAGCCTATTCCCACCATTCTTTAGTCAGGGTAAAGACAAGTTGATTTGCTGTGGGAATCCAATTTCTTCCCCATTTACCCTTCAAAGTGAAATCCTAATCCTCCTCTGAAGCCTTACACTCTTCGGGCCCCTGGGCATTATCCACAGCAGTGTGCCTTCGAAGGCCACCTCCCTACCAGGCAGCAGCCAGACATGACCCCACCACACCACAGCTGCCACCTCGGCACTTCTCCTCGCCCGGCACCTACACAGCTATCTCATCATCCAGGCTGTCGCCCAGCTCCTGCCTCTGCAGGACATTCATCAGGCGTGGCAGCTCTTCCTGGGACCACGAGTCACGTTCCTCACTCTCGTCTGTGTTGGACTCGTACTCCGAGGCGATGCCTGACTCTCGGAACTTGATGAGCTCCAGGCCGCCCAGGAGCGGCTCACCCTGGGTGGGATGTGGGGTGTCCTCGGGCGGGAGAAAGCGAAAGCACTCCAGCTTCACCAAGCAGTCACGCCTACCTAAAGGGCTGCCCGCTGGGTGGGCAAAGTCAGCCAAGCCCGCGCCCAATGGCGGAGAGTGCAGGTCCTCTGGCTTGGGGGTTGTAGGATCACAAAGCACAGGCAGGGCTCCAGAGCGGAAGGTGATCTCCAGCAAGCTGTCCTGGGAGCCCACTGCAGTGAGACAAGAAGGAAAGGAGATGCAATATCAGGCTAGGTTCTGGTTTGGGAAGCCATCCTTTCCCTACAATCTGAGCCCCTGCAGGGTCCTTCTCTGACTAATACTGCAGCACCTGGCTGGGCTAAACATATGTAATCCCTTCTTCCCACCCTCAAAACACCAGACACTTAGTTGCAGGGGCTTCCTGAGAGCAGTAAAGGCAGAGTAATGAGAACCATGTGATGATTTGGGGAAGGCTACTGAGTGACTTGAATGGGATTAATGGCAAGGAAAAAGGTACCCACTCAGAGAACCATGCTAAAAGCATGCAGAAATCTTTATAGAACCTTGTAAATCAGCATTAGTTAGGAAAGAGCAGGGTCTCAACAAATATAAATCTGAACCATCCAGAGAGGCATACAGAGTAATGAAGTACAGGGGCTCACAGCTCATGCCTTTGGGTCCCTTTAAAAATAGACTTAAGGGTTAGGGATATAGGTCAGTGGTAGAGCACTTGACCACTATTTACAAAGTCCTGGGTGAATAAATACAGACAGACTTGAAGCCCAGCCCCAGACCTACTGATGGGGACCCAGTAATATGCATTTTTTAAAAAAGCTCACAGGATAGTTTGGGGGGAACTACTGGTATAGTTTGAAAAACATTAATTTTGTAATTAGACCTGGATGTGAATCTGGGCTCCACCCCTTGCTAGTCCTGTGACTTCGAACTAGTTACTTAACCTCTAGTAGTCTCTTTCCTCTTCTATAAAATGAGTGGAACAACATCTACCACCACAGGGATTAAATGAGCTCACATAAAACATGCACCACATGTTTAATGGCACAATAGGTGATCAGTGGATATTTGTTGGTCTGCAGCCAACATGGACTCTGTGAATGCATACAACCCATGTGTAAGACCAAGGTGAAGGCATAGCGATGCACCACCATTACTGCTTTCCAGCCCAGATTGGAGGTGTCTGGGTACAGGTAGCACATTAGGCCAAGTGCCAGGCAACTTCCACCACTGAGTAGCAAAGCTGTTTCTCCAGTTGCTCTGCTCCTTTTATCTATTAAGTGGACATAATGTTAGTCAGATTTTTCTATGCAAGGGAGTTGTGAAATTTGTAATGCATGCAGAGAGTCAACTATTAAACAGTTTGAGGTCTCCCACAGAGTTCACAGAGAACATGACACCTATTAGGTGTTCAGTGTATTTTGATTGGAAAAGTCCTCTCAGAAAGAAATGGGATGCCTTAGGATATACAATGCCTGAGCTTTCATCAAATAGAGAGCATGTGGCCAAGTCAGGCTGCTGGATTTGAGGGCAGCCAAACTTTGCTCTGGCCCTGAAATTCTATAATTCATGTAGTATACTGACAAGATAAACAAAGCTGCCTATTTTCTGCTGGAATACAAGAGCAAAGTCAGGGGTCTAATAAAGTATCCCCCAAAGCTTTAGGGAAAATAGCATGTGTTTTCCAGAGCTTGTACATAGGGAGATGTGGCTTGGCAGAGCACTGGCTTACTGGCGTTCTGTCCTGACAGCTTCAGCTCCAGCTCCTGCACCTGCTTGACCAGCAGGGAGATGTGCTGGAGCATGTCCTTGTTCTGCAGCAGAAGCTGGTGCACGCGAGCCTGGGCCTCCAGCCGAGCCGCAGCCTCAGCAGCCAACTGATCCTTCAGCAAGTGAACCTGCAGAGAGGAGGAGGAAGGGAAGAGAGAGAGGAGACAGGACAGAGAAGAGAGGGACATGAATGCAAATGAGAGTTGCCAGTGGATGGCTAGGACCAGAGATGCCCTCCACATTCAACTCAAGACAAACTCTTTCACAATGAAGTAGCCACCTGAGCTTATAATTTGGGAGGAGGAGCCAAAAGCTACTTGGTCACTGCCCCTGTGGATCTCTCTGATTGTCTGGTAGGATGGCCATGATGTATCACTCAGGTACTACTCTGAGCCCCACAACAAGGACAAGAGACAGGAAAGGGCCACATCCTAACATATACACTAGCCACCATCTATCCCTGCTGTGAGAATGCCATCTGCACACAACATAGCATTACCATGTTGAGGGAGATACTATTATCTTGTATTTTAAAAAACAAAACTGATACATTGACCTACTTGCTAAGAAACAGTGTCACAACAACCACATGTAATTTTTCCTTTCCCCTCCTTGTACACAAATATAACAAGAAATTGGAAGCACTAAGTTAGTGAACTGGTTGTAATAAAGCCTTCCTTCTCATGTCTGTGGATGCCAACTTCTCTGCCCAACTGTCTGTTCTCTTGTTACTTCCTATGGAGACACCTGGGGTAGTGATTTCTTCCTGGAAGAAGTCAAATGTTTGCTGAGTGACTGATAACAGGGCCTCTTTGGCAACCCTTAAAAGGCTGAGATGGATGTTTATACCAAATCTAACAATTCACAACTTTCTATGATACAGCAGCCAGCAATTGCACACTCAGTGGGCAGTGGTACCTACTTGCCTATTCTTAGTGTGTACTCTTCATGTGGAGATAAAACTCAGTAGGAAGCATTATATTAGGCTTCTGGTTTGAAGAAACTGAGTCACAAGGCCAATAATGTGTGTCCACACGTGTGATGTGATTCTTATACTAAAAAGTAGATAAGGAGTCTCCAGAGAGGGTTTCAGAAGGCCCCTAAGGAAGGCAACTAGTGAGTTTGGAGATCTAGACCAAACTCTTGAACCAAAACATGACGTGGACAAAGACACAGAGGGTAGGTTTGGTATAGAGTGGGGAAAAAGATGGAAGGGAGGCAGCTGATTTTCTTGTTAGACTCTAGATTTCTGAAAACAACTGCTCCAGAGAATCACATTTTGTCAGGGAGTAAAAGACCATCACTCTCTCACAGTGTGAGTAAGGGACTTACTGGCTCCCAGTATCTACCCCTTCCAGGAACCAATACCAAGAAAATAATGCCATTTGGTATAGTGGCTGCCTCTCTCTCATCCAGATTTGAGAAACTGACCTTGTAGTTAGCTCTGCTTCTAACTAAATGGAGCTACTAATGAGATTAGCTGCCATTTTCCATTTGTGGCTCCCTGAGGTTGGGCCCTTCCTTCCCCCAGGAAGATGATGCCTAGGGAATCTAAAGTAAATCTGTCCTCCACAAGGAGTTGCTAAGGTTGATTTTGGTCAAGATGTCAGCTTTATTTGCTATTTCATATAAACTGAGGGAAGGTCTGAACAGAAGAAGTATCAATAACATTTTAATCTGGATACCAGATGGCAGGAGGCTATTAAACCTTTATGGTCCTAGGTAAATGAGACATGGAAAAGTGTCTCTTGAGAGTCTCCCAAATCCTACTGGTTCTAAGGAAGAGGGTAACTGCTGTAAGAAGCCCTCAAACATGCCCCGGGAGGAAAGGCCAGCTCAACCTTCCACCTGTGAGTTCTGCTACTTATTTAAACAAGGAGTATAATTGAAAGGAATCTACTGAACAAATAGGATTGTTCATTATTCATTTTCTACTTTCTTTGGAACCAAATGTAACTGTCAGGTAGAAATATGGAACAAATTTTTCAGTGGATATAAACAGAGATAGCAGAGAATCCTATATTTCACTAACTGGCATCTCTCAAGGGCTCCCTGCACACATGCTACTATGCTCAGATTCCTGCATCCCAATCTGAACACCCCAACACAACAGACCATTTTTGAAAGTGCTGGGCCAGGAGCTGTAATGCTGGAGTCTGTCAGTTACTTCCTAGCCAACTGCAGGTAACTCATTTCTCTCTGGACTTTAGCTTTTCCATCTGTCAACTGAGAGGGCTGGCTGTGGGCTTGTACAGTTGATTCCACATCAAGAAGGACACAGCGGCCAGTACTAGGGGCCACTTGCTATAGAGTCCCCAGTTACCCATTGTGATTTCTGAGAATTAGGATTCAGGACAAAAGGGTGGTTCCTGTTTGCAGAAGGCAGGGGGAAAGAAATGGGAAGCTTCCTTTGCAGGTATCCAAGTTCCAATGGTGGAGTGCCATCAACACTCTTTCAAAAGAAGATCCTAGAAACAAATGCTGCCATTGCAAATCCCCTGGCACTAAGTGTCATGAGAATACACTCCTGAACTTGAGTTCTCCTTGTCCTAAATAAGAATTTTACGTGTGCAAACAGAGTTATACCATTTCAGGTGTTTTAAACCCTGAGAATGTGAAAAATACATGTTGCTGTCACTGCCCAAAACTAGCACTAATGAGCCCTTCTCCTTCTGCAGCCATCAAAAGTGACAAAAAGTATGAGGCTCAAAATTCCAACTGTGGCAGTCTGTGCTGCAAGAGAATCCAAGTCAGGTCAAAATGGCCCAGACTTCTTTTAACTTTTTAGGCAAAGTATATATAGACTTGAACTTGAAATGCTGAAGTGAAGGAGCATTACTTCCAGCCTTGGTCTGGACAGTGTGCTATGGTTCACTGTGCTTTGCTTCCCTATTCATAGGACAGGAGCAGAAAGCACCATCCCTGCTCCCAGATGGGATGTTTATTTGTATTTAACACAATTTCCTTGCAAAGAATTAAATACCTTTCACAAAGGTAGTCTGTATCAATTTCTGAAAAGGAATATGTTAGTGTATTCTTTCCAGAGTTATGTCAACTTCGGTAATGACTGTTCTACTCACAGACTAAGACAATGACAAAGGCAACACAATCATGTGGCACTAAGGCCACACTCATGCTAGTGTCCAGGTCTGCGTTCTGGCCGTAGCATAACATGTATAAGTTCAACCCTTCACCCTCCAGCTCTGTGGTGCTTCCCCAAACTCTGACACCCGCCCTCAACCCACCCAGCCACATCAGACCATTGCCCCGCTCACTTTCTAGCCTACTTGCCTGGACTCCAGCTCCTCCATCAGAAGTGGGGGCAGGGCCAGGCTGAAGTTAGGGAGCAGTAGGCACATGGAAATGGCAGTGGAAAGAACCAGAGCAATTTGCGCCCCCCCCCCACCCCACACCAGACACACAAGAAGCAGAGGCAGGCAGCGCTGTCTCAGCATGCATGAGGCAGGAACTTGGACAATACACACCAGGGTGCTAGGGACTGGGAGAAGCAACAAGGACAGATGCTAAATCTAGGGCCTGGGGTGGGGATGCCAAGCATTCTTAGCACTGTTTGTCTAACTACAAGCACACATGATTGCAAAGCATAAATAATCAATTACTTGATTCCTAAACAAGCAGAAGTGGCAGCAGGTAGAGGAGAAATCTTTAAATAACAATACTAAGCTGCACTAACATTTTCCCATAAGCTGGGCCAGGAATTGGCAAACTGTTAACAGATCTGGCCTACTTAGCTGTTTAGTTAGCCACAGTGTCCAGATCAATTCTGGAGCCATGTAGGCTACAGCCATGCAGACATTAGTTACATTCCAGGTTTGATTCAAGGTGTGATTATAATCATGTTCACACTCTTGAACTTCTGATCCATCTAAAAGCAGAGAGCCAGTGCAGCCAGGCAAGGCTCATGCTGGATTGAGTAGAGTGGTCAGAGAGACTTAGGTAATTCACTATTTATACACTGATGACTGACTGGGAAGTACTTAAGAGTTGGCTGAATACCACCTTTGCTCCTATACCTCTAAGGCCAGGGAAGGCCCCTCAAGACCAGCTCTAAATGAATTTAGGATGAAACTGGGAGAAGTTGAGGTCTTAGACCAAATCAAAACACTACAAAAGAGACCTAAGTCTGGTCCCAAAGGCAAGAGCAGAACTAGACTGGCTAGGAACAATCGGGCAGGGAACATAAATAACATAACAAGTGACCAAAAGAAGTGTCTGTAAAAAACCAGAGCCTGATCCTTGTGATCAGGAGCAACATAGGAGAGCTCACATGCCCACACAAAAGGAAAATGTGTTCCCACCTGAAATGCTGAGGTCACAGTTTTGATCATTGAAATTCTGGGTACTGCTGGTATTTTAATGAAGAAAGACAGAAATCTCACAGTTTGCAGGCGATAGAGTCTGGCAGAATGAGTAAAACTGATTCCATGCTAGAAATGGAAATCACTCCTACTTATGTAGAGAAACCAAGCACACTGTAGTTGGATTATTTAAAAGTGTGAAAAACACTAAGATGACATACTTAGTAACTCACCTACATACCTTATATAATTGTTTTTATCCAAGGATTTGGATATTAACAAAAAGCATTTAGACCAAATTCTAAAATGGGAAAGGAAGAAAAGAGTGCAGGGAAGCCTGGAACTGAAGACCAATTTAGGACTGAATCTGTCTGCAGGACCAGGAGTCAGAAGCCAGCTTTCTAGTGTGTTGTGTGTTGTGTTTCTGTGTTCCTGGGCAGAAAAAGAAGAAGGAAGGTGGTCAAAGACTGACTGATTGGTATGGTAGAGAGGGGTAGAAGAAATGCTTAAGCAGCTAGCAGATGATCTCAAGGTCCTGTCTTATTTGTAGACTTTGGAAGTCTATTACACTACCCAAAGTCACTGTACCAATATGAGACGTGGATGCTCTGTGGCTTTTCATCATGTCACTGCTTGAGTTGAGAGTCAAGCAGGGCACTACCAAATGAATGAGAGACTGAGGCTTCCCAGCCTGCAGAAGTGCCTGGAACTAAAACCGGCTAATGAATGAATCCCAAACACTATACTGTTCCCTTCCTCTAGACTCACTGTCTTCTCAGAAGAGAGGCAATTAGAACAGGGCAGAGCAAGGATGTCCCATTGAGACAGAAATTTGATTTTATACCAGAAGACCACTCATCAGATTTCATTCTGAGATAGACCTATAATAAGTTATAGGTCTTATTGCTTTGCAGATTGAGTGCTTCCTTTTACTCCCCACAACACTCTTACTGTGTGTAGATTATGCATTTGCAAATAGTTTCTCTTTAGTACATAGCAGTGACTTCAAATTCAAATGCCTTTCTAACAATATCATGAATATGCTTGAGCCTACCCTTAGATAAATAATTACTCTGGCAATTGATATGCTGAAAGGGAAAAGAATTATGGTTGGAGAATGGATTTGTATTCAATAGGAAACTTTTGGAAATGATGTGACTCAGAATGGACCCAGTGCTGGAGCGCTCAGGCTTTGTGCTCCTGTCATCCATCATGCTAAGGAGAAGGGGATCCTCAGTCTTCCACACCATCATTTACCATAGGAGATGAAGTCTTTTATCTGACAAAGAGAAATTTTCTTTTTTCCCCAAATACAAGAAGCCACAAATGACATTCCCTCCTCTCTGTCACTGTTTTGGAAACACTTGTAAATCTTCCTCCAACCACCACATATCCTTTGATCAGAATTTTCCATGGTCAGTATTTTTTAAGAGAATCTAGTACCTTAGCAGTGATCCCACTGCTTCAACTCTCCTGAAACCTAGTGCAAAATCACCCATGAGACTGGTGCCACATGCCCAGGTCAGTGGAGATCGTTACAAGTTCTTTTCAAGGCCAAGTCATAGCAGATCTGATATGGCTAGGCTGCCAGTGCTTCCTCAAGATGTACCATTGGAAAGGTGAGCTCTGCTTGGAGGACTCATTCCACCCAGAAACCAGGAGAAGAGTAAGTGGAAGATACAATGAGGATCAATAAGTACTCCTTGAAGTAGTCTGCTCCCTTCATTCTAGCATGTAGGAAATCTAAGCAATCAGTTTGACCAAGCTTGATTTAGGAATGCAGATGCATACCACTTCCTTCCTAGATCTCTCATCAACTCTGCCAAACCCTGACCACCATATCCTCCACCTATCTTCAGCCACCCATTTTGGTCCTGTCTGACTCTGACTTCAGGATTCAGTCTTTAAATAGAATGAATGGATGAATCTTCACCAGTCCCTGATCACCCATGGTACAGATAAGGTTCCTAGGAGGATGTGCCCTCCATGAAAAGCTAAAAGTAGCAAGAGTAATTAGTTCAACTTTCTTCTACCAAGTAGCAGTAGCTCAACAAGCCTTCAGTGCATAAACACTACCTCAATTCTGAGGGGGTAAGACAGTTCTCATCATGGATCAAATAATCTATCTAAATTCCTGTAAATTTAACCCCATATAATGAATTCCAAGACCAACGCTGTATCAAAGGACTGCTTTGAATAAGTAGAATCACTAATGGAGGATTGGAAACCTTGGGATGCCAGCAGTACTCTTTGGAAGGATGTTTGGCACAGATTTATATTTGAAGTTGTTTTAAGAGTAGTATCACAAAGTCATACCTGTCCTGACTCCAGAGGTATCCCTTCCTAACCTAAATACCAGGAAAACAAGGTAGGAAAGGAGGGGTGGAATTGTGCGCATTTTTTCCCTTGGTAAGTTGAAGTCATTTTCCAACAATATTCAGCCAAGCCAGCCAAGCCCAACTCAGAGCCGGGGATACATGGAAAATCAAAATGTGCCCTTCCATTTCAACAGCACCCCCAACTCTCCCCTTTCCTCCCCACCTCCCTGATTCCCTAACAAGCAATGATTCAATAGCATGAGCAATCCTTATGGCTCCCTAGGTTTTAAACCTGCCCTGAGCCCCTTGCTAGGGAAGGTGCATCAAGCCCATGAGAGTGGAGCCTGTGAAGTAGGGAGGAGGCTGAGGAGAACCTGGGCCACAGCCACTTGTGTCTGCTGCTGCTGTTGCTGGAGGAGCTGCTGGAGGAGCTGCATTTGATGGTGGGTGGACAACGGCGTTCCTGTGCCCAAGCCTGGTGGTTTTGAGGAAGAAGAAGGTAGCAGCATACGGGGTGAAGCTGTCAGTGTGGGCTCCTGAGGATGAGGTGAGACCTGAAAAGAAGACATGACACATAGACAGGAGCCATCATTGGGGGTCTCACTTTCCTATAATATTCATGACATGTATCACAGGCAGAGTAAAATGACTCATTTACAACCCATGAGCTGGAGATGCTATGTCTTGAGTGGAATGTAAATGGGGCTCTGGGGAAGAAATGTCACTGCCTGAGGGTGACCCACAGTCTGAAATTATATCTGGACACCTCAGTAACTGGTCCCACAGGATGAGCGACAGGCAGGTGATACAGTCCTATCTTCAATCCACTACTTCAAATTATACCCTGTTGTTGAGTTACTTGAAGTTCCAGACTTAGGAGAATCTATTTCTATAAAACCTAGCTATCTACCACACTACCATAAGAACAGGAAAGAGGAAGTTTCTATTCTTTCCTTCCTCTGGGGTCTGAGATGTTTCTCATGAATTGGAAACTGAAGAAAGAAGCCAGGTGAGGGGCAGCTGCCTTCAGCCCTCCACTGCCTCCACTTACAGTGAGAATCACCAAGAAAGTTTGGACATTAAAACAAATGATCTGGAGAGATCCTCTGTCAGATGACAGAAGTTTCTGGTTTATCCTCCTGTTGAACAGTTTTCTATGACTAAAAGTTCAACAACAGGAAGACACATTTTGTTTCTGGCCATCCTGTAGCTGGTCCCTCTTCAGACAAGAAAGAGGAAGGCACCCAGGGACAGAGGGCTATTGCCCCTTGTAGAGGACTAACTGGGTACCAAAGAGAACATCAGGCACTGCCTTCCAAACTACAAAGTATTCTCCTTTTAATGAATTGGTCTAAAAACCTTCACTTGAAATAAGGCTTATGAAAGATAAGGAAGGAGGTGTCTATGATTCAGCGAGAGCTGTCTGGAATCTAAGAGTAGTGCTGTTGGTCAATAATTTTCCTTCTGGTTTTTTTTTTTTTTTTTTTTTTTTTTGGTGTGTGTGTGTGTGTGTGTGTTTAACTTTAGCTGTATTCAGGTTTAATTTTAGCCTTGAGTTCTTAGTTTTTTTTATCTGGATCATATTAGGAGCTCTTCAAGGCCTCAGTCATTTCATCTGAGGAAAGATATCTATCCTGAGAGTAGTATTAAAGGCATGTAGTCACTGAAGCTGGAAGAGGATGCCCAAATATACTTGGCTCCATTGGCTGAGCCACAGGGGGTTATGTGTATTATGTGGGTGTGATAGGATGAACCTTGCATAAATATTGTGCAGAGATGATTGTGCAGGGAGAAAGAGGAAATAAATCAGTGTGGCCAGCTGCAGTGGTGACCATCTGTAATCCTAGGGACTCAGGAGGCTGAAGCAGGAGGATCACAAGTTCAAGGTCAACATGGGTAACTTAGTGAGACCCTGTCTCAAAATAAAAAATAAACCAACCAATGCATGGAATCCTGTAAGGGCAACACACATCAGAAAGGAGCTCCACAAGCTGGGCACGGTGGTGCACACCTGTAATCCCTGTGGCTCCAGAGGCTGAGGCAGGAGGGTCACAATTTCAAAACCAGGCCAGCACTTCATTGAGGCCCTAAGCAACTTAGGGAGATCCTTTCTTTAAGAAAAATTTTAAAAGACTAGTAATATGGCTCAGTGGTAAAGTGTCCCTGAGTTCAATTCCTGGTACAAAAAACAAAAAACAAAAACAAAAACAAAAGAAAAAAAAGGAGCTCCATGGCATTCTGACACACAGCAGTGCCTATGTTGGCACAATGAGTTGAATCTATAAAAGTGTGGCCTCTCTGAAAGGCAAGGAAATATGCCCCATCACTGCCACATGCTGTGGAGCAAGAAGGCAACAATGACCTGAGGCTAAGGCTGTGACACAGGTCACTCCTGGAGGCAGCAGGAACATGTGAGCAGGTCACCTGGATGGGCCATATCCTGCCTACCTTGGAGTCCATGTGGGAGGTGCCTTCCTTTCCTACAGCATCCAGGTCAGTCACACCTCGGCTGAATTCCAGGACATCATTCCCTGGGAGTGGGACCTCCACTGCATCTATGTCAGTTTCCTCTGCAGTGGCAGTGGATGCTCTTTCAGCTCCCGTGAGCTGGCGGCCTGTAGGGAAAACAGGGAAGGGAATGGTGACATCAAGGACAATGTCCTCTCATTTGTTTCACTTCATGTGCTCTTCAACGCTGTCTCTACTGATATACAAACCCACCATCATGTTTTCTCCCCACCGTTCTCATCTTAGCTATTTTCTTCCCTCATCCCCAACTAGTGACCCTCTGCTTCCCTCCACTCCTCTTCCCTTTGGCAGCTGCAATACCTGGTGTTCTGTTGGGGGAAAGAACTCCAGTGAAGTCTCACGTTCCATGCCGAGCATCCTCCTTGCCCTGGCAGGGAGCACTCTGCCCTGGGAGTGCCCTCTGGCCTATTTTCCCTCAGCCTTTCTCTCCCCCAGCATACACTTCCCTGCTGACCTCTTTTTCTGTTCTCTTTTTATTAGAAATTCCTAATAAAAATTAAAAGTGAATTTGATTAATGTGGGAGTAGAACAGATGCTAAAAGCTATTTTGTGGTCCTTCCCCTTTCTTCCCCATCCCATGTTTAAAATGTTCTGTGTAACCTCCATTAAATTTGATACAAAACCACTTTCCAGAGATGTGGTGTCAGAAAAATAAAATGTATTGTTTCTTACAAAATTAAAAGAAAGAAAGAAAGAAAGAAAGAACCAAGGGACACCATGGGCTTTATAACATTTTCACATATCTTTCCACTCAAGTACATCAAGTACATTAAGATGCTCACATTTTAATAGCATTTCAAAGTTCAGAAACAAAGGGAAACCAGGGTGATGGCACACATCTACAATCCTAGCCGCTTGAGAGGTAGGAGGATCGCAAGTTCGAGGCCAGTCTCAGCAACTTAGCTAGAGCGTATCTCAAAATAAAAAATAAAAAGGGCCAGGATGTGGCTCAGTGGTAAATACCCTTAGGTTCAATCTCTAGCATCCCCAAAACAAACAAACAAAACACAAAGAGAACATTTCCTCAAGTCTAGATGTAATAGTTTTGCCAGGTTGTTATGTTTGTTATCGATAGGGTGTGGGAACTGGGGACAAAGAGGGTACATTCATGTCCACTACATCCCAGCTAATGAACTCAGGCTGAAGGAAAGCACCCTGTATGGGAGTCCAGAGACTGATGATCTGCCCCAGCAGATCTTCATGAGCTGCTGGATAAGGAACAAATTGCCTTACTCCCTGGACTTCTTCAGCTATAACAGAGGCCCAGTCAAATGGGAGGGGTAGGGTTCTATAAGTGAGGAGTAAGGGCAGGGAGATCTGAGCTCTATCCTAGCACAGTATCAAACTCAAGGACTGATACTGATCCTCCTTCCAGGAGCAGACACAGGGGAGATAGCCTCTAGGAGGCAGTGGGATCATGAGATAGAGATGGCTGCTTCTTGAGCTAGTTTCTCCACTTACCACTTTTCTTCCTTTCCCCTGATGACAGTGACCAGGTCCTTAATATCTATCTCTCTTTCTCTCTCTCTTTCTCTCTCTCTCTCTCTCTCTCTCTCTCTCTCTCTCTCTCTCTCTCTCTCTCTCTCACACACACACACACACACACACACACACACACACACACACACCATACTGCTTAATATCAATGTACCAAAGTCTTATTTTTCTTCATCCCTGTTCCTCTCTATTTCTTGGATTCTCTAAAAGCACTGAATAATTCCTTGGCATCACAGGGAATATTTTCTTGCTCAGTATTTGGGATTAGGTTCATCATTACTGTCTTCAAATGAAATTTCTTGGAAGTTTTCAGAAACCAAGCACCAAATAGAAAACAGAGCAGGTTGACACAAGCAGTAAATACAGAGAGCTGCTAACCTAATGCTGGTGCTGGCCCAGGACACCAGGCCCCAGTCATTTGAGTGGCTGTCTTGAAGAACAAATAGATTCTTCCTATGCAAACCTACACCAATCACATGGGGAAACAATCATGGTGTTTCAAAAGTCAACAGTTTGTGTTCTTGATAAAAGTCATTCTAATTGGAGTAAGATGAAATCTTAGAGTTGTTTTAATTTGCATTTCTCTAATTACTAGAGATGTTGAACACTTTTTCATATATTTATTAATTGCCTGTGTGTCTTCTGTAAAGTGTCTGTCCAGGTCCTTGGTCCATTTATTGATTGGGTTCTTTGTATTTTTGTTGTAAAGTTTTGCAAATTCTTTATAAATTTTGGAGATAAGTGCACTATCTGAAGTGCATGTGGAAAAGATTTTCTCCCACTCTGTAGGTTCTCTTTTCACATTCTTGATTATATCCATTGCTGAGAAAAATCTTTTTAGTTTGAGTCCATCCCATTTATTGATTCTTGCTTTGATTTCTTGTGCTTTGGGAGTTTTATTGAGGAAGTCTGATCCTAAGCCAACATGATGAAGATTTGGGCCTACTTTGTCTTCTATTAGGTGCAGGGTCTCTGGTTCAGTTTCTATGTCTTTGATCCATTTTGAGTTGAGTTTTGTGCAGGGTGAGAGGTAGAGGTTTAATTTCATTTTACTACATATGGATTTTCAGTTTTGTGCCAGCACCATTTGTTGAACAGGCTATCTTTTCTCCATTGTATGTTTTTGGCTCCTTTGTCTAGTATGAGGTGACTGTATTTATGTAGTTTTGTCTCTGTGTCTTCTATTCTGTACCATTGGTCTGCCTATCTATTCTGGTGCCAATACCATGCTGTTTTTGTTAACGATTGCTCTGTAGGATAGTTTAATGTCTAGTATTGTGATACCTCCTGTTTCACTTTTTCTACTCAGGATTGTTTTGGCTATTCGAGGTCTCTTGTTCTTTCAGATGAAGTTCATGATTGTTTTCTCTAGTTCTAAGAGGAATGTCATTGGGATTTTAATTGGAATTGCATTGAATCTGTATAGTGCCTTTGGTAGAATGGCCATTTTGACAATGTTATTTCTGCCTATCCAAGAACATGGGAGGTCTTTCCATCTTCTAAGGTTTTCTTCAGTTTCTTTCTTTGATGTTCTATAGTTTTCATTATAGAGGTCTTTCGCCTCTTTTGTTAGATTAATTCCCAAGTATTTATTTATTTATTTTTTGACACTGCTGTGAATGGAGTAGTTTTCCTAATTTCTCTTTCAGAGGATTCATCACTTATGAATAGAAATGCATTAGACTTATGTATATTGATTTTATATCCTGCTACTTTGCTGAATTCATTTATTAGTTCTAGAAGTTTTATAGTGGAGTTTTTTGGATCTTCTAAATATAGGATCATGTCATCAGCAAATAGTGACAGCTTTAGTTTCTTTTCCTATTTGTATCCCTTTAATTTCTTGTCTGTCTAATTGCTCTGGCAAGTGTTTCAAGGACAATGTTGAATAGAAGTGGTGAAAGAGGGCATCCCTGTCTTGTTCCAGTTTTTAGAGGAAATGCTTTCAGTTTTTCTCCATTAAGAATGATGTTGGCTGTGGGCTTAGCATAGATAGCCTTTACAATGTTGAGGTATGTTCCTACATTTCTCTTTTCTCTAGTGTTTTAAGCATGAAGGGGTGCTGTGTTTTATCAAATGCTTTCTCAGCATCAATTGAAATAATCATGTAATTCTTAACTTTAAGTCTATTGATGTGGTGAATTACATTTATTGATTTCTGAATGTTGAACCAACCTTGCATCCCTGGGATAAACCCCCACTTGATCATGGTACACTATCTTTTTAATATATTTTTGTATTTGATTTACCAGTATTTTGTTAAGGATTTTTGCATCTGTGTTCATCAGGGATATTGGTCTAAAGTTTTCTTTCTTTGATGTGTCTTTGTCTGGTTTTGGTATAAGAGTGATACTAACCTCATAGAATGAATTTGGAAGGGTTCCCTCCTTTTCTATTTCCTGAAATACTTCGAGGAGTATTGGTATCAGTACTTTTTTAAAGGTCTTGTACAATTCAGCTGAGAACCTTCTGGTCCTGGGCTTTTCTTGGTTGGTAGGCTTTTGATGACTTGTTCTATTTCAGTGCTTGAAATTGATCTGTTTAGATTGTGTACGTCTTTCTGATTCAGTTTGGGAGGATCATATGGCTTTTATCAAGAACACAAACAATAATAGATGTTGGCATGGATGTGGGGAAAAAGGCACACTTTTACATTGCTGGTGGAGTTGCAAATTGGTACAGCCACTCTGGAAAGCAGTATGGAGAATCCTAAGAAAACTTGGAATGGACCCACCTTTTGACCCAGTTATCCCACTTCTCAGTTCATACCCAAAGAACCTAAAATCAGCAAACTACAGTAACACAGCCACATTAATGTTTAGAGCAGCTCAGTTCATAATAGCTAGATTGTGGAACCAACCTAGATGGCCTTCGACAGATGAATGGATAAAGAAACTCTGGTATATATACACAATGGAATACTATTCAGCCATAAATAATAATAATATTATGGCATTTGCAAATAAATGGATGGAATTGGAGAGTATTGTGCTAAGTGAAATAAGCCAAGCCCAAAAAGCCAAAGGCCAAATGTTTTCCCTGATAAGTGGAGGAAGATATATAATGGGGGTGGGAGGTGGGGAATGAGAGAATAATGGGGGAACTTTAGAATATGTAGAAGAAAATGAGAGGGACGGGGGTATGGAAAATGGTGGAATAAGACAGACATCATTGCCCTATGTACATGTATGATTATACGAATGGTATGAATCTCCATTGTGTATAACCATAGAAATGAAATTATGTACTCCACTTGTGTACAATGAATCAAAATGCAGTCTATAAAAAATTAAAAGCTAAATTAAAAAAAAAAAGTCAACAGTTTGCTTGTTTTTCTCCAGGCTGCTGTAGGAGTTGGGGAGGTAGCCTTGCTGAGGGGTACAAAGGCATTTAACAGAAAGGATGGACCTGACCATGGCCTGCCGGAGCAGCTCTTATACTCCTTTGTGAGCCAGCAGGCAGGGAGCAAAGGAGCTGCCTGTTTTCTGCCATACATCACCTAAAAGTAGGGATTAGCCAGAGGGAGAGATTGGGCTAATGATAACTTTTAGCTGTTTTTTAAGAGGTGGCTGGTGCTGGACACTGAAACTCTGTTTCTCCACACTTGTCTAGGAATAATCAGGGTGAAATGGGCATTGGTCTAAGCAGACGAGATTGCCATCAGCTGCCAGGAACACTCTAGGAACACTCCATGTACCTGTATCTCAGGGTATTGAGCCCAGAGCATTGAACATATTCATTTTTCCCTTCTAGACTCAAGACCAGGGCTGTGTCCCATTCATCTGCTTCCTAAGAATCTTACTCAGAAGTTGTACCATAAATACAATAAAAGACATGGTGTTGTGACAGGATAGCAAAACAATAGACCAGACTACAAGAGGAGGTTGCCTCCCCTCTCCTCATCCTTGGAGATCCTAACAACAAGGACTAAGAAGTTGCAGACACAGAAGGTTGGAGATGCCTTTGCCAGATGCCTGGGATCAGAAAATCTCCTAGGATTTGAGGGGGTCTTAAGAAGTCAAACTGTTAGCACATTCTGTCTGTGCTAATCAGTTCCCAAACTAAAGCAAACTAAATCAATTATAAGCCAGGGGACTGCTTTCTGAGAGATTTCCTGCTGCCCAGATGGGACTTTGATGATCATACTTGGAGTCTTGTTGTCTTAATAGAACAGGACAATAATAGATCTGTTAGAACTGGGAAGAGCTGTAAATATCGTGTGTGCCTGTTGGCATACTAGACAAGAGGAGACCTAGAAGAAGGTCCTAAAACTAATGACCATACATAACTAACGACCTAGTACATAAAGGAGAAAATCTGGTATCCACAACTGTCTCAGCATAGAGAAATTCAGGCAAAAGAAAAGACAAAAAAAAATTTTCTGGAAATTCAGGAAACTAATGGAGTGGTGGCACTACGGTTTCCAAAATATAACCTAAGAAAGTAAGACCAAGATTGGGGGTGCAGACAGTGATGCTTTCTGAACTGTTTAAACTATTTCAACTTGATATACTAAATAGTAACTAGAGGACATTAGACATGCTTATTTCATTCGTTTTTCCAATAAGCATTTATTAAGCACCTTGTATATGATAGATGTCTATTACACATGGAGCATAAAGATGAATTAAGATAAATCTGTGTTTTCAATGCTTCTCTAGCCTGATGGAGGAAAAAGACAGAAACCATAGTTGTAGCCTGAGGCTGTGAGTATCTATGGGAGAGCAATCTCAGGTGCAAGAAGAGAGAGAAGCACCTAATAGGTGGAGTTTAAAGCCTGTGCAGGGAAGAAAGCAACTCCTACAGGGGAAATACCAGTGAAGGCAGGTAAAGAAGCAGGAATGAGGAAGGGAGGGAGGGCCATGGGAGACACTCTAGGTAGAGGGCAAAGCAAGTGCCAAGACAAAGAGGCATGGAAATCCACAGCAGGTCAGGGTACCACAAATGGTTCTGTCTGGAAGAACCTGACTGAGAGAGTATCTTTAAGGATTAAAAACAGGTAATACCATTCATTCTTTAAAATTTCACCCTAGAGATATGGTGCAGGATAGATGCAAAAGGAACAAGATAAAACAATACTCTAAAGTGAGAAACATAAGGGTTTAAGCAATTGGGGTAACAAACAGAGAAGGTAGGTTGATATAAAAAATGCAGGGGCAGAAATCACAAGGCTTAGCTGGATACTTGTCTATCATATGTGGTGGCAGGGAAATGTATAGGATGAGTTTTTAAATTTCTGATTTAGATGCTTGGATGGAAACTGGCATTCTATAAGGAAATTTCAGGGGGAACAGGATTGTGGGTAAGGGAATGAGTTCAGTTTTACATGTATTGAAATGGTGTGTGAGTAAGAGCTTAATGGAGATTCCATCATGTTGCATACAGGTGTGGACCACATATTCGTATCCTCTTCTCCCCACCAAATTCATGTATTGAAGTCATAACCCCAATGTGATAGTATTTGAAGAAGGGACCTTTGGATGGTAATGAGGTCATCAGTGAAGAACCCATATAAAGAGATTAGTGAGGACACAGAATTGGCCAGCACCTTGACCTTTGCTCTCTCAACCTCTGAAACAGTGATCAGTGAAAGAATACATGCAGTGTATTGCACTGTGTTATGGCAGCCAAGCAGACTAAGATAGCATATGAGGCTAGGTGCTATGGTGTATGCCTGTAATCCCAGTAACTCAGGAGGCTGAGGCAGGAAGATCTCAAGTCTGAGGCCAGCCTGTACAACTTAGTGTAACCCTGTCTCAAAATGAAAGAAAGAAGAAGGAAGGAAGGAAGGAAGGAAGGAAGGAAGGAAGGAAGGAGGGAGGGAGGGAGGGAAGGGAGGGAGGAAGGGAGGGAGGGAGGGAGGGAGGGAGGAAGGGGCTAGAGATATGGGTCAGTGGTAGGGTACCCCTGGGTTCAATTCCCTCAACCACCAAAAAAAAAAAAAAAAAAAAAAAAAGGTGGAGAGTTCTGGAGAGGTCCAGCAGATAGACATTTGCTGAAACCATAAGAAGTCAGAAAAGAACCAAGGGACCAAGTTCAGGAGAAACATCAACACTTAAGGGAGATCTTACAAAGGATCTTGCAACTTGCAGAGAAAAAAGAGCAAGAGTTTTGGGGTAGGGGTGCCTCAGAAACTGTGGAAGTTATGTGCTCTACTCCCATGGGTGAAACCTACAGAGAAAGGCTAGAAATTCAGGGTCTTTCCTGGTAGCTTCAGGAAAGACTGGCAGGATAGTTTTAGTCATTAGGTCACTGGAGACTGAGAATTAATAGCAAGAATGGAAAGAAATAAGGAGGTTAACAGTGAGTATAGGTAAGTTTACAAGAAGCTTGGCTATGAAGGAAAGAAAAGAAATAAGGTCATAGGCTAGGGAGAGAAATAGGAAAAAGGAAGTTTTATTTTGTTGTTTTTAGGATAGAAAAGACTTGACCTTATCAATCTGTAGTTGGAAGAAAAATGGAACACAGAAGATTCAAATGAAGATAGAGGACTGAGATAATTGATAGTTCAAGGTTTGGGAAGAAGTGACACTGGGGTAGAATGCAGAGACAGGTGAAAGGGTTAATCTTGGGCAGGAGAAGACTATTGTCACCGAGAAGGGAGCTGGGGACAAGCAGAACTGCTGAATAGCAGAGTCATCCAGGTCAAGTTTGGGGGTCACCAATGAGTTAACGAATCTATGGATAGCGGTTTTCCTTAGTGCCATTTGGTGCTACAGGGTTACAATGACTAAGTCCTGCTGGATGGATGCAGAATTGGGGTATTGCCAAGCACTGGTACAGACAAAACCAAAACCAAACAAAACCAAACAAAACAAACAACAACAACAACAAAAAAATAAGGAGTTATAAGTTCAATCCAAAAGAGTTTGACAAGGTCATGTTTTACCTTGAAACCCTAATAGTAATAGTTTAATCTTAACTGGTACTACTGTGTTCCATGCAATAGTTTAATGGTTTAACATGTATTAACTCATTTATCATCTTAACCACTGTAAGAGGTGGGCACTATTATTATCCCCCCTGGACAGATAAAGAAACCAAGGCACCTGGCTTGTTAGGACAGAGCTGGGGCTTAAAGCTGACAGTCTGGTTGTGCCTTTAACCACGAGCACTTTGTCTTCCTATATTTGTTTGTATGTATGTATGTATGTATGTGTCTATTTTTATGGTACTGAGAATTAAACCTAGCTCTAGCACTGAGCTACATACCCAGCCCTTTTGATTTTTTTGAGACAGGGTCTCACTAAGTTGATCAAGCAGGCTTAAAGTTGCAATCCTCCTGCCTCAGTCTCCCAGTTGCTAGGATTACAGGCATGTACCACCAGGCCCAGCTGCCTTCCACTCTTAGTCCCCACCTGCCCCACCTGCCTAAGTTTCTTCTCTGCTTTTAAACCTGTAACTTAATCTCACTTAAACTTGTTTGCATACCCTACAACAACTTTGAATGTGAGCTCCTCCCCAGCAGGAAACTTATTGCCTTATTTATAAAATCTCTAGTTCCTGAATCAAGTCTGACACATAGTATGGACCTGAAAAACATTTGTTGGGCTGGGGAGAAAGCTCAGTTGGTAGAGTGCTCACCTTGCAAGCACAAGGCCCTGAGTTCGATCCCCAGCACCGCAAAAAAAAAAAAAAAAAAGAAAAGAAAAAAAAGAAAAACATTTGTTGAGTGAAGGAAGAGATAAAAACAAAGGAGCTAGAAGATGAGGAGAGCAAAGGCTCAGACAATGGTGGCCCAAGGGAGAGGGAAGTGCAGGTGTGGGAGAGCAGAAATGCTGGGAAGTCAAAGGGGGCTGCTTGCTGTTCCAATCAAACAGGATGGCCATACCCAATAGATGTCAAAAGTGCCTCAGAAATAGTTATCCATTGCTGGGTGCAGTGGCACACACCTGTGATTTTAGCTACTTGAGATTGAGATAGGAGGATTGGAAGTCCCTGGGTTTAATCCCCAGTAACACAATCAACCAATCAATCATTATCCATCCAGTGTTAATTTTGTCTAGATGGCAAAAGTTTTTATTTTACTTGGATTTTTTTTGTTTGTTTGTTTAAGACACAAAATAACATTTTGGTATAGTTGTATGTAGTGCAATGGTGACTAAAGTCAGGCAAATTTAATATATTCATCATCTCGCTAAAAAGTAGTTGAATAAATATCAGTAGAGAATAAAACAATTGGTTCCAATGGATGGGGGTGAGAATGGAAACAGGGAGATGTAGGTGAACAAATACAGAGTATCAGATATGTAGAATGAACAAGTCTAGAGATACAATGTACAATATGAGGGCTTTAGTTATTAACATTATATATGTGATTTTTGCTGATATGTGATAAGTGCTCTTGCCACCCCACCCTGCCCAGTTTCATTTTCAAGACGTTTATTCTTTTAAAGTGTTCCAAGTCCTTCCATGTGTTGGATTGTCTGCGCCAAGGGCAGAGGCACACCTCCAGGGGAGCAAAATCTCTCCCAGGAAGACCTTTCCAGGAGCCAGAGAAGCAACACAGGGCAAGACAAGGCAAGTGGGACAGGGGCAGTGACCCCCACCTGGCTCTGAGCCCCAGGAATGGCCTAGGGTAGCTTCTGCCAAAACACACAAAAGATAAATCTCCCCCAGGGTAGAGAACAGTGGAAAGAATGAGGAGGGAAGAAAGGCACAGAGAGGGAAAGAGAGAGGAGGTGTACACAATAAAAGTGAATAACCTCATTAAAAGCATGGCTAAAACCCAGAAAGGAAAGCACTGACAGGACATCAAAGAAGACAGCGAAGCCTCTGCAGGACTTACACTTTCCAGTTACCAAGAGTAAATGAGTTTCTTCTGCACAATAAAAGGCCTGCCATCATATCACATGGAGGCTCTACTAGAAAGATAAACACTGCATGAAATGAAAAGCTCCCAACAGAAGTCAGATCCTTGTAAAAAAAAAAAAAAAAAAAAAAAAACAAAACTAACAGCTCTCCTCTGGACCCTCAAGGTGCTCCATTACAGAGGAAAATCCTAGTGGAGTCAATAAATGCTTCTGAGAAAAGTATTTATGAAAAGAAGAAACATGATCCTAGTGGTTTATAGACAATGAACAGTGAGTAGAGCAGTAAAAAGGAAGTGTTTAGGGGGTGAGGCATAACACAGCCTTCCTGGATAAGAAAATACTTCCAACCTCAGATCCAAATAATAATTGTAAGTGCTAATACTCAGCGTGTTCAACTTCGTGAATACAGCATTACATGACAATGAGAAGGTACCTGATCCACCATGGAACTTGGACCTATCATAAAATCACAGTACTTCAGAGATCTCCTTGTCCACTCACCTCAGAGTACACATGAAGTCAGATATTCTAAAGTCAGCACTGAAACCCAAGCTAAATAGCTAACTCATGTGATGGCATATAACTATAATCCCAGTTTCTCAAGAGGCTGAGACAGGAGGATCATAAGTTTCAAGACCAACTTAAAAGAGTCTCTCAGCAACATAGTGAAACCCCATCTCAAGATTAAAAAAATAAAAAGTACTGTGGATGTAGCTCAGTGATAAAGCACTTCTGGGTTCAGTCCCTAGTACCACCCCCTCCCCCCCCCCAAAAAAAAATCCCAAAACAAAACAAAAAAATAAGTCAGCACACTATGTTAGGCACTGTGCTACATTCGTTCACAACATCTGACAAAGGAGACACACAAAATCCAGAGAGAATGTGAAGATTGCTGAGGATCATTTAGCTGACAAGTAGCAGAGTCAGGATCCAAACCCAATTGTTCTGCATCTCTAGTCCATTGCCCCAGTTAACTAACTGTATGTGCCAACTGGGCAAGGTCACTGGGGGGACCCAGATAATTTGGCCAAACGTTATTCCAGAAGTTGCTGTGAAGGTATTATTATTATTTTTTAAGATGAGACTAACACTTAAATCAGTAGACTCTGAGCCAAGCAGACTACCCTCTATGTCATATGTGGGCTGAACAGAACTAAGACTGACCTCCAAGGAGGAAAGGGGAATTCTTCAGCAGATAGCCTTCAGACTCAAATTAACTCTTCTCTGGGTTTCCAGCCTGTCAACCTTATTCTGCAAATTTCTAATGTACCTAGTTTACACAATCATGTGAGGGCACAGTGGTGCATGTCTGTTATCCCAGCTAACTGAGAGGCCAAGGCAGGAGGATCACAAATTTGAGGCTAGCCTGGGCAACTTGGTGAGACTGTCTCAAAATAAAAAATAAAAAGGGCTGGGGATATAGGTTCAGTGGTAGAGCACCCCTGGGTTTAATACCCATACCACACAAATAATCTTTCACTCTATATCTGAGGATACACACATATACATATACCTCCCTAACATAATTTCCATCACTCCTCAGGTCACATTCTCACTTACATGAGCAGGGACAAGCCCACATGCTTTGTTTCCCCTGTACGATGCCAATATGATTTAGAAACCACCAATGCATGCTTGACCTCCTTGAGCAAACTCAGTGTCTGTTTAATATTTTAAATTTTGAAGAAACTCCATTGGGCCCAATAGGATTTCCTGTGATGGAGCCAACTACATGTAGAATATTAATTATATTGTTAGGGAGAGTGGTACATAAAAGATACCAAGCAATCAAGATATCATGTTGCTATGGTTTAGATTCAGAAATGTCCCCTGGAAAGTTCATTTTTGAAAGCATGATCCCCAACGCAGGAATGTTCAAAGATGAAATGATTACGTTATAAGAGCTGAAACCTCATCAATGGATTAATCCATTTGGTAGACTAATTTGAATGTACTAGTGGGTGGTAACTGTAGGCAGGTGAGTTGTGGCCGGAGGACATAGGCCACTGGGGACATGACCTTTTGTTGTATCTTTTCCTGGGCTCATGGCATGTTCTCTGCTTCCTGAACACCATGAACAGAGCAGTGTTCCCCCATCATTCCTTTTTACCATGATATTCTGCCTTATCTCAGGCCCAGAACAATGGAGCTGTGCAACTATGGACTGAACTCTGAAACCGTGAGTCCAAAATAAAATTTTCATCTAAGTTGTTTTTGTCCGGTATCTTGGTCTTAGTGACACAAAAGTGGCTAACACATATGTATGTTAATGTGAGTCAAGAAAACTATCTCTAAAAACATAATTAAAAAGAAAGGTGAACACAGCCAGTGGACCCATTACTTCTATGCTGATCACCTATTACAGCTAAAGAGTGAAACGGCGCTAGCCTCTATCCATCACCATCTCTGCCGCATCAATACTTGATCCAGCCTTCTGTCTCGTCCTCTGTGCTTTATCACCTCAATTCCACAGAACTCCCCCATCCCATGTGTCATCATTTTTCATCAAGAGGCAGTTCAAACATCACTCCCTGTTGAAATATCTCCTCAATCTCCATGCTTATGTTGGCATAGAGTAAGCATTTAATTAGTGCTTTTTGACAATGACTAATAAATATGCACACCTTGGCCACACTCACTGACAGTGCTTGTCAGTTTATTTAACAAGTATTTATTGTCCTAGGAATTCCTCATCTTCCCAGAGTACAAACTCTACTAAAAATAGAGGACACTATATGTCTGGTACACATTAATGTCAATAATATCAACTTGGAGCAAAGAACACAGGAACCCAGGATGAGAAAAAGTATTTGAATTTTCTGGAAGGGGAAGAGAAGAGAATGGGAAAGTGGGGCTAGAAGGCAGGACTCCCAGAAAATAGGATGCTGGGACTGCAGTGTGAGTAGGTTGTCTGCTCAAGGTGCATGCAGGGACTCCTGGCAGATAGAACAGTGTTAACTGTGGCCAGAGGTTAACTGATACATTTGAGGCAGGAAGGAGCTAGTGGCACACAGGTAGGAGTGGGGGAAATAGAACTGAAAGAAAAGGACTGGAAGAGATCCCTAATGGAACTTCCACTGACTTCCCAGAGTGAATCCTCCACAGCACCCCAAGAAATTACATCAACCCAGCCCAACCAGCAGATGGTAACAGGGGCTGGAGATGGGAGGAAAGAGTAGCTCCTACTGTAGGGAGAAATAAGGCCTACCCTTGGCACTGTCTATAAGAAATGCTACACAGGCATTTCTCTTCAAAAGGCCAATCCAGGGGCTGAGAGTGTAGCTCAGTTGTAGAGCAACTGACTAACACGCACAGCCCTGGATTTGATCCTTAGCATTGCATTGAGAAGAAAAAAAAAAAAAAAAAAAAAAAGCCAACCCAGACCATCCTGACCTCTCTGGCTAGCAGCCAAGCAGTAAATTCTGATTATTCTGATTAAGTACTTCCAGATCAGAGCAGGCTCCTTAGACAGGACTTCTGTGATAACAAAGGTGTTCAAATGCTCAGTCTATGGGCAAGCACCCTGTGTCCAGCCCCTTTCACTACAGAATGAATTGGTTTCATTGGAACGCCCTTTACTTTCTGATGAGAATTTCTTTGTATGTGCATATGCCTGCCACTGGTGAGACTATGGTTTGAAAGCTCCTGGAAACTGCAGGTCTCCATCAACAGGGGAGCAGGGCACCACCAAAGAGGTGTTAACAAGCTGGGTGTGATGGCACCTGTAATCTCAGCAGTTTGGGAGGCTGAAGTGAGGAATTGCATATTCAAAGTCAGCCTCACAACTTAGCAAGACCTTGCCTCAAAATAAAAACTAACAAGGGTGGGGATGTGACTCAGTGGTAAAGTGCCCCTGAGTTCAATCCCTTATACCAAAAAATTTAAAAATTTTTAAAAAGGCCTCAACAAGGTAAGAAATCATGATTCCCCAGTTGACTCTCTGACAGCATCCTCCAGCACAGAAGTGAGCACAATGGTCGAGGTCTCTGCTCTGAGGAAAGTGGGCAGTTCTGAGTGTCTTAGAGTCTCTAGGTGAGGTTTATAATCAACTGTCACCATTACACTCTACTCACTGACCAGCAGAGATTTGTGGAATAGTTGCCAAAATCTAACTGTAATTCTGTTTTATCTCTAAGCCTCAGAGCACAAAAATGGAAAGTTTTAAAAGTTTACATTAATACTATGACCTGTTGTAAGCTAGGATTGGCCAAGGGTACATAGAAAAATATAAAGCTGTATCTAAATGGTAAATTTTTTTGTTAGTCAAGATTACTGAGATGGTTGCATTAGGAAGAAAGTACCACTATCTAATAAAAATGAATGAGCCAAGAGCCAAATAAGTGAGTCCTTGTGATCACATAGAAACTGAGAACTAGAAGAAAATGTCAGGCTTTCTAAATTCATGACTACTAAATGTCCAAAATAAAAAAAATTTTAAAAGTGTGGTGGAAAGTAAATCTTCCTGCCACCCTAGCATCTACAATAGTCAGCTTCTTGTGTATCATGTAGGAGTCAGTCTATGTATAAGAGACATGAGTGTATATATACATATATACCTACATACATTTGTGTATATGGATTTATAATATAGTAATTGACAACACACTATATCACAATTCTAAATTTGATTTCTCTTTTCTCTCTCTTTCTCTCTTTCCCTCCCTCCCTCCCTCCCTCCCTCCCTTCCTCTCTCCCTCTTTCTTTTGGTACTGGAGACTACACACAGGGCTTCACACATGCTAGACCGAATACTCTACCACTGAGCTATACCCTAGTCCTTCTTATTTATTTATTTACTTATTTTTTGACATAGGATCTTACTAAGCTTCTCGGGTTGGCCTCAAATTCCAGATTCTGAGTAGCAAGGATTATAAGTGTATATTACCACCCCCACATACAACATACCTGAACATTGTAAAGGCTATTGATGCTAAGCCCATGGCCAACATCATTCTTAATGGAGAAAAACTAAAACCATTCCCTTTAAAAACAGGAACAAGACAGGGATGTCCTCTTTCACCACTTCTATTCAATTTTGTCCTCGAAACTCTAGCCAGAGCAATTAGGCAGACTAAAGAAATTAAAGGGAAAAGAATAGGAAAAGAGGAACTTAAGCTGTTACTATTTGCTGATGACATGATTCTATATTTAGAGGATCCAAAAACCTCCTCCAGAAAACTTCTAGACCTCATCAATGAATTTGGCAAAATAGCAGGCTATAAAATCAACACACATAAATCTAAAGCATTTTTATACACAAGTGACGAAACAGCTGAAAGGGAAATGAGGAAAACAACTCCATTTGCAATAGCCTCAAAAAAATAAAATACTTGGGAATCAATCTAACTGAAGAGGTAAAAGATCTCTACAATGAAAACTACAAAACATTGAAGAAAGAAACTGAGGAAGACCTTAGAAGATGGAAAGATCTCCCATGTTCTTGGATAGGAAGAATTAATATTGTTAAAATGGCCATACTACCAAAAGTGCTATACAGATTCAATGCAATTCCAATTAAAATCCCATTGATGTACCTTACGGAAATAGAGCAAGCAATCATGAAATTCATCTGGAAGAATAAGAAACCCAGAATAGCTAAAGCAATCCTTAGCAGGAAGAATGAAACAGGAGGTATCGCAATACCAGAACTTCAACTATACTACAAAGCAATAGTAACAAAAACGGCATGGTATTGGCACCAAAATAGAAAGGTAGCTCAATGGTACAGAATAGAGGACATGGACACAAACCCAAATAAATACAATTTTCTCATACTAGACAAAGGTGCCAAAAATATGCAATGGAGAAAAGATAGCCTCTTAAACAAATGGTGCTGGGAAAACTGGAAATCCACATCCAACAGAATGAAACTAAACCTCTATCTCTCACCCTGCACAAAAATCAACTCACAATGGATCAAGGACCTTGAAATCAGACCAGAGACCCTGCATCTTATAGAAGAAAAAGTAGGTCCAAATCTTCAACTTGTTGGCTTAGGATCAGACTTCCTTAACAGGACTCCCATAGCCCAAGAAATAAAAGCAAGAATCAATAACTGGGATAGATTCAAACTAAAAAGCTTTCTCTCAGCAAAGGAAACTATCAGCAATGCGAAGAGAGAGCCTACAGAATATCTTTGCCACTCATACTTCAGATACAGCACTAATTTCCAGAATATATAAAGAACTCAAAAAACTCTACACGAAGAATACAAATAACCCAATCAACAAATGGGCTAAGGATATGAACAGACACTTCACAGAAGAAGATCTACAAGCAATCAACAAACATATGAAAAAATGTTCACCATCTTTAGTAATAAGAGAAATGCAAATCAAAACTACACTAAGATTCCATCTCACCCCAATTAGAATGGTGATTATCAAGAATACAAGCAACAATAGGTGTTGGAGAGGATGTGGGGAAAAAGGTACACTCATACATTGCTGGTGGGGCTGCAAATTAGTGTAGCCACTCTGGAAAGCAGTGTGGAGATTCCTTAGAAAACTTGGAATGGACCCACCATTTGACCCAGCTATCCCACTCCTTGGCCTATACCCAAAGGACTTAAAATTAGCATACTACATAGATACAGCCACATCAATGTTCATAGCTGCTCAATTCACAATAGCCAGACGGTGGAACCAACCTAGATGTCCTTCAATTGATGAATGGATAAAGGAACTGTGGTATACATATACAATGGAATATTACTCAGCTATAAATAATAATAAAATTATGGCATTTGCAGGCAAATGGATGAAATTGGAGAATATCATGCTAAGTGAGATAAGTCAATCTCAAAAAAAAAGTATGAATGATCTCGCTGATAAGTGGATGATGACACATAATGGGGAGTAGGAGGGGGGCAAGAATGGAGGAAGGAGGGACTGTATAAAGGGAAAAGAGGGGTGGGAGGGGTTGGGGGGAAGGAAAAAATAACAGAATGAATCAAACATCATTACCCTATGTATATGTATGATTCCACAAATGGTATGCTATTACTCCATGTACAAACAGAAACAACATGTATCCCATTTGTTTACATAAAAATAAATTTAAAAAAATTAAGTCACAGATTATAGAACTTGCCCAATATCACACAACTCAAGATGGTACAGTTAGAATGCAAATCAAGAACCTGTTACGAACCTGTCACTTCCAAAGTAAGATTTATTTTGTTGTTTTCTAATTTTTTGAGTTGGATGCTTAATTCATTTGACTTTCAGGACATGTCATCTATTAATTTAAATAGTCAGAACTTTGGGTTTTCCTTTGAGCTCTATTTCAACTGGATCCCATGAGTTTTGAATTTTATAGCTCACCATGATTTCCCTTTCACTGCTAAAAATTTGCATTATGTTAAATGTTGTTTTTAAATATTTTAATATTAAATATTAATATTTTACTATAGATGAACACAAGAATTAACATTTTTACAATGTTGAGATTTTCTATCCAGGAATAGGCCATTTAAAAAATGTGAAATAATATATTTATTCATCTGTATTTTATCACTAAGAGCTTTTATTTTAATAGATTTTCTTCTATTATGATTTTTAACCAATTGTTATTAGAATATATGAAAACCATAGATATTTATGAATTCTCTTAGTTCTAATAGTTTTAGTTTGTTTTCTTGGATTTCCCACTTGGTTCTTTTTCTTGCTAATATATATTTATATATAGCTATTAATATATATTTACATACCATATTATACATTATATAAATTAATATATATTTTCATATTGATATATGCATATATATAATATTTACTGTTAAATAACAATTATAACAAAAGACATCCTCTTCTCCTTCCTGAGACTTGAAATGAGACTTGAAAATTGGAGGTACTAAAATACTGTCCACATTGAAGAATTATAGAACTATAGAATTTAGAACTTCAAAAAAACCAAAACATTGCCAGGCATGGTGGCGCATGCCTATAATCCCAAAGACTCGGAGGCTGAGGCAGAAGGATGCCAAGTTCAAGAGCAGCCTCAGCAATTTAGTAAGACCTGAACCAAAAAATAAAAAGGACTGGGGATATGGCTCAGTAGTTAAGGATCCCTGGAATCAGTTCCCTGTACAAAAAAAAAAAAAAAAAAAAAAAAAAAAAATTCAAGTATCTGTGAATTTTTATTTCTAATTTGTTTAAAGAGGATGCTTTTTCTACTAAATATTTCTTTGGATGGGAAATGTAGAGCTATGGTAGCATAAACAGCTCTATCTTTACAAAATGTTTCCTAATATCCAACTTAAATTCCTCCTGGCTTAATAATTTAAACATCTTCAATATTTTGGTTATAAAAAGTAATAAATACTGGGCACAGGGGCACCCACCTGTAATCCCAGTAACTTGGGAGGATGAGATAGAAAGATTGCAAGTTCAAGGTCAGTCTGGGCAACTTTAAGAAGACCCTATCTCAAAATTAAAAAATAAAAAGGGTTGGGGATGTAGCTCAGAGTGCTGCTGGGTTCAATTTCCACTGAAACACACACACACACACACACACACACACACACACACACACACACACACTCTCTCTAATACATATACCTTAAAGAAAATCTGGAACCTAGAGAGAAACATGGAAAAAAATTTTTAAAAATTTTAAGTAAATTATTAACCTGGCATTTGGGGCAGTGATCCACTGCAGTAGTCTACCTGCCTCTCCATACGTATCCAATGCAGCATTGTTGCCTACCTGGGTCCCCTGAGCCATTGCTGTTCCTCTCACTTTCCCCATCTTCTTGGCCATCTGCGTTCTGCTGTGTGTGTTGTAGGCTTAGCTTGTGGCAGACCTCAAAGGCCTGCCCCACTGTCCGGACGATTCGCATAGCTTGACTCTGGGGAGAAGGAAGGAAAAGAACAAGTGAAGGACATGGTGACTCTACAAAGACACAAGAAGGGATGGGGGTGTGTGGGGATGTGCAAGGGGCATGTGATCAAAAACCCAGAAAGCCAGCAAAGGAAAGAGATGGAAAATCCTAAGGTTGTTCAGATGTGTTCATACTCACAAAGAAGAGTATGAAAACACTTTTTCTTTTTGAAATGCTCCAGAAAATAGAAACTGCCACCACCGTTCTAAATCAATCAATCAACTGAAAGGATATACGGTGACAAATACACCAATTCTACACTTAGCCCCAACCCTTTCTTCCCATATAGTATAACCATATTAGACAATATGCTTCAACATCTTTTTGCCAACCATTATCAAATGTTCATAGGTGCATCAAACCAAGAGGAACTCAGCAGTTTCTTTGCCCAGATGTCAGATTTCCTAGGAGCTCCTATAGACCAAGGGCTGTGATGCTTCAGGGACTGGAAGCCTTGGCCTAACAGCTGAGTCAATTGATGCTTTGCTAACTAAGGCTAAGGTGAGCTTTCCCAGGCTTACTCTAAGACATCGATCACTTGGGTGGCTACTGTCTCCTGTTTTGCTGTTTAACCTTTTACTTTAGGAGCCCAAGAAGAGAACTAGCCCCTGACTCCCAGTGTCCCACTGCTTAACTAGGAGAGTAGGGAGAGGACAAAGAAACCAGGTCCCAGAGTCTTCAGCAACCCCAGCAGGCTGTGAGGAAGAGACACAGGCAGGGTTCTCAGGACAGGATCTCAAAGGTGGATCACTTACTATAATCTGATATTAGTCACTTCTTTCACAGAGTAAAAATGAGAAAACTATGAAATATGGAGTTTCACACACACACACACACACACACACACACACACACACACACACACACATATACCTTAAAGAAAATCTGGAACCTAAAGAGAAACATGAAAAAAAATTTTTTTAAGCTCAGGCTCTTACCCCAGTGGCTCTCAAATATCCCATCACCATAGACTTCAGTTTATATCACTGTGACTGTCACCCAATAACCCAGTCTAACATCAGTCATGTTTGGGATGATCTGACTTCAGTTGTGACTACCTGATAACACCATACAGTCCACTGATCACATTTGAAATCCCCAAAGTGATATCAGCAGTCAAGAAGAGCTTATATTTTGGTACTGGGGATTGAAAGCCATGCTTAACCAATGAGCCATACCCCCAGCCCTTTTTTATATATTATTTAGAGACAGGGTCTTGTTGAGTTGCTTAGGGCCTTGCTAAGTTGCTAAGACTGGCTTTGAACTCACAATTCTCCTGCCTCAGCCTCCTTAGCCATTGGGATTACAGGCGTACACCACCATGCCCAGCAAGAAGAGCCTCTTAAAAGTGTGAAGTAACTGCTATTGCAGTGCTAACCTGCTACCCAGTGTTTTGGTAAATTTATAGGACCTGTTTGAGGGTAAATAAATGATTCATTTATGCTTGAGAGTTGTTCATTTTTCTCATTGTTATCTTCATGAACTCTTCAGGCCTTGGAAGTCCACATATGGACTGCTACTTGAATCCAATCTCTGCTAAACATGTTACCTTTGTTTGTTTCCTCATGCCTGGGGTAAATTCTGTTTCTTCCTTTTACTTCAGGCCAGAACATCCATGTTAGTATGAAAAGGCATTAGGTCAGTCATCGTCCACATGTTGTTTTAAGATCTCTGTCTGCTTCTAGTCCTCTTGATATTCCCCAACTAAAATGACCTCCTAGCAGTGACTGCCAGACAGTTTAAACCTCTTAGCTTGCTGGGGAATGGTGCTGCATACTTATAATCCCAGCAATGTGGAAGGCTGTGGCAGGAGAATCCTGAATTTGAGGCCAGGCTTAGCAACTCTGCAAGACTCTATCTCAAAATACAAAAAGTTGGAGATGATGTGGTTCTAGGTTCAATCCCCAGTACCCAGAAATGGGGAAGCCATCTTACCTCAAACATGTGTTTTGTTGTTGTTTGTAGTGCTAGGAATCAAACCCAGGGCCTTATGCATGCCAGGCAAGCACTCTACTACTGAGCCACATTCTGAGCCCTAGACAGACATTTTTAACTGATTGCTCAGTTAAGAGACATGGGTGATGAGAAACTGAAGTGAAATAGGAGACTGGTAAGTTCCTGAGGTCTCCCATCACCTGGTGGTGAATCAGAATCTCTGCTCTCTATGTTCACCCTTAAGTTCCTCCTGTGTCCAAAGGGCAGGCCTAGGCTCCTTCTCACACCACAGGCTTCCAGTATGTAAGGCACAACTGTTCTTTCTGCACAGGAAGATGAGAAGCAGCAGGCATCAGTCCTAAGCAAGGTGTCCCGTCTCTTCCCATTCCCAAATATGGGAACAGGTGTGATTTGGAGGGCACAATGCCTAACATACCAGGTCAGGCACACCCCAGCTTTCTACATCTCCTTTGGCCATCAAGTTGAGCCCTGGTTAGGAGGCTAGGCCAGGAAGTTCAACTCTCTGATGGAAAAGAAGATGCTGCTCCACCCAAAAGTGTTATTACCACATGTCTCCCAGATCTTTGGTCCCTTATTCTATTATTCAGAAGAGCAGACTGCCTATGGTTAATTCTAATCTTTATAGCAAAGCTCATTACTAGTATCAAGTAATGTCTCCTCTGCCACACAGAAGAATCAATAAGTAGATCTATGATAGCATCTCCCACAGTGCTAGGCACACAGTAAGTGTTTAAGAAATGCTTTATTCTGAAAATGTAATTCACTGCACTAAAAAGCAATTAAAACAAAACAGAAGGTAGTTGAGGAAAGACTGGAATTATTTTACTAATAACAGATGTGTAAAGATCCTAAGGTGATCACCTCTTCCATACACATGCTGGCATCGTGAGTGCCACCGTCTTCCTCCTCCCCAGAAGCAGCTGAGAAAAACTCCTGGGTCAAATGCATCTTGGGTCTGAGCTGGTATAATGGTTTTCAAATTGTTGAATATGACTTCTAGACTAGCACATTCAGTACCAAATGGTTTCATTTCAACTATCTTTTACTTTTCTTTGATATGAAGGCTGTTTTCATTCACTGTAAAAGGACACAGTAGCATATTCTGTGGGGTAGCTCTGCACATGAAGAGGTTGCTTGGTGAATAATCAAACTACCCTATCTGTTTTACAGAATGATGAACACATGTAAAAGAACTATCCTTTTCATTTACCACTCTAGGAATCAGAAGGAGCTGAATGGCTCCTAATTTGATCCTTAAATGGCTACATGAGTTCAGATGCCCCTTGACTTTTTAGGCTGTTCTTTCTTCACAAGTAAAAAGTCTACTTTTAGAGGGTTCTAAATGAGGATCTTGTTAGGGAAGCAATTACTTGAAGGCGGCCTGGCAGGAGCTGACCCTCTTACATCTGCTCTCTGCACAGACCTCGGGGCTCCTAATGCTAGGCCTACCCCACTGTGTGATGCTGCTTTCTGACCTTCTAGACTAGAAAAATGATTCTACCTTATACCCTAGAAGGCAGGAGTCACATGTGCTGGGAATTAATAGCTAATAAGCCATGTCTGGACTCAAGAGGGAGAACTCTGATAAACAGAAGCTTTAAAAAGAACTTTCAAGCTGGGTACAGTGGTGCATGCCTGTAAACCCAGCAGTTCAGGAGACTGAGGGAGGAGGATGGTAAGTTCAAAGCCAGCCTCAGCAGAAGTGAGGTTCTAAGCAACTCAGTGAGACCGTGTCTCTAAATAAAAAATACAAATAGGGTTGGGGATGTGGCTCAGTGGTTGAGTGTTCCTGAGTTCAATCCCTGGTGCTCACCCCACAAGAAAAGAACTTTCAGAGATTTTTTTGAATACTTGTTTATTGGGTTACCTTGTTTGCATGGAAGCAGTTGCTCATATCTCATGATAATGTGCAGGCCTTTGGAAATCAAAGTGGAGGTTTAAAGATTGAAATTAGAGGTAGCCAGGTAAAAAGTTGAGCCAACAAGTGGATTGTCAGGAAGTCAGCCTTTGTCAGCTTCAAGATCTGGTCACTCTGGAATTTACCAGATTATTTTTTATTACAGCATCATTATGCTGTATTATACTGCATGTGATTTTTGTACAAATCCAGCTTAGTTTTATATAAGCCCTGGAAAGTGCTTTGCACATGGATCAAATCTTTCCATTCAAAAGCCATTTTCTATTAGTAGCCCCAAAGCATGTGTGGGCTTTTAGATATCAAGATCAGCCTGGAGACAGTTGCTTTGATGTTTCCAAAGCTGGAAAGGAATATCTAACCTCAGAGTGACTCTCAGCTACAGATGGAAAGCACTGAAGCTCATGGGAGCACCAATTACAGGCAATTTTGTAAAAATAGGGATGGAAAGGAAGCTGTCTTAGAACTTTATTCAACTTACTCTCACAACATACAGTGTTTCTTTAATCCATCTCCCTGTTTATGTTGATATAATCCCCTTTTCTCCCATCCTCAGGATATCCCACAACCCAGAACAGAAACCACATCAAGATGCAATGGGTATCAAGCCTATATAGACACCAAATGGATACCTTGCAGGCATCAGCATTTGATGAATTGCTGCAATGACCATGAAAGCAACACCATATTTGCAGGGTGAATGAGTTATCCATTCAAAAGTAGTCAAAAGCTTACAGTGGTAGCTTTAGGAACATGAAAATCAAAAAGTTGCTTCCTGTACTTCACTGGTCCTTAGAAAATACATAGTTGCTTGGTGCAGCAGTATTCATCATCTGTAGTCTCAGTTACTTTGGAGGCTAAGGTAGGAGCCACTTAAACCCAGGAGTATGAGATCAGCCTGGGCAACACAGTGGGACCCTGCTTCAAAAAGAAAAATCATATAAAGTAACTCTATTCTTCCCTATCCCCCCACTTATTGTTATATTAGGTAGAGGGGAGTGAAGGGAGGGGAAGGGGTTTGGGGGAAGGAATGATAGTAAAGTGAAACTGACTTTAGAACCTCTAGTACATGTATGACTGCATGACAGATGTGATCCTGCAATATGTATAACCAGAAAAATGAGAGATTACACTCTATGTATGATCTATCAAAATGTATAAATGCATTCAACTGTCATGTACAACTAATCAGAACAAATAAAATTTAAAAAGTAAAAAAAGTAAAAACATTTTAAAAAATCACATATATATATATATGTATGTATACACACACAATGGAATATTACTCAGCTTTAAAGAAGAATGAAATTATGGCATTTTCCAGTAAATGGATGGAGTTAGAGAATATCATGCTAAGAGAAATAAGCCAAACCCAAGAAATCAAAGGCTGAATGTTTTCTCTGATATGTAGATGCTAATTCACAATAAGTGGGGGTGGTAGGGAAGAATAGAGCTATTTTGGATTAGGTAGAGGGGAGTGAAGTGGGGAGGGGTACAGGGGTAGAAAGGATAGTAGAATAAATCTAACATTATTACCCTGTGTACATATGTGATTACATCATTGGTGTGATTCTATAACATGTATAATCAGAAGAATCAGAAATTATACTCTATTTGTGTATGATGTGTCAAAATGCATTCTGTCATAAATAAGTAATTAGAACAAATTTAAAAAAGAAAAAATCATAGTTGATGACATTTTCTGTTCTCATTCTAAGTAACCCTATTGGTCCTATAAACTTGAGAATCTTGTAAGTGCCATATACATGTCACAGAATAGCTGTTGCTAAGGCTGTAGCTCAGTGGTAGAGCACTTGCCTAGCATGCATGAGATTCCAGGTTTGAAACCCAGCACCACACACACACACATACACATACACACACAAAGAATGGTCATTATTAGTCTTCATCTTTTGTTGATGTAATAAATTATCTTGGACATTGTGCTGAATTTCACTGTCCTGGGAAAAACCATTTTACAACTTCATGGAGATGATTAAAGAAGTCATCAGATAAGCAAGGAAATTAGAGAATAAAAGCACAAAATACAAGGTGTACAGGAAGATGAAAATCACAATCATGATGAAAATAAGACAATGAAAAAAAAAGAGTGAGGGACTCCCTTTTGGCAAGTGAGGTTCTTTACTGTTCTACCAGCTCTCTGCTCTAGCTTACAGCTCTGCTCTAGCTTACAGCCCACCTCTTCCCCCACATCTTCTGGGCATTCAAGATTTGTCTGCCAAGTCCTTCTGAGTTCCAGGGAACTGACTTCCATGCAGTCAGTATCAGGTTTGGCTCACAAATTTATATTTCTTCTCATCTGTCACAGCAATAAAACATAGTGCCCTTCTTGTGAACTTAACCACCACAGAATCTCAACAAAAGTAGAACTGAATGTCATGTTTGTTTAATGTGCTTTGAATGGAACCTTAGTAAATGATTTAGCTTAGATTTATCAAACGATTATAATTCGTAGAATTTGCAATGCTGAAGCATGAAAATCATTTATGTTTGGATTTTTATATATAATAGCATTCAATGTACTAAGGCTCTGAAATGATAGATGGGTTAGGTTTTTGTCCAACACGTTATTTTATGGACAAAAAACATTGCTCGGTATAAGGAAAGTTTAGTTTCAAAGTAGGTATGACTTTCATCATTGACAGGGAATAGCACATCATAAAATTTCCAATAGACAGTTGAGTTTTTCCTTCTACTCTGATAGTCCATGAACACACAGTGCCTAGAGATGAAAGGCTATTATAATCTCAGTGCTGTCAGTAACCAGCTGGGTGATAGTGGATAGACAAGTCAGCTCACTTTCCCAGGTACTTATTTCATCTTCTATAAAGAGAGAGATTTGGCTATGATTCCCTTCATTTTCCCTCCCTCTCTCCCCACCTTCCTTCCTTTTAAGACAGGGTCTCAATAAATTGCCTGGCTGACCTTGAACTTGTAATCCTCCTGCCTCAGTCTTCTGAGTAGCTGGGATTACAGGTATGTGCTACCATGTCCAGCTATGACTTCTATATTTTGACTTCCCAACACAATTCCACTTGAGACATAGAAAACATTCTCTTGCCCAAAATGGGGATCTGTCTATCCTTCATCTCTTAAATTTCACCAGGCAAATGATTAATTCTTTTGCACTTGACTGTCATCATCATTCAAAATCCACTGCAAACTCTAAAGGAGAGTCAAACTTTGTGATCCCCCAATTTGATGTTAAGAGCATTATAAGGGGAAATGATTTCTTCTAATCCAAAGCAATTGAGCTGTGATTGCAGGCAAAATGATTTCAAGGAGCTGTCCCGAGGATAATGGAGAGATTCCTGCTGCTCCTGTTAATCACCAATACTTCACGCACTGATGGGCTAATAAGTACCGTCACTCTCAATCAGGCCAGACAGCCATATCCTCCTGGGACTGGGAGAAAATGACAGGAAGGTTACATCCACTCCACAGGAGAGGTCAAGAGACCAGGCAAGAGGCTCCTTATGAGGCAAAAGACCTTGTAAATGAACATTATCATTATATTCCCCAAGGAGGGAAACAAGAAATGCCCATGTCAATAGGAAGAGTCTCCACTGACTGCTCAGTGAGGAACAGACCTGCTGCTGGTCCTCCTTCCTAGTACTAATCTGAAGAGTGCTAGAATCCCTCCATCACAGTCCTGGTGATATTTCCCAGTCACAGCCATATAAATGTTGCTCCTTAAAGGTTGTATCACTTCAAACACAACAACCAGCACTCCCGAGATGCCTTTCATTTTACTGGATTGCTGGAGAAACTCAAGTTCAAAGAGGCTCCTATGTCTTTAGGTTTCAGTGACCAAAGTCCTGGACTGGGAAGCAGAAAGCCTGGTTCTAATCTCAGTGGTATCTTTGATTCACTGTGTGCCCAAGGGTAACTCACTACCCCTAGGCCTTTTCTTTCACCAACTATAAAATGAAGTCAATGTTGATCACACAAGGATACTATGAGGCAAAAAGGAAAATCTATGTCAAAGTGATTTGAGTGATTTGAAGTTCTTTCCTGATTATAGTAGAATGCAGTTACAAATCAGTCTTGGGGAACAAGGCTACTCCTTAGCTATGTAACTTCCTAATGAGCCAAGGACAGTTGTATAATGGAGTGGTTAAGAGTGTGAGTTCAAGTCAGACTTCCAGGTTGTTTTGACTCTACTATCACGAGTCCTTATGCAAGTTATGTACTTTAAGTCTCCCATCTATGTAATGAAAAAGCATAATAGTTTCTCCCTCACAAGTCTTCTGAGATAATTAATACACAGAGCTTAGGACAGTATCAGGCACATAGCAATAAATCAAAACAGGTTAGATATTATTTAACTTAATATTAAATTACAACTTAGATAATCCATAGTAGTAGAAGACTAAAAGGAAGCATGTATTCCTGCAGGATTCTGCTATCTAGCTTCTGGTAAAAGACCAGATAGAAACAAAAAGCTCAAGATTAAAATTCCCAAGATGGAACCACACTAGCTATACTTGTGAGTAACTAAGGAAGATCCATAGGTACAGAATAATATCTGTGCCAGAAGCAAAGGTTATAGCAATGCTTTCTAATATGAAAGTCAAGATACCTGACCAATATTCTCAACTTGTTCTCCATAGTGAACTATAGGATGAGACTGACACCCTCATTACAGATTTGTCATGAGAAACATGCAATGGGTATGCACACAGGGGACATGATGCATTGTGAAACAGTAGGAACCAAAGCCCAGACACAGAAAGAAGTTTATACTAGGTTTGCCCACACTGTGATCAGTATAAGGACTCTGGAGAATATCTAGGTCTTCTGGCTTCCAGTCAAAAGATCTCCCTATTGACATCTAATGATCCAAGAACATTCTTTCAAAACACATTTCCTTTAGACCTAGTCCTATCCCCATCATCTCTTCAATATTCCTACAATCTGCCAATTAAAACTCCTGCTCAAGCTGACTCTTGCCTCCCCTAACCAGAAGTGTTTTACAAAAAAGGAAACCAGCATATTTGGGGGCTAAAAAAGATGGCATGCTCCCCACCTCTGCCCAATTCTTATTGCTTTGATTAACATTTCATTTCTCTTTTTTGGCTTGGAAACTGGCCCTCCCACCTATAGTTCAGTCACAGAACTCCCAACTCAGGCTATTCAGTTCCATGGTGACAAGCCAGCACCAGACCTAAGAACCAACTCTATGAGGAGCAAAAGAAATAAAAAAATAAATAAATTAATTAATTTTAAAAAACTGTATTGCAACACTAGGTTTGATGGCCAGATAAATACAATATATGGGCCAGGCATGGTAGCACATGCCTGTAATCCCAGGGATTCAGGAAGCTGAGGCAGGAGGATCACAAGTTCAAGGCCTCAAAGCCTATCTCAGTAACTTAGTGAGATCCTGTCTCAGAACAAAAAAATAAATAAAGTAAAAGGGCTGGGGATGTAATTCAATGGCAATGTACCCCTAGGTTCAATCCCCCGTGCCCACTCCCCACTCCAAAAGAAAGAAAAAAAGAAAATGGAAGAGTCAGAGATAAGAATTAACTCTGGGAGTTACAGCCACAAGACATGGGGGGAAATGATGTGACAAAGAACTAGATGACTACTCCTTTTCATCTAGCAACAGCAACTGAGCCTGGGCTTTACTTCAAAATCAAAGATCTGGATGTGCATTGTTCTTAGACTCAGGTTTTGGCAGAAGGACACTCCCATTGTGTCTGTATTGCTACACCAGGTTTGATGGCCAGACAAATATAATATATGGGCCAGGCATGGTGGCACACACCTATAATTCCAGTGAGCCAGAAGGCTGAGGTAGGAGGATTGTAAGTTCAAGACCAGCCTCAGCAAGTTACTGAGATCCTGTCTCAAAACAACAACAACAAAAAGGACTAGTAACAATAAATGTTGGTGAGGATGTAGGGAGAAGGGTATAGTCATACATTGTTGATGGTACTGCAAATTGGTAAAACCTCTCTGGAAAGCAATATGGAGATTCCTCAGAAAGCTAGTAATGGAACCACCATTTGACCCAGTTATCCCACTTGGTATATAGCTAAAGGACTTAAAAATCAGCATACTACAGTGACACAGCACATCAATGTTTAAGACAGCACAATTCACAATAGCTAAGCTGTGGAGTCAACCTAGGTGTCCTTTAACAGATGAATGGATAAAGAAAATGTGGTATACATATCCACAATGGAGTATTACTTAGCTATAAAGAAGCTAAGTAAGTTATAAAGAAGCTAAGACTTTGTGACATTTGCTGGTAAATAGATGAATCTGGACACTATCATGCTAAGTAAAATGAGCCAATCCAAAAAAACCAAAGATCAAATGTTTTCACTGATATGTGGAAGCTAACCCACAACAAGTGGGGAGGGGAGAATAGGAGTTCTGTGGAGTAGACAAAGGGGACTGAAGGGAAGGGAAAAGGGATGGGAAAAGGAAAGACAGTGGAATGAATCTGATATAACTTTCCTATGTATTATAAATATACCACAGTGAATCTCACCATTGAGTACATTGTGAAGAAATTAAAACCACTAGTACGGTACAATCTGCTGCTAAGTTAGGAAGTTCAGTAGGCTGGATACATGAAAGGCATTTTTCAGCTGAGGAAGGGTTTTTTGGGACATAACCTCACCATTAATCAAGGGACATCTGTATTAGTTGATCTTGACCTTGTCATGTATTATTATTATCCCCACTCCTCACTTGACAACAATGAGATGACCATGAGTCTATTAAAAATGCCTTAAAGCAAAAGGTGTTACATAGAATCAAAGGAGGAGAATGCAGGAAGAAGATGAGAAGTGCTCACAGAAAGTCAGACTTAGTGGTTTACCTCTAGAATAATTCATCTCTAAAGGGTCTTAAAGGCCCCAATACAGGATTTTCCAAAAATTTCTTCTGCAGAAAAATAGTTCCCAGGCTATTAGCACATGTTACGTGAAAAAGATGAGGTTTCATAGCCAAATCAGAAATGCTAGTTTAAACAAAGTCAAAAGGGTTTCTTTAACTTTAGTACTTCTCAGCAACTTAAGTAGAGTAGTTTAAACATAACACATTTTGGATGATAAATGTTTTACAGAATATGTTTTAGGAAATGATGATTTTGATTATCATCCTCATTTTATATCTAAGGAAGCTGAGATTTACAGTGGAGTAGCAACCTGCATAATATCATTCAGGTGGGGTTAAATCCTAGGTTTACTGACCCCTAGGGAAGTATCTAAAACTCCAGTTACGTGTGTTAGATCCTAGAGGAATGAAAGAGAGAGAAAGAATGACTCTACAAAACTGAAAAAGTTGCATTTACTCAAGTATCAAGGCCACCATAACTAAATAATTACCCAGGAAAACCAATGTCATATTCTAAATCTGAAACAGATTCCAAGTATCATGATTTGAAGCCTACTGATCAACAAGAAGGGTCACCTTAGTCCATGGCAATGCTTCTTTTCTAATGCACACTAAAATCAGCATCATACCTGGTGTCAACTACATGATCCTGTTCCAAATACTTATCCAATGGCCAGTCCCTTTCCAATTGTTCATATGTAACTAAGTCAAAGTTCAGATGAAACTAAAAGAGAATTTCATTACATTAGGAGCAATGACAGTTCTTCTGAGTCTGGCATCAAAACAGTCACCTCCAAATCTTCAACAGGGAGATTGGTCTGTGTTGGGGATGTGCTGGGTCCATAAGAGGAACGTTACAGATGACCAATGACTGCTCCTTTACCTTCTTCTTGGATTTAAAGACGTTACACCTGAAGATGTTGCTGGCACCATCTCGAGCAATATAGCTGAAGATCTTCAAGTCTTGGGAATCATGAGAGACATAGAAGATTCTAAGGGAAGAACAACAGAAAAATGCACTGAAAATGGCATTCAGGCCTTCAACTGGAAACTTTTGATAAGGACATTAAAGTCAAGTTACCAAAGGAAATCCTTTTCCTATGGGATCAAAAAGTCACCATACAGAAAGTACATTCAATAGGCTCCACAAACTCAGATGTTTCTATGAGTGACTTCTAGGTGTGGGATTGTAGACATGGGAACCCCCACTACTATCAGTCATCTCCTGAGGCAGCAGATCTGTCCTAATGACTTCTGTGTTTGAAGAAAAATCATTCCCTTATCAGAGCAACAAATTTAATCCAGGGAAATGTGTACAAGTTTTCTGATAACAGCTCACAATTACGCACAAATGAGGAAACTTGGGGAAACAATAATGTTAACCATGTTAGGAAAACAAAGATACTCCTTTTCATTATTGTAGGTCCTTAGTCATAGTGACTCTACTTTCCATCCCTCTCTGCCAGGACCATTGCTTCCATCTATTAATTCCACAATTCAAGTAGAGTTCTGAATGCTAGGTGCTGCCCTAGCAGTTCAGGGTGTAGTTAGAGTAGGACAAAGCCTTTGAGTTCACTGAGCTTACATGTGGATATCAATATACAAGTGAATGAAGAAAACTCAGGCAGAATAGGGATGGAGCATGATGGGGGCTGCTGTTTTCAAAAGGGTGGTCACAGAGTTGGCTGGGCAAAATCATAGGAAGTGGGAACAGGAAAGCTACAAGTCCTGACATGAGAAAAGGTGCTAGAGGGGCTTGAGAAACAGGTAGTGTGGTTCAAATGGAGCAAGTATGATCAGTGACAGGGTTATAGTAGCAACCAGAGGACAGAATGCAGAAGGCTTAAAAATGAGGCCTTGTATTCTCAGTGAGTTGAGAAGTCATCAGAGGCTTCTGAGTAGAGCACTGACTTTGTGTGCTTCTTAGAACTAAAGGATCCCTATGGCTGCTTGGGGTATAAGGAGATAGGGACAAAGGTGGAGGCAGAAGGAAAGGGGAAAACATTATAAGCATGGCCCTAGTGGTCCAGTCTTACGTGGATTAAGTGGACCTAGAATAGGGCACCATAAGAACCACCAGGCATGACTGTTGTAGGAAGAGGTGGGGAAGTGAGATCAGTTTTGGGTGATCTAGAGATTGTATTGCTCTTGATAAATGGCACTGGGGCAAAATCCTTTCCACAAAACATTTTTTTTCTCAATAAAAACATTGGTATCTTTCATCCAAGGGTTTAATAGGTCTGTTATTTTAAAAATATAAGTTAGTGTTATGTAGGAGAAAAAGAATGGAATTTAGAGTCTACAACTTTATCTATAACTTATTATGAGGTAAGCTATGAAACCCCTCAGAGGTTCACTGTGTTATCTGTAAAATGGAACTGTTAATAATCTTGCAGGGTTATTGAGAAGATGACATATTTAGTAAAGTGTCTTTTTACATATCTTTACCAATGCACCCTCTAAATAGTCTAATAATTGAGTCTAATAACCTTGGAGGGACATTCTAAAGAAGAGTGGGCAAGAGAGGAGAACAACACTGGGCAGAATCCCAAGTTCACCTTGGGAACCATGGTTTCTCTGCTAAACTCTTCTGGAGTCATTTCAATACGTGTCACATTTCTACCACCTCTAAATAATACCCAAATTGATAACAAGCAACCCAAGAGAGCTAATCTAAGATTATCAGGATCACAGAGTCCCTGAATCTTCTAATAATGCTAAACTGTCTTCCTATCAAGGTACAAGCCAACAATGGTACTGCAGTTCCTTCTGCTTGAACTCTAGGCCCATTTGGCCATCCTTCCCAGACATCTCCTCAGGTATCTCTTGAGTTTCTCAAATTCATCAGACCCCCCACCTGAGTTCACCATTCATCCCCCTAATTCTGGAAGCCAACATGGCCTTCCTCCTCCTGACCCCCATTTTGATGAGGGGGCATCATACCCAGTCAAGTGAGAAACCTAAGGGACATCCTTGATTTGTTCCTCCACTCTTCCCTGATATCCATCACTCATGACTAAGTTCCTGCACCTCCCTGATGTCTGTGGTATTTTCTCTTCAACTCCATGCGACTACCTTAGTTCTCATTTTTCACCAGGATATTTGCAATAGCCTCTACAGGGTGTGTCTCTGCTTCCTAGCTCTCCAATTGCCAATCTATCCCCTATATTGCTAGCAAAGTGATATTTTTATTTTTATTTATTTTTGTTTTTTCTAATTAGACATTTTTATTGGTGCCTCATAATTATAAAAGTTTTATTCATTGTTACATATTTGTTTGTGCACACGGTAGAACAATATAATCTGGTCAATTTCACTCCCCAATACCTTCTCTTTCCTCCTCTCTTCCTCCCCCTGGTTCCCTTTCTTTACTCTACTGATCTTCCTCCTGCTTTTATGAGATTGCCCCCCACCCCGACTTTTTTTCCCCTTTTTTTTCTCTGGCTTCCACATAAGAAAGAAAACATATGACCCTTAACTTTCTGAGTTTGAATTTTTTTTCTCTGTAAATGAACTTTATTGACATAGAAATGTTCATTCAGCTCGCATAGTGTTGCCTGTTTTCACACACACAAGAGCTGAGTTCTTCTAACAAGGACCCTATGGATGACATACATTACCCCCAAACTTCAATCTGACCCTTTTCAGAAAATGTTTGTACACCCCTGAGCTTAAAAGTTCATTGAAATAATTCACCTGAGAAACAATGATGACTTGTATTAGGGTAGGAATAGTGGAGATGATGAGAAATATTCAGAGACTGCATATGTTTTCTTAACATAATGCTCTCAAGTTCCATTCACTTTCCTGAAAGGGACAATTTTGTTCTTCTTTATGACTGAATGAAACTCCACTGTGTACATATACACCCACATTTATCCATTTATCCACTAATAGACACCTAGGCTGATTCCATAATTTGGCTATTGTGAGCAGCATTGCTGTAAACATGGGTATGCATGTGTCACTGTAGTATAATAACTTTAATTCTTTAGGCTAAATACTGAGAGTGGCAGAGTTGGGTCATGTGTAATTCCATTCCTAGTCTTTTAAGGAACCTCCATACTGATTTTGCACAGTGATTGTACTAATTTACAACTCCACCAACAGTGTATAAGTGTTCCTTTTCCCCCACATCCTCTCTAACACTTCTTATTTTTTGTATTCTTGATGGCTCCCATTCTAATTAGAGTGAGATGGAAGCAAAGGGTTAGTTTCAAAAACACGAATTCCACTGCATCCTTGCAAAGGCTTCCTACTGCCTGCAAGACAGAATCTCAAACTCCTTAGCATGGAGTATCTGCCTTCCACTCTGTACATCTGGAGTTCCAACCTATGCAGGTCTGTAGGACTGGCTTCATACCTCTTCCTGCCTTTGCAACCACTGTGAGCACCCTTGGCATCATTCCACACGTGGCTGAGGGAAGCCTTTTCTTTCCTTCAGCATTCTGAACTGCTGAACCTCTGTGGGTTCACCTGTGCCATAGCATGCATCTCACACTATAATGTTTCAAAAAAGAGCTCCTTAAAGGAACAAGGACCACATGGGGGCATCCTTAGGACCACAGTGATCGGCACATGGCAGGTTCCTGATGCCGGCCCAGGAGGGAGGTAAGGCATCCCTGCTGTTATTAATGAGCACCCATAATGTAGTCAGCTCAGCTATTCATTTTCCCCACCGGAAGTCAGTCCAGTTAGTTCAGATGCATTGCACATAAAACTCCTTTGGTGTTGGGTTTTTAATTTATTATGTAACACTCTAAGGACCAAGAACTGGATTTAAACTGATACTGCAGAGATGAATGTGAATTGGCATGCCAACATGATACAGATGTGGAAGGCACTCGGGGACAGCAATGAGCTCAGGTTCAAGTAATCTTAACAGACAAAGCACTTCAGAAAGTCTGATGACAACCTGTGCTTGAGTGCGGCCACTCTCTTTGAACTCTCTGGAAACTGCTCTGCTTGCTGTGTCTGAGTTCAGAAATGTAGTGTGCTGTTCTGAGAAGCAATTAACCTCTAGCTAAGCAAAAAGTCATTTAGTTCCTGCTTAGAAAAGTTTCCACCAACACAACCAAGCAGCAGAAAGTTTTTCCATATGACCTCATTCATCAACAAATTAATAAATCAACAAATTAAAGGCTTAAGTTCAAACTCCCAGATCTAGAAATATATTCCAAGAACACTCATTCTTCATGACTTGGTTTTCTTTTCTTTCTTTTCCTGTTCTTTCTTTTTTTCATATTGGGGATTAAACCCAAGGGTACTTTACCGCTATACTGCATCCCCAGACCTTTTTCATTTTTTGAGACAGGGTTTTACTAAATTGCTCAGCCTGGTCTCAAACTTTGGATCTCCCTACCTCAATCTCCCAAGTTGCTGGAATTACAGGCATGCACCACCACGCTCAGTGTTCAAAACTCAAATTTTCTCACGAACTGGGAATGAGCGAGTGGTTGAAACTGAGGAGAAAAGACAAATGTCAGCACTTCAGGAATAGGGAAGATTTGCTTTTCACCTTCACTCTTCATCTTTATACTTAATATTAGGGTCCTTCCAGTCCTGCCTCTAAAAACTGTCCCAATCTTCTCAATTTTCACCATAATTATCAAGAGCAGGGAACCAAAGCAGTTTGCATAAATTAAAGATAATTCCTAGGTTTCACAAGGCTTTGTTCCCTCTTTAAATTTTCTAAGGTTTCTTACTTTTATTTTAAAATATGCACAGAATTATAATTTTTACTATTAGAACTGTTTTGCTTAAAGCCATAGTACTACTGCAGATTCTTAGGTCCATAAACTTAACAAAATGAGTGAAAGATAAATAATTTATTGGATAAATTATTTTGAGTTTAGTATCATCATGTTGAAATTCAACTTGAAAAAGAGATAAAAGAGTCACCAAATCCACCATCAATAACATCCTTCCAGACTATAAACCTATAGGTAAATTTGTTTCTCTTAGGATCAGAGGGAAAAAATACCATTTAGAAAGAGACTTGAGAGGTCACAGGATTTGTCAGCAGGATTTTTCAGTGATGGGCAATTCACACCCAAGAGAGTATACATTTCCTTTTGGGGAAGTTCTAATTACTTGGAAATTTTTCCTATATTGATTGGAAAGTTACCCATAGGAATGCAGTGGAAGAAAATGGTTAAAAACATTGGCCCCAGGGTGGGACAGACCTGGATTTCAGTCCAGTCTCTGCTATTTTGTAGTTGTAAGAACCCAGTTAAACCCTTGTTCTTTACCTGTGAAATAGGGGATAATGATACTGCTGCACCTCACTCATTGGGTTTAAAAACTGAATGTGTTAAGAGGGATTAGCTTATCACAAATGGTTAATACATGGTAACTGATCTTTATACTTCCATACTACTGCCCTAGTGCTATCCTCTGAGGCCTTAGAGTACGAAGCTAAGCCTTCTTCCAAGTGGCAGTGATTTGAATATTTGGAAACCACCACCATATTTATATTTACTCCTTTCATTTTAAAAGGCAACTTTCTCTCCTTCAGTAGTCCTCAACAAGACCATTTTCTAGATTCCTTTTTGCTCTGCGCAGGTTGTATTATGGGAAGAACATGAGCTTTGGGGGTGAGAAAAATTCAAGTTCAAGGCTTAACTACTGGCCTTGGGCAAGTTACTAAGCTGACATAATCCTTTGTTTCCTCATCCAAAATAGACATTAATGATCTTAAAGGCATTGTTTTAAGTGCGCGCATGTGCGTGCAAACACACACATACACACATTTAACACAATGCCCAACACATAGTGAGTTGCTTGCTTAGTATATACAAGTTCTATCTTCCTTGTTAACCTTTTCGTACATATGCCAATTTGCCAATGAATCTCTTAAAATACAATTTACAGAACTGAATGTACTTTCATAAAGGGATCTAAACAGCATGGAGAGTATATTTGCAGAAATCTTTTCTATGCCCAAGAATGCAATTTTTAGCAGACCATCTCTAATCATGTTTTTTCTTTAGTTACAACATCTCACTTCTAGTTCACACTGTGGTCAACTCAAATGTTCAAAGTTAATTTGCACACCTGCTCTAAGGCAGATTTCCTGAGCATACCTGGGCACCCTGGTTTCTAGCAGTCACCCTTTTCTTTTCCAAGCTCTCTCAGACCATCTGCCCAATGATCTCTTCTAGAATTTCAGGGGCAATGACAAATTCACTGGTTTTCAGATTTTACTCCCATTTAAAAAGTAAGATATCTTAATCTTGCAATCTTGTCATCATTCCTCATGATTTCTATAAAGATGATCAATCATTATTTTACAATCACATTTTCTCAGGACCCAAATGACTGAGGTCTGAACACCCTGACTGGATGCCTTTCTTTTTCCCTCATGGTTTTTAAACTTCGCCTGTTTTTTTTTTTTTTTTTTTTTTTTTTTTTTTTAAATCACATATGTTTCAGTGTTTCTAATTTGAAGATCAGTTCTCTATTTGACAGGGGAAAAAATAAGAATGATGGTTATAAAAATGGGATGTGAGAGTTTTTCCATATGTGCCAACTGTTTACATTCTTTTTCTCTCATCTTCAGTCTTTTCCATAAATCCATCAGGGCTTCAGCTCTCTGTAATGGTTGTTCCTTTGCCCTCATACCTGTTTTTAAGCTTTGCCTTCTATAGTATATACTTTCCAAAGAACAGTTTAAGAAAATCTGGGTAGCAACATGATTTTTCTTGATAGTCTTTGGGGCCTGACTGGAGTCACTTATATTATACTGTGTCTTAGAATTCTCATCCCCAGTCAGGTGCAGCGGCAAATGCCTGTAATCTCAGTGGCTCAGGAGGCTGAGATATGAGGACAGCAAGTTCAATGCCAGCCTCAGAAACTTAGTGAAGCACTCAGCAACTTAGCAAGACCCTGTCTCGAGATTAAAAAAAAGAAGAGGAAAATAAAAGGGCTGGGGATGCAGCTCAGAGGTTAAGTGCCCCTGGGTTCAATTCCTGGTGCCAAAAAAAAAAAAAAAAAAAAAAAAAAAAATTCTCATCCCTATTCCCTTTTAGTCTCTGATCATGAGACCAGTTTTTGTGCAGTCATCTTTCTCTCTGAAAAAAATGAGCTCTAAAATGATGCAGTCAGTTTGATGGTTAATTTTATATGCCAACTCTTTGGGGCCACGGGTTTCTAGGCATCTGGCCAAATACTACTCTCAGTGATATCTGTGAGGGTGTTTCTAGATTAGATTAACATTGGATAAAGCAGATTGCACTCCCTGAAACAATTAAAGAACTGAATAGCACAAAAAAGCTGAGCAAGAGGGAACTCCTCTTGCATGGATGCTTGAGTTAGGACACTGGTCTTTTATGATTCCCAGACTGGACCTGACACACCAACACTTCTCGGGTCTCATGCCTGCCAGCCTCCATAATGAAACTTAAACCAACAGTTCTCCTGGTTTTCAGGTCTTTAAATTCAGACTAGAACCATTTATCAGCTTCCCTGTGTCTCTAGCTTCCCAGATACAGTTTTTGGGGGTTGGGAGTGTTGCTCAGAGGGTAGAATGCTCACCTAGTATGCATGAGTTCCTGGGTTTGATCCCGAGCATCACCAAAAAAAAAAAAAAAAAAAAAAAAAAGTGCCAAATATAGATCTTGGAACTTCTCAGCCTCCAAAATCATATGAGCCAATTCCTTATAATAAATCTTTTTATATGTATGTAGATGTGTGTGCATATACAAATACACATGTGCATAACACACACATGCACATAGACACACACCTTCTCTTTCTTATATATTGGTTCCCTTTATCTGGAGAACCTTAATAAGCCACATTCCACCAGATATTACCATCCTGCCTAAAAGCCTCATCCATGGGGAACCACCTGCTGATGTTAAAACCTTGTGGCTGCAGAGAATGTGAAAGGTCTTGAGCCACCTGCACAACTGATAACATGTCTACATCCATGTTTCTCCCCATTACAGACCCACACAGGAACTTCTGTGCCTTCTTCTGTCAATCAAACCCTGTTGGGCTTACCCAGTCATCCCAGTCTTACTCCAGAACTCCCTCCTGCCACAGAACAAAGCACAGAACCTGAGGCCAGAGGATTTACACTTGGCCAAGGATCTCTAGTTAATTCTTTCCCCTCTCTCATCCTTGAAGTGAGAATAATAAAAATACCTCTCAGGGTTGTCATAAGGTTCGCATGAGACAAAAGATGGACAAATATTCTGCAATACATGAAATGTTGGACAAATACTTTAGAACTGTGGAAGCAAATCTAGAAATGTCAAATGGAAGAACAAACAGAAATAGTCACTGTTCTCCCAACATCACTCACTCTCTGGAGGTGGAGAAAGGTGGTTCTCCAATTTGAATGTGGCATTGTATTGGTCTATTTTTCACTACCATAATGACAAACCAGAGGCAGACTACTTTACAAAGAAAAGAGATTTATTGAGCTCACAATTATGGAGGCAGTTAAGTCCAAACACCACAACACAGGCTCTAGCAAGGATCTTCCCTGGGTGTAACATATCATGGCAGGAATGCATGCGTATCTGTGTGTCTGTGTGGTCTTTTTTACCATGCCTCTTAATTTATTTTTAATCATCTTTAGATAACATTGTCCTTCATGTTGATAATTTTTATCTCTCATTACTGATTATCTGATTATTTTCTCCCTCTGTATTTCCAGGACTCCTTATCATTTCGGCCGTTTTTCTTTTATTAGAAGTTAGTTCAATTTCTATCTTTTTCACTCCTCATTATGTTTGAGACTGCCCTCCTCAGATTTCACTCTCCCAGGGCTGCTATTTGACATGAAGTAAGGGTAATGAACTCAAGCAATGATGCCATAGTCCCTTACGGAACTAGTCTCCTTACTTCCAAAGGCACTGAGGTGTTGGGACACATTGCCCAGTGTGTGCTTGTCATCTGCTTGTCAACATGCCTAAGTCATATATCAGAGACCTGCCTCACAATGGTATGTTCTGGAAGGAAGACTGGGATTCTGGGGCTAGGAGAAACCTTAAGAGATAGTGAAGCTCATTTCTTCAACTACAGGCATAGAAATGCAACTATAGGAGCTATTTCCAAAGTTTTTTTTTTTTTTTTTTTTTTTTCGGTACTGGGGATTGAACCCAGGGCCTTGTGCTTGCAAGGCAAGCACTTTACCAACTGAGCCATATCCCCAGCCCTAATTTCCAAAGTTTTGTCAAGGAATTACACAAAAGTCTAAATTATTGTTGCAAAGATCTAGTGTGTTCCTAGAGTAAGGAATAAGCTTTCATTTGAGTTTTAGAATCTGATGAGAGTCTGACAAATACATATTTATCTTTTGAAAGTCTAGTTAAAACACCCTCCTGGCCCATCTCAGTGGTTAATTGATGTTTTAATTTCACAGCTGTTAACAAGTTCTTTCTTATGTCCCACTAAAACCTCTTCTGCTTCACTTGAATCAACCACAAACCATCACCAACGTACTTTCTAAATGTCAAGGATGGGATAAGTTAATTTCTTCTTGTTTGGTATTTGACAGGCAGGCAAATACAGGCCAGCATCCCTCACAGAACCATCACACAAAAATCCTTTAACATATTTCAAGATTTTAACTTCTCTCCAATACTCATAATTTCTCCAAAATAACCATCACCTGCTGTTGGCTGTAAAAACCAAATCCATTTACACAAGCTGCCAATTCTTTCCTTTCTGTTAACTGAGTTCGTATACTCAGTGTGGTTCGCATTTGGGCAGTGGGCAGGATTAGCCCATCCTTTCTAACACTTCTCAGGATTCTCAGGCTTCCTGAAGGCTTTCGCTCAGAGACACAACTTCTGCCCCAGAGCCACAAAGCAAAGAGAAAATCAACATACCAAAAATAGCAGAGACACAACTTTGGTGGTATGCAGTGGGGAGAAGGGGGAGATTGCTTAGAAAATTTAGCTTCCTCTTCTCCTTTCTCCGTGAATAATTTATCCTCTGACTTTCAAGATAGTGGATACTTTCCTTCAAGCACTATGTGGAGAGTGGCATGAGGCAAAATCTTTCCAGTGCAAAATAAACCATAAGCTAAGCCACACCTTTCCTTTTCCACTCCCCTGGGTACACTGAGAGTCCTGTGTTGCAGAGGAATAAATAACAAGTAGCAGAACAACAGCCACAAAGATATAGGTGAGGCTGTGGCTTCTCTACTTTCTCAAAGTCATTGAACACTCTGAGCCTCAGTTTTTTCTCAACTGCAAAATGAAAGCAGGAGAAGCACGTAAGATTTTATTTATTTATTTATTTATTTATTTGGTGGTATTGGGCATTAAACCCAAGACCTCACACAGTGGATTATATTCCCAATGCTTTATTTTATTTTGAGATAGAGAGCTCCTGGGTTTAATCTCCAGTACTGCCAAAAAAATAAGAAAAAGAAGAAAGAAAGAAATATGCATCTTACTCTATACCCACTCCTCCACTGCCCCATATCAATTCTCTAAGAATACAGCACTGATTATGTCCCAGAGGCTGCCCTTGAAGAGTTCAGAGTGGACTGATAGAGCGATAATGCCAGGTAAGTTCTGAATGTGCAGAGTGGAAACAGAGTGTTATGAAATAGGGAGAAGGAGGCAGTGCCTACCTGTGGGAGTCAGAAGAGGCACACAGGGCAGCTGCCACCTGCACTGCACCTTGAAGAAGGTGTGGTGAGAATTATGGAAAGAGGAACACATCAGTCAGGGTTCTGGCAGGAAGCACATCAACTGAGGAACACAAGACAAATTAATAGGGGACTATTTACAAAGGTGAGGGAAGGCATCACAGGGGATAATGCAGTGCCTGGGGGACACTCGAAATTCCAAGGCTAGAGGAGGCAGAGCAGTGAGCATTTCCCAAATTCAGATGAGAGAATCATATGCCCCCCACCCCCGCCCCATAGGAGCTCTGCGACAGGTCCGGTAGGCCAGCTTTCCTGGGCAGGAAGCACAGTGAGGAGATCTGGAGAGACGGTCTGGGGGCAAAGGAAAGCTATCCATCATAAAGATGGGAAAGGGGAGCACTCCCTGTAATAGATACTGCACATGGAAAGGTGTGGATGAAGTCGTAAGATGCAGTCTGCTTAGATACAGGGAGCACAGGATGTGCCAAGAGACTAGTAGGAGATGAGACTAGAAGATCAAGGTCACCTGTGGGGACCGGCTCTGCACCTAGACTTTACATTGTGGGCTCAGAGTACCACTGGGGGGTCTAAGCAGAGGAATGCTATAGCTGGAAGTCATGGTGGTATGAAGGATGGACTAGAAGAAGACAGGAGTAGGAGGCAGGCCTATAAAAAGGTTAATACAATATGGAAGGTTTGGGGGACAGAAAGAATCTGGAACTGGGACTTGCCAGTCAGAGAGGCTGAACTCAGATCCCTGTTGTGCTTTAGAGCTGTGATATTGGGTGAATCTTTTCATCCTCAAGTTTTGGTTCTTCTCATCCATAAACATGGGAGCGTTGGTGAAAACTCAAGTTTGGCAAGTCAGGTGCTAAGCACAGGGTGGCAGTGAATGACACACTCTATACTGTTATATGGAACAGAGTCTGTGCAGCCAGACTGAGCAGCCAAGTCCAGGAAGAAATGCTGAAATCCTCATGAAGGCAGGGGCAGCAATCAGGAATATGTGGAAACAGACTCAGGTCATTTCTCTGGATCTGAGAATAAGGAAAGGGAAGGAAAAGACTCTGAGTGACTTGGTAGATGGATTAAACATTAAATGGATCAAGGGACAGAGAAGGAAGAGAAGGGTGAGAGGACAGGTAAAGAGGAGAAAGAGTGTGGTTAGTTCTAGACATGTCAACTTTGTGGGGCTAAAAGCACTCAGGCTGACTCCCCTAAGAGCCAGTGGGAAATAAGAGATGGGCAGTATAGATTTGAGTGTCATCAGATCTTAGAGGGGACAGGGGTTGAAACCATGGTAAGTGTGAGATGTCCTGAAGAGCGCCTAGGACAAGAAGAGAAGGGACTCATTGAGAGAATTCCACTAACAGTATCTATTTATATGAATGACAGAACTGGAATAGCCAGCAAAACCCACTACTGAGTAGAAAAATATTAGATTAGAGAAGGAACAAGAGAAGGCTATCATGGGAGTCTCCACAAGGACTGAAAGGCTCACAGCATCAAGTGTTTCCCGGAAACTGAATGGAATGTGGACAGAGAGAGAGCAGGGACCTCACAACAAAGACATCACAGGTGAATTTGGCAAGGACAGTCTCAGTAGAGCAGCTCTGAAAGCTCAGTTGTTGAAAAGCATGTGGAAGATTTAGAAACACAGACAGTCAATGCGATTATGTCAAAGAGCTCAGGAGCAAAAGGACAAGACAGGTTGATGGGCATCTTTTCTTTTTCAGATGGCAAAACCTGAGTCAATTTATATGCTAAAAAAGAAAAAAAAAAAAAAAACTTAGAGAGGAAATAATGACCCAAGATGTAGACAGACAGCAGAAGACAGTCCAAGTGGAAGAGTCATCTTGATTTCAAGAAGGCAACCACCATGAACCTGCCACTAAGGTGGGAGGGAGCTGCTCTTATCCTTGGATGATTTCTCTTTCTAATTCTCAGCACTTTGGTAGCCTTTTAAAGTTGCCAAGAGTTTCCCTGCTAGAAAGCTGAGGCTGTGTAATGTGAAGGTAGGAGTGGGGTGAAGCAAGAGGTCAGCCTAATGGTCAGTCAGGTGTCCTGATGAAAGCTAAGACTTATAACTGTCAAGACCCCATTTTACCTATCCCCTTTCTGAGCATGGGAACAACTACAAGAAACACAACATTGATCTAAAGGGAAGCAAGTACAATCAAAATCACTTTGCTGCTATTTCCTTAGAGAAGAGATATGTATTAATTTATCCTGGCTCTGACCACCTGAGGGGTGGGGCCTGTGTAAATATGTGGGGGCTGGATGAGTGGGGAGATCAGGCCAGGGGCACCAAAGGCTCTCTTGAGACCTGGTTTATGAGTAAGTGCAGTTTCTCTTCTACATTTAGCTTGTCAAATTCCTCTTTAGCAGTTGAGGCATCTGACAGGCTTAATTGTTCCCTTAGGGCTTTGTCTTTCCCATCAGTGAACAAAGGCATTTAGAAAGGGCTTGGGTTTAGCTCTTTTACTAATAAAATTCTTTTTACATACATATATATGCATCAATAGATGAGTGTATGTGAATGAGAGTATGTACATGTGAATACACAGACATGTATACACAAACATATTTGTGTACATGTGCCCATCAAATAATGTTTGAGTTTGGGGACAGGTAGATCAGACCATTGGCCCACTATTTGGACATCTGCTTCAAGTCTGGAAGGAAGTGTACATGCGATATTCCAGCTCCCCCAGCAGTCAGGAACATTTTCAACGATTAATTACATGCTAATGGGAGACAATGAGCCCACGTGCAAATGCTATTCATCAGGGGCTGCCATTCTGAGGCTCTTCTTGTTCACACCCTCAAAAAATCCTTTTATTGGGGCTATTAATAAAAAGAAGATGAACACATTTACTGAGTTTTATCATTTCCTTACTCCCATCCATCCTCTGAAAGTCATGAATTATTAGTAAAAACTGCAACAAATGAGATGAGAGAGGAAGTCAAAGACCAAGACAATACACAAAAAAGACAACTGCCCCTCAGGCAAAGTCCTAACTGCATAGCAATGATGGTGGGCAGGGCTGGCATCCTTGTTTAGCTGGAGGAAAGAGGGTGCACATTTTCAAAGGCAGCCTGCTGACTGGTTAATACCACAGCGACAAGAGGGGCTGGGTTCCCTCTCTGAGCAAAGCTGAACAAGGTCAAATGCCCTCGTTTCTCAGTGTTCCTAATTGTGATGCTGCCTTTTTAATAGTAATTAATGGACTGCTTATTATCTTCAGTTAGAACATACATTTAAATGATCTAATGGTAATATTTTTATCACCACCCCCCATACCTCACATAGGGGTTATGCTCAAAGTTCAACAAATGTTTGTAAGTTGATTGGTTGCTTCATTCATCCATTCAATACTAGATAAAAGTCTACAGAATGAGCATACCTGCTCGGTGAAAGTGTTTGCAAAAACCTAAAGGGAAATCAACTAAATTGATACATCGAACACAATTATTTGTAAGACAGTGGGGTCAAGGAGCCCCAGAGATGAATAAGTGCAGTTTCTACTTCTGTTGGTTAGATTTCTGTTACTGGAATAAAGTACCTGAGAAAAACAGCTTAGTAAGAAAGATTGAATTTGGCTCACATTTTCAAAGGTTTCAGTCCATGCTCAGCTGATTCCAAGGCAGAAACATGGTTGTGGAAGGGCATGGCAGAGCCAAGCTGCTCATCTCATGGAAGAGTGAGCAAGGAAGGGGCTAGGGATAAGATGTACTCTTCCAGGGCATACCCAAAGCGATCTACTTCCTTCAATAAGGCCCCACTACCTATAGTTTCTAACATCTCCCAATAATACTATCAAATATAAATCCCTCAATGAATTAATCCACCAATGAGGTCAGAGCCCTCATGATCCAATCACTTCCTCATATTCTGACCTCTGAATATTGCTGCCTTTGTATATGAATCTTTGGGGGACATAGCCAATCAAAACTATAACACTATTAAAAACATATAAAGCAGATAATAAATAACTATAATAAAAGGAGGAACAGCGTTATATAGGCATAGGGTCCAAAAGAATAATAAAAATAAAGAGTCTAGGGCTGGGGTTATAGCTCAGTGGTAGAGAGCTTTCCTAGCATGTGTGAGGCCCTGTGTTCCATCCTCAGCATCACATAAAAAATACAATACAATAAAGTATCCATTCTATGAGAGATAATAAAATCAGGAAAGAATTCCTGATAGGTGTAGTATTTAAAATACAACATGAATGATAAATAAGAATTTGACAGGCAGCAATGTTAAGTCAAACACAGGAGACACCTTAATTAACTATGGTTTGATCATAATTGCTGCCAGCAACTGGGAAAATCTGCAACTCCCTAAGAGCCAGCTTTTCAGGGTCTCTTAATAGAGATAATCCAGCTCTTTCCATTCAGAGGTTATGTGTAGAATAACCCTCTGAACTGCCCAGTTATTTTCAGCTCCAGTCTGAGAGAAAAGCCTTAGCACACAACCTGACTATGATCTTAGGGTTGTGATAGCACCATCCTTCTTCCCAACTGTGCCAAGACACAAGAATGAGCCCACATGCTGGGCATGCTGTTTTGTATCTATAATCCCAGCAACGCTGGAGGCTGAGACTAGAGGATCACAAGCTTGAGGTAAGCCTGGGAAACTTAGTGAAATTCTATCTCCAAATTAAAAATAGAAAGGATTGGGGATGTAGGCCCATGGTAGAAGGCCTCTGGGTTCAAACCCCAGTACTCAGGTAGTGGGTAGGGCAGGGAGGAACCCACAGAAGGCTTACCCAGCCAGGCCTTTGGGGTTTATGTTGGTAACACAACGGCCCTTTCCTAGCATCATTACCTGGTGTTTCCATCAGTATGTTATGGTTTGGATGTGAGGTTTCCTGCAAAAGCTCATGTGTGAGACAATACAGGAAGGTTTGGATGAGAAATGATTGGGTTATAGCCTTAATATAATCAGTGAATTATCTCCTGATAGGGATTAACTGAATGGTAACTGAAGTGGTAAGGTATGGCTAGAGGAGGTGAGAACTGGGACATGGCTTTGAGGTATATATTTTTATCTGGCTAGTGGAGTCTCTCTCTGTTTCCCTGATCACCATGTGAGCTGCTTCCCTCCACCACACTCTTCTGCCACCTCAAGTCCTGAGGCTAAGACCTCTGAAATTGTGAACCCTCAAAGAAACTTTTCCTCCTCTAAAAAATTGTTCTGGCCAAGTCATTTAGTCACGGCAATGAAAAACCTGATAAAATACCCTATGCCAACTTCCTCACAATCCATGTGATTCCAAGGACTCATAAAGGCTCTTCCTATGCAAACCCCCCCCCCCATGATTGAAACTCATCAACATAAGATTGTTTTGAGTTATAAGACTCCTTTAATAAAATGCAAATTTATCCTGGGCTGGTAAAGTAAAATCATTCGAACATTAAATTGCTAAGAAAACTAGATTGGTTTGTTTTTCATCCCTTCTCCTACTCCAAAATCGAGTGTAGACAGGATGCCTGATGATAAACCATTCAAACTTTAGATGCAAATAACCAGCAATGGTGTATAATGCCTATTGATTCCAGGAGTCTTACCTTGGAATTCATGAACATGCAGGACTATGGGGTCCATGAATTCTCTTAAAATTCAAAATTTTGCAAGTGGGTATGAGACTGATTTTTTCCCTAGGGAAAAAAAAATCCGATTTTTATCAAAATCTCAAAGGGACTTATGTCCTAGGAACTGTTGAGACAACCTGATGGACACCCAGGTCAGTGCCCCCTTGGTATCAGGGAGGGATGTCAAGGGAAGAAGAATGATTATTTTACTTTGTACATACTTTCCCACTTAAGATACATGAATTGATTCTCTTTCCTGCATCCAAGAAGATAAAATAAAGCACAGTGTGTCAGTCACTTCATAGAACTGGGACCAGCCTATGTTCCCTGTTCCTCTGTTACTTCCTCCACAGGGTAATTCTCTCCCTGGTAGATAGTATTTAATTATTTGAAGTTTTCTAAACTTGGTTTAATTGGATTTTCCATCATTAAGTGCAAAAGATGCCCTCGAAGGCCAGGCCCAGAGAGACAGATCCAGAGGTTTAATTTTGATCACTCTGACAGTTAGTTTGAGTTTTCTTCTGCATCTATTCACTTGAGTGAGCTTTGTACCTCTCTTGGGCTGTTTATAGGCCACCAAGAAGGGTACAGGACAAGGCCAAAAGAGGATAAAATAGGCTTAATGGACTTTTAAATTGAACGTTTTAGTGCAGCAGACAAGCAGATATAGCCTGCCCTAGCTTTGTCATGCAGTATTTATTGAGCACCTACTGTGTACTAAGGATCCTTCAGGGGCTTCTGCTTAACTGTGGTGTGGGACAACTGATAATTAGGCTTCTGGAGGCTACCCAGCCTAGAGATCTCTCCCTAACTTCTCATATAATTTCTGGGCAGTCCATCTGACATATATAAGTGTCCATCACTCTAGTCATGAGTAATATTTCATGAAGAGTTGATGTTTTTATTTCCTCCAGCTTCAAAGCCTTTCATTGACAGTGCCTCTTCATACACATGCATGAGTAGGAAATACCCAATTTTCCGCATGGAGAAGTTTATGAACTAAGAAGGGGAAGGAAATATAGTCATGATTTCGAGCTTCTATTACTTCCCAGGGCTACTTGGAATCTCTCATTCACTCTAACAGAAATTCTCACTCATGTCCCAAACCCTTTTCACCCTCTTCTCCCCGTCAATTTTCTCAGTGTACTTTGATTCTCCAAAGGTGGAGTCCCTTCCTCTGTGAGATTCCTAGCTTTCCTCTCATCCTTGAAAACATCTGTGAGTCATTGCTAACTGTCTCTCTGTTCTGGACCCATCTTCACTTGTTTCCTAAGCATCTCAACATCTCATCTCACAGTTGTCCCAGTTAAGCAGAGGCCCCTGAAGAATCTCAAAAGTGGGAAGTTGGAGAAAGAAGGAAGGAGAGATGCTCATCCTTCCAGAAACAGTACAGGAAAGTGCAGATGGTCACTTATAAACCCTGGCTCAAGATGTGACCTTTCACTCCAAACACATGCTCCCACCAAGATATGCTACCCTCACCAGAGGCCCAAATCCATGGAGCCACCTAATAGTGGACTTGAATCTCCAGAACCATGAGCCAGAATAAACCTCTCTTTATTTCATAAGTAGCCTATGTCAGGTATTTCACTATGTTGACAGAAAGCTGACCAATACAGAAGGAAAATCATGAAGTAGAATCAACTCTACCTTGGGAGGTCTCTTATCTAACTCCAGAGGGATAGCAGGGATTCTGGAGAGTTTCCTTTAAAAATCCTGAGAGTGTTTTTCTTTGGCTTCATAAAAGAATCAAATGACTAATGACAGCATATATAATTTTTCATAATTACGTGAGTTTACCTATGTATCCCAGGTCAGGTATATTAGTCAGCTTTTTATTACTATAATCAAAATACTGGACAAGAACAACTTAGAGGAAAAAAAGTTTATTCTGGGCTCATGGTTTCACTGACCCCAGTCCATGGTTGGCTGACTGCATCACAGAAATATCATGGCAGAAGTGTGTGGCAGAGGAAAGCTGCTCAGCTCATGGCAGCCAGGAGGCAGAGAGGGAAAACAGGGATAAATATAGTCCAAGGTCATGCCCCAGTGATCTACTTCCTCTAGCCATGCTGGACCGTCCTACAGTTACCACCCAGTACACCATTTAAACCATTAATCCATCAAATGGATTAATCCTCTGATGAGGCACTCATAATCTAATCTTTTCACCTATAAACATTGCCACAGTACCTACATATGAGCTTTGGGGGGACTTTTTTATAGATTCATACTATAACATCATTGTATATAATTACACATCCAAAAAATAATAATGCTTCAAGTTATACATACTGTACAAACCTTCAATCTTTATCCCCATGGTACCCTTTCTTTCTCCCTTTAAAAGGGTAGTACTATCTCTTCTTAAAATAGGTATCCATTTACTCTTACTGTTAAGCTATAAGTCATCATACCATGCTTCTCCTTTTTTCTACTGCCAAGGGACAGAAAGGTTCTGTCCCCACCTCTCACTGAGACTGCACCTGTGGAAGCAACCAAGCATTTCATATCTAAAGCCTCATCTTCCTTTCCTCAGTATTTACTCTTCTTGGTCTGAACTATTCATTCTTCTTTAAGGATGACTGCTCTTTTATTTCCAGGTCTCTCTCTCTACAGATGCACAGGATTTCATTTTTGTACTTTCATCATTTTATAATGTATTTAAGGAGTTCTTTCTAAGCTTCAGAACTTGATGGCATTTAGCTTACAAAATATTTTTTTCTGTATTAGGGATTGAACCCATAGGTGGGGTGGCTTTACCACTGAGCCACATCCTCAACTCTTTTTTCCTATTTTGAGACAGGGTCTCACTCAATTGCTCAGGCAGGCCTTGAACTTTCCATCCTCTTGTCTCTTCTTCCTGAATTGCTTGAATTACAGGCATGAGCCACTGTGCCCAGGTTACCATATTCCTAAAGATTATTCACTGTCTTCTCTTATTTTTGCTGTTAAAAAATTGTTTCTTTGCAGAAAATGTATTTTCCCTCTCTAGAATGTTCAAAATGTTTTGTTCTTAACATTACACAGTTTCATGACTGGGAATCTAGAGTTGAAGAATCAATTTACTTTTATTTATTTTGCTCATAATGTGATATGCTTCTGATGATACTCATCTTTCCTGAGTTTTGCCTGGGATGGTCTTTTAAGTCTACCAAATCCCACTTACCTTTGTATTTTGTCCCATATTTTGAGATATCAATTTTATAATAAAAATTAACTACGGGTATATGAATGATGAATTTGTCTCAGAAGGTGGAGAGTACTGAGCAGAATAGCCAATCAGAAAGGGCAAAAGTTTGACAGACAGTTCTTTAACCAGTTACTAGCTGTGTGACAATGGGAAAGTTAACCAATGTAGCTGAAGTTAAATTTCTTCATCTTAAGAATGATAATGATACCACTCAGGGTTTTATACATTATTATTATAAATAATGTATAATGTCAAGTTCTACCTAACTACATTCTTTAAGATAAACTATGTTCTAATAACAATTATCAATTTATTGCTACTCATCTCCAATTTACCATTCAATACATGTTATGATAATGTACAGAATTCCTTTAAGCATGTCTCCTGTAAAGTGAGGGTGATATTAAAATTTCTCTGTAGAATGGAGGGATGCTGCAGAAGAAAAGGCTTCTTTTGGTCCACCTGTTACACAGGTGGTCAGCAGCACAGTACGAGAACATCCAGTGACATTCTGTCCCAGCCATGTGCCCAGAACACACAATCCCTAGGGACTCCACAACACATGCCCAATCTTGTGATCACTTCCTGAAGCCCTCCCAAAATAAGACCCTGATGTCCCAGGTCTCCCATCCAGAGCCACCTCATCTCTCTCTGCTAGCTTGTCCTCTCCCCACCTGGTTTATCTCTCCTAGTTTTCCAAATGTATACATTACATAGTCCCTGCTTCTCACCTAACTATACTCCAATTCTATCTGTGTGCCCACCCACCAGCTGCAGATCACCTGTACCTGGTCCTGAGAGGGTTGCTTCCTATTTTTCCAGCATCTGGGACTAACTCTGGTCTAGGAAACCACGTAAACTCCTCTGCCATCCAGTATCTGCAATTACACAACAATATTGGCTGGGCATCTTGGGAATGGGTCCCCCTTTCAAGTTTGTCCTTCCTGGATACTTGCCTTCTCTTTATATCTTACAGGCACTCTTTTATTATAGATTAGTAATTTCTTCAAGGGAAACTACTTCTGTTGAAATCACCATGTGGTTTCTGGGCCCAGACTGACATACTACATTTCTTCTGGTGTCTAGCACAATGAACAACAATGTAGCTGTTCATGAATCTCTTTCCTCCCTTCTCCAAACAGCTCTGAGTAACTCTGTGCTCTGAAATTAAGAGGTATGGAAAACAATAATAAAGAAAGGCTTCAGGACCTTAGGTTGACTGAAAAGAAACAAAAATAAGATCTACATATTTGTAGTCCCAGAGGTAAGAGCTAGGATAAATGGAAAACAGTTATATAATTAAGGAAATACACTTTCACTTAATGATGAACCTGCAATAGCAAATAATTTCAGAAATACAGTCCTCCTGAAATGGAGGAGGAAATGGCCCACACAGGTACCATAGTGCCAGTAACCTCCTAAGATTTCATGATTTTAGAAGTTATCAGAGGCTGAGAGAAGGAAGATATTGGGGAGTTAGTTCTTTATTGGCCCAGGATTTCTGTTTGGAGTGAAGAAGTATTGAAAATAGATAATGGTGATGGTTGCACAATATGATGAATGAAATGAATGCCATGGATTTGTACACCTAAAGATGGTTAAAAGGCAAATGTTCTGTTGTGTGTATATGTGTAAACACAATGAAAAAATCCATGATTGCTGGGCTTAGTGATGCATGCCTGTAATCCCAGCCAGTCGAGAGGCTGAGGCAGGAGGAACATAAGCTCAAGATCAGTCTGGGCAACTTAGCAAGACCCTATCTGAGAACAAAAAATAACAAGGGTTAGGGATGTATCTCAGTGGTAAAGTGTTCAACCATCAGTACTCCCACCACTCCCATAAAAAATCCACAATTCTGTTATTCTATGTGGGGAATGAGGAAGATTTAAATTTAAAATTTGACTTAATAAAACCCAAATATTCATTACTGACAAGGAAAAAAGCATTTCTTTGAATAGGAAGACTGAATTTACCATAGAGGAATTTGCCTAAAGTGAACACTTCAGAAAACCAGTGTGCCATTAAAAAACATAAGTAATTATATGTCCCTCAGAAGCACCACTAAATCAAACCAGAGATGTTCCTAAAGGGCAGAAAAATAACCATACCCAGGAAGAGTCCATTTGTAAATGTTACCTTATTATCATGATGATAAATGTTCTCATTAATAATAAAATGGAACATATACAGTTTAAGGAAAACGTTCCTTTTTGTCTACCCACACAAGTATACAAGTTCACATGTACACAGACCAAAACACTGCAATTTAATACATGGAGAAAAAAAAATACCTGAAGACTGAAAATGTACTGGCTAAAGTTCATTTCTTTATTTGTAAACATGAGTTGGTAAATTTTGACATATTATAAAAAGACATACACAAGACATCTGTAACCAGAGCACCTGCTCTGTGAGTCTGAGGACCAAAGAAAACTATATTTAAAATTATCTTTGATGTGTTCCTCCTTAAAAATACACATTTCTTTTTGTAAGTGGATAGATGGGGTTGGAGATGTAGCTCAGTGGTAGAGCACTTGTCTAGCACGTGCTAGGCAATACGATTTGTCCATAAGAACATGACTAACTGATTTTTAACAGATGCAAAGGCATTACAGCAGAGAAAGAACACTTTTTCACCAAATGGAGGTGGAAGTGGACCTTCATTGGTGGTGGCTGAGGTAGAGGTGTGGGGGAGGGGGAGGATGAGGACAACTTTGATCTACCCTCATATCATGTAAAAAAAAAAAAAATAGAATTGTATCATACACCTATGCTGGGGTTATGTAGCTCAGTAGTAAAGTGCGTGCCTCACACATGTAAGGCACTGGGTTTGATCCTCAGCATGACATAAAAATAAATAAGTAAAGGCACTGTGTCTATCTACAGCTTAAAAATATATATAAAAAAATTTTATTATACACCTAAAAAATGATCACACTTCTAGATGAAAACAGAAAATCTTTGTGACCTTGAGTTAGGTAAAGACTTGTTAGATATGACACCAAAAGCACAATCCATGAAATTTTTAAAAAATTGATAAAATGGACTTCATCAAAATTTAAAACACTTGTTCTTCAAAAGACACTTTTAAAAGAAAAGATAAGAGTTGGAGAAAATATTTGTAAATCATAAATATGATAAAGTTTATATCCAGAGTTTATAAAAGACTCAAAATTAAATAATAAGATATGGGATTTAGCCCAGGTAGAGTGTGGAAGGATGAGAAGGAAGGATTACAAAAGGGCATAAGGAAACTTTTGGGGGTGAAAGAAATGCTCACCATCTTGATTGAAGTGACAGTCTCCCAAGTGTACACATACATCAAATCTTAGGAAAGTATTCATTTAAAGATATTTGATTTTGTATGCCAAGTATACCTCAATAAAGCTACTAAAAATAAAATAAATAACTTGTTTTGGATAGTTGAAAACTGGGGAAAGCCTTTTCTTTTAACCAGGAAAAAGAAAAATTCAACTCATGACAAGCATCCACAAAGAGGTCATTTATTTATGTATATGTTGCTACTATGAAAAATAAAAACAGAAACCCAAGAAACTCTTACTTTTACAAAATTCAAAAGATAGAGGTTTGTTGTCCATTTACATTCTTCAAGCCCAGTTCTCATGCAATCTGTTTCTTAAAGCCTTTTCTTATAACTCAAGTAGAAAGTAATTGTTCGCTTTTGTGAATCACCATACCAATTATGGTAATTTTCAGATATTAATTGAAGGCATCTTATCCACACACCCATTGCACATTTATTAAGTGTTTCATATGGTCCAGCATGAGCTTGACACTAGACATACAAAAGTGAAAAGTGCATAGTTCTTCCCTTCAAAAGACTCACAGTCTAGTGACAAGAGTGACACATTAAATAAGTGACAGGAATACACTGTTCTGGCAAGGTTTTGCACCACTGTGACCAAAAGACTGGGCAATTTAAAAGAGAACAAGTTTATTTTGACTCAGTTTCAGAGGTTCAGTCTGTGGTGGGCCAACACCATTGCTCTAGGCCTAAGTGGAGGCAAAAAATCATGGTGGAAGGGCATGGCAGAGGTAAGCAGTTCAGGACATGGTAATCAGGAAGCAGAGCAGAGCTCCACTGACCAGGGACAAAATATAAATACCAAAGGCACATCTTCCCAGTGACTTGCTTCCTTCAGCCATACCTTACCTACCTGCAATTAGCACCTACTTAATCCATCAGTGGATTAATTCACTGATCAGGTTAAAGCTGTCATCATCTAATCACTTCGCCTTTGAAGCTTCTTATATTGTTTCACACATGAGCTTTTGGGGAGACACCTCACCCAAAAAAAAAAAAAAAAAAAAAAGAAATATACAACCATAAAAATGAAAAGTTGTACCCCATTTGTGTACAATGAATCAAAATGCAGTCAGTAAAAATTTTAAAAAAATTAAGAAATTAAAAAAAAAAGTATAATAGGAGCCAAGTGCAGAGACACAAGCCCATAATCCCAGAAATGCAGAAGGACCACAAGTTCAAGGCCAACCTAGGGAACTCAACAAGACATAAGCAACTTAATGAGATCCTGCCTTAAAATGAAAAAATAAAAAGGACTGGAGATGTAGTTCAGTGGTAGAATGCCCTAGTTCTGAGAGGGGGGAAAAAGTACAACAGGAACATAAAGGAAGAAACTTGTCAGACCCACTATCTTGTACCACAGTGATTTATTCAATGTCCATTTTCCTACTGAGATAAAACTTCCTGAGAACAAGGACCCATGACTTACTCTGTTCAGCAATATATTAATTTACCAGCATAGTACCTGTTGTGAGTCTTTCACACATGCATATTTTTCAAATATAAGAAATTCTTTCACCTACTCTTCAACTAGAAGGCAAGGGCAGCCATGTTGCCATCTTCACAGCTGAGTTCCAACCCTCATCTATATTGTCAACAAAGGCATGGCAATAATTTGAAAGGAAACAAAAGGAAAAGTTAAGTCTAGGTCTATGAATTCCCAAAGGAATGGTCATTCTCCCCTTAAACATGAAGGAGGATGGTAGAGAGCTTGCCTAGCATGTGTAAGGCTCTGGATTCAATCCCTAGCACCATAAAAAGATAAAAAACAGGAAGGAGGCAGGTGTAAGGTGGGGCTTAGTCTGCAGAGATCCAGTGCAGAAGAATGACACCCAGGGTTCAAGGTCCTGCCCCGTATCCCAAGACAGCCCTGACTTTCTGTATGTTACTGCTATCTGTTATTCTTCTGACATGGAATACACATAAATGGTAGCCATCTGATCTCTATAGAAATCATACCAGTCTTAACTAGGCATGGTGGCATACACCTGTAATCCCAGTGACATGGGAGGCTGAGACAGGAGGATCTCAAGTTCAAAGCCACTCTCAGCAATTTAGAGAGGCTATAAGCAACTTAGCAGAAACTTGTCTCAAAAATAAAAAAAAAAAAAAATTGTTTTGTTTTTAATGGACTGGGTTAGCTCAGTAGTAAAATGCTCCAGGGTTCAATACTTAGCACCAAAAAAAAAAAAAAAAAAAAAAAAAAAGGAAGAAAGAAAGAAAGAAAAGAATTCATATAAATCCCATTGTGAAAGCAATTTCTGGGTATGTATCAGTTCAATCTACTATAATAAAATATCACAAACTGGGTGGCTCAAAACAATATAAATTTCTTTCTTACAGTTCCGGGGACTGGGGAGTCCAAGATCAAGGTACTGGTAGATCCAATGTCTGATAAAGGCCTATTTTCTGGCTCATAGTTGGTGCCTTCCGTGTCCTCACATGGTGCAAAGGGCAAGTCAGTTTTCCAGAGCCTCTTTTATAAGGGCACTAACCTTAAATATGAGGGTTCTACCTTCATGATCTAATAACCTCTGAAGGGTCCTACACCCTGAAGCCTCCCTTTGTGAGTAAAGATTTCAACATAAGAATTTGGAAAAAAGATAAACATCCAGACAATAGCACTGGAAATTACATTTTTTATTTTTTGCTTTCCCAAGTGATCACAGGTCCTTTATCTATGCTCAGTTTCTGAAGGGGCAGAAAGGTAGAAGAGATAACACTGTGGGAAACTGAGAGCAAAGGGGGATGGGATAACCCACTTATGTCATTTTATCATAATCAACTTATAAGCAATTACAAATTTTCAGTTAGGATAAAACTAGCAAAAATTAAAAGTTTCTGATTACAATGGAGAGATATGGATTAGACAACAAAAAGAAATCCTTCATAGCTCCCTTAGTATAATTTAACGCAATCAGAAAAACTTTCAATCTTAGAGATAAGGCCGATTTATTTCTTATACTTACATTTATAGAAACAGGTCTCATAGGGGAAAGGTAAAAGTTTATTTAAACCTGTTTAGACCCACCAGCCTAACAGATGACTCCAGGAGACAGCAGGGGGACCCTGGGGTTCTGCATCCTCCTGAGCATTGGACTGGGCTCTTACCTGTAGATGGGGTCCTGCATCACCAGCATCTTGCTCTCATCCCACGTCCACTCCTTTTTCTGCAATAAAAGAAGCTATAAATGAATAAGTTAGGCTTGTCCTCAGCTACAGAACCAGGGCACACGTTGAACTCCTAATGCTTATGCAAACACATGCATTTTGCTCCTGGCCTTTTTCCCTCTAAGAGGCCCAGAGTTGATTGCTCCAAAAGGGCAAGGGGAAAATGTCATGTTGTCTGATCTGCTCAGTTTACTTCACAAGCACTTTAGGAGAGTGTTTATCCCTGGCAGAGAGTACAGGCAGGATCCAAAGAGGCCTCAGGGGACCACAGGCAGACACTAAATAAACATTTCTTAGAGAAATTGCAAGGAAAAAAAGACTACACTTCACTCCAAGGAGGTGGGAGAAGAGGAATTAAAAGGAGAAAGGAGTAAAATAAAATGTGCGGAGGAGGCAATCATATGCAAATGAAATGTAATCCACCCTCTCTCCTTAATTTAAAGGGAAGGGGGAAAAATCTCTACACAAAGGTGAGTTAACTAGTACATTTGAGGAATTACTCATAAATGGATAGTCATTCAGCTGTGGTTCTAACTTATTGTGAACACAATGGAGACCCCCTCTCCCCCTCAGGCAGCTGGGGATGAGGATAGGAATGGGGATGAGATAATTCAAACAGCAGTGCAGGAAGTGGTGAGTAGCACCCTAGTGTGAAGTTCAGCAGCCAATCACATCCCCTCAGGTCTGACCCCCAGGTTCAGGGACAGAGAACCATGTTCCACCTTCACTTGTCTTTGTCACAGACAGTGCTGTCTAGGGAACTTGGGGAAGAAAACACCCATCTTGCTGGTGCATTGAAAATGGCAGTCCAACCAGGTACAGTGGTACACATCTGTAATACCAGCTACTTGGGAGGCTAACTGCAAGTTCCAGACCATCTTTGGCAACTTAGTGAGACCCTGTCTCAAAAAAAAAAAAAAAAAAGATGTAGCTCAGTGGTAGAGTGCCCCTGGGTTGAATCCCTAGTACTAAAAATCATCATCACTCATCTACTGAAGACAAAGTCAAGAGAAGGCGGAGAGCAAGGAAGTATGTATTGGATATTTTTGCTAGGTAAATTTGGCTAAGTGAATTTCTCAAATAGAATGCAAAGAGTGATCTCCTAAAACATATTAGGATTTGGAGAATGTCCAGAAGACTAGAGGAGACTATGCCCAGGCCTATAGAGCAACATTAGGAAGAAGCATTTTGTCAGCAGCTTTACCCAAACACAACATTATACACAACTGCCATACATCACATATACACATACACACTCTCACACATATACCATTTAATCATAATTTTGATTCAACATCAATGCAACAAATGAGGTGAATTCAGACTGGTTTACATTCACTAGCAACCAATTCTGCCAGGCACAGTGGTGCACACCTGTATCCCAGCTACTCAGAAGGCTGAGTCAGAGGAATAACAAGTTTAAGTACAGTCTTGACAACTTAGTGAGACCCTATCTCGAAATAAAAAAATAAAATGAAATAAAAAAGGGCTGGGGACATGGGTCAGTGGTAGAGCACCTCTGGGTTCCCAGTACCCCTAACGATCAATTTATAAACTGTTTTTGTGAACACCCCTCACTTGACATGGTTCCCAAACTTCTATCAGAGTTGCCTTCTTTTTGTTCACACTAGGTACTGGCCAGTTATTCCCCTCAAAATCTAGTGCTTTGAACCATATCTCTGACTGGTTCACATATGGTCTAATCGGCATTTAATAGATACATGTTCTGTTCTCTATTCCTTTCATGACACCACTCTTAACCCAGAAAGACTGGTTTACAGCCTCTTTAGTTCCCTTACAACCTGAATGGCACTCATGGGAGGCTGGTTTTCAACTGAGGGACTAAAATTTTTCAGAGTTAAAGTTCAGATACTTGGATATTTGCTTGTTTATTTATTTATTTGGTTCTATTGTGGATTGAACCAGGGGTGTTCTATCACTGAGCGATATCATAGTTCTTTTTGTTTTTTATTTTGTGACAGGGTCTTGCTAAGTTGCCCAGGCTGACCTCAAACTGACTTACACTTTCAAAGTAGCCACTATTTCTGGCTTGAATGCATACTTTAAACACAACATAATTGTCTATCATAGAGTTTACTTAAATAGCAAGATATGTTAAAAATATGATTGGATTTTGGGTCAAATTTATCATTACAATTTTTTACTTGTTTCAAGAGTATTTACAATTACTCATGAAAGCATATGATTGCTACCTAAAATCTTTGTCAGATTATTCTAACATCTCTGTCACCCTGCTGCTGGCATCTATTATCTTTATTTTTCCCCTACTAAAGTTGAAGTTTTTGTCACTGATAGTAAGGCAAGTGACTTTAATTGAAACCTGAATGGCTATAGATAAGTGTGTATGTGTGGTACTACAGACTGAACTCAGGGTGCTCTACCCCTGAGCCATTTCCCCAGTTCTTTTTTATTTTTTTATTTTTGAGAGAGGGTCTTGTTAAGTCACTGAGGCTGGCCTTGAACTTGTCAACCTCCTGCTTCGGCCTCCAGAGTCACTGGGATTACAGGTGTGAGCTGCCACACTCAGGTCTACATATTATTTAAACTTTCTATTTTAACTATCATACTAGGACACTGCTCAAACAGGGGAAAGAGGAAAAGGCTACATTGTCACTGTCAGCGGAAAATTAAGTCCAGGTTTCCCACTTGATCTCTGCTGACACCTGAGAGAGAAAAGGGGTCCTTGTTATTGCTGGGTGTGGGTGGTACTTCTAACTCCTACCAAGCTTCCACTGGTGCTATCCTGGTTCAAAGGAGTACTTAGTTACTGATCTTCAAGTATCCTCCACTGATAATATATATTTCTGCATTATCATTTACCTTCATTCCTATTGAGAAGCAGAGGAAGTCTAGGCTCTCCATATTGTCTCCAATGACACCACATGAGGAATAGGGGTGAGATGGAGCGAGACACTCATGATCAGCTGGCAGGGATGAAAGTCCTGGCATCCTTTTCAGCCTTCTCTAATACTACCCAATGGGGTGATGCACCTCATGATGGTTCAGCAGTGGTGGGTGCCTAGGTTCCCACTCAGCCATGCTGCATTGGGGTGAAGGACAGCTGATTTTTCTGTGTTGTATGGTTGAAGGAATGGCTATTGTCTACAAGTTTTTCTGCCTTGCTATGCTGCCCTTATCGTCCTTGTATGCGTAGAGAGAGCAGGATATTTTGTCTGTTTCCACTGGCATGTCTGGGTTGCCAGTTTCTTTAGCTCTGAATCTGGGATGTAGATAGGTGAAAAGAAAATTCAGGAAACTCACAACTATGTAATTCCCGGGGTTCCAAGGTTCCTGGTCAAGCTGTCTTCTGTCCACTGTTTAGAATCTTATGTTTGTTTTATATCCAGAGTTTTCAGCTGTGTTTAGCAGGAGGAATGGGGGATATGTAGCTTTTACTTATTCCAAGGAGCAAAAATCTGATGTGTATATGTGTGTGTGTAGCTACACCGATGTAATTTTTTAAAAAGAACTATGGCTTCATGGGTTCCACCTCTTCAGGCTCAGGAATACAGGAGGTGAGGCCCTACTGTAATCTGTAGTGTTCACAAGCACTCGGGTGATTCTGATGTAGGATTCAGAGCCAGAATGAAGTGATTCTGGTGTAGGGCTGTATATCAAAGAAAGATTAAAGTGAAATACCCAGCTAGAGGATTTCTTCCACATACTGTATGCTCCTGGGCATGTCTTAGTCAGGCCTGGCACAGGGAAGGTCCCTGACTTCAAAGACAACCAGTTGACCAAGAGCTCATCAATGCTGTGCCTGGCCAGAGCCCACCCACTGTGCTACTCAATAAACATTCTCAGTGAGTTAAACACTCAGAGAGGCCGTAGCAGAGTAGCTCTGCTCCTGAGGGAATGAATCCTTGCTTTTTTTTATATACTTACTTTCTGAAAAGTTTGTTCATAGTATTCCTTGCTGCTCTGCTGAGATTTTCAAAGTTATCAAAATGACTCCATGTACCAAAGAGGCCATTTCATGATGTTGCCACATCCATTGTTCCTTTCTGATATGAGCAGCCCTCAAGAGAGTCCTGAGGGTGGACAATGTGGCTTTTGCTGTGTGAAGCTAATAACAACCCTGCAAACCTGGCTGTCACTAGTGGGGCTCAGAATTAGTAGTCAGGTGTCTGCAAACACCATAGAGGGACTGGCACAAAACTGCCTGATCCCTGAGCTCCCAGATACAAAGACCCAATTCTGCTCAATCAAATCCTCCGCTAAACCTAGGTTGAGCCCCCCAAGATGGTAGATGGTTTTCGTGACCTGCTGCAAATATTTCCACTCAATCTGGCTGCAGTGCTAAGAAAGAGAATGCATTGAGTGCCAGCTTCTTTCGTCCTAGGCTACCAGCATGCCTCCATTAGCAAAAGTAGTCTGGACAAGACTCTTCTTTGTCTCCCTAAAGAACGAAACTAATATGTTCATTAAAAGGAAAGAATAAGTGGCGACATAATACAGAACAACTGTTTTCCTTCTTTGGCATTCCTAAATAGGAGGATGGAGAGACCAGGTTCCCAGCTCTCCTTGTATTAATTTAATAAGAGTGAATATTGTCTGGGTCAGAAAATACTTTACTTTGGGGAGAATTCCCAGTATCCAAACAGAATGTACTGAAGGTGGGGTGGGATGGGAGGACACAAAGATCTTTTTGACTACTTATTTTCCTTTTCTGAAAATCCCATTAAAATTCAGTCCTCTCCCTTTAAGGGTCTTATAGCAATCCTTGGATAAGTCTATTAAATCTATGAAGAGATTAGGAAATTATCGAGATAATGCGAAGGGTTTAGGTAAAGCAGGAATTCACCTGTTTTTTCTCTCTTATTTTTTTTTTCCTTTTTTTGAGGGAGGATTGAAACCAGGAGTGCTTTACCACTGAGCTTTAATTTTAATCTTGATACAGGGTCTCACTAAATTGCCCAGGTTGGCCTTGAATTTGCAATCCTCCTGCCTCAGCCTCCTGACTCACAGGGATTACAGATATGCACCACCATGCCTGGCTCACCAATGTTTTTGGTTATTCAAGAACCTAAGGCAAATGTGTTTGGAGCTTTTTAATCCAATCCCTTCAATACCCAAATGATAATCCAAGAACATTAGAATGAAGGACCTCCACCTCTCCTACCTGCCTCTTTCAAATAACACCCTGAGGTGTGTAGTCATGCTTGAGCCAGGTGTCACCCCTGGTTATCAGCCTGGTCTAGACTAGAACCAAGTTCTCCTTAAGTTTAGTTCTGACTCCAAGTCTCAGTAGGATTTAGTCAATTGCAGTATTATGAATAGCTTAACTTAAAGGAAGGCTCATCTTCTCATACCACTGTCTTAAATGAACATATTCTTTTCTCTAAGTCTGAGGTGGATTCTCTTTATCTCCTTTATTTGGCAAGCTTCTCCCCAAGCCCCTCTCTCGTGTTCTCCCCTACTGAGCTACATCCCTAGACTTTTAGTTTTTAATTTTGAGAAAGGGTCTCAATATCTGGGGATGTAGCTCAGTAATAGATGTCCTGGGTTCAATCCCCAGTTGGGTGGGAGGAAAGAGGAGGAGGAGGAGGAGGAAGGGAGGAAGGAAGGAAGGAAGGAGGGAGGAAAGGAAGGAAGGAAGAAAGGGAGGGAGGGAAGGAAAGAAAGAAAGAAAGATGGAGGCAAAATTTAGAACTAGGTGAGCTTTCTGAAGACAAACTGAATTTGACTGTAGTTACTTTTACTTTTCAATAATATATCTCTGTCTTATGGTAGAAGTCAACTTTGATTTATAATCCTGTAAAGCTAGTCATTAGTTTTTCCTTCCTATTTTCCTTCTCTTATTAATTTTTTTTCCTAAAAATGTCCCTTAAAAAAGTATTTCCATATGGAAAAGGGGAAGGAAGTGGTTTCTTTATTGTTCTTTCTCTCTTTAAAATGTTTGCAGCTGGGCACAATGGTGCATATCTGTAATCCTAGGGACTCAGGAGATAGTTCAAAGCCAGCCCAGGTAATTTATTGAGAATCTGTCTAAAAATAAAATAATAAGGGATGGGGATGCAGCTCGGTAGTTGAGTACCCTGGGTTCAATCCCTGGTATTTCATCCCCCACCCAAAGTCAGTGAGATACAGTAGATTAACTTGGAGGACAAATCTGCTTCATTTACTGGAAGTTGTGGTCACAAGAATGCACCTTCAAAGGGGCAGTTACAGGGAGTTTAACCAAGGGCCCCAGATGCAGCTGCTACCTGAAGTCCATCATTGTACTAGGTTAGGCACCATGCTTTCCTGGGCTGCTCCCAGCCAAGCATTGAACATGAAGAAATGCTAAGGCAAGCCTTGTTGCTGTGGGGATGACTTTGGCTGTGGAATCCCTAATGGCCTTAACGAGCCTTCCTTAGCACTGCTAAGAGACTTTCACCCAGCCTTCCTTCCTTCCTTCCCTTTCTCTGGCTCTTGGTGGTAGGCCTTCCCTGTACTCTGACAGCTATCCCACTCTTTTCCAGTTGCCTCCCCACTTTTCCCCATAGGCTTTTAATTCCCATCTTTGCACTTCCTTGTTCATGTCAGACTAACATGGAAAGTGAGAAGGGAAAGAAACAGGAAATTCATCTTTACATGCTTCATTTAAAAAATTTTTTTTTATTTTTTCTAATTTGTTGTACCTGCTTCATTTTTGATTCTCAAAACTGTCTTAGTTGATATGGGGAGAAAGCCTATTACTCTATTTAAGGAAGAAACTTCTACATAATGCTTTCTTTTACATTATTAAAATTGATCCCCACCTGAAAGATGAACACTGAGGCTCAGGGAGTAACTTATTTCCCTCTAAAATCACCTAATCCAGTGGTAAATAAAATCTATCCCTTCTACCTCTAGATCCCATGTTCTCCTTGCTACTCCAAGCAAGTATTTCACTCCCCTTTACTCTGAAGAGAGGAAGGGGATAAAGGGCTGACTGTGGTTGTGTTGTTAAGACCAAGGAATGTAGTAAAGCACATCCTTGATATAGGACCTTCTCTTTTCTTTATCTATTGAGTATGAATGTCAAGTCCTCCATGGAAATTCACAGCCTTTTTGTCATTCCAAAAGCTCCTAGCAGGGGATATTATATGAGAACTAGTTCAGAGGTAGGTCTGCCTGGAACATTGCCCACAAGAGAAAACAGAGTCAGGAATAATTATCACAGTCAACCTCCTTTTGAAAGCATAAACAGATATGGCATGTTTGAAGCCCTTTCCTAGGAGCCCAAAAGTGGAAAAGGGAGTCATACTGCTATTTACTATTCCTACTGGAAATCATCAGTAAGCATGTCCCAAAGTCTGCAAATTTTGCCATTTTCATGCAGCCATTATTCATATACCTGTCAGCAATGGTGACTTCTTTTAAAAATTTTTCTGAAATTAAAAAAAAAAAAAAACTTGCAAAGACTATATAAACTTAGCTTGACAAGATCTCCATGCTTCTAGGTAGAATGGGATTAGACTGAAAATAAAGCTATCTCCCACCTTCAGGTATAACCTATAGATATAGGAATATGCATTTAAAAATTGAGAATCTTCATAGAATTTGTTAACGAATCCTCACATAATGCACTTAGGTTCCTAATACATCAATTTTAAAATTAGCAGGAAATAAAGAAAGCCATGAAAGACAACATGGTGGAAAGAAGACTGTACTTAGTTAAGGGTGCAGATTCACACTCTGGTCCTGTCAGTGACTACCTGAGTGAGCTGAACACCCAGGTGGGGGTATCCCTGGAGCTATCTCATCTTCTGTTGCCAGATAAAATCAATCCAGGGATAAATCCAGATCATTCTTTAAGTCCCTTCTCCTAAATTCTGGCTCTATAATTCTGAGTGCCCCTTTTACTTACCCAGTTAGATCTGAGTTCTATGTTTCCATAGTAACTAACACTATTTCTTGGGCAGGAAAATAGTTTCCTTATGATGTGATATCCCTGTGACAGAATGTAAGTTAGAATTTAAAGACAACACACACAAGTACACCATGCATGTGCATGCATGTACACACAAACACACAGAGCAACACGGTAGCAGAAAGAATCTGCTTGAGGATTTGAGCAAAACACACCTGGTTTGAACATTGACTTCACCATGGATAGTACTTGAGATTTTGAACAAATTGTTCAGTTTTCTTTCCCAAATGAACATAATAATGACATCTACCTCATGGGATATGTGAGGATTTAGTAAGTGTTACAGAACATCAAACAAGACTAGAAAACAGTAGGTACTCACTATCAGTGTCAGCTATTATTAGCTATTATTAGTAGCTATTCCAATTATCATCTTAGTGTATAACTACTTCTATCAGTTTGCTCCCTCTCTCCTTCCACCTTCCCAAACAGATAAGATCTGAGAAAAGACAAGTTACCTGTCCCTAAAAGTTCACAACTTATGGGGGGGGGGGAGAGAAATAACTCTAATGTGGGGCTGGAGATGTAGCTTCAGTGGTACAGTATGCTTAGCATGTATGAGGCCCTTGGTTCTATCTCAAGTACCAAAAGAAAAAAAAAAATTCCCCCAAACAAAAAACATCTCCAATGAAATGAAGAACTGTAATAGATCTAGTTTACACAGAGTGCCATTAAATATAGTTAACTTTGCTAGAAATGGTCCATATTTTGTGCCCTTCTGTATCTTATACAGTTCCTAGAACATGATAGTCACACAACAAATATTTGTTAATGTGAATGATGGAGTCTTTCTAGAATGTTGCCTTAGAGGATCCCAACAAAGTTATTGGTTTATAAGAGAAATCACAAACTGGTGAGGCCCTCTGGGTTCTTTGGGAAAAATCCTTTGGATGGAGTTCAAGACTAATCTTTCTTATTCAGGATTCTCCCTAGCAAACGGTGGTATATGTGGTTCTGGAATTATAACAAATAATCATTATTATATACACAGAAAAGATAACTACTTGGGCCTAGTTGAGAGTTAAAGAAAATGTTCTGATGGAGAGACATCAAAGCAAAGCTAATTATCTTGATAACTGGTTCACACTACAAATTTGACCTAAGATTTGAAAGGAATTTATGACTCATTATGTGCTGGCATAAGTTCAAGAAGAGAGCATTTTTAGATACTTGTTGATATAACCAAAAAGATGGTTTTTGCATCTCAGTGAGATGATCACGATCTATTTCGCTATTGCCTGCACTAGTATAACACACCTGAGAATCAGAGTCACCTGAACAAGTCTTTCTACCACAATCTAAATTAGCAATTCCTACTGAAGCATTTCTGTATTTGGGAAAGCCTCTAATCTTTGTTTAGACTGATGGGAGAAGAGATGGGGAGAAGAATGTGATAATCAAAAGGAACAAACTAGACTTCATTATATCCTGTTGCTAAGTACTTATTTCTTTCTGACTTAATGACACTATCACACACAAATAATTTTCATTCATTCAGCCAGCCAAGAGCCACAATTACTGAACATACTGTCCATGCACCAGGTAAGTGCTGGGCTCACAAAGATTGCCCCTTCCCTTAGAAAGTTCACTAGAGGTCAGGAGTCCCCTGTAAACATACCTCCCTCCTCACACAGGAAGCACACCACCATTGACCAGTTACAAAACAAGCTATGAAAGGAGGACCTGTGGCTGCTTTAGGAGGCATGTGACTTCACAGGGACCCCTCCTGGCCTAGAGTATTGGAAGACATACAACAGAGCGAACCACCCAGCATCTAGAGTCTGCGTTCTCTGTTGCTTTCTCAAAGATTTGAATACATACGGGTGACCTATATTTATACACAAATTTAAAAGACACAGTTCCAGAGCTGGTGCAGAGTATTTGAACTAGAAAGTTAAAGTGATTGCCCAACCCAGTCCCGCATTTTTTACTTGAAGATCAGAAAGGCAGAATAACTTTCTCAGAGGACAGAACCAGGAAAGGAGGAGCCAAGACCAGAACAGGTCTTCTTGTCTCTGCTTAGGGCTTCCAACATGTCACACTGACCCAGTAAAAATCACCATGCTGTGTGCAGGAATAGAAGACTGTTCAACATCTTTGCCAACTAGTCCAGTACAGACACTGGCCAACCACTAGACAATGCCAGTTGTACATGGGAGTCCTACCTTATAGATGAATATAAGCAATGGTTATTGCTACATCCATGGCTACCCAGCAAGGGCTTCAGGTTTTAACCTAATCATGATGACCACTGGTGACATTTGCCAACTGCTTCATTTCCTTGGAGAAAATTGTGCACTTACACTATGGCATCTCTAGTCTCATTCTTGTCAGTCCTATAAGCAGGGAGAAAGACTAAAAATGTGTGTGAGCATGGTGGTAGCATCATGCAGATACCAAAGGACTGTTGCATGGGAACAAGATGACAAAAAGGCTGATTGCTGTTAATGTGCATTCATCTGGCAGAGGCTGAAAATGTACACTATGATTAAAGGCATTATCCAAATCATAGCCCCAGTCCTGAAACAGACACTGAGCTTGGGTGGAAGAAGCAAAGTAGGATGGGAGGCTCCTCTTTCCCAAGTCTGGCATCAGAAGAATTGGACCTAGGATCACCTCTTTCCTGGGCCAGCAGCAGGGTGAACACTGAAGATTACCAATCACATGGTTTCAAAGTGAGTTACAAATTCCCCAATTCTCCCAGGGAGATGCTACTCCAGAATAGCATTCCTGTACTTCATGGAAAGGAGGGCTGGCTTGTCTCCCAGATGATGCTCACCATTCTGCTGTCCTTATGTGCTTTGTGACCTAACCTCAGTTTTCTTGTATGCAGAATGGAGGATACCAGTGCATATGATGCATGATACACAGGGAGATAGTGAAATGGGAGATGAGAGCATCCCCAAAGGCAAAACCACGAAGTCACTCCAAAATGGACAACATCAGAGGTACATAAAATTATCTAAAATGTACATATAACTACCAGCACAACAGACCTTGACGTGTAACATAATTGAAAGTAAACAAAGATTATGTCAGACAAAAGTGTATGTGCATTGGGTGGTGGGGAGATTCTAGGACTAGCAGTTATGGAAGCAGAGAAGCTAGAGAGTTGTGGAAGGAAATCCTAGTATGGTCTGTTGGACAGACCCTAGGAACAGTATCTGCCCATCAATGTCACTACAAACATCTAGTGGACCCAACTGTTGTAGAGTCTGAGGTCAGCAAACATTCCTAACATAGCCAACTCCCTCCACTTCTGGGCCCACTAAGCAACACTAATAATTTGCCTTTCACATCATTTGCCTTTATTTAAGAGAAAATGTGCTTGTCAGGCTAATGAGAGTATCTGGTCTAGAAGACTGTTTTATGTCTCAAAGTGAATTAAGAAACTGTTGATCCAGTTTGTACATCAGTCTCTTTTGAGCTCTGTCAATGTGAATTAGCATCCTAAGGTCTAAAACTTCAAACTGATGAGTCTGAGTTTCTTGGTCTGAAAAGCTGACAGTTCAGCCCCTGGCAAGGGAGGAGTCAGGTCAGTGAGGAAGTAGCTGGTTAAGAGAAACATCCACAAAGACTGATGAAAGGATGGGTGACAATGGATGTAAAGGCATCTTGTCACCTGGAAATTGCCCATGAATGGCAATTATGTTATCAGTTAGTACATGTGGGTGCTGCACCACCAGTTTCCTCACATGAAGGGCTGAATAAAGCAATTGGACAAGTGTGGCAAAAGCCAGTTTCCTGAATCACAAGCTCAGGTTGCTTTGGCCCTTTCTTTCTGTGAGGATCTCTTGCTCAAGTTAATATTATCAACATTCATAGTTTTAAGTTCAGGGTCTTAATACATATTAGTTTGCTTCAGCAACCTTCCTGCTCAGGAACTCCTGAGAGGACAGTATTCTCAAGATTGTCCCATGGCTACCTGCTGTGTGCACACAAGTGAAGGGTGGGGAGGGGGCAAGAATGATCCCCAGGGCAGCAGCAAGTGTAACAGGACACAAAGATGCACAGTGGGGACTGCAGGGCACCTGGGGTGGGGCTGAAGGTTGTCCCAGTGATAGAAGGGGACAGTGTCTGAGGGAGCCTCCTCTTGTCCACTCCCCCACTAAACCTGATGTATGTTGAGTATTCCTTATCCAAAATGCTTAGGACCATGATGGTGTATACCTGTAATTCCAATGACCTGGGAAGCTAAGGCAGGATGATCACAAGTTTGAGGACAGTCTGTGCAACTTAGCACAACCTGTCTCAAAATTTAAAAAATAAAAATAAAAGGACTGGGATGTAACTCAGTGGTAGAGCACCCTGGGTTCAGTCAAGAAAGGAGGAGAAGACCTCATCAGATAAGGGTGGGGGTGATTATGTCCAGAGAATATTCTAGAAGGAAAAAGTATCCCACGTCTACCATCCCTGCTTCCCTCTTCACCACAGTTTCTGATTCAGAGCCACTTACCTTTTTCTTTTTCTTCAGAATCACTTTCACTCCATCCACAGAAACCATAATGCTCACTTTCTTTTTCTTGATGTTCTTGGCTTTAAACTCATACTGAAAAGGAGAAGAGAACAAAGAGATATGATCTGATTAGAACAGTGCATCTTCAGGACCCCAGCTAGCCCACAGAGGGCCACAGGGGTGCCTAGGGGGGTGGTGCAGTTCCTGGGCACAGGGAGCACCTCAGGGAATGTAAAAGCAGGTGGATGTCTGCAGGCAGGGGCTGTCAGGCAATCCTAGGTTAGAACAGGGACCCTGAATGATCATCAGTTCTACCACCTGGCCAACAGCTCAGACAAAGGAACAGAAAACACCCCAATGAGATGGACCTAATCCATCCTACTGAAATGAAAATATAGCCTACTTTGAAAATCTCATCAACATATCAGAACCTTCCCTCCATAATTTATTTTATCATTTAATGACTCTGTCAGGAAAGAATTCCTGTGTCTAACCAAATGCTGCTGGAACTCCATTCTATTCCTGGTGGAGATTAAGAAGAGTTCGCCTCAGTCTTCATACTTCATATTAGGACTTTTCACATATGAAAAAAAAAAGTTATGAATATTTTTGTTGGGTGGGGCAGGGACTGGGGATTGAACTCAAGTGCACTTTACCATGAGCTACGTTCCCAAATCTACTCCTTTTTTTAAATTTATTTTGAGATAGAGTCTCACTATGGTGCCCATGCTTGTAAACTTATATCTTCCTGCCTCATCTTCCTAAGTACTGGGATTATAGGTGTGCATCATGGTGATCAGCACAACCCCTATATTTAAAACTCACATTTGCAGTTCTGGACAGGCTGCTCCAACTACAGCTCCGAACTATTGAGGAATGTTTGCCCATCCATAATCCCATATCTTTCTGTTATATTTTGACATTCATACCCATTTCTTATGCTTGCAACAGCTTTTCAGAACTGGTGGTTGAATTCTGCTTTGTCCACAGTAAACTTTATTGTGAGAAATTCTTCAGTTTATTAAAACCCTTTTTGCCAGGCACAGTGGCACACACCAGTAATCCCAAAGACTGAGATGCATGGGCAAGGGAATTGCAAGTTCAAGGCTAACCTCAGTAATTTAGTAAGGCCTTCAGCAACTTAGGGAGACCTTGTATCAAAATTAAAAAATAAAAAAGGCTGTGGAAGCAGCTCAGTGATAAAGCACCCCTGGTTTAATCCCAGCAGAATGGGAGAGTTCTGTGTCCTGGAGTCTGGCTTTGGATAGGACCCCAGCCCATTTAACACAGTCCCTCTAGGTCAAAAGTGGGAGTGCTGAAGGCTAGATTTGGTCTGATTGGCATGCACTTGAGGACACAGCTCCAGCTCACAGTGTATGGCCATGACTGCACCCTTCTGTTCGACTCTAGTGCTGGATGAACTGAAATGCTCTCTAGGTGGAAGAACTGGAATGGCAATCTGTGAATCAGCTGACTTTGGCCATCTACCTACTGGAGAGGTGAACCAGCCACTTTTCCTCACCAAACCCACATTTACCTCGGCTCTTTTAGACTTTAATAAACATAGATTTCCAGCTACACCTCCTCTGGAACAAGTCACTAAATCGGGGTTGCTCCTGTAGCCACTGGAGCACAGAAGGGGGTGTTCCAATGAACTCCATGGAAATTAAGAGTGTAGAAGTCTGGAAACACCCAGGAGGAGGACAAAACCTGCCTTAGATAGGTCAATTGTCAAATATTATCCATTTTGGTCTCTTCCAGTATGTCACTTTCACTTGTTCCACACACTTCCTTCTTGCCCTTCCACAGCAACAAAATCAAAGTAGAAATGTCAAGTCTCTGTCTCTGCAAGGGACTATGTCATTCTCCCCAGCCTGGGTTTTAGAGAACAAATTATCTACTAAGCCAGACCCTCAAATGTCTTCTCCAGAAGAAACCTGTAGTTGACTATACTTACTTTCTTATTTGGTCTACCTCCCAGTTGGTTTCATTGTCTCCAAGACCTTCTATAGTCAAGACCCAACACCTAAGCCTGCCAAGAGGCACCCAGCCAGCTCATTGCTTGTGTATCTGGAACTTTAACTATTTCTACAGTCAGTGTTTTGACAAGTTTGCCATGCCTTTAATACCTTCATCTTAAAAATTCAAAATGCAGCTAAACATATTCTTGGAAATTGGAAAACAGTCTCTAATTCAATCGCCATGGACACACTCCCAGACAGCTCTTACAGGACACAGTGACTACATAGAAAAGCATTACCCACTTTTTCCCTAGAATCTCCGTAACAGTGAAAACACAGGTGCTCCTTACAATAGCTGGTGGAATGTTTCAAGATAAAGAGGGTTGAGAGAGGCAGAAAGCAGGTCTACAGGTCCCATCACAGCTGCCATTACTACCTGAGTGCTGTCTCTTAGGTTAGTCACACTGTATCTATTCTACCTGCTTCCTGATGTCCCAAACCCCTTCCAACTGCAGAATTAGAATTAAATTGCACTTCTGTTAGAAACATTGGACATGAAGGAAAATCAAGTATCTGAAAAGATTTAAATATTTATCATGAAGCTATTTGTTTCTATGGCAATTACACTTCACTTAGATGACATGATACCAGGTTATCATGCTCTTTAAGGGGAACAGGTTTGAAGAAAAGGGTGGCAATTCAGTAACCAGGAGAACACAGAAGAGAAGAGCTTTTGGGGACAAGTCCTCCTTTTTCCCAGATTACTGCTCTGAGGTGGAGTGCTGCCTGGGCAGGCAGGCTTGGGAGGAAGCATCTGTGTTCCTTGGGACAGGAATCCAATCTGCTCAGAATTTGCCAGGAGCTGAAGAACAAACAGGACTGCTGGTGCCACCGTCTGTGGCCCATGCCAGCCCCAGAGTATGTGCCAACAGGCCTGGCCCTCTACCCACTGGCTAGGCTGTTCTGATACATTTGCTTTGCTGGCCAGAGCTCCACCAGCAAATGCAGATTAAGCCCTACGGGACCTGACCTTTGAGGGAACAAAACAATACAAGTCCAAGAATACTATCTACAGATTGGAAAGCCTACAAGTGTTTGGGATTTGTAAACAGAGCCTTGGGGTCTTATATTGAAATAGCGGCCATAGAACTTAGTGTCCTGTGCCAGTCAGTGAAGCCCAGGAAGGGGAGCCTGGGTAGAGGAACCAACAAGAGCCAAGAGTAAACACTCAACAAGTGACATGAGAGGAACATTGGCTGGATGCCAGAAGAGCTGCTTCCAAACCAGCAGCCTGGCTTCTGAGCATCTCCTGATTCCCAGAACTCTCTCCTAATCCAACATGTCCTAGCCTCTGTCACTAGGTATCTAAGGAGGGGATGCAGGAAGTCTACAGCAGCAAAGTGGGTGAAACAGTTAAGATGGACATCTAATGAAGGGACCCAGTCCTGGGCCTGAAGCCATACTGCAAAAATAGAAGTAACAAAATTAATTTCTTAGAGAAGTAGGAGTTGAGGCTATCAACTAGTACACACACACACACACTCACTCTCTCTCACTTTGTGTAGTTCCCCCAGAGAATCCCTGGATGTTGCTATTTCACACACCTATAATCTCAGAAACTCAGGAGGCTGAGATGAGGATCTCAAGTTCAATGCCACCCTAGGCAACTTAGTGAGACCCTGTCTCAAAATACAGCACAGTGTAGATCCCCAGTACTGGATGTTTGACAATAGCTGGTTTTTAACAAAAATATTTTTATTTTCTACATGAACCTTGGTTCCTTAATTACCTAGACTACAAATAAATTGGCTCGTAAAATACGTTCTCACCTGCTTCACAGGAAAATTCACTTTTCCCCCACTCCTTTCTTAAACCAAGTGCATCAACCCTGGGACTATCTTATAAAGGGTTTGTGAGAAGTCCTTTTGTACTTTAAGAGCTTAATCACAGCCAGGCGCAGTGGCGCATGCCTGTAATTCCAGCCACTTGGCAGGCTGAGGCAGGAGGAGCACAAATTCAAGGTTAATCCAGACAACTCAGAGAGACCCTGTCTTGAAATAAAATATAAAAAGGACTGGGGCTACAGTTCAGTAATAGAGCACCCCCATGTTCAATCCTCAGTATCAAAAAAAAAATTTTAATAGAGTTTAATAACTCACATAGTAAGATACAAAATCTGAGGACTGCCATGTTCATGATAGCCAAAACGTGGAATCAACCCAAGTCTATACATTTCATGGAATATTATTCAGTCCTAAAAAGGAAGGAAATTCTGATACATGCTACAACATGGATAAACCTTGAAGATATCATGCTAAGTGAAATAAGGCAGTGACTAAAAGACAAATATTTTATGATTCCACTTCTGAGGTACCTAGTACTATCAAATTTGTAAAGACAGATAATAGAGTGATAGCTTTCAGAGACTGAGGGAAGGAGGTAATCTGCAGCTAGTGTTTAAAGGATACAGTTTCAGTTTTTTTTTAAATTTTTTTTTTTTATTTTTACAGACTACATTTTGATTCACTGTACGCAAATGGGGTACATCTTTTTGTTTCTGTGGTTGTGCTCAATGTAGATTCATACATTCATGTAATCATACATGTACATAGGGTAATGATATCTGTCTCATTCCACCATTTTTCATATCCCCCTCCCTCTATGTAATCTAAAGTTCCTCCATTCTTCTCTCACCCCCCAGTCCCCCACCCCCATTATATATCATCATTCACTTATCAGGGAAAAAATTCTGGAGATGGATAGTGGTGACAGTGGTACAACATGTAAATATATACTTAATGGCACACAACTGTCCATTTAAAAATGGGTAAGACAGTAAATTTTATGTTATGTATATTTTACTACAATAAAGATACGAAACCCGAAACACTGTACAGTAAACACATTTCTGCTCCCAGTAACTCTACTTTAATTCTGCTTGCAAAAGAATATTTCTGCAACTCCCCCACATGCAAGTTAAACATGCCATACTTTTCTGTACTGCCCTCTAATTGCATTTGCTAATCCCTCTAGCTAAAATGCTCTCCGCAAACCTAGGGAACTCCTGCTTATTCTAAAATATTAGCTCAGGCTTCTCCACAGTGAGGCCTTCAGGGTCAATGACCTTTTCCACTTCCTTCCAGGGAGTTGCTCACTCTATCCACTTGGTTAGGACAGTCATATGTGCGCCTCAATTATCATTCACTATAGATTGGTCATTTACCTATTTTCCTGGAAGGCCAAGCCCTCCTTGAGAACAACAACAAAAAAGTCTTACATACAAGAAAATAGCACCAGAACTATACAAAGGTAATAAACGTTGATAGGAGTTATTCACAGAGCCCAAGAAAAGCTAACACTGTATACAAAGGTAATCTTTCCAGAAATTAACTGACAATTTAAGTTACTAAAATATGAATTGCAAACCATGGCACAAAGACTTTAAGATCTGATCTTCTTTAAATTGTCCATATCCACAGCACATTGCTGAGCAGCTTATCTATGTTTGATAGATACTTCTTTAAATAAAATTATTTATTGCTGTCATTATTGATCAAATCATTTATAATCATTTTATTGTATAGTTAGGAGCAATGAATGGGGGAATGGTCATGCAGAACTACTTCCATTTTCTGGGCTACCAAGTTTCCCTAATCCTATGGTCTGAATCTGGGATGTCCCCAGAAAAACTTGTGTGTTGAAAGCATGATCCCCAATGCAGTAAGGTTCAGAGGTGAGGCTTTAGGCAATGACTAATCTATTAATGGATTAGTCCATTTGTTGGATGGACTACTGGGTGATAACTGTAGGCAGGAGGAATTAGGTCACAGGGAGCTTTGGTCTTGGACTACATCTGTCTGTAGCCCCTTTCCCTCTTTCTCTTTGTTTCCTGACTGCCATGAACTGAGAAACTTTCCTTTGCCATGAATTTTCTGTCTTGGAGACTTCTGACCATGAATCTCTGAAACCATACGGCAAAATAAGACCTTTCCTCCTCTAAGTTATACTTGTCAGGTATTTTGGTTGCAATGACAAAAAACTGACTAACATCCCTAAGATCTAGTCCCTGATCCATAGGAAACAGAATGTGGAGGACAATGGTCCAAGAAACCGCTGACACCAATGTGCAGCTCAGTGACTTGTAGTATTCATTTATAAGTAGTCTCAGGAACTAGCAAGACCTAAATCAACGTTGGCTCTGAACCCAAATTTCAGAATATCCATGAGGATTCTTGGAAAATCTGGGTAGTAAAATTTATTTTCCATTTGTCAACCTCAACCTCAGCATCACTTATTTCAGCAATAAATATATTACTGAAAACTGGGCATAAGTAAAATCTCTATGAGCTGAAAAAAAAAAAAAAAAAAAAAAAAAAAAAAAAAAAAAGGAACCAGGGAAGCTACTACTCATTGTCCTTAATGGAGGGAAAATCCATTGTCCTTATATATAGAAGTGTAGTACTGCCTAGCTCTGAAGACCAAGAAAATGTAAAACTCAAGTTCTAATCCCATTTGGGATACCTGATTTAAACAAACAACAACAAAAGCAGAATCTCAGACCCAGCCCTCGGAGACATTCATTCAGTAGATCTGGAGTAGGGCCAAAAGTTGGCATCTTTATTGCAAGCCATAATATAGATCACAATTTTCAGAAACACTATGTGAGCCATAGAAGAATTATCACATATCTTCAATTGCATCAAGAATTGCCTTAGAGGGGCTGGGAGCAACTAAGTGGTAAAGCACTTGCCTAGCATGTGTGAGGCACTGGGTTCCATCCTCAGCACCACATAAAAAACAAATAAATAAAAGTTATTTTGTCTGTCTCCAACTAAAAAAATATTTTAAAAAAAGAATTACCTCAGGCTAAATCAATGTGTCTTGATTCTATATGTATATCTGCTAAGGGTAGCTATTATTGTAACAAAATACAAATTCCAATGAAAGTACCACTGCTATTTGCTATCATCCATTTTCTAAATCAAGGACTGCTAAAATCACCACTATCATGGTAGAAGGGAATTCTGCTGGGGGATAAATATCACATGTTCATGCATTATATCTCCTACATTTTGTATGTTCCAAATACTTCATCAAAAATATTTTAGAGGTCAGTGAATTTTATAATATGTGTAATTATAATGCATCACTAAAAATTTTCAAAAAGAGTAAATGCTATTTAAAATTTTTTTAGAGAAGCTCTTGTGTTTGATACATTTAGGATCACAAATGTTGACCAAACTTTTCACCATATTGGGAAGAAGCCAGTGCTCAGGGATAGCTAAAGATTTCCCCAGATCTGTTAGCAAAAAACCCAAGCCTGAAATCCACATCTCCTGATTCTCAGCTCTCTGCTTCATATGTTTTTATATGTTTCTAAACCTCTCTCCTCTCTCTCTTTTTTTTTGGACCAACCCAGAATTCCTGCTCCATGAAATAAAATCATTCATTTACTCCCTCCTTTCATTCAGTACATGTTTTTTTTAAATATTTTTTTTACATAAAAATCAATTTTTTATGAAAAGAAGCATCATAAACAAACTTTTTTAAAAAAGACAACTAAGGGAAATTTACAGCTCATATCACAAAGAGCTATCCTTCCTAACATGTAAATTGACAAAATCAACATGCTTTCAAAACACAGAAAAAGGAAATAAAATTCAGTACACATTTAATGAGCTTTCATGTGTATCTGACCTCCATCTTATAACAGGAAACAAAAAGGGTTCAATGTAAATTAACTTCACAGGATCAGGAACATTTCCGTGTTTCTCAACAGAAAACCAAAAGTCCCCCTCCCCCAACACACACTATTTTTCCCTCACTAATCACACTACCTGCCCTCATTTCCTACCCTCTTCCATTCCCAGGGACACATGTCAAAAACTTGAGAAGGGTACAAAATACTAATAAGGTTATAAAAATGGTAAAGGGGCCTTCTGAATGTAAGGAGAAGTAAGAGGTATAGTTTAGTGGCAAAGCACCTTCCCAGCATGTGCAAAGACATGGGTTCAATCCCAGTATTGGAAAAATAAAAAATAAAAGAGAGAGCTAGAGAATGTACAGAGGATTACTAGGCAGGAAACAGCCAAGTTCATTGGTGTTTGGAACATTGGGAAGGTTGGGGAGAGACTCATCCACACACAGATGTTCTGTGGGTGGGAGGAATTTTCAGTGTCAAGAGACCAGTATGATGCGAGAGGGCAAATTAAATAGGCCCTCAAATGGAAGACAGTGGCAGCCTCAAGCACAGGCAATTTGGGTCTGTGTACTCAGGAGAATCCCTGAATGGTGGCTGCTCCTTGCAGAGAGGACACCAGACAGGCTCTGGAATACAGCCTTCACTTTCTTTCTGACTGGGAGCATGTTGACAGGTCACAGGGAGCTGAACAACAACTCAAATGATTAAAGGCCCCAAAGGGGTAATTTATGAAACAAGATAAGTACCTCTCCTAATAATAATCCACTGCTTTCCTTTTACCATCTCTCACAGCACTTTAAAAAGAAGTACCATCATCCCTCAGTATCTGTGGGGGTTGGTGCCATGACTTGCCACAAGTAACCAAAACCCACAGATGCTCAAGTTCTTTATATAAAATGGCAAAGTATTTGCATATAACTTACATGAGTTTCCTTATATTTCATTTATTTAATTTTATTTCTTTATCTATTTATTTATTGCAGAATTGGGGATTGAAACCAGGGTATTCTACCACTGAGCTACATCTCTGGCCCTTTGTTTTTTTTTATTTCATCATCTATCTATCTATCGGTATTGGGAATGGAACCCAGGATACCACCGAGTTACATCCCCAACCCTTTTTATTTTTCATTTTGAGGCAGGGTCTCTCTTAAGTTGGTGAGGCTAACCTCAAACTTGCACTTCTCTTGCCTCGGCCTTCCGTTACTGGGATTACAGGTGAGTGCCACCATGCTCAGCTCTCTCCTCATATACCTCTAGATTACTTACAATGTTTTAAACAATGTCAATGCTATGAAAATGGTTGCTATACTCATTGTTCAGGGAATAAGAATGAGAAAAGCCTATAAAGGTTCAGTACAGATGCGTTTTTCTTTTCAAATACAGAACCTGTAGTTAGGGAAGGCTTAAGCATTAGTCTATTTTCTTTAAATAAAAAAAAAGAGGCACTGGTGGATGAGAAACTACTAATAGAACAAAATAAATATACTCTGCCTAATTTTATCACTCCTTAATATTTATCTCAGACTCTACTCTAAATAAATGGTTAATATGGTATATCATGCAAGTAGGAAGACAGACATTAAACTTGACTTCCAGCAGTAGGAAAGAGATCCAACAATGTTCACACAGTATGATTCATATCTACACACACACACACACACACACACACACACACACATACACACACACACACACACAAAGAGAGAGAGAGAGAGAGAGAGAGAGAGAGAGAGAATAGAAGTTTTTCAGTATTTAGTAGGGTCATAAATCAAGGATTTAAGGTTTTCTTCCTCAGATCAAAAATGGTTATGAGACAAATGATGGATTCTCTGTCTTTCTAAGGCTTTATTTACCTCTCTGTAAAAGCAATCAATCATGTTTTATAGCCTCCCTGTACCTCTCAGTATCCACCACAGTCATCCCACTTACCTTGTGAAGTTAAATGAAAATTTTGCATTGTGAAGTTCTCTGAAGAAGCCACATTGAACACTAATGCTATTTCACAACAAGCATTTATCCTCTCACCTGTACAACCTCTGTAAAGTCAGGGTATTGGGTTAGATTATATCTGAGAACCTTCCCAGCATAATACAAACTTTCAGAGCCCTTGTAGGAAGAGTTGGATGGGCAGGCACAACTGAAGAAGGAAGAGGAAGTCAGGTGCAGTGGCACATGTCTATAACACTAGCTACTCAGGAAGCATAGGCAGGAGGATCACAAGTTCAAGCCCAGTCAGGGAAACCGGGAAGATCCCGTCTCAAGATAAAAAATAAAAAGGGCTGTGGGTATAGCTCAGTGGTACAATACTCCTGGATTCAATCCCAGTACCAGAGGTGGGGTGGGAAGGTGAAGAAAGAGGAGGAAGAACTAAAGGAAAATGAAGGGTTTTGGTGAAGCCAGGTGGATTCCAGAAGCAAGTAACAAGGACAGAAGGGAGAAAGGATGCAAACAGACATGTAGGAGAGATCTTAAATGGGAAAGAAATTACTAGAGTTTTGCATAGAAAGTAGGAAGGAGTTATACACTTACAGGCTTTTAAGAGCACTGAAAATTCAAGAAGGAAAGATACTGCAAACAAGAAATCTAGGAAGAACAGGAGCATGTATTGAACACTGGGTTATAAAAATAAAATATATATTTGGAAGAAATTACTGTAGAGTGAGCAGCAGGATAAGGAAATGGATCTCCAAATTCCATGCCTGGGAAAAGTAGCAGTGCTTTTAAGGATGACAGCTCAGGTGACCAAATGATGTGTTACATATGGGAAAAAAAAAAAAAAAAAAAAAGTCTACCCTGCATCAGAAAATCAGGAAACAGAACTTGGAACAAAATTTATAGTGGGCCATGCACTTATTCATGTAAGACTCCTTTCCCTGGCCTCTCCCAAGTCTTTGAACCATTAAATCCCCCTCCCCACCTCTTGAACTTAGAAAGAGATGACAGTAGAATGGAAAATCTGTACTTGCATTCATCTCTGAGAGTCAAAAGAGCTATGGGATGAAGGCAGGATGCACAGGGGAATTCAGACACCCCAGCAGCCAAATGGCCTCAATGAAAGTTCATTGGAATAATGACAGATCTGATAAGGGAGGAGATTGTTAGGAGACATTGAAGAAAGTGTCTTTGAGAGGAGGAGGAAAATAATATCAGAATTAGAAAGATCCTTAGAAGTCACAGGATTGTCTGCCAAGCAATCATTTAGCCTCTAACAGAATATGGCCAGCTCTGTTTCAAAAGAAATTCCTTACAACAAAGCTGAAATCAGAAAAGTTGTACCCCATTCGTGTACAATGAATCAAATGCATTCTGTTAAAATAATAAAAAAAATTTTAAAAACCCTGAAATCATACAACTTTCAGTTGTATGATTCTCTAAAGCTGTACTTCTCAAACTTTAAGGTCCATATAAATTTCCAGGGGACCTTGTTAAAATTATAGATCCTGCACATCTGAAGAGAACTGATGACTCTTGATTTCCAACAAGGTCTAGGATAATGCTGACATTACTTGTCCACAGACCAAGGCTCTAGAACTAGAATACATAAGACTAAAAGGCATTTGGATATATTAGCTATTTGAATTAATGATCTCTAAGGTTTTCTTCAGTGCTAACATTCTATGATTACTACCAATTGTCAGAATATGGTAATATTCTGAGTTATAAAAAAATACACATACAAGTATTTCTCAGGAACAACCATCTTAAGATGGTCAAGAATCAAACTCTAATAAATCAATCATAAAACTCTAATACAAAAGTGACAAAGATACAGTACCCAGAATACAATTTCTGAGGGTAGAGAAAAATCTGAAGTTATTGACTCTTTCAAAGCATAATAATTATCTACTGTCAGTAGGTGGCAATATTTCCCCCGGGGTCTAAAGGATTGTAAAGCAAAACAATGGTTCTCAACCTGGGCTTTGTACTGAGATCACCTGGGAAACTTTAGAAATACATGTTTCTGCTGGGCATCACTGCACCCACCTGTAACTCCAGCTACTCAGGAAGTTGAGGCAGAAGAATCATAAGTTCAAGACCAGCCTGGACAATTTTGAAAGACCCTGTCTCAAAAAAAAAAAAAAAAAAAAAAAGGGCTGGGAATGTAACTCAGCAGGGGCAGGGGAGCACTTGCCTAGCCTGGACTGTGTGAGGCCCTGGATTCAATCCCCAGTTCCAGAAAACAAAACAAAACAAAACAAAACAAAACAAAACACTTAAAAACAAACGAACATAAATTGCACAGAGATTCCACTAGGAGAAATTTTGACAGAATTGTTCTGGAGTGAGGCCTGGATGCTGAGGGTTTTTTTTGTTGTTGTTTTGTTTGTTTTAAATTCTTCAGGTGATAATAATGTGCAGCTAGAAGTAAGGTCCAATACAGGGGAGTAAGGTAGAGAAGATTACAGAAACCAAGAGTTAAGAGGTCATTGCTGTTCACCACATCACTCCTTATGCCTGCCTTACCCTGACTCTTAACAGAGTTGAGTCCAGTGTACCACATACACTCTCCCTTCCATCTCACCTTCCCTTTCATCATCTTCCCTTCCCATCACCACTAGGTTGCCACAAATTTGCACAGGATTTTACTTCCAACAAATTCCTATGACAACAAATGATCCTTGGTGAAAATAAACCAGGATGATTTATGTAGAAAAAGCATGGTATCCCTCATTTTCCTTAGGATTGGGTTTTGTTTTGTTTTTAAATATTTTATTGATGCATGATTATACTTAATAATAGGATTCACTGTGATTTATTCCTACATGCACATTAAGAATTCGGTTTTGACCACAGCAAAGTGCCCCACCTTAACTCATCCCCAGTACTAGCCTCAACTGTAAGGGTGAGCAAAATTTTTCTGTAAAAGAAAAGATGGTGAATATTTTTTTTAATTTTTTAATTTAATTATGTATACATGATAGTGGAATGTACTTTGATACATCACATATAAAGGAGTATAATTTCTCATTCTTCTGGTTATACATAATGTAGAATCCCACCAACTATATAGTTATATATGCACCCAGGGTCATAATGTCTGATTCATTCCACTATCCTTCCTATCCCTATAACCACCCCCCCTTTGATCCCCTTTACCTAATCAAAAGTAACTCTATTCTCTCCCAGCACCTCCCCATTGGAAATTAGCCTCTGTATATCAGAGAAAACATTCAGTTTTTGGTTTTAGGGGATTGGCTTATTTTGCTTAGCATGATATTCCCCAGTTCCATCCATTTACTGGCAAATGCCACAATTTCATTCTTCTTTAAAGCTGAGTACTATTCCATCACACACACACACACACACACACACACACATCACATTTTTTAATCCATTTATTCAATTCTAGGTGTTGACGGACACCTAGGTTGGTTCCATAGTTTAGCTATTGTGAATTGAGCTTCTATAAACATTGATGTGGCTGCATCACTGTAATACAATGCTGATTTTAAGTCCTTTGGGCATAAACTGAGAAGTGGGATATCTGGGTCAAAGTTTTCTGAGGAATTTCCATACCACTTTCCAAGGGGTCTCTCTTGCAACCACACAACTCTGCCACTATAGTACAAAAATGGCCATAAACAATAGTAGATAAATGAATGTGGTCATGTTGCAATAAAACTTTATTTATAAAAACTGGTAGCAAGTCAGATTTGACCCATGAGCCATGGTTTGCCAAACCCTGCTTTACCTCTTCTGAGTTTCTTCTGAATATTGTCTATTTCTCCATGACATCATATGCATTGACCAAGCACAATTGTAACATTCACAGTGCAGAAATGAGACCAGTGCATAGAGACTGAAATACATGGGAAAGGGCCATGAAAAACAGATGAGATTTGAATGTGGGCCTAAAGTCTAGTAAAGTGGCCATTCAGAAATGAGAATGAAAATAGAAGAAACCTCTACTAACAACTACAAAATTCCTAGATTTCTGACATTGTGTCTGATTCTGAGAGCCTTTTTCCATGAAACAACAATCTGTGACGTAAGGTAGGTTTTCCCCAACGATGATGGAAATCTAAATTCATTCAGGGAATGAATCCCTGAAAATGTGATGTGACCAGACAAGGCAAACAAGTGATTGTGTACATAAGCCTCACATCTCATGCAAAAATAAGTTCAAGATGCTTAACAGACTAAAAGGTAAAACTATAAAACTTTTAGAGGAAAACATCAAGAAAAAATCTTCATGACCTGGGGCTATATAAAATTCTTAGGAATGAAACCAAAGGCATGATCCATAAAATTTAAAAAGTGAAAAATTGGGCTTCATTAAAATTAAAACTCTGTGGAAGCCAGTTGTAACTCAACGAAAAGACAACCTTACAGCCTTGGAGAAACATTTGTAAGCTGTATATTTTACAAAAGATTTCTATTCAGAATATGTCAAGAACTCTCAGAAATCAACAGTAAGATAACCTAAGTAAAAATGGGCAAAAGCCTGGAATAGATACTATATCAAAAAGGATATGCAAAAGGCAAATAAGGATGTGAAGAGAAGTCAGCAAGGCTTGGTAGCTGGTTCAGTATTGCTTTGTGACAGGAGCAACTTTGGTGAGATTCCTTTCTAGGAAAAGAGGCTAAAAATCTGTCTCTCCCCAGTGGAACTTTTGAAGTCTGCCTCTTGACTCTCAAGGCCAAACTAGAACTTGTTCAGACCCGATTATGGCTCCCTAAGACAAATGGCCTAGTTTCAAATAGTGACCTCCCATTGACAAGATGTTCAATATCATTGGCTGCTAGGAAAATGCAATTAAAACTACAACGAAATCCTACTACACATATTAGAATAGCTAAAAGTTTAAAAAATACTAATACCAAGCACTGGTGAGATTATAGGGCATGTGGACTTTTCATACATTACTGAAAGATGCAAAAGTAGCACCATCACTTTAGAAAACTGTTTGGTTTCTTATAAGTATTTACTTACTAAATGACCCAGCAATATCCAATAGTTTGGATATGAAGTGTTCCCCAGGAGCTCCAGTGTTAATACAGGAATGTTCAGAAGTGAAATGACAACTGCAACCTAATCAGTCCATCCTAGTTTAAATGGACTAACTTAACTGGGTGGTAACTGTAGGCTGGTGGGGCATGCCTGGAGGAGGTGAGTCTTTGGGGGTATGCTCAGAAAGGGTTCATCTTTCCTGAAGCCTTTTTCCTTCTCTCTCCCTCTGCTCCTCTGCATGCCTTCTGTCATGGTGTTCTGCCTCACCTCAGTCCTAAAGCTATGGAGCTAGAGGACCATGGACTGAACCAAAATAAACTTTTCCTCCTCTAAGTTGTTCTTGTCAAGTATTTTGGTCACAGTGACGAAAAGCTGACTAATGCAGTATTTACCCTAGAGAAATACAAACCATGTTCCCACAAAAACCTGTACACAAATGCTTAGCAGTACTATTTACCATCACTAAAATTAGAAACAACCCAAATATTCCTCCACAAAGTAAAAAATGGAAAATATGCAGTTCATACGTGATATAAGGTAGCTATAGAAAATTACAAGTGAACTGGTTAAAATGTTTTAAAGTGCTTAATAAAAAAAAAATCAGCTACTGATACACACAAAACTTAGAAGACATAATGTCTCAATAGCAATATGCTGAATGATAAAAGCCAGTCTCAAGAAATTGCATACTGTATAATTCTAGTTACACAACATTCTCTAAAGGAGAAAACTATGGTGACAGAACAGGAGATAAGGAGTCAGGAGAGGCTATGACTACAAGTGATATCACCGGGGACATTTTAGGGGGATGGAAATGTTCTCTGTATATTGATTGTGGTGGTAGTTATGTAACTACAGAGATGAAAATTCATAAAACTACATTCAAAAAAATCAAAATTTGACTCTGTTAATTTTTTAAATAAAATGAAAATTAAACTTCTTTGGGCTGGATGAAACATCAGGATAGGTGATGCTTCCCAACTTCCCCTCTTTTTAGGAGGCACCCAGACCTCAAGGCTAATATAGACTAAAGAGTACCTCCCCACTGTGTACAAACTAGAGGGACAATTCTGGATTTTCTGCCTCTCAGTTAAAGGGTAGGGGCTTCTACAGCTGCTCTACCATACAAGCCAGGAGAATATTGTGGTGACTTAAGAAAATGGAAAACACTGGGTCCCCTGCAGCCTACACACAACCTACAGTCACTGAGCAGGGGGACTAATACCTTTAAGGTCATCCAAGGACTATACTGCCAAGCATGCTCAACTCTGTCTGGTAACCCAGTCCCCATGGGAGGCCATTATTCCATTGCCTGGGGATACCCTATTGTCTTAGAGACCTGGACATGTCTCCAGAAACAGAACTCTAACATTCCATGGGTCAAAATAACTTCCTAGCCTAGCTTCCCAGGACAGGTGTCTCACCCCAGTCTCGGTTCTCCTGTTACCAGCAACACTAAACCAACTCCGTTGTTTGTTTTCGATCATCTCTGTCTCCTCACTGAATACACACCAAACAAAGGCTCACATCCATGCAACACAGACAAAAGGAGAAGCTAAATAATAAATGTGCATCCTAATAGTCAGGGAAGAAGGGCCCTCAAGGTTGCAGCTGATGAAATCTCTAGTAAGCACAAGTTTGAGAGGAAGGGGAAAATACATCTGATGTATTCAGTTCTTTCTCACATCATCCTTATCAAAGGTCTCTATCTGTGTTGCTGCCTTCCTATGACTGTTTCCTCTCTTTTCTTCCTTGAACAATCAGATGTCTGCTTCACTTGCTGACCCTCAGTGAACACAGAAAATCTATGTCATTGGAAACATCTCTAGTATCAGCCTGCCTCTCTTCTAGAACTGGAGAAACCCCTTCCTGTTCTCCACACATGAGAGAAGTGGGAAAGGAACTTGTTGTGGGCTGAAATGTGTGTGTACTGCCAAATTTGATGTTGAAAACTTAGCTTCAAGGAAGTAGAGGCTTTGGGAGATGACTAAGCATAGAATAGGTTGTGAAAGTGGACCCATAATGACAGGATTAGTGCCCTTACAAGAACAAGACCAGGAAAGAATATGTGAGGACACAGCAACAAGGAGGTCATCTGCGAGCCAGGAAGAGTCTTCTCACTTGAACCAATCATGTACCCTGATCTGAAACTTTGTGCAAAAACTGTCTGCTATTTAAGCCACCTAACCTGTGCTCTTTGTTTTTTGGAGGGGGGGTTGGGGATATTTTGGCAGTAGTAGGGATTGAACCCAGGGGCACACTACCCTGTCCCCACCCCTTTTTATTTTTATTTTGAGACAGTCTTGCTAGGTTGCTGAGGCTGGTCTCAAATTTATGATTCTCTCTGCCTTAGCCTCCAGAGCCACTGGGATTACAGGTGTGCACCACCACCACACCTGGCTGTGGTATTTTTTTATAGGAGCCCAAGTTGTCTAAGACAGGAATCTACGGGAAATCAAGAAATCATCTGTGTGAAAGGAAAACTGCAATCTGGCTGGTCATGATTGCTGATCTGAGGTGGAGCTCAAGTACATGTCCTGGGAACAGCATATACAAAGCTGAACAGATCTCTCCCATTCAAAGGCCTCCCACTCTCTCTCACTCAACCATAATATTATCACAGCTAAGATGTTAATCCTAACTCACATATTTTAGCATTTGACACAATGACCTTTTATAAATATCAGAGCACTTTCATATTGATTATCCTACTTAACATCAGTCACTGCTCACTCATTTGGCCTTCATTATATTTCTCCCCTAAGTTATTTAGGCTACATATACTTTGCTCTTCAGCCTAAAAAAGAAAATACTCTACTCTCACTGGATCCCTGGGGGGTGGGGGTCGTATTCTAAGGATCATGCTGAAGGCTAAGGGAGGAAGAAGGCACAAAACTGCATGCCCCCTACCATCTTAATCTTCTTAAGGCACTATACGATAGGCTCTGATTAAAAACTTTGTTCAATCAAAACTAACATTCAACACTTTATACCACCTGGCCCAAAGCAGGTTTCCTTCTCTCACCAAGATGCTCCCTGAAATGTATGATTTCTACACTATATTCTTCAGAGATCTGTTTTTGGTGACAGAACCTCAAGGACCATTCTAGGGCTAAGGGACCACAAGAACAGAGATGTGCAATCACCTGTTCCCCATCTCATGTTTAATATGTTGGGGTTCCAGGAAATATTTTGTTTGACAAAAGAGTCTTCAGTTTAAAAAGAAAAGTTTGAACATCACTGATCTACATGAAATACTGTTACAATGGTTCAGTAGCACTGTGATTTAGTCACTATCCTGAAAATACTTTGATTTTCTCACATCTACACTTGTTCTTATGCAATTACTTCCTTCAAATTCCTCACTCAGTCCCAAATTCATCTAAAATATTTCTACAGTTTTACTTCAAATATCACTTCATAAAAATCTCCTCTGGAGTCCTAAGTTTTCTCTCCTATGTGGAAACTATATGCAGAAACTAGAGAAGAAAAAGGGAAAAAAGTGAAGGGGGTGTCTCAGTAGGGTAGAGGAAAGGGAGCAAGGTTAGGGAGGTGGGAGGGAAAATGGAAATACTGGGGAATGATATTGGTCAAATAATATTGTAATATCATATGCATGTACAAATATATAACAACAAATCCACCATTATGTATAATTATAATACACCAATAAAACACATGGGGAGAAAATCTCTCCTGGTTATCATAGCCTGAAGGATAGCAATTAGCACTCAGAGGACAGATTTTACAATAATGCTAAATATATAAGATCCATTTCCTACTGTTGCCTATGATTCTTAACTTAGAACAATATAGTATTTTCTTCTCAACAAAAATATATGTTCTTTGAATATATATTTGAAGATAAGAGTTACTCAGGTTCAGTTTTATATCCCTGTTAATACCTATTTATAGAATTTTCATCCAGTTATGAGGATTTGATCTGACAATGTAAAAAGATTACTCCGACTGCTGTGGTAAGAATATCAGCAGGCAAGGTAGGAATCAAGGAAACCATTAAGGAGACCAACTGTTCCCAATGGGGTGAAAAAGTGTACAAGTAAGTATAATACCAGGCCTGTGAGCGCAATTTACACCCAGAAACAGCCTAGGCAAGAGGCATCCCTCCCACAGGCAGGATCCTCGGCTAGCTGCCATTTAATTTTGGAGGACTGTCCTCCAAATACGGTCAATGTTTTCCTTCATTTACTTTTAATCTATTTCACTATTTTAAAGGCTATTACAAAGAATATTCAAAGTATATCATCTCAGCATTGATGGATCCATGTGGTATCATCAATGGTAGGTTGTTTGATGCCCCTCAGACTCCTAGGCCAACACTTTGACAAGTTATTTCAGTGTAAAGACCACAGCCTTAGCCTGTTGCACCTATTTCTCTTTTCCTAACAGTTTAACAACTTTCGGAAAATCATACTACTGAGTGGACCACAGGTAAATAGTTCTCTTACTTTTTCAAAAGAAACTGAAAAACTAACATAGCTGTAGCCCTCTGAAAATTATCTCTAATGGTTACTTTGTTTTGCATTGATCGCATTCGGGACCTAAATCAAAGGATCTTCTATGACTAAGTTCCATAATAATATAGCATTTTAACAATTTATTGGCATGGAATCATTGTTCCAGAAAAGAAAACTATTTTTCTCCAGGCTAAAATGAGCTGAGTTCCATTTATTTTGTTTTCCCAGCCCTTTTTTAATCAGGAAGATACTCAGTTGCAACTAATTACATTTAGATCACTGCTCAAAAATAAAAACTGGAATGCATTTATCCATTCCAATTCCAAAAATATCAGCCATTAACTCTTTCTTAAAAATATTTAAAATTATTCTCAAAAAGGTCCCTTATTTCACATCTATCTCTTAACTCCTCCTCTGATCACTACAGAGAATAAAAATAATCCAATTTAAACATGGGAATCTTAAATTTGATAATGAATAATTAATATAGCCAAGGAACTGTAAGGGATATTATACCTTCAGAAACTGGCTATCAGATAGTCCCTAACTCAATGAGCTTAAAAGACATAGCATACTTTTTGGATCCTTCTAAGTGGGAAAGGGGAAGCTAGTAAGCACAGCCACATGTGGAAAAGGAATTGGTCCTTGGTTTGCCTTAATGTGTCTAGAATACTCACTGGGTTCTTTCAATATGGAAAATAATCATCAACTGAAAAAAAATTTCATCTGTTGCTTCTTTGGATAATTTCCTCTGTTTTTTCATTAGGTCTCAATTTGGAACATTAACAGGTATTAGATGTCCCAGGTTGATTCTGTTATTTGCTAGTCTTTTCTCTCCTACTTTAATTTCCAACAGATATCTTCATTAAAAATTTTTTTTCAACCATTCTACTGACTTGTTTATTTTTAGTTTAACTCTCATATTTTTTTATTTCTAAGCGCGCTTCAATTTTTTATTTATGATAGAATTCTATTTTTATTTTGAGATGCCATACCTTCTAGCTTTATCTTTTGTTTTCCCAAGTTTCCTTTTTGATCTCTGCTATCTCTGTTTTCTTCAACTACCTCCCTCCATTTACCTATTTTGGTCTCTCTTTTTTCAAAAATTTTATATTATATAAAATTTATATATATATATATTTTTTTTTTTAACATATCCTGGGCACTGAACTAAGGGTTACACAATCACTAAAGTACATCTCCAGCCCTTTTTATTTTTTAATTTTGAGAGACAGTCTCCCTAAATTGCTGAGGTTGGTCTCAAACTTGAGATCCTCCTGCCTCAGCCTCCTGAGTCTGGGATTACAGATATATGCCACTACACGTGGCTCAGTTTGGTCTCTATTTATTTTATTTTATTTTAGCCTACACAGCATAGAGTTTTTTTGAAAGTGAAAGTAACACTCCATAGAGTAGAGCTCAGTGGGCCAGCCAAAGAGTGGTTCAAGGTATCTCTTTTTATATTGGAGGTTTCCTCAAGTATCTTCCATATTTAAGGAAGGAAGAAGTAAAAAGGTGACTGGAAATACTGGCAGGGATGAAGGAAATTGTCTAGAAGTTTCCATTGACTAGTGAGCTCGGTCATAAAGTGGGAGGAAAATTGACTTTATATTTACACAAGACTTCAACAGGTTCAGGTCTCCAGATATTCTCTCAGGGACAATGTTTCTCCAGAGAAAATATTCGCACAATATTTTAGAAATGGAAGGGATCATCAGGGTCCTACCAGTTCAGTGTGAATACTCTTACTTAAGATCTTTTTGATTTAGCAATTCACATTATTGCTTTATGCAACAATTGAGACTTTCACATCCAGAGTTTTCCAGCATGACTCACCTTACTTGCCATCAATATCCCTTCCTGTAGACTTTGAACTAAAGATGTTGCCTATGCTCCACTGAGGTCATCAATACCAACTCTTGCATTCCATTTTATAAAAAGCTGTTATGGCAAAAAAAAGTGCTGGGAAATGAATTGAAGCAGGTTATGTTCCATGCTTTTGTGATTATGTCAGAGTGTATCTAGGTGTTGCATATAACTAAAAAGAATTTTAAAAATCATGACTAAAGGGAGGGTTTTCAAAATGGCAGACTAGAGGGTGGCTGCATTTCATGTTGCTCCAGGACTCAGGATTCAAAAAAGGAGATATTGAGAGCGTTGGGACCAATTCAAGGAAGCCGGATACGTCTCTCCCGTTGGGGAGGCGTCCTGGATGGGGCGGTAGTCCCGGAACGCAGGGAAGTTGTGAAGTAGAGCTGCCCAGCGAGACACCCCTCCCCCTGCTGGAGCAGTGAACTCGGACAACTGGGAGCATCATAGAGGAGGCCGCTCAGAACAGTGCTTGGACTCGGAGCAACCACTGGGGCTCCAGGTGGCGGGCCAGAGGAGGGGCTGCGAGGAGAGCTGTTTGGACTCAGAGCGACCACCCCTGAACACAGGGGCCTGCCCGGAGTAGGAGGAGGAGGAGAAGCAGTGCGGTGAGGCGCTTAGACTGGGAGCAACTGCACCAGAGCTACAGGTGGTTTCCAGAGGAGGAGATGCTCGGCGAGCTGTTTGGACTCAGAGCAACCACTCCTGAACACCGTGGCCTGCCCGCAGGAGGAGGAGGAGGAGCGTAGCCGTTTGGATTCGGAGTGACTATACCAGCGCTACGGGTGGTTGCCAGAGGAGGAGCTGCGTGGCGAGCTGTCTGGACTCAAAGCGACCATTCCTGAACACCGGGGCCTGCCTGGAGGAGGAGGAGGAGCGCAGCGGATCGCTTAGACTCGCAGTGACTGCGTTGGAGCTCCAGGCGGCTGCTCAGAGGAGGAGGCGAGTGGTGAGTTGTTTGGACTCAAAGTGACTGCTCCTGAACACCGGGGGGCTGCCTGGAGGAGGAGTGCGGTGGGACGCTTGGTCTCGAGTGGCCGCACCAGAGTTCCGGGCGGCTGCCTGGAGGAGGCGTGCAACAGGTCACGTGGACTCAGAGCTTCTCAGAGTGACCACTCCTGAATAGCTGGGGGGCTACCTGGAGGAGGAGGAGGAACGGGGCGGGTCACTTGGACTCGGAGTGACTGCCCAGGGCTATGGGCAGTTGGCAGGAGGAGGAGGCACACAGTGAGTTGCTTGGACTCCTAGTGAACGCACCGGAATACCGGGCGGCTATCTGGAGGAAGAGGCGTGCAGCGGGTCACTGGGACTTGGAGCGATTGTACGGGGCTCCAGGTGGCTGTTCAGAGGAGGGGCCGCATACCAGGCGACTAGGTGCACAGCAGGGTCCCAGGATCTAGGAGGCTTCTTGGTGGAAGAGCCGCAAGAGACAGGCTTAGGGGCCGAGCGAAGGCTCCAGGACTGTGGGCAGATTCTCTGAGAAGAGGCAGCCTAAGGAGACTCATCTGTGAAGGGTGAGGCTCCCAGGCCCAGGAGGTAGGTCCAGGCCCCTGGGAACATTGCAGAGGAAGGCAGCCCAGCTCAGGTGGTAGTTGTGGATTGAGGGGAACCTCTAGGAGGGGAACTGACCAGCGAGACCTCCCCACCGGGTGAGTCTTCCCTGCCGGGTGAGGTTTTCCCACAAGGATGGTAAAACCAGAGACATAAGCCCAAACAGGCCTTGCCTCAGCCTGGAGCCTAGTTCCCCTTTGGATGACCACTGGTCAACAAGTGGAGGCACCTCTGCCCACTAGCAGGGAATATAGCCCACCTGAAGGCTACCACCCCTAGAGAGGCAGCTTCCTTGTGGAGCACCGCACTATCAACTTCCTCTAAGACTTCAGCCTACTGAAGGCTAAAGGGGATATACTAGAAATCTCCAGGGACATTATAAGTCAATAGAAGAAATCTGCAATATCTCAGCAGTCCACTGATACCTGAATAACATGAGAAAACAAGGGAAGAAAATGCTCCAAACAAATCTAGATGTTACATCAATAAAATCCAATGACAGCATGGCAGAAGAAATGACAGAAAAGGAGTTCAGAATGTACATAATTAAAATGATCAGGTAAGCAAACGATGAGATGAAAGAGCAAATGCAGGCATTGAATGATCGCACCAATCGACAGTTAAAAGAGCAAATACAGGAAGCAAAAGATCATTTCAATAAAGAGTTAGAGATATTGAAGAAAAACCAAACAGAAATCCTTGACATGAAGGAAACAATAAACCAAATTAAGAACTCCATAGAGAGCATATCCAATAGGATAGAACACCTGGAAGACAGAACCTCAGACATTGAACACAAAATATTTAACCTTGAAAACAAAGTTGAACAAACAGAGAAGATGGTAAGAAATCATGAACAGAATCTACAAGAACTATGGGATACCATGAAAAGGCCAAATTTAAGAATTATTGGGATTGAGGAAGGCTTAGAGAAACAAACCAAAGGAATGAACAATCTATTCAATGAAATAATATCAAAATTTCCCAAATCTGAAGAATGAAATGGAAAATCAAGTTCAAGAGGCTTATAGGACTCCAAATACACAAAATTACAACAGACCCACACCAAGGCACATTATAATGAAAATACCTAACATACAAAATAAAGACAGAATTTTAAAGTCTGTGAGAGAAAAGAACCAAATTACATTCAGGGGGAAACCAATACGGATATCAGCAGATTTTTCAATCCAGACCCTAAAAGATAGAAGGGCCTGGAGCAACATTTTTCAAGCCCTGAAAGAAAAATGGATGCCAACGAAGAATCTTATACCCAGCAAAACTTACCTTCAAATTTGATGATGAAATAAAATCCTTCCATGATAAACAAAAGCTAAAAGAATTTACAAAGAGAAAGCCAGCATTACAGAACATTCTCAGCAAAATATTCCATGAGGAAGAGATGAAAAACAAAGAAGCAAATCAGCAAAGGGAGGAATTATCCTAAATAAATTGTCAAATAAAGGAGGAACCAAGTCATGTCAAATAAATAAATAAATAAAATTTTAAAAATGAGCCAAATGACCGGGAAACCAAATCATATCTCAATAATAACCCTGAATGTTAACTGCCTGAATTAATCAATCAAAGACATAGACTGGAAGATTGGATCAAAAAGAAAGATCCAACAATATGTTGCCTGCAAGAGACTCACCTCATAGAAAAAGATACTCATAGACTAAAGGTGAAAGGATGGGGGAAAACATACCATGCACATGGACTCAGCAAAAAAGCTGGAGTATCCATCCTCATTTTAGATAATGTGGACTACAAGCCAAAGTTAGTCAGAAGGGATAAAGAAGGACATTTCATACTGTTATAAATCAGCAAGATATAACAATCATAAACATCTATGCCCCAAATAGTGGCTCATCCATGTATGTCAAACAAATCCTTCTCAATTTCAGAAACCAAATAGACCATAACACAATAATACTAGGTGATTTTAACACGCCTCTCTCACCACTGGACAGATTTTCCAGACAAAAATTGAACAAAGAAAGCATAGATCTCAATAACACAATCAATAATTTAGACTTAACAGACATTTATAGAATATACCATCCAACTAAGAGCGAATACACTTTCTTCTCAGCAGCACATGGATCCTTCTCTAAAATAGACCATATATTATGCCACAAAGCTAATGTTAGCAAATACAAGAAGATAGAGACACTACCTTGTATTCTATCAGATCATAATGGATTGAAGTTAGAAATAAGTGAAAGAGTAAAACACAGAAACTATTCCAACATCTGGAGATTAAACAATATGCTATGAATGTATAACAGAAGATATTAAGAAGGAAATTAAAAAATTCTTAGAGGTAAATGAGAACAAAGAAACATCATATCAAAATCTCTGGGACACTATGAAAGCAGTACTTAGAGGAAAATTTATTTCATGGAGTGCATTTAATAAAAGAAGTAAAACTCAACAAATAAACGACCTAACACTACAGCTCAAAGCCCTAGAAAAAGAAGAACAGACCAGCACCAAAAGTAGTAGAAGACAGGAAATAGTTAAACTCAGAGCTGAAATCAATGAAATTGAAACAAAAGAAACAATACAAAAACTTGACAAAATAAATAGTTGGTTCTTCGAAAAAATAAACAAAATTGATAAACCTTTAGACACACTAACAAAGAGAAGACGAGAGAAAACCCAAATCACTAAAATTCGGAATGAACAAGGAAATATCACAACAGACAGGATGGAAATACAAAACATAATTAGAAGCTATTTTGAAAATCTATACTCCAACAAAATAGAAAATTTTGAAGACATCAACAGGTTTCTAGAGACATATGAATTGCCTAAACTGAAGGAGGAGGACATACACAATTTAAATAGACCAATTTCAAGTAATGAAATAGAAGAGGTCATCAAAAGCCTACCAACAAAGAAAAGCCTGGGACCAGATGGGTTCTCAGCCGAGTTCTACAAAACCTTTCAAGAAGAGCTCATTCCAATACTTCTCAAAGTATTCCATAAAATAGAAGAGGAGGCAACCCTCCCAAACTCATTCTGTGAAGCCAATATCACACTGATACCTAAAACAGACAGAGACACTTGGAGGAAAGAAAATTTCAGACCAATATCCTTAATGAACATTGATGCAAAAATTCTCAACAAAATTTTAGCAAATCGCATACAAAAACATATTAAAAAGATAGTGCACCATGATCAAGTGGGTTTCATCCCAGGGATGCAAGGTTGGTTCAACATCAGGAAATCAATAAATGTAATTCACCATATCAATAGACTTAAAGAATCACATGATTATTTCAATAGATGCAGAAAAAGCATTTGATAAAATACAGCACCCCTTCATGCTCAAAACACTAGAAAAAATAGGGATAGTGGGAACATTCCTTAACATTGTAAAGGCCATTTATGCTAAGCCCATGGCTAATATCATTCTAAATGGTGAAAAACTGAAAGCATTCCCCCTAAAAACTGGAACAAGGCAGGGATGCCCTCTTTCTCCACTTCTATTCAACATCGTTCTTGAGACTCTAGCCAGAGCAATTAGACAGACCAAAGAAATTAAAGGGATACGAATAGGAAAAGAAGAACTCAAACTATCCCTATTTCCTGATGATATGATTATATATTTAGAGGAACCAGGAAATTCCACCAGAAAACTTTTAGAACTCATAAGTGAATTCACTAAAGTAGCGGGATATAAGATCAATGCACATAAATCTAATGCAATTTTACATAAGTGATGAATCTTTGGAAAGAACAATCAGGAAAACTACCCCATTCACAATAGCCTCCATAAAAATAAAATACTTGGGAATCAATCTCACAAAAGAGGTGAGAATTAATATTGTCAAAATGGCCATACTACCTAAAGTGCTATACAGATTCAATGCAATTCCAATTAAAATCCCATTGATGTACCTTACAGAAATAGGGCAAGCAATTATGAAATTCATCTGGAAGAATAAGAAACCCAGAATAGCTAAAGCAATCCTTAGCAGGAAGAGTGAAACAGGGGGTATCTTCAACTCTACTACAAAGCAATAGTAACAAAAACGGCATGGTATTGGTACCAAAATAGAAAGGTAGATCAATGGTATAGAATAGAGGACACGGACACAAACCCAAATAAATACAATTTTCTCATACTAGACAAAGGTGCCAAAAATATGCAATGGAGAAAAGATAGCCTCTTCAACAAATGGTGCTGGGAGAATTGGAAATCCATATGCAACAGAATGAAAATAAACCCATATCTCTCACCATGCATGAAACTAAACTCAAAATGGATTAAGGACCTTGGAATCAGACCAGAGACCCTGTAAATTATAGAAGAAAAAGTAGGTCCAGATCTTCAACATGTCAGCTTAGGACCAGACTTCCTCAACAGGACTCCCATAGCACAAGAAATAAAAGCAAGAATCAATAACTGGGATAGATTCAAACTAAAAAGCTTTCTCTCAGCAAAGGAAACTATCAGCAATGCGAAGAAAGAGCCTACAGAGTGGGAGAAAATCTTTGCCAATCATACTTCAGATAGAGTACTAAATCTCCAGAATCTATAAAGAACTCAAAAAACTCTACACCAAGAACGCAAATAATCCAATCGACGAAGGGACTAAGGAAATGAATAGACACTTCACAGAAGTTCTACAAGCAATCAACAAACATATGGAAAAATGTTCAACATCTCTAGTAATAAGAGAAATGCAAATCAAAACCACCCTAAGATTCCATCTCACCCCAATTGGAATGGCGATTATCAAGAATACAAGCAACAACAGGTGTTGGTGAGGATGTGGGGAGAAAGGTACACACATATATTGCTGGTGGGGCTGCAAATTAGTGCAGCCACTCTGGAAAGCAGTGTGGAGATTCCTTAGAAAACTTGGAATGGAACCACCGTTTGACCCAGCTATCCCACTCCTTGGCCTGTACCCAAAGGACTTAAAATCAGCATACTACAAAGATACAGCCACATCAATGTTCATAGCTGCTCAATTCACCATAGCCAGATTGTGGAACCAACCTAGATGTCATTCAATTGATGAATGGATAAAGAAACTGTGGTATATATATACAATGGAATATTACTCAGTCATAAAGAATGATAAAATTATGGCATTTGCAGGCAAATGGATGAAATTGGAGAATATCATGCTAAGTGAGATAAGCCAATCTCATAAAACCAAAGGTCGAATGATATCGGTAATAAGTGGATGAGGACACATAATGGGGGGAGGGAGGGGTTAGTGTTAGGGTTAGAGTTAGGGTTAGGGAAGGGGGGCAAGAATGGAGGAAAGAAAGGACTGTATAGGGGGAAAAGAGGGGTGGGAGGGGTGGGGGGAAGGGAAAAAATAACAGAATGAATCAAACAACAATACCCTATGTAAATTTATGATTACACAAATGGTATGCCTTTACGCCATGTACAATCAGAGAAACAACATGTATCCCATTGGTTTACAATAAAAAAAAAATCATGACTAAAATTAGTTTTGAAAAAAGTTGTGAAAGTATATTATACTAATATATTATTAAAATATCTTGTTTTATTATTTAAAAAACATTTTCTCAAAAAAAAAAAAAAAAGTTGTTGAAGTCAGACATTGTGACACATGCTTGTAATCCCAGTGACTCAGGAAGCCGAGGGAATAGGATCACAAATTCAAGTCCAGCCTCAGCAACTTAGCAACATCCCATCTCAAAATAAAAAAATTTAAATGGGCTAGGGATGTAGCCCAGAGGTGGAATATCTCTGGGTTCAATCTCCAGGAGCAGAAAGAAAAAAAAAAAAAAAAGTTGTTGAAATCACTTTATTGACTACTTTCTCTCTTATTTTCTTTGACCTACTGATTACTTCAGTGGGGCTTCAGAAGAGAGGGGTGATAAATACACATAGCCAATCAGTCAGGTTCCACAACCATTCCCTTGCACAGTGGTGAAGACTTCTGGAATATGCTGATATAATTATCTGCATCAATGTTAATGATGCTAAAACCCTGATAGAAGCAGCCTCTTCTTATTTTCAACATTAAGAGGGCAAGGCTGGTACAGATGCAGGGAGAACATTCTTTTGTTTTATTAAAATCTTTTTTTATTTTTACAGACTGCATTTTGATTCATTGTACACAAATGGGGTGCAACTTTTCATCTCTATCGTTGTACACAATGTAGATTTACACCATTCATGTAATCATAAATATACATAGGGTAATACTGTCTGTTTCATTCTACTATTGTTCTGTCCCCTACCCCCATTTTCCTCTATACCATCCAGAGTTCCTTATTCTTCTCTGATGCTAACAGTTCTATTACACTGGAAGGACAAAGTCAGTGATGGAAAAGGAGAGAAGCAGCTGGATTCAATAGCTAGTCTACAAGTAAAAGCAGCAACACCTGGGGCTGGATTGGATATGGGCTAAGAGGAAGGGCAAGGAATCAAGAGGGAGGTTTTTAATGGTTTTGCAATGCATTACCAGTGGTGCCAGTCACTGGATCAGATAAGGAAATAAAACCAGATTTATGAAAGAAGATCAAAAGTTTGATTTAGGATGCAACAATTTTGAGGTGTCTGTGAGAAATCCAAGAAGAGATATCACAAAGGAATTGGGTATGTAAATAGAATTGGAGTCAGAAAAGATATCTAAACCAGAAATATAGTTTCTGGATTATCTGTGGAGATTTGCAAATGTACAAGAGATTGGCAAGAGGGAAGAGTAATGAGAAAAAGGAAATGCCAATAGTGTATTTATAGATGCACCTTTATATGAACCAAAGGAAAATGACATTTTTAGACCAATGTGGCTGACTATGGTTTGAATGAGTCTCCTAGAAATTCATGAGCTGGGAACTTAATCCCCAATGAAACAGTTTTGAGAGATGGCGCCCAATGGAAGGTGCATAAGTTCCAATAGTTAATAGATTGATGCCATTATTAAAAGTGTTCTTTGAACTGAGTTCCTACTCTCTAGCCCTTTCTCTTCCATCTCGTAAACAAACAGCAACTGAGTTCCTACTCTCTAGCCCTTTCTCTTCCATCTCGTAAACAAACAGCAAGAAGACCTTTGCCCAATGTGAGCCAGCACTTTGATCTCAGACTTCCCAACTTCAGAACCATGAGAAATAAATTCCATATCAATCACCTAGTCTGCAGTATTCTATTATAGTAGCACAAAACATTCTATTTTTTTTTTTAAATTGGTGTTTTACAGATATACAGAAAGGTGAAATTCACTGTGGTATATTCATATATGTACATAGCATAATTTGGTCAACTTAAATCTACCATGTTCTTCCCTTTCCCCGTCCCTCCTCCCTCCCCAACAATCCCCTTCTTATACTCCACTGATCTCCCTTCTGTTTTCATGGGCTCCCTCCCTCCCTCATTTTCTTCCTTATTTTGCTTTACCTTCCACATATGAGAGAAAACATTTGGTCCTTGACTTTCTGAGTCTGACTTATTTCACTTAGCATGATATTGTCCATTTCCATCCATTTACCATCAAATGCCATAATTTCGTTTTTCTTAATGGCTACATAAAACTCCACTGTGTATATATACCACATTTTCTTTGTCCATTCATCTGTTGATTGGTACCCAGGCTGGTTTCGTAATTTAACTATTGCACATTGTGCTGCTATAAATATTGATATGCATGTATCACTGTAGCATGCTGATTTCAGTTCTTTTGGATAAATACCAAGGAATGGGATAGCTGAGTCATAGATGGTTCTATTCCTACTCTTTTGAGGAATCACCATACTGCTTATAAAGTGGTTGTACTAATTTGCTGTCTCATCACCAATGTATGAGTATACCTTTTCCCCCACATCCTTGCCAGTATTTATTATTATTTGTATTATTGACGATTGCCAGTCTAATGGGCAATGAAGCCTCAGTTACATATAGTTTTTCAAATTGTTCTTATGTAGATTACTGGTAGCGTTAAGCCTCTCACAACACTTAATAATGTTTTGCAGTAGCTGGTATTCAATTTTAGATGTGACAAATGTTAAGAAGGAATAAAAGCACACTAATTTAAATTTGCATTTAAAAGTAGCTATAAATTCTTAGTGAACCAAATACACTATTTTCACTTCATAAAAATATTAGTTCATTAAATATGATCCTGTATTCTTCATTCTCTCATGCTATGAATTAACAAAATTTTTCCATTAGAATGTCATTAGATTCTCACTATGATGAAGTTACTCTCCTCCAAACAACAACGAACACTCACAAATTTAAACTAAGAGAGAAGCTATAACACAATTCACTATTGTGAGATTTAATGAGGAAACTCCGAGAACCTGCAGCATCTGTGAACAGAGGATCTCATGATCAGGATGATCCCTTTGCTATGGTCAATGAAAGAATTAAGTCTTCTGGTATAGCACAGAAATCACACTTGGCCATAGGTTTGATATTCCTCTAGTTTATATTTATCATGAGTAATGCTTCTCTTATCCACAGGTGAAATTTTAGTTTGATGGACCAAATACCTAAACAAAATGCAGGATGGAAAGGAAAGAGGACCTTAGAAAATCAAACCAGGTGTCACAGTCCCTAGAATGGACTTCATCTACTCTCTTCAAACAAATATCAACCTAGAGCAATTTCCACTTTTAGCTTCACCTGAAATACCTTTTGCCCATCTACCACTTTCTCTATCAGGCAAGCCTCCCTTCAATCCCCTACTGCCACCCAAAAGACACACACACACACACACACACACACACACACACACACACACACTTTCTGTAAGGCCCATGTGAACATGAGTTGCACTGAGTTCCTCAGAATAAGACTGTCCCGTCACCTGAATTCATACCACTCTTCATTCATAATTCAATTCCAGCACCTGAAACACTGGATTGCAATGATCTGTTTACCTGCCTTTTCCAAGCTCAATCTTGCAACTGGAATTGTCCACAGCAAATCTAGATCTGGAGATATACAATACTGTCTTTCATTCAGAACACCTGACATGCAATTGACATTAAATTTTTATTGAATAAATGGTATTTATTATATTGGTAATAGATTTAGTCACCTGACTTAATGCAGTAGATTAGGAGAGGGGCAATGTATTACTTTCCTTTTGTCATTATAGAATATTACCATATTATTAGTGGTTTAAAATAATATAGATTTGCTAGGTACAGTGTTGCAGGCCTGTAATCCCAGCATCTCAGAAGACTGAGAGAAGAGGATACCAAGTTTGAGGCCAGCCTCAGCAACTTGTGAAAACCATCTCAAAATTAAAAAAAAAAAAATTTTTTAAAGGACTGGGTATATACCTCAGTGGTAAAGCACTCCTGGGTTCAAATCACAGTAAAACATCCCCCACAAATTTATTCTCTTTAGATTCTTAAGGTCAGAAGTCAATCTACAGGGATGTATTTTTCTCAAATCTCTAAGGGAATATATACTTTCCTGACTTTTCCAGCCTCTAAAGGTTGCTTGCAGTCCTTGGCTTCTGGTCCCTTCCTTCATCACCAGGGCAGGAGTATAACATATTGCTCTCCCTGTTTCAGTTGTCACACTGCCTATAGTCTCTCGGACCCTAACACCTTGTCTTATAAGGACTTTTGTGATTAAACTGGGTCCACCAGTATAACCCAGGACAATCTCCCCGTATCAAGAGTCTTCTTAACCACATCTGTAAAGTTCCTTTTGCCATATAAGGTAACACCAAAATTATTTGATTCATGACAGATAATGACATATTCTAATTAAGTAATTATTAATTTTGAAAGACATTATCAGAGAGATTTGTTTCTGCCAAGTATACCTGAACTTATACAGTTAAACAAACATCAAAGCAGACACTTTGGGAATACAAGAAATTTCAATGAAATAAACATTGCTTGAAACTTTGAGGAAATCTTCCTTAAAGAAGATATTTTAAAACCAATATATAAACACATCAATATCAGTCTCATTACTTTGTAACCACACCTCTTTTTTTAAACTAAAATAGTAATGTAGTGAGTTTATCATGATAGGTAATAATTATAGTTGGTTCCAAGTGACCTTAAAACATTAACAAAGAAATACAAGTATCTACCCTATTAATAATCAAGAGTAAGTCCCATCATCTAGATGCTGTTTTGTTTGTTTTGTTTCTAGTATTGGGTGAACCTAGGGACACCCTACCACTGAGCTACATCCCCAGCCTTTTTCACTTTGAGACAGGAGCTTGCTAAGTTTGCAGACTGGCATTGAACTTGTAGTCCCCCTGCCTCAGCCTCCCAAGTTCCTGGGATTTTAGGTGTGTACAATTGCCCCTAGCTAGATGAAGTTCTAAAAGAGAAGTGACAAAGAGTATACATTATCAGGTGCTGCTTAATATGACTCAGGCTCTGATCAATTGGTCACAACTTGTCTCTACTCTTCATCAAACATCATTTATATTTAGAAAAATATAAATACAGGCAAGTTAAATTAGACAATGTGTCTACTTATATGAATGACTATAGATTACATGCATCAATTACAAAGTTCTCATCTGCATTGATGCTGATGTTATAAACCTGATATTTGAAGATGTATATTTCTCCCTCATTTCCTATGTTAGATGCTGGGGACTTGATTTCATAGGTTTCAAGCTTCCACCCTACATATCTGAGAAACCAGATGATCTATAATGCAGGGATGTATTTCACAATCATATACCCATGACTTTCCAAACACACATTCATTCCACATGGACTGTCCAGAATTGCTACAGCTGTATATATTTCAAATGTCTGACAGCACAGTCTTAGCAACTTCATAGGTAAAGCTGAGCTCCGTCACTTGTCCTTGATATATGGCACTCTTGGTGGTCATTAAAGTCCCATTCGTAACCATGACATCATTCTTCCCTTAGAAACACTATCAAACATTTTCAAAGGGGGAGAAGTTAGAGGGGATTGTGAGAGAAGACAAAACACAAACAAGTGAATTAGAATAAGCAGCTTGCTAATGTGCTTTTTTGAGAGTATCTTCGTTTGTTGGGAGAAAAAAAAGCATAGATTTTAAAATTACAAATAAATACAGAATATAAGCAACTAGAAAAAAAATCTAACAGCTAAATGCTTTCCCTAACATAACACACTTCATTCTGCATAAAGCCAAATTTCAGAAATTTAACTACTCTTAAAATAAGACCTGCAACTTCACAATACACATAGTTATGTTTTAAAACATTTAAAACCCTCAACACTTTTTGACTTTGTGTATTTACATTCTGTGAATTTAAAATAATTGAAAGTACATTTTAATGATTTGTGGCAGTTCAAAAAAATCTCATATACAGTTCAATTCCACAAGAAAATGCAAAACCCAAATAACAATCATATAAATATTGAATAACAGAACTATGTCTATGAAGTTCCAAACATAGAAAAGCAAAATTAAACTATTATATAAAATTTGAACAAAACATTTTCAAAAGTAATCACAAAAATGGAAAATTCATGGAAAAGAAAATCAGACACTAGCAGCATCCCAAGACTGTCTATTCAAACATAAGAGACTGTATTGTTAGTAATAGACTGCTGTGCTTATAGAGGGAAACCAGTGCTTTCTTTCAAGTGTTTATAATTAATAGTCTGATTTACAGCTCCAGAAACATCTTAGGAATGCCTTTATGAACGTGGGATAGTCTTTCAAAAGTCTGTAAATGTTGCTCAAATCAGTCACCCAAAAGCAATTTAATTCAGAAAAGATGAGAGAACAACTGGGGTGTGGTCACGGAGAGAACATGTGTATACAAACACATGAGCTCTCTGTCCCAGATAATGAGAATCACAACCAGACAACCTTATGAGAGATCTCCTTTTCTAGCCAATTTCAGCAATGGAAACCAGGGGATGCTAAACCTTACCATGGAGGCCACAGGCTAAGGGAAAGGGCCCTGTATTAGGCAGCATTCTTAAGTTTACACATAAAATCAGCCATCACAGGTCCTAACAGAACCCACCAGACACTGTCAACTCACCACTGAAAACCCCCATTATGCCCTCTGCCAACCCCAAAATTATCCCCATTATTGACTTTATATCAAACCCATAGGTTTAAAAAAATTACTTAAATGCAGTATTTAATGATGATAAATCCTAAAAAGATCCACTTACTTATCTCAAAGGTAGACTGGTTTGTGGGCACACTGACCCTCCCTGAGAACTCATATGTAAGAGGGAAGCTACATAAAGAAATAAAGATAACATAAGATGAACATCAACAGCTGTCAGAACATCACCCAGTCCCATGATAGGTCAGTCAGGAACTACTGTCAGATGATTTCCACTGCACATTTCAAGGGCTTGATTATGGAGATACATAGACATTTGGAGCTGGGAGTCAGCCAGGGAAGAGAAGACATGTGAGTCCACAAAATACCACTTATGTGTCAACAAGCAGAGCAAATCAGGGTAGGAGAGGAGAATTGTGAGAAGTAGTACTGGATTACACAGAAGAAAAAGATTACAGATGAAAGATTACAGATAAAATGGGTGGTTGGAGCTGCATTGTACACCTCCCATCTAGTTGGGCTGTTATTATGTCAATATTCCCCCAACCACCACTACCACCACCACCTTCTATATCCCACTACTCCTGGTGTGGCACACAGGGGTACAAGGACACTGCTCACAAGTAGGGCATACAAAAAAGTATTAAGGTATGGTTCCTGTTCTCATGGGGCTCAGACATTCCATTGTTATAAACACTGTATGATAAAGAAAAATAGTGACTAAAGGTTTTCCAGGCAGAGAAGGAAGGAGGGGAACATGAAGTCTGGGGGAGACTAAGCAGTAAAAATAAAAGCAGAAAGCTCTAGGTACCCACACAGTGTTAAGGAAATGCAAACGATCCTGTGCTGGAGGAAGGGGAGTGGTTTGAAACAAGGCTCAAGACCTAGCCAGGGAACAGATCCCAGCCAATTTTTTAAATATCCAAAACAAGGCAATAAATCTGAAAAACTTGATTAATGGAGTTGCTTAAAGGAGGAAATATTCTCTCCAAAATTTGGATAAAAAGAAGAAGCATCTATGGCCAGGAGAAAAAAATCTAAAGAAATGGAGGCTGAGTTAGGTCCAGCAACCTCAGGCTAAGCTCATGTGATCCACAGCACCAAGATGGATTCTAGGCCTGAAGACACCACCCATGCAATGACAGCTGACTAGCATGGCAGATGAAGTTGCCTCTGACAATGTTTATATACATGTCAAATTTGAGCCTGGCTTTCTTACTCTTCACAAAACTACTTAGAGGCACTTAGCTAAAATAACATATATGTGAATTTCTCTGATATCCATGTCCTCCTGATGTGGCAACTCCCTGGTTTTGGTCAACTTCATTCCAGAGCTCCCTCTCTAAATACTCCTCCAACAAAAAGTTTTTCTGCATCTCTCATAAGTATAGGCCCTGCATTTGGGTGGCTGTGTAATAAGCTAAATTTTTATTATCTTGGACCTCCCCCACCTGCCCTTGCGTGCTTTTATCTTCTCTCCAGTATGAGTCTTTTGACCCTAACTCCTTAGCTCTCTGACCAATGTTTACAAAAGGGCTGAACAAAAGTCAGTTTGACCTAGCAATAACTTGGAGCAAGAAGAGGATACCCTATAAAAGGTAGACGCTCGAAGTATTAAATGACGGAAGGGGTAGAGTTCATCCAAAATAACTGATTTCTTAATGAGGGGCACATTGACAGGCAGTTGTGGGTATATGGTTGGAGAATACAGGGTCAAAAAATCAAAGTCTCTAGTTGGGCACACTGGTGTACACTGGGAGACTAAGGCAGAAAGATAACAAGTTTGAGCTCATCCTGGGCAACTTAGCAAGATTCTGTCACAAAATAAAAATAATAAAAATAAAAAGGACTGTGGATATAGTTCAGTGGTAGAGCACCCCAGGGTTCAATCCCCAATACCAAACATACAAAACATACCATGGAGAAAAGATAGCCTCTTCAACATACAGTGCTGGGAAAAATGGAAATCCATATGCAACAAAATGAAGCTAAACGACTCTCTCTCATCCTGCACAAAACTCAACTCAAAATGGATCAAGGACCTAGGGATTATCCCAGAGACCCTGAACCTAATAGAAGAAAAAGTAGGTCCAAATCTTCATCATGTCGGCTTAGGACCAGATTTCCTTAACATGACTTCCAAAGCACAAGAAATAAAAGGAAGAATCAACAAATGGGATAGATTCAAACTAAAAACTTTTTCTCAGCAAAAGAAACAATCAACAATCTGAAGAGAGAGCCTACTGAGTGGGAGAAAATCTTTGCCACACACACTTCAGATAGAGCACTAATCTCCAGAATCTATAAAGAACTCAAAAATCATTACACCAAGAACACAAATAACCCAATTAATAAATGGGCTAAGGAAATGAGCAGCCACTTTACAGAAGAAGATCTACAGGCTATCATCAAATATATGAAAAAAATGTTCAATATCTCTAGTAATAAGACAAATGCAAATAAAAACTACCCTAAGATTTCCTCTCACCCCAATTAGAATGTCTATTATCAAGAATACAAGCAACAATAGGTGTTAGTGAGGATGTGGGGGAAAAAGGTACACTCATACATTGCTGGTGGGGTTGCAAATTGGGACAGTCACTCTGGAAAGCAGTGTGGAGATTCCTTAGAAAACTTGGAATGGAACCACCATTTGACCCAGCTATCCCACTCCTTGACCCGTAACAAAAGGACTTAAAATCAGCATACTACAGTGACACTGCCACATCAATGTTTATAGCAGCTCAATTCACAATAGCTAGATTGTGGAACCAACCTTAGATGCCCTTCAGTAGGTGAATAGATAAAGAAACTGTGGTATATATAAAAATGGAATATTATTCATCCATAAAGAAGAATAAAATTATGGCATTTTCAGGTAAATGGGTGGAGTTGGAGAATATCATGTTAAGTGAAATAAGCCAATCTCTGATAAGTGGTTGATGATACATAACAGGGAAGGGAAGTAAGGGAAGGATGGAAGAAGGATGGATTGTGTAGACAGAAATGAGAAGTGGGGAGGGGGTGGAGGAAGGAAAGATAATAGAATGAGACAAACATCATTACCCTATGTATATGTATGATTACGCAAATGGTGCGACTGTGTACAGAGAAACAACAGTTGTATTCCATTTGTGTACAATGAATCAAAATCAAAATAAAGTAAAATAAAATAAAATAAAAAATCAAAATCCCAGGCATTCCAAGACTCAGACCAAATGTATAAGACTTTGAGAAATTACTTTTGCATCATCAAGCACTCATTCTCAAGAGACAGAAGACCCCATTACTACATATAAGAAGCCACACATTTATGTGTACATGGGCACATTTGGGGGTGTGTCAATGGAAGAGGAATAACAATGGGTATGTGTCTGAGAGAAAAAGAAGGAAAGCAAACCAAGTGTGGAAGAGGAAGCAAATGTGGACAAGGAGGGTGAGTGAGGCTGGCATTCAAGGATGGTCAGTTTACACAAGCAGGTTAGAAAGGATGCAACAAGTTAAATAGTGTCTACACCAGGGTAGTCTTTGGTCAACAATTGAAAACCCCAAAGATTCACAAAGAGTTAGAATGTTTTGTGATACTGGGGATTGAACCCAGGGGTAATATACCACTGAGCTACATTTCTGACCCTTTTTCTTTCTTTCTTTCATTTATTTATTTATTTTATTTATTTATTTTTTTTTAGGGCAGTACTAGGGATTAAACTTCAGGGCACTAATCCATTGTGCCACATCCTCAGCACTATTTTGCATTTTATTTAGAGACAGGGTCTCACTGAGTTGCTTAGGCACCTCGCTTTTGCTGAGGCTGGCTTTGAACTCTTGATCCTACTATCTCAGCTTCCCGAGCCACTGGGATTACAGGCTTGTGCCTCCATGCCAGGCTTATTTTTCATTTTGAAAGAGAGTCTCACTAAGTTGCCCAGGCTGACCTTGAACTTGCAGTCCTCCTGCCTCAGCCTTCTGAGTTACTGGGATAACAGGTGTGTGCTACTACAACCCAGCTAAAAGTTAGAATGTTGTAGAGACCTTTCAGAAGGGGAATAAAATCTATTAGATTAATGTCAGCTCAAAAGTCAAAGCAGGGATAACAGTTGCAGGAACATTTACCAACACATCAGATGACAGAAGATCAAAATCATCATTCAGATGCTGTGTCATATGCCAGATTAATTCTCATGGGCAGTACTATGTGTACAGTTGATACTTTATTTCCTATATTCACACCTCTACTACAATTTACCCAATTCTTATTAATCTTATTTCTTCCCATAACATCTTGGCCTGCTTGCTCATGCAGAAAATAATCACTAAAACTGCAGTACATCGGTAATCCCAGTGACTGAGGAAGCTGAAACAGAAGGATCGAAAGTTCAAGGCTGGTCTCAGCAATTAGCCAGATCCTTGACAACTTAGTGAGATTCTTCCTCAAAATAAAAAATAAAAAGAATTGGGGATATATCTTGCTGGTAAAGAGCCCCTGGGTTCAATCCCTAGTACCAAAGTACCAAAGTAGAAAGAAAAGAAAGGAAAAAAAAAAAAAAAAAAAAAAAACTGGCCTACTTTTGTTTTCAACCTTTCTCTTTTGCTTGCAGTAAAGTTCACTATACTACAGAAGTCATTCTCCAAAGGATTCAAGTGACCTTGCTTGCTTCAGGCCAGAGAATAAACTTTTACCCTGGCTGGTACTTCTGCCCTTATACACAGCAGTGAAACATCAGGAGAAAGGATATCAGAGAATGAGAATACCACAAAACAATTTCTGTAAAAAAATAATCTTCACCAGTAAATGCCCTGCATCTGACATCTCATCCCCAGGCCAGCCACCTAGATCTCCTGGCAAGAAATAGTAGAAGGAACAGCTTCCTGAGAAAGGGACTCCTATTTGGCCAGGACCAGCTAGAAAGGCAAGTGTAGGAAAGATGTTGACCCCTAGTTTCCCAAGGAAGATCCACCATGATTCACAGATGCCAGAGATGAGGTGAGGGTGGGAGTGAGGGAACTACAATACAAACTCTGGGAGCTATCTCAAAATATCTTTGAGGCCTTATACTTTAGAACAGCCCAACAGATGCTAATTAACCCTCCTGATTCCACAGCCCCAAGGGAGATGCAAATATGTTAACATGAGCACATTCAATTGGTACTATTCCTGGAATTCTAAAAGCTTTTTAAAAGGCCTTTGGAAAAAAAGTATTTGACAGTATCATAGAATGTCTGAACTGAAATGGATCACAAAGAATCTCTTAAAGGGGGAAACAGGAATTGTCAAAAGAATATGGACTTGGAGAAAGATCTGGATCCAAAGGCAGATGAGGCATCCACCATCTGTGTGAGCCCCAGGAAGTTATTCAAACCATCTAAGCCTCAGCCTCTCTATGTGCAAAGGAGGATAACAACACACACTGCAAACTGTATTGATAAAATGCCTGGCTCTGTCCTGGCTTGTTGTGGCCTAGGGTTACAAATTACTTTGTAATATTTGTAGACTATGGTATACTATAAAGTACCATAGTAGTATATAACTTAGAGCAACCTATATGCATATCCCTTCTCCTTCGTACCCTCTCACTAGTCCCACTAGTGCAGCATGCTCACCACTGTAAACACATGCATGTACACTCTGGAGGCCTAATATTCCTTACTGTGCTCATCACCTGCTATGCCCAGCAAGGCAGTAGTGGAGCTCAAATGCAAGGTCTACCTCTTTGGAGGTTCAATTTCTTATGCTGTTTTCATCTAACAGCCTCTCTGTTTGCTCTTGAGACATTCTCACCTCTGTCCAACATGTACCTCAGTTCCACTATTCCCTGCTCCTTTATGCTAATCTCCCTGCAACCCACATCAAAGCCATTGGCCCCTGTTGGGGAAATTAGCCATAGGTACATGTGGCAAGGGTAATATTTATGTCCACCCATTTATTCACACACTGATGGCTCCTTCTAAGCTGCTCCTAGTTGCCCAAAAATCTCAGCATTTATGGCATGTGTTCTACAAACAAACTTCAGTCCCCAATACAAGAATGAGAACCAGGACTCTCAATTACTAAATGCTCACTTAATGGGGACTTAATCCATAAACATTTACCAAGAACTTACTATGGCCAAAACCTAGTATGAGATGAAAATGAGGCACAGACTAAAAAATTTAGAGACAATGACACAAACATTTCATCCTTCATCGGAAGTTCCTATTAGAATAATAAACAGAGTACTTAATGTACATTTTATTTGTGGTGCTGGGTGTAAAAAATAAAAAATCTAGGGATATGGTTCAGTGGCAAAGTGCCCCTGGGTTCAGTCCCCAGTATGGGGGTGGGGGGGATGAAGTTAGTGTATTTTTAGAGAAACCTGCTTATGTTAACTCCTCCTGGATGCATGTCAGGGATTTAAGATATCCTGCTTCCTTACTATGATCAGACAGGATGATGGGGACTCAAGACCACAACTGTCTGTTGCTCTATTTAAACAATTAGATTATAGTGCTACCATGGCAGTACAGAAGAAAAGAGAAGGGTGGTGTGAGGGAAGAGTTAGAGGAAACCTGTAGGATTTTTTTTTTTTTTAAAGATAGACAAGTGCTGCAGACATTCCTGTCTAATGGACTTATATCTACAATATATAAAGATTCTCAAAACTTGCTAGATTCAGTGGTGTCCACCTGTAACACTGATTTGAGAGGCTGAAGCAGGAGGATCACAAGTTTGAGGTCAACCTGGGCAACTCACTGAGATCCTGTCTCAAAATAAAAATAAAAGGGCTGAAGATGTAGGTCAGTAGTAGAGTACCTCTGGGTTCAATCCCCAGGACCACAAGGAAAAAAAAAATTTCAAAACTCATAAGAAAACAATCCAATTTTTAAAAAGTGGGTAAAAGATTTGAACAGATACTTCATTAAAGAAGGTATGTAGGTGGCAAACAAGCTTATGAACAGATGTTCAGCATCATTAGACATAATGAAAATGCAAATTAAAACCATAATGAGAAGATACTATATAACTCTAAGAATGGCTAAAATTTTTAAAGAGTGACCATATCAAGTGTCGATGAAGATGCCAGGGAACTGGAATTCTCACACAATTGCTGGTGGCAACACAGAATGGAGCTGCCACTTTGGAGAAGGGCTTGTAGTGTCTTAATATGTTAAACATATACCTACCATATGATGCAGCCATTCCACTTTTAGATATTACTCAAAAGAAATGAAAGCTTATATCTGCATAGAGATCTGTGCATATTCATAGCAGTTTTAACTATAATAGGCAAAATGGGAAGCAACCCAGATGTCCATGAGCAACTTCCTTTTTGACATTGCTTTTTGAATGAGACATTTTAAAATCCTGTCAACTAATCAGGTTTGGTAGAGAAATGGGTCACACTGAGAACATCTGTTTAGGCCAAAATACTAGATTGATTTCTGGGTGTACCTGAATGTCATTAAAGTAAGTAATGTATTCTTTTTGGTAATGGGTTGGAAAGCCTTTCCTTGAAGACCCAAGTGAATTATTTTAATGATAGATGATGTTGGATGAAGGTTTCTTTTTCCTCAAACCAAAAGGTTTAAAAGAATATACTTAGCTCTGACCATTGCTCCTTTAAAGCATTTTGTTTATACCAGCATTAAAATATTTGGGGGTAAAGGTATCACCGGTCACCTCTCCCAAAGATGGCATGCCAGATGCCTTTTTGGCTAGAATTCTTCCCAGAGACAAGAGTAGCAGCCAAGAAAAGAAAATTTTTCAAGGAAAGATGGAGTGACAACCACCTGCCCATGAGATAGCTGAGATTTCTGTGATATGTGTGAATCTGTTGAGATTTTCTTTAAAACTCATTTTTTGTTTAGTCATTTTGAGCTCCTAATATGTGTTGAGCATCGACATACAAACAGGAAATAAGATAGGGCCTGATCTTGTCTTTAAAGATCTTATAGTCCAGGGAAGAGAAAGACAAATGCACAGGGACAGTAAATAATGATGAATGCTATGGTTCAGATGGTCATTGGATGCTTCTAACAGAGCACAGGTTTGGTCCTTAATAAAGAGTCGGGTGGTGACTGGTTAGGAAGCACTTCAGAACTCCTCTTAGATATCTTAGCTGGTGCTGGATGTTTTGGCATAAGTTCCTAGCATTACTAGGAAAAATAATCTTTCTGTCTAAGGTATTATAGTGTAGTTAATACACATTGGAATAAGATGACTGTGAGTTCATAGAAGTATAATGTGGTAGGAATAATACTGCAGTGAGAGTCAATGAGGATACAGAGGACCTGGAATGCTTACATGCTGCTGGTAGAAATGCAAACTGGAATAGTCACTTTGGAAAAGACTGGTAGTCTCTTAAAATGGTAAACATGTATCCACTGTTATAGTCTGGATACGAAATGTCCTCCAAAAACTCACGTGTTAATTCAGGAATATTCAGAGGTGAAATAATTAGATTATGAGACTGATAACCTAATTGATCTACCCTACTTTGGATGGACTTACCTGGGTGGTAACTGTAGGCAGGTGGGGCATGGCTGGAGAAGATAGGTCACTAGGGCAATGTGCATCTTTCCTGCAATGCCATTTCCCCCACACATGCTCCACAACCTGCTTCCTGGTTGCAGTGAGTTGAGCAGCACTTCTCCACCATGCCTTTTGGCCATGATGTTCTCTCTCAACTTGGGCCCAGAGCAGTGGTCCTGGCCAACCATGGACTAAACCTCTGGAACTGTGAACCAAAATAAACTTTCCCTCCTCTCAGATATTCTTGTCAGGCATTTTAGTCATAGTCATGAAAAGCTGACCAATACACCTATCACATGATCCAACCATTCCACTTTTGTGTATTTATCAAAGAGAAATGAAAGCATATTTTAATGCAAAGAATTATACATGAATGTTCATAGCAGCTTTAACTGGCCTAAGATCTGCTCCTACTCAGCTTTTAAAATTTTTTTTAGTTATAGATGGACACAATACCTTTATTTATTTGTTTTTATGTGGTGCTGAGGATTGAACCCAGTGCCTCACATGTGCTAGGCAAGTACTCTACCACTGAGATACAATTCCAGTCTCCCTACTTGGTTTTTACACCATGGCACATACTTTACTAGATCTTTTGGCCTCAGTTTTTAAAAATTCTAACATGAAAAGCCTAGTATATGATGAGTCAGGTCCATTCTAACTCTATCTGTTTGTGCTGTGTTGAGGAGAGATCTAAACAGCAAAGAGCAGGGGCAGTTTACCCTCTTGGAGAAATTTGCCTCAATGAAGCAGAGAAGATACTGTTGAAAAGAAATGCTATCAAATATAAGGTTGAGAAAAACTGTAGAAGTCACAGATTTTTTAAAGCTCTGGAAATAATTCTGTAGAAGTTATATGTAAAGCTAAATCAGAGAATGATTCTCATTTCCTGGGGAGCAAGGCCATAGTCCCCTCAGCTGCCACCCTTCAACAACCCCTTTTTGATTGTCTGGTTTTAGATTAGTGCTAGATTCTTGTTGGTTATCAACACAGACATATACACAAGGACTAGAACTTCTACCATGTCTTGAAACATCATGGTTCTGTCCTTCCTGCTTGTAAGGGTTAACCAGTGCCACCAATTCTATGATTGAAAGGTTTGCCTCTTTCTTTCATAATCCCTCATATCTGATCCCATAAGACAGCTGCTTCTGATCTGAGAGTATCCCAAAAGTGCACAATAGTGTTATTTGAAAGAAAAACATAATAAGGAACTTTTGCAGAACCAGAGGAACTGAATTAAATTTTCTTTTCTCTGCCCCATCCAGTAGCACCTGAATGCTCCAGTGTCTGACTCTTGGAGTGCTCAGGACTGAGTAACTTTTCCTGGAATAGATATATGGTGCTACAGTCCCTCCTGGAAGCTTTGCAAGTGCTTATTTCATAAAATGAATTTCAAGGATGTGAAAGATATGGAAAAGCCATTAGACTTAGGTAGCAACAGTATGATTTCTGCTTTTGCTTCTGTTCCTAGACTCCAGAGTTTCCCCAACTCCTATTCTCTATGTGTACCAGGTTTGACAATGTACCTGTCACATTCATTTTTTGTTTCCTCCCAAGGTGTTCTCTTTCCATTCCTATTATTCCAAAGAACCTTTCCTGAAATTGTAGCATCTTAGACCCTATTGAAATTATCCTCCCAGGATTATTTGGTAAAAAGGTCTAATTGTCAGACTTGCTACATGTACATGATCTGATGGTCTTGACAAAAAGGCAGGGGTGAGCACATTGTCTTCTTTTCCACAATTTTAACATCACAATAATTGGTAACTACATTTTAAATAGAAAACTAGATGACACAAAAGAAATTATTATGGTTCTGCCTGGAATAATAAAAATCAAAAGCCTTCTATAGACACAAATACGGCAGTTGAGGTAGCCCATTGCCATGGAGTTTGACAAGTGATAGGTAATTCTTTGATAAGCCTTTCTACCATATGAAATGAACTGGCAATAAATATTTCCATGACATAGAAGAGATAATTGAGGCTTAGGCAGAGAAGTGCCCAACATCATGCAAATAAGTAATGAGATTGACCTTCAAATTCTGATCTGAATTGATGCTAAGATATCAATCATTATCCATATACTTTTCTATGTGTTTGTTATTTATGGAACTTCTCTAATTTACCCATAGTCTTTTTTATTAGATCTTAAAAACTGAACGCTTTAACAGTAATGGGAATTATGAGCTTGTAGCAAATATCAAAGGAACTTATATTGTACTTTTCTTTCACCTGGAAAAAGTTTTAGAAGAGACTGGGCAGATAGTTTATCTCAGTTTTCTTATAATCCTAGAACTCAGCTATTAGGGTCTGGACCATGCTGATAAGCCTCACACTTGAGTATTTTCTCTAGAGATCCTAGATGAAGGGCCCAATGGATGAGTGGAGGTCATTTTTATTCACTCCAACTCCACCAACAAAAATAACAGTAAACCATGAACATTCATGTCCCTAATTCATTTCTTTTGGAGATTAGACATTTTGTTACATACACACCATTAAAGTCATCAGGGATCCACCTCAATGTCTTTTTTATCTTGACTTAAATCCAACTCTTCTTGTTTCCATCTCCATCAAACCACAACTACCACCCCCCTTCCTTACTGTCAAGGGGTGATGGACAATAGATGGCAGCAACAGTTTCTATGGTAACAGCATCTGAGTCATCTCCTTGGAAACCTGCATAAAGGCCTTCCATCTCCAGACCAGCTCAGTGCAACTTCGAAGGGCTTTGTTCCCTTGAATGGATCAGCATGGGGGAGCAAGCTCCCCTGAGCTTTGGCCACTGCAGTTTCCTTTGGCTCCTAATGCTCAGGGCACTTCGATATAGAGTTGGATTCAACCAAATAGGGGGGATGGTGGGGTGAAGAGTGCTTTTCTCAGCCTACCCCAAAGTCAGAATGTATTTTCCCTGGTCCAGCACCAGATACCCTGCAGATTTAGCCAATAGACATCTCACTATTTTAGATGTTCATATGACTCAACCAGGCTCCCACAATGACCATCTATGGATCAGAATAAAGCAACAGTGCATTTAAACACAGATGAGTTGAGTATTTTGGCATGATCACGAAGAGAATCCTGAAATAGGGCACCATGGGGCAGCTTGTAAGAGTCCCTTTCCTTATGGTGTCCTTCAAATGCAGCAGTTTTGTTACTTTACTGAAATCAGAATGGTTTCCAACAGCTAAGAGGATCAATTCTCCTGTCATCATCTATACAAAGTAAGAATCACAAACATTTCCATTGTGCTTCATATTTTCCAGATCATTTTCACATACATGAGGTCAATTAATCTTTTGTTCAATTGTTCGACACCTGTGAATTTAAAACCTACTATGTGTCAGGTAGTGGGTTGGAATTTAGGACACAATAGTGGGAAAAAAATAGACCTAGTCCCTGCCCTAATGAAGTTCATAGATATGAAAAATGAATGTTAATCAGATATTTGTGTTATCTTTTCATCACTATGATCAAAATACCTGATAAAAGCAACCTAGAAGAGACAAAGTTTATTCTGGGCTCATGATTTCAGAGATTCAGTCCATGGTCAGTCAACTCCATTGCTCTAGGCCCAAGGTAGGCAGAAAATCATGGCAGAAAGGCAAGGTGAGGAAAGTTTATAAGCTCATGGCAGCTAGGAAACAGAGATGAGAGAGAGTACACACATAAATATGTGGTGCCAGAAATAAAATGTAAATCCCAAAGGCATCCCCCCAGTGGCCTACTTCCTGTATTCATACCATACCTGCCTATAGTTATCACCCAGTACAACAGTCCTTTCAAATTATCAATCTACCCAATAGATTAATCTATTGTTTAGGTTACAGCTCTCATAATCTAATTCTTTCATCTCTGCACATTCCTGCTTTGTCTCACATGAACTTTTGGTGGACACTCATATTCAAACCATAACAACATTCAACCAGGTTCTGTTCTAATAGAGAGGGTCCGTGGTATCAGAGCATTAAAAGGAGGATTTGACCTACTGGGGACATGTTCCCTGAATAAGTGATGGAGGAATAGCAATCAACAGGGCCTTAACAGACAAGGAAGCAGTGAAGGGTGAAAAGATCTCCCCATAGTCATACTAACACTAAATCTAAATAATAAATAATCATAGGATTATATTTCTTTGCTACTAGAGGAGAAATTAGAGATAATTTAGGTTAGTACCCTGTATTCCTGTATTTTACAGATGGGGAATGTGATATTTTAAGAGATTAAGTGCTTTGACTGTCTGAGGTAATACAACATGTTGGTGAGAGAGATGGGAAAAGAACTCAGAGTTCCTGGTTCTCCACTCAGTATGATTTCTACTGTACCATGTTGCCTTATTTAAAAAAAAAAAAAAATCTGTTAATTTAAAACAGAATTTCCAGATAATTATTTTTTGTAGGGGACTGATATGTACATTTGTTTAGCAGTATTTCTGGCTTCTCACTAGATGCCAGTAGCAACTATTTCTCTGCCCAGTTGTAACAAAGAAAAATGTCTTCAATATGGCCAGATGTTGGAGGGCAAACTGCTCCCAGTTGAGAAATAGTCTTTCGAAGATTTGAAGTTAGGGTATCTTCCTGACGCATGCCTGTAATCCCAGAGACTCAGGAGGCTGAGGCAGGAGGATCACAAGCTCCAGGCCAGCCTTGGAAACTCAGTGAGATCCTGTCTCAAAATAAAAAATAAAAATAAAAAATTAAAATAAAAGGGCTGGGGACGTACAGTGGTAAAGTATCTCTGGGTTCAATCCCTAGAAAGGTTTCCTGGGCTAATGAATAGTAGGCCTGGTCCTAAAGCTGGTTAGAACTTCTGAAGGACAACATTCATGTAAAGAGAAATGGGAGAACACCCCCTTGGTTACCTGTTCTAAGACTGACTCTAGGCCATGCTGTAAGCAACAGCATAGGAAACAGGGAGTGGGATTTGACTGCTCAACTCTTGGGTTCACATCTCACAAATGTCATTTTCAAAATCACATATAGCTTATAGCAGTCATGAAAATGTCCCTGTATTCCACACTTAAGGAATTTAAAAAGATGGTGAGAAAGTATGGGTCAGAGGAATAGTCTATGAGAATATGCCATAAGGTAGGACAGAAATCAACTGCTGAGGGCTGGGGCTATAGCTCAGGGGCAGAACACTTGCCTAGTATATGTGAGGCACTGGGTGCAATCCTTAGCACCACATAAAAATAAAATAAAATAAAGGCATGCTATCAATACACAACTACAAAAAAAATTAAAAAGAAAATAAATCAACTGCTGATCTCAGTAGTGACCTTGCCTCCACACTCCTGGCACCTGCCCAGTAGTCATAGGATCCAGGTATTCCCTAAATAGACCCTATCCCACCAATCAGGCTCCTCCTCTGTCCCCCATTCCACCCACACTAGCTCAACCTCAGTGATACAATGTGAAATCAAGAGCAAACCTGACTTTTACAGCAGAACTGGTAAAAACCCTTCATAGCCAATTCACCTGGCAGAGTCAGTCTCCAACTTGAAAGCAAGACCCTGCCAATGATGAAGTGTCTTTGAAAATCAGACAGAGGAGGAAAGTCACCTCATAGCAGAACCCTGGGACTCACCTCAATCAAACAACAGATCTTGCTGCAGACACAGGAAAAACAAGCCGTGACTCCTAATCAAGTTTCTGTCACTCATGCACCCTGAGGTGGCAAGGGGATCCTTCAACAATTCTTACAACAGCTATTTTGCAGGTTAAATGAGGTTGAAAATTGCTCCTCTGAGTCCCTGCAAGAACGGACAGCTAAATCTTGGATAGCTCATGGGTAAAGTTCTTTCATTTCAAATTGACTAAAAATTAGAAACATTAATTAAGGAAGAATACTTACCAGGATTGTCCTGCCTCTCAGAAGCAATCCCAAGAGCAGCCCCTAGATAGTCCTGATGAAAATACATGACATTCTGCCTTAGTAAGTGGGTTAAGAGGGGGGCCAAGGCCAGCTTCCAGTGAAGGAAGGCAGGAGGATAGAAAGTTTGAGTTCAGTATTGGGAGCTTAGGGAGATCCTGTCTCAAAATAAAAAAGAGAAATGGCTGGGGATGTAGTTAAGTGTTAGAGTGCCTGTGGGTTCGATCCCCAGTACCACCAAAAAAAAAAAAAAAAAAAAAAAAAAAAAAAAAAAAAAAAGAAGCAGCAAATACCTTGGTCTCTGAAAGAGTATATTCTTATGCTAGACTTGCTCTTCACCATTGCCTGCCTCATTTGCTTCTCCTCTCTCCCCACTCACCAGTGTATGGCAGGACCCCGAGGAGCTTGCCTTTGTCTTCCAGCTACAGCCTTACCTTTTTTACCTCCTTAGGGTCCTTAGGGCCCTGTCTGCCACAGTAACCCTTATCTGACACACCTGAAGCAAAACCACTGCAGACTTTTAAAAACAGTTTAACTAATCAAGACGCCAGGCCCAAAGCAGAGTGTACTATTCATTACCAGATTAAAGACTGAGAACACTAGGCTTCCACAGTGACAATCCTTGTTTAAGGAGGTTCCTGCTTTGCCTACTGGGTATGGCCCCGGGTGGGGGGAGTCAGTGTACTAGGGGGATGCAAAACCCAAAGCAGCATGTAAAATAAGTTCCCCCTTCATTAAAGAATGTTCATATAACTTTTTCTCTTCTGTTTTTGCCTGCCCCCTCCTTCCCAAAGACTAATTAGCAATAAAAGCTGAGAGACAGCTGGGGGTTTTATGCTTACTACTGAACTGGAAGATTTAGGCAATTCTTTTGTCCTGATTTGAGCCCTTTCTCCACTGGGTCCTCTGAGCCTCCCAATTCTTGGAAGTTAATGATTATAGCTACTATTTCTATATAACAAATTATATCTGTAATCTAACCATCATTTTCTTCTGCTCATGCTTGTATGGATAAGGAATGTGGAGAGGGTTGGTTGGGCAGTTCATGCAGAGGTTTGTCATGAAGTCACAGAAGGATGTTGGCCAGGGCTACAGTTATCTGAAGGTTTCACTAAGCTGCACAGCCAAGATGGCTCATTCACACGCTGGCAGATATATGCTGGCTGTCAACTGGGAGCCCAGCTGGAGGTGTCACCGGAGTACCCACACGTGGCCTCTCCAGCATAGCTCTATCAAACTAGTCAGCTTCTTACTTGGCAGCTAGTGTCCCTCAGAGTGAGCAATAGTTGGCCTGGACATTTTTTGGACCCAGCCTCAGAAGTCAGATACATTCTATTACATTCTATTATTTAAGTGAATCATGAAGGGCAGCCCAGAATTCAAGGGGAATAGTCACAGACTCCACTTCTCAATGAGACTGACTGTCAAATTTTCAGACATATTCTAAAACCCTCAACTGACCTAGTTTTAAAATCTCCATCTAGTTGAGATCAGGAACTGTGTTCACTACTCTATCTCTCAATCCTAGTTGAGTGTCTGATACATAGTAGGTGCTCAATAAACAGATGCAGGATGAGTAAAGGAATAAAAGAATAAATGAATTTCTAGAGTAAGAAAACTTCTAGATCTATTTTTTGAGAAGAGACAGAAAGATCACAAATTTGAAGCAGCTTCAATAACTTAGTGAGACCCTGCCTTAAAATAAAATAAAAAGGGCTGGGGATGTAGCTCAGTGTAGAGTGTCCCTGGGTTCAATGCCCAGTACAGTGAGAGAGAGAGAGAGAGAGAGAGAGAGAGAGAGAGAGAGAGAAAGAAATAATAGTACACCTCACATAGTCCTAAGGATAAAGTGACACAATATATACCAAAATGGCCACAGAGTTGCCTAGCATAGCTGTTATCATCACTGCAGACTTCATGGACCTCTCTGCTCTCTGAACTCCACGATCTCCCCAAAACTGCCAAGTTGCCTTGAGCTTCCATGCTGTTCCAAATGCACCTTTCTCTGGAAAGGATTAATCTTTTACAGCAGTCCACTTAGTGCCTGGGCATGTGCTAAAGACTACCTTAGGAGTTGGCGATTATGATTCTTCTTGAAACCTCTTTCCCACCTTTCCTCGACTACTCTGTGTGCTAATTCAAGTCATCACTCAAGTCTCAGTTCAGATTTTCCTTCCAAAAACCTTTCCCTTCCACCCTAAATCTTCATTGAGTGTCTTTCCAATCAGGGTCACTGCTGGTTCCTGGGTCTTTCTGTGGGTTTCAAAAAGGTTTCCCTTCCTCCAGGTAGCACATATCTTGAAGAAAAGAATGTGGGTCTCTACTTGTCCCTTCAGCTAAGAGCTCTTGAGCAGTGACACTGCATAGCTGCGCACCCTGCTCTGCTTCCAGTGTGCATCCATCACACTTACCATACTCTTCTGTGATCCTCCCTTTTCTTGTCTATATCCCTCTAGGCTCTGCCAGGACAGGGCCACGATGCTGTAAACCAAATCTCCAATACTTTGTATACTACCTAGAACTTAGTAAGTGTTCAATGAATAATTGTTGAATACATGAATGGACTATGAAGGAGAACAATGTTCCTTATATCCTTTCTTTAGCATTGCTTGTACCTTCCACAGTATTCCAGTAGACACACAAAGGCACTAAACGGCACATGTTGACCTTTTATCATTACCCACACATTTATGGGCTTTGTATTCAGTGGAAGGAACAGAGATGGCCATTATCAGACCCTTCGTTCACATGGACAGTGTAATTCAGATTCTGCTGGTAGGCAAGATCTGCTATACCATCCCTCATCCAGGTGGCTAATGGCACTTCTGCAATTTTAATCTAGTGAATGGCTATTCTAGGGCCCATGAGCTTGCCCAGGCTTGGTCACAATGTACTAGCTTGCAATATTGCCCCAAACAGTTCAGAAAGCACTGGATATGAGGGCTGCTCCTAGGCACTGCCCACACGGCTAGAGACAGGAATCCTGAGCCCCTTGCCAGGTGAGCAGGCCATGTCTCAACACACACCAGCTGGCCACATGGTGCTGCAGGACTTGGGCCAATCAGGAAGTCAGTGTGATTTCTGTATTTAAGGAAGTTGGCAGTAGCTGTGGCTTATTAAAAAGAAGGGACAATAAAGCAATATGGCAGCCTCACCTAGGCAGCTAAGGTATGAGTTTCAATTGGTGTGTCTAGGATGTTAGGTGGGTGGATGTGCCAAGAAGAGGCAAAGCTGTGTGGTGGTGGGAGTGGTACCAATCTGAACACCAGGCAGGCTGGTCAGAGCCCTGGTTCCATATTACTGGACAAATCACCTCTCTCTACATCTGTGTCCTCAAGTGTTAGTTGGTAATACAGAGGCCTTTATACATCTGAGAATTTTTTTCTATTTGGTACTGGGGGTTGAACCCAAAGAGTATTCTACCACTGAGCCACATCCCCAGACATTTTTCTTTTTTATTTTGAGACAGGGTCTTGGTAAATTGCCCAAGCTAGCCCAAATTTAGCAATCCTTCTTTCTCAACCACCCAAGTCACTGAGATTACAGGTATGCACCACCACACCAGGCTTTCTAGAATGACTTTGAGAATCAAATCTGACAAACACAAGTAAAAGGAATTTGAAAGTAAATTATGCTATTATTATTGTGTTGTGTAATTCCTTTGCAGTATCTCCCTACTTCTGGGCTGCTTTTCCTATTGGGATGCTCTCCTTCTGCCCTTGTCCTTCACCATGGCCTCGGTTAGCCCATTTGTCTCAGCTAGCAATATGACTCCTCTGGGAACATCCCAGGTTTCCTGGGGACAGTGATCTCATCAGGTATTTTCTTGGGTCCTTATGACTCAATACAACAATTGGCAAGTGGTAGTCTCACTGGAAATTGGCGTAAATGAATATAAGCATGTGTGCTTACCTATGTGGGCGAGTGTGCATACACAAACATGTTCAACCTTACTGCCTTCAGAGGATCAGGCCATAAGAACAATAAAGAAACCCCTTTGGGGAAAGGAACCAAAGAATGGAATTACTATGTCAAATTTCACTTTACTCAAAATTGAGCTACAAAGCTGAATTCTAGAAATATTTTACGTTAAAATCCAATCCAGTTGGTACAGTGGCACATGACCATAATTCCATTGACTTGGGAGACCTGAGGCAAGAAGATCATAAATTTGAGGACAACCTGGGCAATTTAGGAAACACTTTCTCAAAATAAAAATCAAAAAGGGCTAGGGATGTAACTAAATGGTAGAGCACCCATGGATTTAATCCCCAGTACCACATATACACACACAGAAATCCAGTCCAACCCAGTAACTGTAAAAAGAAACTTGCAGTAAGATAATATGATATGAGATCACAAGAGTTACTAAAAGCTGGGTGTTGGGGTTCATGCCTTGTAATCCCAGTGATTTGGGAGGCTAAAACAGGAGGATCACAATTTCGAAACCAGTCTCAGCAACTTAGTGAGAACTTGTCTCAAAATAAAAAATAATGTTAAAAAAAGGACTGGGGATATAGCTCAGTGGTAAAGCACACCTAGGTTCAAACCAGTACCAAAAGCAAAACAAAACAATAGTTACTTTACAGACACTTGTCTCAGATGAGCCTCATCAGTTCATGCAGAAGCATTTGCCAGTATCAGCCCCTGCTGGCGCTCACATGTAATTTGGCTTCAGTCATTTTCTTACAATGAAAGACTGTGTAATCATACCCAGTAAAAGTTGGCCATTAATCAAAACAGATCTAAACACAAAGAATCATAGAAAATGATATATGCATACCTTAAACACTTTAAGATAAAACATATAAATGTATATTTTATTCACAGATATTCTGATATATATTGGAGGTCTTTCCTCTAGGTGGAGGTCCACAGATTAACTTCTTAAAGTGTTTCTTGCATAAATAACATATTATCTCTAATTTCTAGTTTTGCTTTCTTTCAAGTAGATTAAGGACTAAAAGACATTTGGCTAAGTAATATGGATGCAGGACCCTTCTACAGTTTTCAGTTTCCCTGTAACTTTTTTATTGTTATCCTAATTCACTGGCAACTTCTTTTGTAGCAACTCACTTTTATCAATTTTGTCCAAATGTTTATTAAGTTTTATAAACACAGCAATTACAAGACTAAATGTGAAGAGAGCCTCACACAAAGTGCTCAATGAAAGTTAACTACCTTTTGCACACATGTTTCACTCATATATAATCATTACTCAATTATAGTAACAAATTTAATGGGTCCAAGCAGACTTAGGAACTCACACAATTAGCTGTTGGTATACACTCAGCCCAAATGGAAGGAGTAACATTCTACGGACTTGTAAAACAACAGTAACATGAGCATGTAGCAGCCATAAGCATTAATATGTTTGCAAAAGGAATGGAGACAAATAAGAAAGTTAAATGGAAGTCACTTGAAAGAACTTCTTCCATGATTAAGTCCTTCAAGTCTTTTACCCTCCACTGTGAATGCCATTTCCAACCAGGCACAGTGTGAAATATGGCACAGGAACCCACACAAATGCCCCCAGTGAAGGGTTGAACAGGGTCTGAAACCCCTTTCCAAGCCATGCATCCTGGCATGGGGCTTCATCCATCCAAAGAAAAGGCACCTTTCCCTAACTCCCATATCCATCCTCCCTCCTTCTCCCCCACCCTCTGTTCTCACTCAAGCACACATTACAGAGAGCACAACTAAAGCAGAACTATTAGATTAATGCACCGTAGCATACTGTAAATGACACCTTCATTCAAAACAACAGCACAGGACTGGGGGTCTAGCTCAATGGTAGAACGCTTGCCTAGAATGTACAAGCCCCTGGGTTCCATCTCCAATACTAGGAGAGAGGGGGAACAGCACAGTCAAATAAAAAGTATGCTTGCATATACAGTGCGATACTTCTTTCAGACCTGGCCCAACCATAAATATGGATATAGCAATACTGCACTGAGCCTAGTAGTGCCTGGTCATGTGAAGTGTGCTTCATGTTCCTCTCATTTCACCCTCAGAGACAGACAAGGAGATTGCAAAAGACTTACCTATCTCTCATGCTTTCTAAAAATGACTCACATTTCTATTGAAAAGTAACAAAAGTTTTTATTCGTGGAGTGCACTTAACTTTTTCAAAATACATAGCCAAAACTTTCCCTGCAACTGGGCTCAGTGGTGAATGTCTATAATTCCAGCTACTCAGGAGGCTAAGGCAGGAGGACCACAAGTTTAAGGTCAGCTTGGGCACCCTGTGTCAAAATAAAAAATAAAGGGCTGGGGATATAACTCAGTGGTCTAGTGCCCCTGGGTTCAAACCCTCGTACCAAACTTTCTCTGCAAAATCTCCCTTTAGGTGCTATATGACCAAGTTTTAGAATAGGTGGTCTGTCTGCACTTGAGTTGTATATTCTTTCAGTACTAAAGGATCAGTTATGTTTACTTCTTTAGATCTCACTTTTGTCAATCAACCATCAATGTTCTGTGTTAATTTTCAATAGAAGTATCAAAGATAATCCAAAATCATTGTTTAATCTAGATTGACCAGTATGGTTTGGACTTGGTTTGAACCCCAATAGTTCACACACTGGAGGCTTGGTTCCCAGGGTGGTGATAGTGGGAGACAATGCAACTTTTAAGAGGTGAGGCCTAATGGTAAGTCCTTGGGCCCATGGAGGGGATTCAAGTAGTTCTAGAACCACCCCTTGGTAGTTCTCACAAGAGGATCATTATAAAAATCTGAGCCTGTTTTACCCTACCCCTAGCTTCTCTGGCTTCCTGCCTGCAAATTGATAGCTTACTCCTGCATGAACCCCCATCATTGTTATCTGCCATGATATGATACAGCTGAGAGAGGGCCCTTACCAGAACTGATCTCACAACTGTGAGCTAAACAACCTTACTTTATAGACTGACTCAGGTATTTTGTTATAGTAATGGAAAAAACAACTTATATTGCCAGCATCACATCTATGACAGACCAGACACTGAGCTTAAAAAGGGATTGTTTCCTGTTGGTTTCATGTGCCATGTAAATTCTTTGCAAAATGGGGAAATAGAGACAGAATGTGGCTAAAGACTGAGAGTGAGTAACTGGTCAGCAAAGGGCTAAAAATCAAACCCAAATCTCTTGACCTCCAACTCCAGAAGCTGAACTGTTTCCCAAGCTCCAATTTTACAATTAAATGGCTTAACAAGGACTTGACTGGTTTGAAGTCAACATTAAAAAACATCAGATTCCACCAGCACAATCTTTGGTCCCTGGTCTGTAATGAGAATTAACTCAATTAAAATTTCAACATCACTCTAACCTGAGGGATCTTGGCTTTCAGCCTGAAGCTCTTGAAAACACTTGATTAACTCAGGAGTTCCTGCTCTAAAGAGTTGAGAGCCTGCTCCAGCAGAGGTGGGCTGGTCTCAGCACTAAGTAGGAACTGTGCTGGTTCAAATGGCCACCACAGCAGACACAGGGATGCATTCAATTTAATACGTGGATTGCGCTTCCATGGGGACTGGAATTATCCAAGGCTCTGATGAACATGCTACCATCAAGATGACACTAGCTTCATTCTCAAGCAACTAGCAATTTAGCTAGACAAGGGTTCCTCCTATGCCTGAGGAGGAATGTGAAGACAGGCCAGTAAGGTAGCATAATCTGAATGCAGAACAGGCTGGTCAAAAGGAAGCCTCAAACCCGCCAGCCTCTTCTGCAATCAGTGGAGCAGCCTGTGAGCTGTGGGATTCAATTAATAAAGACTAGTCCTCTAAACAATGAAAACATGAAGGAGAATCCAGGAAAAGATAATTCCACCCCACATACACACCAAAGGTGGGGTAGGCTGGAAAGTTCTTTTCAAGAATGCAAAGGGTAAAAAGGGGAGTTGGAAGTCTAAAAGGATGACTTGCTCTGCCTCCTCACTTATGAGTTAGATGTGAGTTGCTTATGGTTTGGAGTTCACTGTCATGTTATACAATGAAGGAATGTTCAGAGGTGAAGTGATTAGATTATGAGAGCTGTAACCTCAACAGTGAATTAATCCATCTGCTAGATTAATAATTTGAATGGATTACTAGGTGGTAATTGTAGGTGAGAAGTGGCTGGAGGACTGGTAGCATGATGCCCTTGCAGATTATATTTTGTCCCTGGCTCCTCAGCCTCTTTCTCTGCTTCTTGGCTTCCATTAGCTGAGAAGCTTTCCTCTGCCACACCCTTCTGCCATAACATTCTACCTCACAGACCCAGAGCAATAGAGTCAGCTGACCAGCGACTGAGACCTGTGAAACTGTGAGCCCAAAATAAACTTTTCCTCCTCTAAATTGTTCTTATTGGATATTTTAGTCATAGCAGTGAAAAGTTGAATGGCAGACAGAAGTAGAAAGTCAGGTCCTCTAGTAACTCTCTGGGGTAATCCTAGGCTCAAGCTGGAAGACCTTCAGCTGTGAAAATATGAATGACATGTTACGAGGGATAAAGTAAACTAAAATGTTTTTCTGGAATTAAATAAGATGGCATCTATAATGTCCCTAACAGGTTCAGGCACTTATAAAGGTGATAATATTATGGTAGCTTTTTAAATTAATAATGGAAGAAAAAGTTAGCACAGATCCTGGAACATGGTAGGCATTCAAAATTGTTGGTTGGTATTAGAAAGCTGGAGAGCTACCTGCATAGGGATGTGGAGCTGGCCTACAATGGTGAAAAGAAGTCAGGTAAAAGAGAACTCAGTAATGAAGTTAAAGACTTTGATAACAGCAGATCAATAAACATCTGTGGAATGAATGAATGAGAGTTTATATAACTGTCACTTACAACATAACTGTAATCTGGGACTGGAAAAGTGGCATGAAAAACAACTGTGTTCCTAATCAACTCTTAAAGAATATCTATGGCCTGTTTCTCAAAGGGATAAGACCTGCTGATCTTCATGTCCTTTCCAGTTCTCAGATTCCATATGTCTATGATTCAAACTGAGACAGGTGTCAGCATGTGATCTGACCATATATACAGATGCATATGTGTGCAAAAGGATGTGCATACAAATACACTCATGTCATGAGTGGGTGAGACAGGCAAGTGTTCCTTGTACATCCAGCTCTGTGTGGACCAGGAGACAAAATGCCAGGAATTAACTACTATCACATTTATTTGTACCTGCCCCTTTGTCTCTAGACACAATGGCAAGAACACAAACCTGGTTTCAGTGTTTTTTTTTGTTTTGTTTTTTTGTTTTTTTGTTTTTTAAAGCCTGGTTTTAATTAAGCAGAGCAGTGACTGCATTACTCTAGCCACCAAAGCTTTGATCTCCCCATGGGGCACATTTCTGCACTGTTGACCACGCTCCAAGACCCTGAAACACAAACCAGAAAGAGCCTTTGACAATTCAGCCTTCACCAAACTCCCATGGCCCCTTTACAGGTATGTGCAGCAGTGATGGCCCACAGAGGTGCAGAGGCCAAGGAAAAGGTGGAGAAGGGCACAGAAGGCTCAAGTTGCAAAGTACCAATCTCAGCTCCAGGGAAGGTTTCTTCAGTTTAAGGAAGTCCTTTTTTTAAGGTATATGTAGATTGAAGTCAGGAGCATGCTACCAATAAGCCATATCCCCAGCTCATTATTTTTTATTTTGAGACTGAGTCTCACTAAGTTGCCTAGGCTGGTGTCCAACTTGCAATCCTCCTGCCTCAGCCTCCCCGGTAACTGATATTACAGGTGTGCACCATTGCACCTGGCTATGGAAATCTTAAACACGTGCCAAATAAGAATTCTATTAATTGCTACATAGTGCAATGAAATCTTGACAGAAAGAAAAGTATTCTATTATGGGGAGATATGAGATTAAGTTCAAATTTAGGTTCATTGAGAGAAACATTCCACAGAAAAACTCTTAGAATCAGATTACCAACATCTAAACATCATATCAATTGGCAAGTTGTTTTAAAAAGTGTAAAAGAATTAATAGGAAAATAATTCCCCTCTCTGTACTACTTCTCTTTCCCAAGTATTAAGACCTCGCTGAAGGAACTCTCAGATTCATTAAAAAGTAGGGCCAGTCAGGCAGGGTGGTGCATGCCTGTAATCCCAGCAACTCACAGGCTGAGGCAGGAGGATAGCAAGTTGAGACTAGCCTGGGCAAGACCCTGTCTCTAAACTCTTTTAAAATTTTTTTTTTTATTTTAAGGGCTGGGGATATAGCTCAATGGTAAAGCACCCTGGGTTCAATCCCCACAGAAGGAAGGAGGAGGAGGAGGAAAAGGAAGAAGGAAAAGAAAGAGGAGGAGGAGGAAAAGGAAGAGGAGGAAAGGAGGAGGAGGAGGAGGAGAAGGAGAAAAAAGATAATCATACACCTTCACAAAGTTTCCTAAGGTGCTAGTATCAGATCCCAAATCCCAGACTATGCAGGAGTCTGGAGAGATGATTAAATATCTCATATAAGCTCTTGGCAGAAAGAGAAACTACTTTATAGGTCAGGCAAATTCTTACAAGATCTGGCCAAGGGGAAAACTTTTGGAGGCATAAGTCCTGTCTTGCAAGTAAAAATCCCAGAGAGTCCTATTATTCTTTGAGATTGGATCGCAAAGTACTTTAAATGAATGTGAAAAGTTCATCAAGGGCTCTCCCCTTCTGGAGATGGCTCACATTCTTGAATGTGTATTCCTTGCCCTATCCCAAAAGCTTCTCACTCTCAAGATGGCCAGCATTCTCCCTTAAATGTGTATTTCTTACTTTACCACCAGCTGAAAATATCTCTTCCCTGAGACAGCCACAGTCTCCCTTGACTGCATATCCACTTTCTCTATAAACCTGCCCATGTGTCTTAAATTAAAATTTTTTAGAAGTTCACATCAAGTGTGTCTAGGGCTTGTTAGGGGAAATGAAAATGGCTGCTGGTGGACATGATGAGACTTCTTGGGATGATGAAAATGGTATATTCATTGTGATCATGGTAGAACAACTTTGAAAATACTAAGAAAACTATTAATTATATACTTCAAATGGGTAAATTGAATAATATTTAAATTACATCTCAATAAAAATGCTATTGTAAAAGAAGTCCATCAAGTAAAGAAAGGTGCCATATTTTCCGGGCACCAGAAAAATGGTCAGGTGCCCACAATTGAGGTGGTCACACTATGCAATGAGAGTCAGGGTCACAGCCACCTAACTGCCCCTCCAACCACAGTCATGTAAAAGCAGTCAACAAGCTAGGCATGGTAATCCCAGCAACTCTGGGGCTGAGGCAAGAGGATCACAGGCTCAAGGTCAGCCTGAGCAACACAGTCAGACCCCCATCTCAAAACAAGTAATAAATAGAACTGGAGATGTGGCTCAGCAGTAAAGCTGAGTTCAATCCCCAGTATAAAAACAAATACATACATACATACATACATACATAAAAGCAGTGGACATAGGGGTGGGAGGATCTACTTAGCAATACTGTTTAACCATAAGACTGAGTCCCAAAAGAGGTTCCATCCATAGCTTAGTGGTTGTCAGAATGTAATCCTTAGACCACCAATATCTGGGAACTTAGAAAAACCAGTGCTGGGCCCTGTCCCAGACCTACTGAATCAGAATATCTGGAGTAGGGCCTAGCAATCTGCTCACAGTTTCTGATGAGCAACTTAATTCTTAAGGGCACAAACTCTAGAACAAGGCTATAAAAATCTGACTTTTGCTTCATCTTCTTACTGACTGTGTGAACTTCAGCAAATTACCAAGCCTCCATGCATTAGTTTCCCACATATGCAACCCTACCTCTATATGATAGGGTTATTATGAGGGTTAAAAGAGTTAATTCATGACAAGCATGTATGTACAACAGTGTTTAGTACATGCAAAGTCAATACATTTTTGCTTTAAAAGAATTTTTATGTCAGATTCAAAGTTGGGGTCAAGGACATTCAGACTTTCAAGGACAAATTAGCATGAAGTTGAGGCAGGTTAACAGAACTGAAATACAAAAGAAAGGCCCACAACCAGGCCAGTGGTGCACAGCAGTAATCCTTGTAACTTGGGAAGCTGAAGTAGGAGGATCACAGGTCCCAGACCAGCCTCAGCCACTTAATAAGATCTTGTCTCAAAAAATAAAAAGGACTAGGGATGTAACTCAGTGGTAGAGCAACCCTGGGTTCAGTCCTCAGTACCAGAAAGAAAGAGAGAGAGAAGCCCACAAAATAAACTATCTTGCAGCTATGTGCAGACCTTCCCCCAACATATGCACATGTACAGGTGCGCGTGCAGACACACACACACACACACACACACACACACCACCGCAGAAGATCACAGCATTCCCATCTTCAGCTTCCCTAAAGAAAACACAAAAGAACCTCTACTTTTTATGAAAGAGCAGAGAGGATAAAATGCTCTTTATAAAAGAGGAAAAATAAATCAATTCCAATAACAGTCTTTTAATCCCCTGATCCCTGAGAAGAAGAAAGGAAATGAACAATGCCAAGCATTCCAATCATAGTCATTACCAAGCAGCATTGAACAGAAACTGAATAAACCACCATCTTTTACCCCATAAGCCCGGAAAGATGAGGTTTGCTGCTATCTTGAGAACTCCTAGTCTCAACTTTTCAAGCTCATGATGACAAGAGCTTTGCACCTAAGTTCTTGCACATAGTGGAGTTAATTCCATTTTCCCTGAACCCAGTTTCCTCCCAAATTTTGACCAACTTGAGCCCCCAGGGCTGGACCTCCAACAAGCTCCAGTGCCTGCAGTTACAGAGGAAACATCTTTGCTATGAGAGAATGAACTGCATGAGAATGAATTGTGTGCTCATTGAAGACAACTGGAAAATGTATAAGTGTAGGAAGAAGAAATCAAAACAGTCCACTACCACTTCCCAAAGTTAACTGCTCTTAATATTTTGGTATATTTCCTTTCAAACTTTTTCAATAGCCAGGTTTCTGTTTGGAGTTTTGTTCCTACAAGATTGATATTCTATTCATTCACAATTTTTTTTAAACCAATACTGAGGACAGAACCCAGGGGCACTTCACCACCAGCTACATACTCAGTCTTTTTTCAATTATTATTTTTATTATGAGGGTTTCCCTAAGTTTTTGAGATTGATCTCAAACCTGAGATCATCCTGTTTCAGCCCCTTGAGTCTCTGAGAATACAGGTGTGAACCACCATACCCAGCCCTTTCCCATTTTTAAACAGGGAGCAGCGAGAGAGAGAGAGAGAGAGAGAGAGAGAGAGAGAGAGAGAGAGAGAGAGAGAGATTTGTATATCTACGCAATTCGTTGTTAAATTGTAGCTGTTTAGAAATATTCTGGATATCAACCTTTTCTCAGTATGATTTGCAAACATTTTCTCTTATTCTGTATGATGCATTTCACTCTACTGTGTCCTTTGATGCACAGAAATTTTTAATTTTGATATAGTCACATTTGTTTTTTTGTTGCTTTAATTTCAATAACATATTCAACCCAACATACTGAAATATCATTTCACTATATAATCAACATAAAATTATTAATGAGATATCTTATACTGTCTAACTCTAAATCTGGTGTGCATTTTATGGCTGCATTTTTTTTTTTTTTTTAGTACCTAGGATTAAACTCAGGGGCACTTAACCACTGAGCCACATCCCCAGCCTGTTTTTTTGTTTTATTTTGTTTTGTTTTGTTTTTTCTTTTTATTTTTTGAGATAGGGTCTTGCTAAGTTGCTTAGTTGCTTAGGAGCTCACTGAGTTGTTGAGGTTGGCTTTGAACTTGTGATCCTCCCACCTAAGCCTCCTGAGTCACTGGGATTATAGGCACAAGTCATCCACCGCTCCCAGCATGACAGTACATCTTAATTCACACTAGTACATTTGAACTACCCAATAATTGTGTATAGTTAGTGGTCACTGTATTGAATAGTACAGTTTGTAGGACCCAGCTCCATTATCAGAAAGCAGGCAAAGCGGAGAATTAAAGCTGAGAGGCAATAAATTGATAACTGCCAAGGATTGGAGTAATGGAATATCACATATAATTAAAGATGATGTTCTAAAAAGTTGTAGAAATTTTGGTAAAAATTTATATTTTGTTAAATAGCAGCATACAGAATTGTGAATGAAGCTGAGCACACCAGCCTGGGCAACTCAGCAAGACTCTGTATCAAAATTAAAAATAAAAAGGACCTAGATGTAGTTCAGAGGTAGAGCAGTTGCCTAGCATGTGAGGCCCTGAGTTTGATCTCCAGCAGCAAGCGAGAAAGAGAGAGAGAGAGAGAGGGGGGGGGGGGGGGGAGGGAGAGATTTGTATATCTATGCAAATGGCAGGATTATTCACAATAGGCAAAAAGTGGAGCAACTGCCCATCCATTGACAGATAAATGTATACACAAATGTGTCCTAGATATACAATGGGATATTACTCAGCCTTTAAAAGGAGGAAATTCTCACACATGCTACAATAAGGACAAACCCCAAGGACAAACTCATTATGCTAAGCCAAATGAGTCAGTCACAAAAAGACAAATACTATAAGATTCCACTTATATGAGGAACCTAAAATATTCCAATTCATAGAAACAATAAAACAGTGATTTCCAGGGAGAAAAGAAAAGGTGTTTTCTCTGGGTATAGATGAAAAAGTTCTTGAGATGGGCTGCACGCCAATTACAGAACTGTACATTTAAAAACGGTTAAGTTGGAAAAGTTTATCCATGCCTATTTCACCACAATTAGAAAAATAGGATCTCCTGGTTCTCTTGAGCTTTTGAAGGTGGCTACTCAAAATTCTGAAATTATATATGTGGATTGTATGACATTTCTAGTGGATGAGCTGCTCTAGATATTCCTCCATTGCCTGTTGGCACAATGTCAGGTCTTGTCAGCACAGGGTGGTAAGAGGACACTGAGGGAGGAAGGGTTTCTCTTCCTGGTTCCAGGGCTCTTGTTTTGCTTCTATGGCCCAGCAGGCAACTTCCTGGCAGATGGCACATGGGAGACCCAGCAACATACACCCCTCCATCCAGTTTTGCTGGCACCCTAATAACAGCTTCTGCTCACCAGTCCTAGGGCACCCCCATGACTTTTCTGCCATCTGGAGGATGCAAGCACTGACTCTGCAAGGAGCCCTGAATCACAACTTTGGGGGATTCTTCTTCTTTTATCTTTATTCAAATATTTTCCTTCGACCCTACAGATAGAAGCTGCTGCTCTTGTGTGTTATTCATTACTGTGACAAAATACCTAAGATGATCAATTCCATAAGGGAAAAGGCTTATTTTGATCATGGTTTCTAGTCATTTGGCTCTGTTGCTTTGGGTCTCTAGTGGCACAGTGAGGGATCAGATGGTGGAGGACACTGTTCACCTCATGGTGGCCAGAACCAAAAAGAGAGACACCAAAAGGGGCCAGGGTCCCAATAGCCCCTTTAAATAGCCCTCATGACCTAATTTCCCTCCACTAGGCTCAAACTATGGGTTCCTCCACCTCCCAAAAGCACAACAGGTTAGTGACCAAGCCATTTACACATGGGCTTTGGGGAACACTTCCAAATTATAGCATCTTTTTTGCTTTAGAGTTCTCTTTTCCCCACTTAATAGTTCATTCTCATTTATTAGTTAATAATTCTTTATATTAGATTTTCCTTAAAAGTATGAGTATGGTTTCTGTCCCCTGACTACACTCTACTGGATATAATTAGTAATGGGAAAAAATAAGTTGCTGAAGGAACATGAGAAAACCCTTGAGCAGCTGTCACGTCCTTTGTTTCCTATTTTTCTTCTGTCCTGCCCCTCATCCTGTTTCCAATTTCCCAAAAGCAGGACTGTATTTTCCACTATACCACTACCCTTGGATTATCATTCAGAGAGCATTTTGTGAAGTCAAATTAAGGAGTCAATCAAGAAATATATCTTCTAAATTGGGCACGGTAGCACATTCCTGTTATACCAGAGTCTCAGGAGGCTGAGGCAGGAGGATCATGAGTTCGAAGCTAGCCCCAGCAACTTAGTGAGGCCCTAAGCAACTCGACCAGACAGCCAGTCAGTCAGACCCTGCTCAAAATAAAATATAAGAAAATGAAGGGCTGGGGATGTGGCTCAGTGGTTAAGTACTCCTGAATTCAATCCCTAGTACCAAAAAAAAAAAAAAAAAAGAGAGAGAGAGAGAGAGGGAGGGAGAGAAGAACAAGGAGGAGGAGGAGGAGGAGGAGGAGGAGGAGGAGGAGAAATGTCTTTTATCATGTGTTCCACAAATATTTACTTTAGTTCTTATAATGAAAGGGCAATGGCCTGGGTATGGGCAGAGGGTAGTTGAGGGGATGAAAAGAAAGATCCCATGCGGAAAAAAAAAAAGAAATGAACAGGTAAAACAGAAATTCTTATTTTAAGAGCCTAACAACACAGCAAATAAAGAATGCTTATTGTTATATCAGATGCATGAATGAATATGTAACAACAAAACCTGCTATTGTGTATAATTATGATATACTAATAAAAATATGGGAAAAAAGGCAACTTCAAGTCACAGTATCATAATGAAAATTAAAATAAAAAATAAGTAACTAATTAATTAAAAATAATTAATGGTATGGCAGATAAACCATTCTAAATATCCTAATTAGAAATAGAAAAAATATATGAAGGAAACAAAAAAGAATTTCTCTCTTCCTTAGAGCCCTTCTCATACTGGGATTCCCTCTGTCCCCTTTAACTATCCAATGTCTTATTAACCTAGGGTTCTACACTCAATCAGCAATTCCAGATGGAGTATGTATATGCTACACAGGCCTAGTTCCTATTCTCATACTTGTTTCTGCTTCCTTCCTGAGCCAAAAGCAAGCTGCACATTCCTGGGGACAATTCTGAATCAACAGGCAGCAGAACTCCATCAGTCGGCCTCAGACTCCAACTTCATCTGAAATTCTACATTTAATAAAGGATTAAGATATTATCGGTCCACAGGAAAATTTTAGACTTAGAATTTCCACTTGATTCCTTTGAATAGATTCCAGTTCTCTGCCCAAATTCTCCATCTTATCATTTATTTCCTTGAACTTTAATTGCAATTAAAGCCCATGCCTAATCACTGCAATTTATGAAGCTCCTTCACAGTTCTATTTCTTTTGTTTGTTTCGTCTCCTGTTTTTCCATCATTTGGTTTTACCCCCTTAAACATCTGGTAATGTTTGACTGACTGCCAGATGTTGCATATGAAACACGGTAGCATTAATTTGAGGCTCTGCATGATGTTATCTTCCTCCAGAAAAGACTTAGGTTTGCTTTTGGCAGGCAGGTGGGATAGAGAAAAACAGCCTCGATCTATTTGAGCTGATTAGAAGCTGTGTCAGCCTTGTGGACTGCTGGTCTATTTCCAGCTTGCCATTACTCCCAAGATAGAAGTCTTTGGGGGTCCAAACTAAAAGCCTTGTTTACAGGGCCCCTCCTCCTTGGCAAGCTTTGAACTCCAATTTCTGTCTCCCCAGTTCTGAGAAACTGCTGAGCTCACTATGCATCTATTCAGCCTCTTTGCTGCCACTTACAAACAGGGAACTATCTGGAGGGGTAAAGTGGCACTGTGTCAGGGTCACTTCTCTGCACTTCCCTATTCTCCAGAATCCTGGCCTTCCTGGGCTCACTGCTACAGCATCCTCCAAACAAGTAAATATTATTTCTATTTACATGCACAGTATGCACATATGTGCTTTTCTAGTGCTCCATGAAGAAGGATCACTAGTGTACAAACTAGTCTGACAAAACCAGAAGAAAGTTTCTAATTATATTTCAGAGCTTTTCAACCTAACCTCTATGCCTTTTCCCTTTCAAACTTTTCAGCCCTTTATCTCTCTGTGCTGCCCCCTTGCTGTTTTCCAGCTCATGGTCTCTTCTGGTATTTTACTTGAATTTCCATCCCAAGCAACCCTATACTTTTCATCTTAGAGATCTCCAGTTAGATCTTTTTCGTACTGACCTACTCTTCTATAAAAACCTATTTTCTTAAGAAATATTCCTTCTCCTATCTTTCTACAAGATTCTAAATATATACATTTTTCAAACTTTTCACACTGAGTCATTTTTCTGGTGTTTGGATTCTTTTTTGAGGGTCTTTCTTCCACCAGCCTATCATGATGCTGGTTTTCCTTAAGTGTTGCAGAAATTTTGTGCCCAAACTCATCTTGCTTAAGGGCTTTTTCCTCCTTATTTGACCCTCTGCAGCAGATACCACCATGGTTGAGCCTGGCCCTATAGGATAAACAACCCTGAAAAAGGTTCTAATGTAGGTTTTTAGGATTTTCCCAAGTATAGACAATAAAACACTAGATTCTGTGTCTTATGCTGCACAATTCTGGATCCTCCTCTCATACTTCCTTCCTGGTCACAAGAGACCTACCCATAACTGAGTACAAATGTGAGTGATAAGGTTCTAGTCCACCAGCAAGGAGCATGGTCCCCACCCAGGTCCATGCAGGAGCATGATGCTGATCGCCTGACACAAGCAAGGTTCATTAAAATCCTTTTCTAAGGCAGGTTTGGAAGCCTGAGCCATCGACCCTCATTCTCTCCATTCCTGGTCCCCAAAGTTTCCCTCGAATTTTTAATTCAGTTATGATTTTAAAAAATTATTCTGGCACACACCTGTAATCCCAGTGACTCAAGAGGCTGAGGCAGGAGCTTCACAGGTTTGAGGCCAAACTGAGCAACTTAGTGAGACTCTGTCTCAAAATGAAAAAAAATAAAAAGGGTTGGGGGAAAAATTCTGCCAGAAAAAGCTAATGGTCCATTTAAATACTAAAGAGCTTGCATGCTTAAAAAGTCACAATTATATTTTTACATAACAGGCACAGGGGTAAAAAGACTAGAACATACTCCATGAACGTAAATAATGATGTCTAATGTTGAAACTAAGGGCATTTTTTTTTTTTTGCTTCAATATTTTAAACACATTTTCTACAATTATGTATTTATTATTATCCAAGATACTTTTCTCTCTTTAGGTTTACAATCCAAAAGAGAATGAATGGTGTAATTGCAGATAGCTTGAAGGCCTTTATATTCTTTCCTGCTCCACCTCTCAGACATATTGGCCTTTTGGGGATTTAAAAAAAAAAAAAAAAAAGCTACTTGGCATACTGGAGAAAGAAGAGTTAAGAACAGAATGCAAGGCCTGTCATCAAAGGGCTATTAAAGAGGGGAGAATTTAAGAGCTCCCTAAGGGCAACACTAGCTTAGAAAGACACAAAGTGCTAATGGGGGTATTCATCACTTGTTCTCTATCTAGCAGCAGAGCAGAGGAAGAAATACAGCACAAAGGAGGGAAAGTGAGCTGAATGGGTCTATAGGTGAAAGTAATTACGGGTTAAATGTCCCTCACCCAAATGCTTAGAAACAGAGGTCTTTCAGATTTTGAAGTCTTATGGATTCAGGAATATTTACATAGACATTACTGGTAGAACATTCTTAATCCAAAAATGTGAAATCCAAACTGCTCTGAAATCTGCAACTTTTTGGGTATTATGTCATAGTTTCAGATTTCAAAGCATCTCAGAACATTTTAGATTAGTGATATCAACCTGCATTTAAAAAAAAAAAAAAAAAAACTGATGATTTAAGGTTAGGAATGACTTCAAGAGAACTTCTACAGAAAAGCTTCCTTGAGACTTCCCCACAACCCCAAACAGAATCAGGCTACTCTGAAATTCCCATTGTCCACTTCCCTATACCTTCAGCTCAGGTTACTCTGTGAGTTCCTATCACCTAATTTACTATACCTTCGGTGTACTTATCAAAATCTACCTGTGCTGCTTAATCTAGTATTTAGATCTCCAAGGCCTGGCACCAGAGCAGGTGCTCAGTAAACATTCATTTAGAATGTTCAATGCAGCTGGATGCATGGTGGCACACATCTATCATCCCAGGGACTCGGGAGGCTGAGGAAGCAGGATCACAAGTTTAAGTAACTTAGCGAGGCTCTAAGCAACTTAGTGAGGCTCTAAGCAACTTAGCAAGACCCTGTCTCAAAATAAAAAATAAAAACAGGGGGCTGGGGCTGTAGCTCAGTGGTGGAGTGCTTGCCCAGCACATGTGAGGCACTGGGTTTGATCCTCAGCACTACATAAAAACAAATAAATAAAATAAAGGTATTGTGTCCATCTATACAATTTTAAAATATTTTAAAATAAAAATTAAAACATCTGGTGATGTGGCTCAGTGGCACAGTGTCCCTGGGTTCAATGCACAGTTTTCATTTTTTTTCATTTTTAATGAATGTTTAATACCAGCAAAAATATTTTTGTCTTTAGTTTCTCCATTTTTCTGTAATACTCTATTTCTTTTTTATACTCTTTATTTCTGAATAGGAAATAAACGTAACCAATTTGTTTGAATAATTTTATGAACTAAGAATAGTCTGAGTTATTAGTGTTCTGCAGATGAAGCAGAGGTGACTACTGGGTCTCTCCTAGATTGAAGAGCATGATCGGTAATCCAAGCACTGTGCCAGCAATGAAGGCAGAGAACATGGAGAGTGTGTAAAGACAACTCTGGCTTTTGATGAGGAAACTGCAGGCACTTTGGTCCTCTTTAGAAAAGGGAGGACTACATTCATGAACTTATAATGTATAAAACACTCTCCCACAAACACTACCTTTAAGAGAAAGGCAACTTCCCTTAAGAGAAAGGCATAGCATGTACTACTTTACCCAGTTCACAGGCAAGAAATTGAGGTAGGGAAAGTAAGCAAGGTCCTTAGAGGCACAGTGGGCAGGCACACCTTCTGTGGAGGAGAATGCCCAGGTCTACGGAGCAAAAATGCTGGAGGAGAGGATGGGGACAGTGCAGCAGGGCACACTTTTCTCATGATTGATTGTGGTTTGAGTATAGGCATACTCCAGGCCTTCAGGAGAGGAGAAGTCTACAAAAAACTCACGGATAAGAAATTAAGGGATAATTTCAGTGACCTGGGAGGCTGGGGCAGAAGGATCACCAGTTCAAGGCCAGGCTGAACAACTTTAGTGAAACCCTATCACCAAATAAAAAACAAAAAAGGGGTTGGGATGTAACTCAGTGGTAGAAGGCCCATGGGTTTAATCCCCAGTACCAAAGAGAAAAGAAAGAAAAAGAAATATGGGGAGGGATTATACTGGCAAAACCTGGTCAGAGAAAAGTAAGGTTTGTGGCTGACATTTATCACTGCAGGCTCAGGACAGAAGTGTGTGGGGTGTGAAGGATGACAGGCACCCACTTCCAGGCCTCTGAGCCCCTGGCATGTTATTGGACAGATAATAATTTCCAAGAGGAAAACTAGATAACTTATTTTCACTGAGACACTTCTTTTGGCAGGCCCACTTCTTCCCTCTTTAAGATTCCCTAGGACTCTGCTTTTACTGCCTGAGTTGCTCTCTGCTAAGACAGTGCCACTCTGGACTTGGGGTCCAACTGTAGAAACATCAGTCTTAGCCAAAACACTGATGAGAATCCTAGTCAATCCCCTTGGCAACAAAGACAGACAACACTCATCCTCTTTAATTTCTCTAGCTCATCCTCTGCCAAAGTGACTCTGGACAAAATCCAATCCAGGGGATGGGTCCACCTCCTCTTTTTAATTAGGAAAATTTTAAATTTTATTTAATTTTTTCATTTGTTAAAGTCGGGTTTTCCTTTTTTGTTATTGTTGTTTGTCTTTCTCCGGCCCCCCCCCCCCCCCCCCCCCCCCCCAGTATTAGGGATTGAACCCAAGGGCACTCTACCATCACATTACTTTCTATTTTTTATTTTGAGAAAGGGTCTCACTAAGTGGCAGAGGCTGACCTTGAACTTGACCTGTCTCAACCTCCAGAGCAGCTGGAATTACAAGTCTGCACCACTAGCCCAGCCTTCTATCTGAAGGGTTACGCCTCTTAGTGTCACAGTTACTTGCATACAACAAGGAACTTTTTCTATTTGACTCCCGGGTTCCAGTTCTAAGACCCTGTACCAATTAAGCTTAATCACCTTGAAAACCAAATAATGTTCTAAGCTTCCACTTGTCACTTTTGCTCTCCTCTATCATAAAAGTTTACTGTTCTTACCAAAGTAACGAAGTAATGAATGGTTATTGCCAAAGTAATGAAGAATGAGTGAATGTCAAAAGTAGAAAAAAACTGCCAGAATACATTTCAATCCTGAAAGAAACAGTGCCTTGAATAGAAGCAGGAAATAAATGCGTGTTGAATGAGTGAACAGTCTCACGAAATCAATGCCCACCTTGTTTCCTGGATCCTTACCTGCACACATTTCAAGTGTCCTTACCTGTATGTCAGTACTGAAAAAGTTTTACCATTTTTTTTTCTTCTTCTTCTTTTTTTCTCCCCCAAACACTCTGAGCTCTTTAATGAAAGTGTTAGGACTGCAAAGTTTGTAAATTACAAGTTAATGACTCTACAGTCTTTAAACCTGTGAATGCAAAGTGTCATCTAGTTCAAATTAAAATCATCATTTACATAAACTCCTTAAGATAGGAGATTGCCCTGAGCAGAAAAAGGAGGGACTATTATCTGGGGTGCCCAGTTACAAGTGAGGGGGTGAGCTTTTGATACAGAAACAAACCTTCGCTACAGTGGCACATGACTGTAAACTCAGCAACTCAGGAGACTAAGGCAGGAGGATCACAAGTTCAAGGCCAGAATCGGCAACTTAGCTAGACCCTGTCTCAAAATAAAATTTTTAAAAGGAATGGGGATGTAGCTCAGTGGGTCTGAATTCAATCCTCAGTATTTAAAAAAAAAAAAAAAAAAAAAGGAAGGAAATAAAGAAAGAAAAAAACTTTACATGTATTATGTTATCATATATAGTACTGAAATGCTTGCTTGACTTTGTCATTTATGTTAATTTTGGTCCTTTTCCTTCAAATCAACTACACTATTATCAGGGGTACGAGGTGCTCTGAATTGTAGGACATGAGCTTTGAAATTTTAATAACTTCCTATAATCCACCTACAAACACACCATTATAATAGGTGAAATTAACAAATGAATCAGAGACAAAAATATTTTATGTAAACAATCACAAATAAAATTAGGAAATTATTTCACAAATGTCTTAACCACAATTTAATTGAGTCCTGATCTGAAACTCAGATTTTTTGCTTTTGTTTTTTGAGGTACTAGGGATTGAACCCAAGAGTGCTCTACCACTAAGTCACATCCCCAGTCCTGTTTATTTTTTCATTTCAAGACAGGGTCCTACTAAGCTGCCAAAGCTAGCCTCAATCTTATGATCCTCCAAAGTCTTTTGGATTACAGATGTGAACCACCAGATTCTATTTGTTTTTTTCTATACCTTCTTTGGCACTCCCTTTCAGACATTGCTGTAAACTTTCAGCATACCTTGACCTCAGACACCTTTCTGGCTGCCTTTTCTTAACTGTTGTAGCCCCACAGCATCCACTCCTGCCCACTTTTTGGCAATGTGAAATCTGCACCTTGGCTGCATTCAAATAATCACAGGAAGGTTCTTAGTTGTTTTTTAGTCCTCAACTTTCTCTGCTTTTTCAATATAAGACCAAAAAATAACTGAGAGTAGGAAAGTATGGTCTAGATTAGTAGGTCTACAATTTGTGTCTCTAAGTTGAAAGAAAAAAATTCCATAAGTAAGTTCTATTCTAACACAGGTATTTTAAGCCAGGTATGGTGGCATATGCCAGTAATTCCAGCAACTAAGGAGGCTGAGGCAGGCAGATCACAAGTTCATCGTCAGCCTCAGCAATTTAGTGAGGCCCTAAGCAACTTATTGAGAACCTGTCTCAAAAACTAAAAGAGGCATTTTTTTTTTTTTTCATTTAAGTCTCACATGTAATAGAAATAATCCAAACTATCTTGGGTAGAATTTCAGAACCATTTTCTTAAAAACTCTATATAGCATATACTAAATATCCTAAATAAAGTGTTAAAAAGTCTTTGAACAGAAAGCTAAGGTGACATTATGACCAATAATGAGCTGAAGTGGCATTTGAGTCTATCATGGCTCTCCAATGACAAAATGTTGAAGCAGTAGTGTGATCTATGTACAAATTCTCCTAACAACTCCTCAGTCCATTTTCTTCTATTCTCTGAAGAACTAATCAGCACTCATGACCTTAAACTTCCCCCAGAAGGAATGAAAATAGCCACAGTAAAAAGTGGATGTTAGGTTTCTTTTTTCATTATTTTCCCAGCAGCTTCATGCCTCTTCAGAACTAGGTAAAGTGTGTTTTCATTGTGATTAACATTAAACATAAAGGGAGTCTTCAAAGAAGTTAAAATATAGAGCAACCTCATAACCAACCATTGCAAATGCAATGGGCCTTCTGTGGTCATAGACCAGTTCGACAATGAATTAAATAAAGCCAAAAGCACAGCTGAGGCAGATTTAGCATCAAATAATTTGCACTAAAATTGATCAAACTTAAACAAAAAAATCCTATCTATTTGATAAAAGATGCACCAATCTGTATCTCTGGTACGTAAATGCAAGACAGATAACCTCAGAATTGACAATACCACTTAGTCCTCCTACTGCAGAGTACCCTGATAATATAGGGACACCCAAGCTCTTAAATTAACATCAGTCAAGTAAAATATCTCTCAAGTATCTGCCTGCACTCAAGGAAGAAGTGGATAATGCAGGCCACCATTAGACATTGTCTGTTGCCATGCTTAACACTACTGCTTAAGTTGAACAATAACCATGTGCATTCTAACTCATATGTTACTGAAGGAACTAAAACTTGACACAACTTTTTGAAAAGCAATTTGACAAGACCTAACAAAATTGGCACATCCTCCAGTTCTATTTCCCATATAAGAATAAGGCCTATAAAAACACAGAAAGCACAAAGAGAGATAGGAGCATATTCACTCTAACATTTCTTATAAATGGTAAAAAAAAAAAAAAAAAAAAAAAAAAAAAAAAAAAAAAAAAAAAAAAAAAAAAAAAATTTAAACAAATATTCAATGGGAAAGCAGTGGAATTAATAATTTAATCTATATGTCAAAGCACTTTAAAAGAAATGGATTATCTGTATATATTAACACTGGAGGATGTATATGATTTATCATCAAGTAAAAAGAAATAAACATTGTAGAAATGTATATAGTATGATCCAATTTTTTGTTTTAAAAATTAGTAGCTGACATTTATTGAATGTCTATGCTTCAGACATTAGGTTAAAATACTGACATAGATTTTAAATTTAATAATTGCTAAGAGTACAATGGGTTGTTTAATGATATCCATTGAAAATTAGAGAAAACAAGGCTTGAAGAAGTTTGGTAATTTGCCCTATTGTAGAGTCAGGCTTTGAAACGAGATCATTGTCTTAATCTGTGGGGGGTGTGTGTGTGTGTGTGTGTGTGTGTGTGTGTGTGTTACATGTACCAAGAAGAAAAAAAAAAAAGGAATTGAAAGATTACCCAAACTGCTAATGATGCTAAACTCTTTAGAAAGAGACAGTGACTTTATCTTTTTCTAAACATTTGGCCCTGGGCAGTAGTGCACATCTGTAATCTCAGCAACTTCAGAGACTGAGTCAGGAGGATCACAAGTTCAAGGCCAGCCTCTGCACCTTAGCAAGACTGTGACTCAAAATAAAAAATAAAAAGGGACAGGGATGTAGCTCAGGAACAAAGTGCCCCAGGAGTCAGTCCCCAGCACACACACACAAAGTGACATAACTGGCATTTAGCTCCCTTCAAGTAATGAAGAAAGTCATCATGATCGACAATGGGTATAGAGTCCACAAATCCACTGAAAACACAAAGGCACTCTACCCTTTAAGCATCTTCCCTTGGTACTTTCCACACTCATTCCTCTATTGTCTTATCACCATAATGTTGGCATCTGTTAAAATTTGCTAAAATGTAACCCAGCATGGTAACACAAGTCTGTAAGACAGTTATTCAGGGGACTGATTCAGGATGATCACAATTTCAAGGTTAACCTGGGTAACTTAGAGAGACCGTGTCTCAAAATAAAATTGAGGGGAAATAAAATGGTTGGGGATGCATCTCAGTGGCAAAGCACCCTTGGGTTCAATCCCCAGTGCTGAAAAGAAAATGGATTTTTTTTTTAAATTATAATTGAAGGAAAACAGGAGAAAAGACAGTGAAGAAGAAAGAGAAAAGAAAAGAAAGAAAGACACTCAGCAGGCCTTCACTGTGAATTCCTGAATAGGTTAACACCATGCAATTAGCTTAACCACCACCTCCAAAATGTAAGAATAGTGTTTAAGGGGTTTTGTTGTTTTCTGGGAACATAGCACTGATGAGCAGTCAACATATTCTAGATAATAAGACTCATTATCTGATAAACATATTTAAATAGAGGATCACACCAGCTTTGCCCCCATTGGCCCAAACATTGTAAAAACAGATTAACCAAATATACATACACATATTTTTTTGTGTGTCTAAAATGATAGGAAACCTTGGGGATGAGGCCATGGGGAAAGGCCAGGGTTGTCTGATTAGGGCAACAAAGTGTGAGAACTGAGCTCCAGATAGAAAGTGACAGCCAGGGCAGTACCACAGAAGCGGCCTCATTGATCTGTGGGTCTAACTCCCACTCTGAACACCTGTGTTCCCTGAACGCTATCCTTCTACCTCTCACCCTCCCACTAAATGTTTGCTCTCTGTGGCAGAAAACTAGATCTTCATGGCACATAGAAGTTACCTCAAATTCTGGTAAATAGAAGGGAAGGAGCAGGCTATACAGAAGGAAGAAACTTCCAGTCCACCAGCAGCCTTCCCTCCCATCCACAAACAAATAACAAGTTATTTCACTTAATCTGTCAATATTTATTCTTTCCCAGGGGCACAAACAGATAAAAGCTGCTTCCTGAAAAGTAAAGTTACAGGGAACATTCTTCTAAGCCATCAATCTTTCCCTTAAACAATGGTGATTTCAGACTAAGCCAAGAGACTTGCAGACCAGTGAGGCAAGGTTGGCACATGCCTGTAATCTCAGTGACTCTGGAGGCTGAGGCAGGAGGATCTCAAGTTCAGAGCTAGCCTTAGCAATTTAGTAAACCCTGTCCCCCTGTCTCAAAATAAGTAAAAAATTTTATAAAAGGGTCTAGGGACATTTTTCAGTGATAGAGCATCCTGGGGTTCAAGCCCCACTGGCACACACACAAAATGAGAGCGAGAAGCTCACAGAATAAAGCCTAAAACTGAGAGCTTCAGTGAGTCTCCTGAAAAAGGAAGTTTCCTAGAAAACTAGAGATTTGCAGGGCTGCTTTGTCTAGAACCCAGTACTTCCCACAAGGGCCAAAAGTCACTTTGAAGATTAACACTATTTCCAGAAATTTTGTGAAAGAATGATTATTGTGCCCCACCTATTTCCTGGATGATGCCAGAAATAGTAATCCTAGTAAAATAGTAATAGTAAAAAGAAAAAGGATTTTTTGGAGGAAGAAGGATTATCAAGGAAGAAAAAGAGAGATGGGGCCTAAAGAATAAGAGTCGGAGCCCTGACTGACAACACCTGGGTGGAAGAAGAGGCAATGGATGGCTGAAGGATGAGGCAGGAGGATCTTGAGGCCAGCCTAGCCAACTTAGTGAGACCCTATTTCAAAAAAATCAAATTAAAAAAGACTGGGGACATAGCTCAGTGGTAGAGCACTCTGGGTTCAATCCCCAATTAGAAAAAAAAGAAAAAGGTAGAAGGAAGAGATTCCTGGGACCATCACAATGAAAGAAAGATAGAAACAGGAGCTTATTCAAGTCCTAAAAAGATGTGAATTCTGACTCCCATGTCCTCAGAAGCAACAACTACTAATAGCTAATGTTGCTAAGCACCTATGGAGTGCCAGACACTGTTCAAAGCTCTTGACATACTTAATGTCACCAATCACAATGAACCAAAAGGCGCTCTCATTCCCACTTTACAAGAGGTAGGGTTGCAAAGGTTAAGGACCTTGCTCAGGGACAAACAGCTGGTAAATTACCGAGTCAAGATTCCAGATGTCACATAATGACCAGCAGTTAACCACTGCATGATACTACCTCACATTACACTGACACAGCACATGAGGACTGCACCTGGGCTGGGTGGTGGATATCCTAACAGTTCAAATCCTATAGCTAAAAAACTGATTTAGAGCATCTGCTGATACAAGTCTGGTGGGCCAGAGAAGAGAAATCAAAGGGGCTAGAGAAGCAAGGTGGAAGCCATGGCATCCAGAGCTGCATCTGTCCTCTGGTAGAGGAAGTACCTGGCAGCAACCACAGATGGGCAGTGGAAGGAGCTGAAGGAGACAGAGTACCCTGAACACTCCTGACAAGCTATTCCACTCCCTAAAAGGCTGGATTCCAGGAACAGCAGCAGGCTGGGGACCACTCAGCAAGAGAAATTGGAAATTGGTCTTGGATAGATTCTACTGCTGACCTGTAAATTTCATATGTGATCACATCTCCCAGGGACCATGAAGCATCTAATCAGTCCTGAAGACACTCTCATGTGATCTTCTGGCAAATGACAACTGCAGGACCTGGCTACAATGGGTGGCAGGAGTGTAACAACAGTAATCATACCTATTATTATTACTACAAAATCCTTATAGTGATTGCTCAGGGCACAACCAAAGAGGCTTGGTTTCTAATGGGTAAGAAAGCTCAAAGCACTCCCATTACAGCAGTATATCCATTGATCTGGCATTTTTTGAGGCCAGTGGTGTTGTCCCACTTTTACAGATGAGGAAACTGAGGCTCTGTAAAGACAAGTGATTTTGCAATCAACACAAAGCAAGACCCTAGGACATCAGTCAAAAATTCTTTCTTCTACAGAATTATTTTCCAAAAAATTTAAAGACCTGGAACTGCTTCAAATAGAATCTTCTATGTAAGCTCAAATTTTAAGTCAACAAAAAGTAAAGCTGCTCTTATTCTCTCACACATCCCACAGCTCCTAGGAACAGAGAAGACCAAGCTCAAATCCCATCTGGGTCACTTACTAGCTGTGACACCCTGAGGATGTCTCCAACATTGTTTCTTCCTCTCCAATAAGGAGGATAATACTGCCTACCTTGAAGTTGTTTGTAAGAAATAAATAAGATCAGCTGGGCATGGTGGCACATGCCTGTAATAACAGTTACTGGAGGCTGGGGCAGGAGAATTGCAAGCTCCAGGCCAGCCTGAGCAATTTATCGAGACCCTGTCTAACATAAAATAAAAAGGGCTGGGGATGTAGTTCAATAGTAGAGCTGTTAGCCTAGCATGTTCAATTCCCAGTACAGAAAATAAAATAAGAGAAAGAGAGAAAAAAACAAGATCATGAAAAATTCATAGATGCTTAAGACCTAGTATTTATTATTATTATTATCATTCCTACCACTATATCTGTGTATGGGAAGGAAGCTGCTATCACTCAGCAAACCAGGCAGCTGAGCAGCCAATAGTTACTTTAGAAGCTGATGCTGACCAAACCACAGAGAAATGTACAGAAAAGGGGCAAGGAAACCAGGCATGGTGGTATACACACTGTAATCACAGCAACTCAGGAGGCTGAGGCAGGGAATCACAAGCAAATTTGAGGCCAGCCTGGGCAATTTAGCAAGACCCTAACTCAAAATTTAAAAAAAAAAAAAAAAAAATTAAGGGCTGGGGATATCACTCAGTGGTAGAGGTCTCCTGGGTTCAAAGTGCCCCAGTACAAAAGAAAGAAAAGGAGGAGCAGGAGGAAGGAAGGAGAAAAAGGAAGCGGGGGCAAGGATAGAGAAAGGTGGACACATGGGTTTAATTATATTCACAGGGTAAGAGTAGAGGTTGTGCCCTTGTTCTGGAATCAGTGAGTCAGCCACACATGCTCACTTTGCCTCCCTGGCACCAACTATAATTGGGACACCCATACTCATTAGAACATAGCAATGGTTGATCCAGAAGCCAATGGCACACTTTCCAGAACCCAAATAGGAGGTAGCATGGTACAGTGAAGAGCCCCAATTTAGAGTCAGTAAAGTCTGAGTCTTGCTGGGTTTGTCCCTCTGAGCCTCATCTTCTTTATCTAAATGAGACAAAACATTGCCCAATCTAGCTGAGCTACCCCACAACTGGCACCAAATATACAAACTCCTTTCCTGCCCTCCTTGTCAGTCACTTGGGACCTCTTCCATAAACTGCAGTGAGGTTGATGGCAGATGGCCTCTATAAATGATAACAGCCCCACAGTAATAATACTCGCAAATGTACCCAGCCCCAATATGCTACACATGCTAACTCATTTAATCCCACCATAACCACAGGTCACAGCTTATAAAGTAAGTACTACTACCCTTCCTTACCTTCTGTTTTTGATTTGCATGTGTGCATGCACGCATGCATGGCAGGTGCTAGGGTCTGAATCTAGGGGTACTCTACCATTGAACTACATTCTCAGCCTTTTCTTAACAAATTTTAAGACAGGGTCTCCCCAAGTTGCCCAAGCTAGCCTCAAACTTTCCTCAGCCTCCAGAGAAACTGGGATAACAGGTATGTTACCATGACCAGTTCCTTTCCTTATCTACTTGAAAGAGAAAACCAAAGCACAGAGAAGTTAAAAACTTACCCAAGGTCACACAGCTAGTAATAACAGTGCCAAGAATTGAATCAAGGCTACCTGGGTCCATCCATAGTCAATATTCTTTTATGATATAATACTTATTTTTAACATTTATTTTATAAGTTATTTCATAACACTTACTTTTAATATAATTATTTTCTCTTGTATTTTGTAGTACCACTAGAGTTATAATGGAATTTTCATTTTATTTGCAAATATACATGTGAGTTTATACTCCCATTTGGAGATGAATATACCAAAGTAGAAATGTCAAGCAACTTGCCTAAATTACACAGGAGGATTTAGTGGTAAGGCTGAGATTAAATGCAAGTCAAGTCACCAAAATTCACTTATAGTCCAACTCTAAGATATAAAATGCACTCTATAAGACAATGGTCCAGTGATTATCTAGTTGATAAAATCAACTTCACAGGTGTCATTAATGTTCCCCTGTCAGCAGCAACAGTTCCCCGTGATGCTTTGGCCAGGGCAGAGCTAAATGTACACAGATCCTGAGACAATCTCCAGTCCCAATGTAGGTTCTCTCTCATCATACCTTTTTTAAAAATTTTTTATTTTTATTTTTTGGTGCTGTGGATGGTTCTACCTCTGAGCTATAACTCTAGCCCTTATTTTATTTTTGAGCCAGGGTTTTGCTAAGTTGTCCAGACTGGTCTTGAACTTACGATCCTTCTGCCTCAGCATGCACCACCAGGCCCAGCAACCCTTGTAGCATTTTTGTGTAAAGGAGGGTTTTATGTGGGGTTGTGTGTGTGTGTGTGTGTGTGTGTGGCAGGTAGGCCTGGCACACAACAACCACAGGAGGTCACTAGCAGACAGAACAATAGCAAAGGAACTCAGGTGGCTCAGGGTAGTGAGCCACTAGTGAGACAGCAACCTGAGAAGGCAGTGGGGGATGAGCACCAGGCAGAAGAGAAAGGAATGTAAACAAATGTCAAGGGACTCAAGAGTGATGACAGGAGAGAGAGGTAGTTACAGCAGGACACAGAAGCACACAGGAAAGGCTCTGCCCCAGCTCTATGTACCATACCACAAACAGGTAAGCACAGCAAAAGCAAGACACAGAGACCAGAGGAGGGCCAGAGAACAGCAAACTGCAGTTAAAGAACATGTGCCTGGTGCACAATTGTAATCCCAGCTGAGGGGAGCAGAGGCAGGAGGATTGTAAATTCAAGGTCAGACTCTGAAACTTAGCAAGACCCTGTCTCAAAATAGAAAATAAAACTGGCAGGGGCTGTAGCTCAGTGGTAGAGTGTTTGTCTAGCATATATAAGGCCCTGGGTTTGATTGCCACTATGGGAAAAAAAGATAAGCAGGTTGATAGAAAAAAATGGGGGGACAGGTCAATTAGCTACTTGAATGATGAACAGAGAAGGGAAACAGAGAATCATTTTTTAACAGAAAATAAATTATCAAAGTAAAATCAAAACCAAGAAGCTAAGTAGCTCTCCCATCCTCTAATTCGCATGGCATTTCATTCCTACAATTAGTGCAAGCATTATCATTTCCTCTCTCCTTTTCTCTCCAACTACACTATGAGCTTGGGGAGGGGATCTATATATCCACCTCCCTGTCTCTACTGCCTAGCACAGTGCCTGGCAGAGTAAACATTATACTGACATTTACTGAGTTAATGAAAGAATGAATGAACGAACAAAGTAACAACTAAACAAACCCTCAAGGGACTGAAATAAAAGAATACGTCTGAAATCCATGGGAAAAGGAAACTGGTCTCACAAGGCACAGCATAGAAGACAAAGCACTCATGTAAAATTTAACTGAGTTCTATTTTACACATTCTGTGATGGTTTCGTGTACATAGGTCCGTCCTGTCTCCACCAAAAAACCTTAAGTCCTTGAGGTTTGTAAACATCTACATCTACAGCTCCCATTATGGTGCCTGGCACAGCACAAGATTTTAGGTCTTAAATAAATATTCATTAAATAGGCTTGAATAAGGAAAACGAGAAGAGACAAGTCAAGTTACTTCTAGCAGGCGAGGTTCTTTCATTTTAATTTACAAGAGAAATGAGTTGGCTATTTATCAGGCTTCATTGAGATACGCATTCCTCAGGACAAAGGCGGCTTTCAGAACTACACGAGTGGCAGCGCCTTCTCCAGAGTTCTAGGCTCTATATTTCCAAGGGAGAGCTAGGGGTCACTAGTAAAATCCGCTGGCACAGGCACATGCCAGGGAAGTTGGCACAGCACCTGTGCAAGCTGGGATGGACTCCAGGCAGCCTGACCAAAGTCAAGAAAGCTCATAATTCATTCAGAGGAGAATTTAAAGGAATTCAATTTGTTGGATATGACTGCAGATTGGGCAATTGAATGTCAATCAGAATTTGACAGTGAGGCTGGGAAGTGGGGATGGGAAGAAGGGGCTTCATGTATCCCTCTTTTTTCCAAAAGACACAATCCAGGAGAAGGTGAAAGGTTTCTGCTTCTTGCATTTGGTAACTCCAGCCATCACAACCTGTCAGCAAATATGCCTGCACAGGATCACTGGGAACATCTCCTCCCTTAATGCAAACATTCCTGAACGGGCAGCTCCCAGTATAACTACCCCAGAATTAAAGGGGCAAGACAAAGGAGCTAATTACTAGAGAAGGAAAGGAAAGGCTGTGAGGCAGGAAATACAGTTGGTTATTATAGCTGGACTATGCATGAAGGTTTCCAGGGTATTTAAACACATGTGGAATAGAGCAAGAGGTCATGGGAATGAGTCCATTTCCTTTCTTTTTTTTCTTTTTTCTTTAATACTGGGCATTGAACTCAGGGGTGCTCTAACACTGAGATGTATTCCAAGCCCTTTTCATTTTGAGATAGGGTCTCTCTATGTTGCCGAAGCTGGTCTCAAACTTGTGATCCTCCTGCCTCAGCCTCCTGAACTGCTGGGATTATAGGAATGAACCACCATACCCAACTAGTTCATTCCTATCTAAGGAAACAGATCAGGGTTTCAAGTTATTCCTGAGTCGCTAACCCCAGATTCTTGGAGGTTGGGGAGGTGAGCAGCCAGCCCTGCCTTGATCCCCTAGAGATGTTCTCCACCTGCTTTGCCCCACCCACTTTGTAAATGATTACACAGGGCAAGAATTTGTAGCTTGTGACTTGAGCTCAAAGTAGCCAGGAGACTGACAGGCCTTCGAGGGATAGTCTCCAGGCTCATCCAGAAACTGGTACTGCCATATGCCACCGAACCTGATATGGTCTACTGCATGCCAGGGCACTCACTCCCCAGAGAGCTCAGAAGGTAGCAGCAGCCAAAGTTCCGGAAGCAGTCAGGGCACAAGAGTCATCAAAGCAGGAAGGAGCAGAGATAGGACAATCTCACACCCATTTCATAAGTGATTGTCTACCACCATATACACGGCTCCTTCCTCAGGTCCCCACCCACAGTTGGGACCCCTGAAAATGTCCTGCTTCAAGCAAGAGCCCAGTTTTACAGACACCTCCAAGCTTTTAAAATCACCCTAGGTCTGGGGCTGGGCGCAGTGGGGCATACCTATAATACCTGGGAGGCTAAGGCAGGCAGACCTCAAGTTCGAGGCCAGCCTGCGCAACATAGCAAGACTTTGTCTCAAAAGAAAAAATAAAAAGGGCTGGGGATGTAGCTCAGTGGTAAAGTGCCCCTAGATTCAAAATCTCTGTTCCACTGGTACCATCAAACATACACCTATTACCAGATTTGGGGGGAGAAGTCATAGCTTACATATCATTCACCCCTAACCCCAGTCACTTAGAGGTTTCCAATCTTTATGTGTCAATGAGGATTGGGGATAAGGAAGGTAGATAGTAGTGATGCACAGAGACTAGACTATGTCCACCTGGCACAGATGCTGAAAATGTACTCCAACCAACTTAAAAGTAAAGTTACCTGGTCACTAGATACAAGAAATGAAATCTAGCCAGGCACGATGGCACACAACTCAGGAGGCTAAGGCAGAAGGAATGAAAGTTTGAGGACACTCTGGGCAACGTAGGGAGACTCAAAAAAAGAAAAAATAAAAAGGACTGGGGATGTCTCTCAGTGGTAGAGCATCTCTGTATTCAGTACCTCCTACCTAATCCTCCACTCACAAAAAAATTTTTAAAAAATTTTTTAAAAAAGCAGAATCTCCTGGAGATCTGCTCAGCCCTGAATTTTATATGCCATAGAACATGTTCTCAGCCTTAGAGCACCTTTCCCTGTCCCTTCAAGAGTAAAATAAAGCAATACAGGCAAGGGTTACTCAACAACACAAAGAACCTCCTTCCACAAACTGTATGGAAATTCACCAGCTATGACATCAACCAGGTGTGACAAGCCAGGTCCTATTCCTGATTTTGCAGCGAAATAGTCTTCAGTTCTCTCACCAACCATCTGATCTTATGGAGTCTTTGTTCTGTTTTATGTAAAATTATCTATTGGGGGAGGACAGCTATAAGTACTGAATTTAAATATAAGCCACTCCTGCCGACCCCAGGTTGACACCAGAGCCAGACGTTCTTAATTTAGCAGGTCCTCCTGGTAGCAGGACACCTAGAGACCCTAGACCCTTGTCAGTGTCATTTAACTAGGAAATCGTCAGCTATTTATGGACAATTGAACCACATGGAGAGGAAGGAAAGTGGCTCCCGCAGGGTCTCAGTCAAAAAAAAAAGGCAAGGGAACAAAGAAAAGCAAGAATTCTGACAGGAAGAAGATAACCACAAAACCCACTGTCTCTCTGGGTTTTTTAAGCCCTAAAGCAAGTTTTCCTTTTTTTTTCTTTTTTCCAGTATTGGGTATTATTTTTCATTTTGAGACAGGGTCTAAGCTGCTCAGGCTGCCTTGAACTAGGAATACTCCTGCTTCAGTCTCCCAAGTAACTGAGATTACAGGTATGCACCACTAATGTCTGACTAAATTATTCCTTTTACAAGTGAAAAAGAATCACCAAGAACTACATGCTATGGACTAACATACATCCTCCCAAATTCGTATGTTGAAACCCTATCACTCATTTTGATTATATTTGGAGATAGGGTTGTCTGGAGAAAATTAAGTTAAATGAGGTCACAGGATGGGGTGAGGACATTCTTAATGCAATAGAACTTGTAGATTTTTAAGAATATGAGGGCCACACATGGTAGTGTATGCCTATCATCCTGGTAGCTCGGGAGGCTGAGGTGGGAAGACCACAAGTTCAATGCCAGCCTCAGCAACTTAGCAAGGCCCTTAGCAACTTAGCAAGACCCTATCTCAAAACAAAAAATAAAAAGGGCTAGGGATGTGGTTTAATGGTTAAGCACCCCTGGGTTCAAGCCCTAGTACCAAAAAAAGAAGAAGAAGAAGAAGAAGAAGAATAGGAGGGAAGAAGCTGGGTGCTGTGGCACACACCTTTATTTAATCCCAGTAATTCTCCAGAGGTTAAAGCAGGAGAATTGCAACTTCAAGGGTAATTTAGCAAGACTCTGTCTCAAAATATATAGGGATGGGGGTGTAACCCAATGGTAGAGCACCCCTGGGTTCAACCCACCCCAGTCTATGGTATTTTGTTATGGCAGCCCAAATTAAAACAATAAAAGCCCCAAGTGGTCCACTGGTTTTCTCCATTCCTCACTGTCATTCACCCTCATTTTCAAAGCCAAATGGGAACCATTTTGGATTCATTACCTCCATAAAAAGAGACATGCTTGGGTTGGGTATAGTAGCACAACACTATAACTCCAGCTACTTGTAAAGCTGAGCCAGGAGAATCACAAGTTCAGCAACTTAGCAAGACTCTGTCTCAAAATAAAAAATAAAAAGGGCTGGGGATGGTAGCTCAGTGGTAAAGCACCTGGGTTTAATCCCCAGTACTGAAAACAACAACAACAGACAAAAATACTTGGGTGGATAAGCCATGTCTGAAACAGCAGAGATGAAAAAAAAAAAAAAAAAAGTCAAGGTAGGAAGTAGAAAGAGGATAGTCAGTGTCTTGGAAACATTTAGGCATGTCACCCTCATCCTACCATCCAATTAAAGCTGCCCTCCCATTCAATGGTCAGGCAAGCTTGCTGATGAGTGCCTGGACACATCACCCATGAAGAGCCACTACTGTGGCCTCAAAGCAGGTGATTACCTAAAGGTAATTACAAGTGGCATAAATATGTCCAGTTGATTACAGAGTGGAACAGGCACTGCATGAAGTCCTATAAAACATGCTCATGGAAAGTAAGGACATCACAGAAAAAAATGCTGGCCTTAGAGAGCTCAGTAATGCGACAATCATGAAAGAAATAATTTCCAGAGAAAGTGGATTAATTTTGGTTCTCAGTCACAGCCAATTCCCATGACAGCTGACTCAGAGCCATGAGAAGATACAGAATGTGGCAGGGAAAACATGTTTTTTTCTTGCTGTTCAGTAAGGTAGGGCAGCTCACAGTAAGCAAGGCAGGCAGAGCTGTGGGTTGAGCATGAGATAGGTCACTGTACATGTGAGTGTGTGATGGTCAAGCCAGAGTCCCATAGCCTGGTCTGAGGGTTTACTCAACACATCTCCAAGTCCCTGTACTTCAGTCCACTCCCCACTCCAAAGCTGTAGGGACTTTTGTTGTTGTTTTTATAGTACTGGAGATTGAATCCAGGGATGCTCTATCACTGAGCTGCATCCATTGCCTTCTATTTTTTGAGACAGGGTCTCTCTCATTAAGTTGTTGAGTCTGGTATCAAATTTGTGATCCTCCTGCCTCAGTCTGCCAAGTATCTGGAATTACAGGCATATTCCAGGCTGTCTGGAGACATTTTTGATTTTCACAACCAGAGGCTGCTACTGGTATACTGCGGTTACAGGTCAGAGATGCTGCCAAAGATCCCGCAGTACAAAAGATAGCCCCCTCCTACAAAGAATTATTTGGTCAAAAATGTCAGTAGTGATAAAGTTTAGAAACCCTAAATTAGATGCTCAATAAATGATGGCTAAATTGAATTAGAATCCATCCATTTCAATATTTACTGAGTATATGCCAGGAACCTTTATAAGCTTTTGGGAATTAAAGAAAAATACGACATATCTTTTGTCTGAAAGCTTCATTAAACAATTATAAAATAACAAGGTGGGATATGATCCAAAGTTAAATGCAGTATGTAAGTGCTTCAGGATTCTGAGAAAAGGGTGACAACTCTAGGCCAGCATTAGTCAGGAAGAGAATGGGTCCCAAACTTGGTCTTGGAGGATAGGGAACATTTGGATAGTTAGGCTGGGAGGACCCTGGCAGATAAGCAGACTGAGCTACAGGGCATTAGTAGTATCCCTGGCCTTACTGAGAGAAATACATGATGCACACTGACCTCTGGTCTTCCTACATTACAGCCAGCTGGCAGAGGCCAAGGCTGATCAGAATCGACCTTTACCTCCTGCCTCTGTTCCCCCATCCTGAATCAGGATATGAACTTAGTGAATATGAAATAATTAAAAAAGGACAATAAAAATAACTAATAACTACCACTTAATGAGCATTTTCCTCCATGTCAGATACTTGCTTAACACTTTATCTGCAGTATCTCATTCAATCTTTGACTACAACCCTGTAAAATATCTGGTATTACCACTTTTTAATGAGGAAACAGACTGAATAAACACATGAACCAAAGAGTAAACAAAGAACCAGCTTGAACAGCTCCGCTTGTTGCTCAAACTAACCTGTGAGCCTCCTAATTCCTACTGTCCCCTGTGTTTCTAGCCTGTCCCATCCTTCAGTACATTTTACTCGTGCAGTGTCTGTCTCGCACCTAGTTATCCAAAGCAGAAGTGTCCAGATGGTGAGTGGCAAGGACCTCTAAGGCCATTGTGACCCTGGATTATGTCCAGGACTTCCCAGAATTCATGCTGGTCAGAAGCCAGGACCACAAAAGGGACCAAATACTGTTCTAGGACATCCTCAAGAAGTTCAGGATCCCTGGTCTATGTTAAAACAAGGCAGTAACACAGGCAGCTTCTTTTCACTAGCGCATTTCACGTACTCTCTAATTATGTGATAAAAATCCCACTGGCAACTGCTTTTTCCAGAGCAGCACATTATGACCATCCAAATATTTCTCAGTCTCTAAATAATAGGGTAGTTTAACAAGGCATGTATCTGCAGCAGCTGCAACAGCACAAATGGGTGCTGGTTAATTCCTTCTATTTATATAGACTTCCTACCATTTATAGGATGTCCTCATGGCTTTATTTCATTGGATTCAAGCAATCGTGTTATGAGACAGGTCATCTTATCTTCATTTACTGTCAAAGAAATCGAGGGTCAGAGATAAAATGAATTGCCTATGGCCACACAGTGAGATCTTCTGACCACATCAGATTCATATGGCCCCTTTGCAATGGGTAATTTTCCACTCTCCTTTCCTTGCCCTACTTAATTTGCAAGCAATAACAAATAATGCATGCTTGTACATTAATAAAAAAGATCACTGTGAAACCTTAACATTCCCCTTCTCGTATTATAATAAGACTTAGCCAATTTCAGATGTTGGCAAAGGTTTTCTATACAAGGTCAAAGAACAAATATTTGGGTTTTGCAGGAAAGACTGTCTCATTCATAACTACATTGCTCTGGCTTTGAACAAAAGCAACCACAGACAAATAAGCATAGCTTATGTTGCAAATAAAACTTTATAAACACAAGAGGTGGGGGAGAAGTAGATTTTTGCCTGCAGATCTAGTTCACCCAATACTAAACAAGATGATAGGGTCATCCTGTCCTCTTGCGAATCTGACTAATCCAAAGGAACCAAATCTACAAATTAGGAATCAAGAAAACAGAAAACATTGCTTTTCTTTCTTTGAGTGTGGGGGTGGAATGCCCTAGTCCTTTTCCCTTTCCAGAGCTCCCTGATCTAAAGATTCCTTTATCCTGTTCCAGTCACTGGCTAAACACCCTTTTTGTGTGGCAGTTCCAGGGATTGAACCCAGGTCTACTGGGTAAGCTGTCTACCACTGAGTTATATCCCCAGCCATCCTGACCTTGTTCTTTTTCTTTCTTTCTTTCTTTCTTTCTTTCTTTTTTTTTTTTTTTTTTTTTTTTTTTTGGTGTGTGTGTGTGTGTGTGTATGTGTAGCGGAGGGGGGCAGGTACTGAGCATTGAACCCAGGGCCTTGAACATGCTAGGCAAGTGCTCTACTACAGTAGAGCATGCTAGGCAAGTGCTCAGCTATATCCCTAGTCCTTTTTTTCCTTTTTATTTTTTTATTTTGAGACAGGGTCTCACTAAGTTGCCCCAGTTGGCCTTGAATTTGCAATTCTCCTACCTGACTCCCAAGTAGCTGGGATTGCTGGTGTACATCCCAATGCCCGACTCTTCCATTGCTCTTCTGAGTTTTCCAGGTGCTGGTATAACATTTTCTAAACAGCTTTCTGCTGTTGCCTCACCTTTCAAAATATAAACAGAAGACTCCCCAGTCCCTCAAGCAGTGGTCTCCACTTGAACAGCATAGACAATTGCTCTACTGAGATAATTCAGCTACATGAAAACCTTATGACTTTTGATACCACCAAAGACCACTAAAGGCCCCAAAGCCCTATGTGGTTCATGGAGTGTGGTGTATGAAGTGCAGAATTTTGCAGGATGGCTCACGCACAAGGTAGCAATTACAATAGGGTTAACCTACAGCAAGACAGCTATGATTCCCAAACTAATAATTCTGTGCCAGTCACCCTGGAAAGTCTCCCTTAATAGAGACAGCCAAAAGTGAGGACACCAGACTACTCCCTGGAAAAGCTGTCTGTTATTGTGAATGAAAAATGCCAACAGAAGCACAAGTATGGGTGCATTAGAATGGTTATAGAGAGGTAAGGAAAACCTTTAAACTTGAATCCCACTTTTTAAATTCTGAAGTCTTTTTTTGCGGGGGTGGGAGTTGGTTGAATTCAGAGACACTCTACCAATGTGTTACATCTCCAGCCCTTCTTTTATTTTATTTTTAGTCAGGGTCTCACTAACTTGCTAAGGAGGGCCTCAAACATGTGATCCTCTTGTCTCAGCCTCCTGAATCACTAGAATTAAAGGCATATGCCATCACGCCCAGCTTACTTTACAAATTGCACTTTCTCTGGTCCCCATTCATTTAATAGTGCTTTCTACTAAGGGGAAAAAATTGCATTTGGCTGATAAGAAGAGTCAAGCTCATTTTTAATGCTTTCTCCTATAATCAAGTGACAAAAGTAAGCGCCACACCCCATTAACTAAACAACCAGACCTTCTAAAATAAATTCAAGATTGCTTCTCAAACATCCCAAAAATAAAGCTGAAACCATTACTATAACTGGGAGAAATAGGGTGATATGTATTCAGGCTCAAGTATGCCTGACATATAGCAACCAATAAATGTTTGTTCAATAAATCTATGACTAATCACCAGGAAGCAACATCCTGAGACTTGAAGATTTTCTTTTCATGGCATTTTTTCATTAAGATGCTAAGCACTGCCAGATGCAGTGGGGCATTACATATAATCCCAGCAACTCAGAAGGCTCAGATAGGAGAATTGCAAGTTTGAGGCCTGACTTACCAACTTACTAAGACCTTGACTCAAAATAAGAAATAAAAAGGACTATGGATGTATTTTAGTTGTAGAGCACCCCTGAGTTCATTCTTCCCAGTAGCACAAAAAAAAAAAAAAAAAAAAAAAAACAAAAAAAAACACCTCAGCATTAGCAATGTGCTTTTTATGCTAAGTGAGGTAAAGTATTACAAAACAGCTCCAATGCCTTGTATCATTCAGCCTCATAAATGTTTGGTTTTACAGAGAACCTGGATATCTTATCTAATTCAGCAAAAATCTGGGATGAATTGTAGTGTTTTTTTCTTGAAGCCCCCCAGTCATACCCTGTAAACAAATCACCATCCATTCACTTCCCACACAAGTACCCACAGCCACACATGTGCACATTTAGTCTTCAGATAATTGCTGCAACACCAACCCAGTGATTCAGATTCATAAACAATTTCTAGGAATTCAGAAAGCCTGAGCTTGACATATACATTTCTCTTTCTCTCCTGCTTTTGAAAACCATTTAAATATATGGGAGCAGCTGCATGATCAAAAGCTGGAACTCCACACTATGGGGGCAAAAGGCACTAACATAGTATGTGCCCAAGGAAGATGTACTGATACCCAAGAGGCAAGAGGACACAGAGCCTCTTCCTCCCTACGGGGAATGGTTGTGCATACCTGAAATCCCAGCAACTCGGGTGGCTAAGGCAGGAGAATTATATGTTCAAGGCCTGCCTCAGCAACTTAGCAAGGCCCTGTCTCAAAATAAAAATTAGAAAAGGCTGGGGATGCCAGGCACAGTGGCATAGGCCTATAATCCCAGTGGCTCGGAGGCTGAAGTAGGAGATCACAAGTTCAAAGCCAGCCTCACCAAAAAAGTGACGTGCTGAGCAACTCAGTGAGACCCTGTCTCTAAATAAAATACAAAATAGGGCTGGGGATGTGGCTTAGGGGTTGAGTGCGCCTGAGTTCAATTCCAAGTACCCACAAAAAAAAAAAAAAAAAAAAAAAAAAAAAGTTGGGGGTGGTGGGGCTGGAGCTCAGTAGAACACCCCTGAGTTCAATTCCCAGTACTGAAACAAAAAAGAGCACCTTCCTCCCAGTTCCTATTTGTGAACTATGCTCAGAATGACACCACCACTCTGATATCCACTGGCCAGTTGCGAGATTTGTGGTCCATGCCCATTCGCCACCTGCCTAGACAGAGGAAACAAAAACATGAACCATTTTTACTCTCTTCACCATCAGGGATGGGCTATTCAGCCTCCCAATCAAAGGATAGATAAAACTTGAAGAAAGTGATATATAAACACAAACCTTTAAGATTACCTAAAGCTTTGGAGTTGGGGACGGGGTGCAGTTAAAAAGACTGAGGCAGAAGGATCATAAGTTCAAGGCCAGCCTCAGTAATTTAGAAAGACTCTGTCTCAAAGTAATATAAAATGACTGTGGATTTAGCTCAGTAGAAGAGTGCCCCTGAATTAAATCCCTAGTAACACACACACACACACACACACACACACACACACACACACTACAAATTAAACAGTCTGGAGGATGGAGGATATACCCCAGGGAACATCTTCCCCTCGCTGTCTCAGCTATACTTAGGTCATTGCAATTAGAGCACTGACCTTTTGGGGAACTCGCATGAGCATCCACATCCTTTAACTTCTAGTCCAGGGCTCACTCTAATACATCACTGCTGGGATAAACACTGGTCAGAGCTAGGAAAGCTTCTGTTCTTTGCAGTGAGATAAGGAGTCTAATGAAGATGATAATGAAAGAAATGGAGAGGGGAAACTGCCACTTCCCTTGACTTCAATCTTTAGGTGAGGATCAAAGCAGAGTGACCCTGGTTGTAAAGTAAAGGAATGTACTTATAAAACATCTAAAGAAGTTAATCTGTGGAGTGGGCACACCAAAGTCCCAGCTTTTGATCATGTAGCTGCTCCCATCTATTTAAATGGCTTTCAAAAGCAGGATGGAGGGAGAAATGTGTATGTTAATGTGGAGTGGGCACACAACCTATCCTACATAATTCCCCTGCTCATAGGCAACAGGGCAGCCCTTCATTGTGTCTTGGCCTGCTGCCATAGAGTAGCACATAAGTAATAAAATGTCCAAAACCCCTCCACTAAGTCCTCCAAGTTCTTTCTTTGGGATTGGTAAATAGTATGCTTAGGGCATCTGCATCCCTGGAGCTGAACAATCGCCTGGATGGATGAAGGAACAGATAGGGTTACAAGTATGAGGTGGAGAAATGAACCAATGAACAACCCCTTAAGGCTCTAAAATCCACCTCCTTTGTCTAATAAAGAATGTCACAGGAAAAAACACAATCTTTTTCATGTCAGCAAAACCAGATCTAATGGGACCAAAGAAATGAGCAGTTCTGACAGAGTCAGGGGAGATGATTCAGCTGCCTGTCCAATCCTGACCCTGACTCAAGGTTTAACTATAGCCACCCACACATCCCCCCAAAAAGGTCACCAAAGACAACAAACCCTTACGAATAGGGGAGAAGGGAGAGCTGAATTCCATGGACATCAGTTGAGACCCTGTGTCCAGGCATACCTAACCTTTAGACCCAATTTTTTCCAGTTACATAGCCAATATATTCCCTTTTGCGGGTTTGGTGGGGGGTGCATCTCAGTGGTAGAGCAATTGCCTTGAGGCTCAATCCCCAGTACCAAAAGAAAAAGAAAAGGAAAGAGAGAGAGAAAGAAAGAAAAAAAGAAACCAACACACTTCCTTTTTATTCAAACCAGGTGAGGTTAAGTTTTCTAATCATTTAGAGCAAAATATCTTAATATGAAATGTAGACTAATATACTGTCTGTAAAAAAAAAAGTAAAAATATAGATCAAAAGTTTTAAATTGGTCCTATACTTGAACCCAACAAACTCATTTCTAGGAACTTAAAAATAATCTAAAACACATGTAAAACTTTAGGCATAATAATATTTACTATTAAAGCACAAATGAGCACACAAACTTAATAGCCCACAATAGAGGAAAGGATTAGACAAAATCCTACTATATTTTTAGCACAGAATATTATAAGCCATTAAAATACAAGTTCACCACAAATTATTAAGTGTAAGGTTAAATATTTTGTCTATGATCTTACATTAAAAAGTAAAAATCAAAATTGTATAAATACTATGATTTCAACTTCTTTTTTTACTTTTCTTTGTGTGGTGTGTGTGTGTGTGTGTGTGTGTGTGTGTGTGTGTGTGTGTGTTAGTGATACTGAAGATTGAACCCAGGGACACTCTTCCACTAAGATACATACTATACCAGCCCTTCTTAAGCTAGGGTCTTACTAAGTTGCCCAGGCTGGCCTCAAACTTCCAATCTTCCTGCCTCAGTCTCCCAAATCGCTGAAATTAGAGGTATGTGCCACTATGCCCAACTGATTTCAACTTTGAATAGAAAAATAAAATATACAAAAATACTAAAAGATATTATGTCAAACATTAATAGTGGATGCTTTTGTACATTACAAGTATTTCATTGATTTTTGTATTCTTTACTCTTCAAATGCTCAACAATGAGCACATATCACTTTGCTATTCATGGAAAAACTGAACAATATACTCCCTAAAATGAAATTCGCTACTCCTTACATTAAACAATCTCTCTCCCTAAAGCCTACATCCAAGAGTCCTACAGTTCCAATGATAGGATTTTGGAAGCACACCTGGATCCCCCAACAGCCTTTCAGATATTAAAAATTCTGTCACGCCTGAGTTTTGCCCTTCCCAGATTAAAATCCTTGCCTAACCTTCCAACACACAAACTAAGATGGGTTGTTCAATTTTCCTCTGAACATGTTCCAATACATCCTTGTCCCTTTAAAAATGTGCTATTCTTTCAAAACCGGCATAGGCAAAAGAGTAAGACTGGCTCCAAAGAAAAGTGCAGTTCTGACTCATCACAATGCTCAGGTGTGGCCTAGTAACTTGTGTCCAGGGAATGGGACTTTTCACCTCCCTGTTCTAGATATGCATTTCTATTAATGTAGCCTTAAAAAAAAATTTCCTCTACCTCAGGATAGGAATGGAAGATCTAATCAGGTTCCTGAGACAAAGGTGGAATTCACCCACAGCAATATATCCCCTCTCTTTGGAGAATCCCTGACTCTCCACAGGTCATCCTCTCACATCTTCCAAGGAATTCCTCAGAGGTGATATTCCTCTGAATCAAGTCCAACACTTTCTAAATCCCAGGGCAAGGGTACCAGAGAGGCTGCAGCAGAAGTTCCAAGTTTAAAAGGTCTCTGGAGACAATCCTCTCTGTTCCCCAATGCCAGGCACCAGGGCCTCACAAAACATACTAGTACTTGGGAGAGAACTACTAACAGCACATATGTGTGCACAGATACTCATATGTGAATCACATGTGAATATTTGGTGTTTTTTACCCTTGTGGCTTTTGTAGAGTTCCTTCCATCAATCCCATATCTTGGTTTCCTTTAACCTAGGCCAGGGAAGGTGGGTAGCCTGCAGCCTGGCAGCCATAAAGAGCACCTCTCCATGTCTCAGAACATGCCTTTTGGGAAGTGAAGAGGGATGCTTCATGATTATTTTTCTGATATCATACAGGTTCTGATGGAAGCTCAGGGCCAGGTTTCAGAAGCCAAGTTCCAAGGTTGGCATAATAGCCCACAACTATAACCCCAGTGACTCAGGAGGCTGAGGAAGGAGGATTCCAAATTCAAGATCAGCCTGGGCAACTCAGTGAGACCCTGTTCAAAATAAAAATAAAAAGAGCTGGGGATGGAGCTCAGTGGTAAAGCAGCCCTGGTTCAATTCCAATATCCAAACAGACAGACAAACAAACAAACAAAAAACAGAGCCAAGATATGGGACTGATGGAAGGAACCCTACAAAGGCCGTAAGGGTAAAAAACACCACACATTCACATGTGAATCACATGTGAGTATCTGTGCACACATGTGCTGTCAATAGTTCTCTCCCTGGAAAACATCGCAACTTTGGATAAAGCTGACCTAGGAAAGAAATGGCAAATGGCCTGTCATTTTTTATTTTTTCTCCCAATGAACAGATGGAAGAGCCAAACCTGAGGAAGTAAAACAGGTTCCCTAAGATCTCACATGGTAAGTCACCCCCAGCGCCAAACTGCTTCCATTTCTAGGTGCTCAGCTTCTGCCACTACTCACTGCCTTCTGACAAAGGAAATGGGTATCCACTGCCCTCTAGGTTCCAGGACCAAAGTATTAATTTGCATCTTGCTTAATTTGTATTTGCATACAGAATTCATAGTTCTTAATTTCAAGTGGGTAAATCAAACAATTAGCCCAGACTATTGCAGTTGTTCTCAAATCCAAAATTATGTGTTTTAGCCACAAAATAATAATTATTATAACCAGTTCATTCAATTGTATCCCAGGGCAGGAGTACCTAGGGAAAATGACTGTGAAGGCTGGCAGCTTTTCAGTACTCACTATGGGGACAGAAGAATTCACAAGGATTTACACAGGATCTGTGTGATCCGTGCTCTGCTGTTCAGGATTATCAAGGGAAATTCCTATCTCCTGGACGTGTCTTATGTAAACTACAGAAACCACTTAAAGCTCATGACTTCAACTACTGTACACTTCTCAGAAAGTCTGAGAAACAGTGCAAAGAACAGAAACACAATTGCAGTCAGCTCTGCCATTACCTGCTGTTTATCCTCAGCAAAATGGGAATCACACTCTCTATGGAGCCTTATGAAGGTTAAAAAGATTAAACATGCATGAGGAAGTAACCAGCATACAGTAGAAGAGCAGACAGTCCATCAGCGGTGCTATCCCTTCTTTCATCCTTTAAAGGGCATCTGTGCAAGATTCTGTTAAGAAAGCAAAGCCCTCCATCCAGTCTCCTTCTAACTTTAAGTCCCACATAATTCTAGAAGCAAGGAGATTTGATGGTCAAATGCAGGTTAAAACTGCATTTGTGGTGAACAGAGAGAAAACTTGCAGGGCTTAGCCCCTTTGAGGCAGAACCTTTTGGTGGCAAGGCTAGGGCCTTTTGGTGATAAGGTGGTAGGACAACTGGGAGAAGTTGTAAGGAATATCTTGGCCATATTTATTCAGTCTATATTAGTTAGGTGACTGTTGCCTTGGGGCATTATGCAGGACAAACCCTAAACCTGCCCTCTAGCTGCTTACTATTTAACTGGGAAAACAAGGCCCCCAAATCTGAGACTTTGGTTAAGATATCACCCTCTCTAGCCTCATCTGCATAGCTTCCTGGCACACACCTGTAGTCCCAGCTACTTGGGAGGCTAAGGCAAGAGGATTATAAATTCAAGGCCAGCTTGGGCAATTCAGCAAGAAGTTCTCTTAAAATTTTTTGAAAATGAAAATGGGATGTAGCTCAGTGGTAGAATGTTTGCCTAGCAGACATGAGGCCCTGGGTTCCCTTCTCAGCAATGAAAAAATTAATAAACAAGTATTGGGGTGCTGTCTAGACAGTCTCCTGCAGCTCTCACACATGAACTCTGAAGGCAATGTGTCTGGTCTGACATTGCCTTCCCAGGGTCAGCAAAAAGTGACATAGGGAAAGCGCTCAATAAATACCAAATTAATAAATGAATCCATGAAATAAATGAAAGAATGAATTAAAATCTTTTAAGATACATTTTTGTCTATAGACCTTTTTTATTTATTTATTTTTTATATGTGGTGCTGAGAATCAAACCCGGTGCCTCACACACATGCTAGGCAAGCTCTTTATCACTGAGTCACAACCCCAGCCCATGAATTAAATTTGAGTTAGAGGAACACAATCATTGGGAGATCTGCTGCATACTGATACCAAATACCATGCTGATGTACTCATTCCCAAAGCCTATTAGGAGAAATCTGAGTGTCCCAGGTCTTCCTGAGGCCCATCTTCTCAGAAGTCAGGGCTGCAAGAATAAATCAGGATTTCGCATTATCTTCACCTATATTTTGAGGTTGGGTGAACTTTTGCCTTCAGTTTTTAAAAAATTGCCCTGAGCCTGGCATAGAAATGCACACCTGTAATCCCAGCTACTCAAGAGGTTTAGGCAAGAGGATCATAGATTTGGCCAGAATGGGCAATTTAGTGAGACCCTAAGTCAAACTTTTAAAAATAAATAAATAAATAATGCTGGGGATAGTTCAATAGTAGAGCACCCCTGGGTTCAATCTCCAGCATTGCAAAAAAATATATAAATAGACCTGGAAATGCCTGAATCAGACTCTCTGGCACTCAGTAAACTATAACCTAAGTTCCTGCCCTCTCTCTACCCAGGACAAGATCACAAAAGGTTAGACTGACAGCAGCCTTACAAGTCATCAGAAAGCTTAAGCCTCAGCACCTCCAATTCATATGCAGATGCCTCTGATGACTAGAAAATAAGAAGGGCTATCAGGGAAGATTATAGGCCTGACAACTCACTGTGTAATTAAAATGTCATTCCCTCCCAGGCTTTCCTAGCTGCCTCCCAAAGCCCCTAAATGAGTGTTGCTCTCTCCCACACCCTTTGCTCTTCCCTCCCTCACCATCCTCATAAAATGCTCTCCAGGTTAGACCTGGAGGAGGCTGGCACTGGAATCCAGCCACCTGGCCCTTGACACCTCCCCACACTGCCTGACAGCAGCTGGGAGCTGTGGCATACTCCTGGTGGGAGTGGATGGACCCATCTTCCTCTCCCCTGCCCTGCACACCCCAACCTATCAGGGATTGAACACAGGTGCTTTATCACTGACCTACATCCCAACCCCTTGTTATTTTTTCTTTTGAGACAGGATCTCATTAAGTTTCCCAGGTTGACCTGGAACTTGTGATCCTACCTCAGCCTCCCTAAGTAGCTGGGATTATGGGTGTGCATCACCATGCCCAGCTCTGATGGACTAACCTGCCCTCTTCATACTTCCTCTTGCCATAGTTTAAGGAGCAGGCTGTCTGTGAACACAAGTTCACCTGAGCACCTTGTGGCAAGGTGCAGGGCAGGGGTCAGAAGGGTGAGTGTGCTCAGTCCTCCATCCCCTCAGACCAGGTATCTCTGCTTTCTCACTCAGAAAAGTGACATTCCAAGGTACTAGCCCCTGATGATAGAACAGAGTCCTGGGAGAGAGATTAAGCAGACCCAGGCTGTAGCCCCAGCATCTAGGTGAGTTTCCTCTCTTCTGAGTTTGTAAACCCTAAGTGGAACCCTAAGGAGACTTACTGCTAGTCTGGTCTCAAACACTTTCTCCACCAGCTGCCAGTTGAAAAGCACTTTACTTGGTTCTTGGTGACTTGTTTTTACAAACAGGTGAGGCTCAATAAACTTGTTCCATTTCATAGAAACTCAGACATGAAAACTCTCAAGTATGATTCAGCTGCACCTGGAAAACAGCAGCCAGTGAATCCATCTGTCAAGAAAATCTACTTCAGAATCCTTGCTGGTGGCACACACCTGTAATCCCAGCTACCCAGAAAGCTTAGCTTATTCAGGAGGATTGAAAATTTGAGACTAGCCTTGGCAAATTGGGCCATTATGTCGCAAATTTTTTAAAAATAATAAAATGAGCTAGGGAAGTAGCACCCCTGAATTCAATCCCCAGCACCAGACCAACAAAAATATCCATAATCCTCTCTGGGCAGAGCATCCTCATGAATGTGCCCTCCACAGCACATGAGGACATCCAAGGAAAACAGACAGGTCACATGGTTGAACATGGCCACACAAAACCTGCAAGAGTTTTTCCTTTTATTTCCTCTTGCTTATTCAAAAGCTTATGAGACTCCTAGGCTAGAGGTCCAGTCACTCCCTGCAAAAAACAAAGGGAGGGCTAGGGAGATAGCTCAGCTGGTAGAGTGCTTGCCTCGCAAGCATAAGGCCCTGAGTTCAATCCCCAGTACCGCAAAAAAAAAAAAAAAAAGGGAAAAGTAATGGTGAAAAGCAGGAAGGAAACTTTAATCAGCATGGCCACTGTGGGAAAACTAAAGGGACCAGTGTTTCTAGCCCTTTCTTCAAGTACACTGACATAAGCTTCCAGATTATACAGAAGAGGACCAGAAATATGTACAGTCAAGCAGTCTTGGTCAAGCCAGAGGTCTGGTTGATCATTATCTCAGAATTGGTCAAGGTGGGGTCTTGTCAAAGGTGATAAGAAAGTTGCTGTTGGTTGGGGGATCCTTTGGACTCATCACAAGATGTTTATCAATCAGACCCTGTTCCTGGAATACAAGGTGACTCAGACCAAAGGAGAAAGATGCAAAATGGATGCAGAGACACCAATCTCTTTTATTTTATTATTATTATTATTTTTATTTAGCTTTTAATTTTTTACAGACTGCATTTTGATTCATTGTACACAAATGGGGTACATAATTTCGTTTCTATGGTTGTACACAATGCATTCATAACATTCGTGTAATCATACATGTACATAGGGCAATTTTTCCCCCTATATTTGTAGGTCCAAGTGAAGAGTCAATGTTTTTAGCAAAAGCAGCCTCTAAGACCTATAGGTGATCTTTGCATTGGCCTGAAAACTCTCATTGAAGAGAAACTATTTGTTGATTATTTACAAGACAGCACCGAAGACAATGACATTAGCAGTTAATTATTACTCAATGACATGGACTCTGCCCCCAAAACATGTATTTTATGCACTTGCCAGTAGACTTGCATGCAATAGTGGCCTTCCTGGATCTTCCCCACAATGAAATGGGAGAAGGAAAGGAGAGCCACTAAAAAATTCTATTCTAGTCACTCCTCACAAATTCTCATTTAATTATCACTGGAAAATGTAAAGCTACTACTTGAACCAAAAGGTTTGGGTATGAAAAATAAAGAAGAAGGACAAACCTTAGTGGGGCCTCCATCCCAACTCTTCCCTGGATTCGTTCACTCAGTAAATGTTTACCAGTTATTTATCTGTGTCAGGCAGTCTGTTCCACCAAAACAGCCCTATTGTCAGTCTGTAAAGTATATGATCATTTAAATGCTTGTTATAATAGAATATTATGTTTCTCTATATTATAGTTTGCCTTCCACAGCCCACATTGCCAAGGAATGCTCATCCTGCTTCTTCTCCCTGTTAGTGTTTCCCACCAACACCTGCTGCAGAATTAGAGTTCTCTAATTCTTCACTCATTCCAGCCCTCACAGGGCCACTTCAGTGTAGCCCAGACCAGAATGCACATTTCTGAAGGGCACATTTCCCCTTAGTCCCCAAGAGTAACAAAGCATCTATCATGTGCTGCTGAAACCAACAGAGTTCTGTGCAGTATATATGGCCTCAAAAAATATCAAATAAATAATCTATAAGTTACAGTTTAATTCAGAAACAGCTTGGTATGAAGACCACATGGGTATGAAGACCCATTAAATAAATGGTAACCCCAGTGTCACTATTAATCATTCCTATTTCCTTTAATGGCACCAAGTACATTGTCTTCTCCCCAGAGGACAGATTTTCATTTATTTTACACAGCTTTAGCAAGTGTGAACTTTTTTTTTTTTTTTTTTTTTGTGGGTAATGGTGGGGGTCAGTACCAGGGATTGAACCCAGGGGTGCTCTACCACTGAGATATACCCTCATTCCTTTTTATTTTTTATTTTGAGACAAGATCTCACTAAGTTGCACAGACTAGCCTTGAACTTGAGGTTTTCCTGCTTCAGCTCTCCCAGAGTCACTGGATTACAGGTGTGCACCACCATGCCCAGCTCACTCTGTCCTTTAACTTCCACTGTACTTGCTGTCTCTCTGTGAGGTCATACTCCTAGGCCCTTGAAAGCCCTGGCAATGTCATGCTTCCCATTGCATCCCAGCAACTCCAACACCTGGCACAATGCCTAGCACAAGGGTCAGACTCAGTGTGTATATGTATCAAATAACTAGATGAAAACATCTCTAGTTTGCTTTCCTTTTTTAAAAAAATTTGTTCCAAGCCTACATGTTCCTCTATTCTACAATGCTTATCCTGAACTTCATACAAGCTAGATACCTGTTTGAACTCTCTTCCTGTCTCCCCAGTTACCATTTTATTTGCCATATTCATGCCTGCTTCTTGACTTGAAATGCCTTTTATCTTTCCCATTGGCATTCTATATGATTTTTTGCCTTCTTGTATTCCTTCTCTGCCGTGATGTATTCCACAGCCACTCCTGCCCACACCAGGCCCATTCATGATGTCCTGTTTCATGTAGAGCTCTTAGGTCCTCCCTGTTATTGGGCTGAATTTCTGTCTGATAGTTTTACCTTTCCAAGTAAACTGTCAGATTCATGAGAGTAGGTGCATGCCATGTATTATCTTTATTCACTATGGTTATAGATCAGAGCCAGATACCTAGTCATGGATTAGAGCCAGGTTCTAAGTAAGAAATAATCCATTATCGCCAGGCATGGTGGCACACACCTGTAATCCCAGTGATTCCAGAGGTTGAAGCAAGAGGATCACAAGTTTGACACTGTCTCAAAATAAAAAATAAAAAGGGATGGGGATATAGATCAGTGTTAGAGCACCCCCTGGATTCAATCCCCAGTACTGCCAAAAAAATTTTTGAGTTTTATGTTCTCTTCCCCCACCCCCTTTCCCTCTCTCTGATTGCTATTCTCAGATTTCCCACAGTAGTTCTTTCCTGAGTGGAACTTAGATGTCTCTTCCAAGAATTCTCATGCACTTGTGATAACTAGGTCAACTGTGCTGGAAAGAACATGTGTCTCATTTGACAGAGTTCTTGTTCAAGGAATCACAGAACTGAAATGTGGAAAGGACCCTCATCATCTCTGGATTTATGACCCCACCTTCATCTCCCTTGGGTACTGGGTCCTCTCTCTTTCTTCCTAAATTTTTCTTTCCAATGAAGAGTTCACACATATTGCCAGGTGCAATGGCACACACCACAAAAAAAAAAAAAAAAAAAAAGTAATATTGGTATTTAGCTGGGCATGGTGGCACATGCTTATAATCCCAGTGGCTTAGGAGGCTGAGGCAGGAGAATCCAAAGTTCAAAGCCAACTTAGCAAGGCCCTAAGCCACTTAGCAAGACTCTGTCTCAAAATAAAATATAAGAAAGGGCCAAGGGTATAGTTCAGTGGTTAAGTGCCCCAGTATAGCCCCCTAAAAAAGTAATATTGATATTAATATTAATAATTATCAATACCATTATTCATAAAATGACAGCTTCCCTTTACTGAGTACCTACTACATGATAGGCACTATACTCAGGGATTGAACCCATGGTCACTCTATCACTGAGCAACTCTTTTTTTTTTTTTTTTTTTTTAAAGACAGGTCTCACAAAATTGCCAAGTTTGGATTCAAACTTGAGATCCTCCTTGCACAGCTTCTTGAGTAGCTTGAATTACAGGTGTGTGCCACCAAGCCAGCATACTTATTACCTCACTGAATCCACAGAGTACTCTCTACTTACAACCTTACTCCATTTCATCAGAGAGGAAGAAAAGTTTAGAAAAATCACAGAAGTACTATGAGGCAGCCCCTGTGCTTACGGAACACCATCTCTGACATTTCCTCCTCCACTGCTGACACAGCAACCCCAATTCAGACAGGTATCCCAGGGGTGATAGGGTAGGACTGACACAGTGCTGTCAAGCAATCCTCTAAGAAACTACTCCACAGCAAATCAGCTCCTGGAGGTTCATTTTGTCAGGACTGAGGATGACAACCCAACTTCAAGTGCCTCTCCTAAGATTTAAAAGCATTTCTATTTCCTCAAAGCATTACTACCGCCTTCCTACCTCCCCTTCTGCATCTCTCCATCCCTGATCCCCAAGGACAGCCAAGGGCTATTGGCGAGACAACTGTCTCAAACCTACAATCCCAGACCAGAGGTAAAGAGAACACTGGCAACCTTGCCAAGCCCTGGGAACAGTTTTTAATGTGCTCCTTTTGATATCTGTGAGATCATTTAAGAAAAAAGGATCATTTTCATTTCTGAGAGCCCTTTTGGAACAGAGTACAAACCCTGGAAGGTTATAGGGAACTTTTTTACAGGCACAGAACTTCCAACAGGGAAGCAGAACTCAAAGTGCCCTTTGAGAAAACAGCTCAAAAAAAAAAAAAGAATATAGCCAGCAATGAAGGCTAATTCAATATGGGGAAGGCTCTCCTCAGTCAGAGGGAAGAGCTCCTAAACAACCTAAACTCTCAACCTACAGGGAGGGTCCAACCAGGCTCTCTGCTACCCAGGCTGGGCAGCAAACCTGTCCTGGTCAAAAGAACAAACTATTTTCTCTAACAAAGTAGTAAAAGCTGTATTGGTTTCTTATTTTATCAGAGACCAGAGGGAAGAGGGGAATATATAGAGATCAAGGGAAATGATAATTGAGAAACTGGAAAATCACATTAGAAAAACAGATGAAACCAGGTCCAGTGGTGCATGCCTATAATCCCAGTGATTCCAAAGATCAAGGCAGTTCATAAATTAGAGACAAGCCTGTACAACTTAGTGAGACCTTATCTCAAAATAAAATGAAAAGGGGCTATGGATGTAGCTCAGTGGTAGAGCACCCCATGGGTCCAATCCCCAGTACTGAGGGTGTGGGACATGCGGGTGAAAAGAAAAGAAGATGGAGCCCGGCAAGGGAGCTCACAACCAGAATTTCCACAGAGAGGCAGGAAGAGCATAAGTTCAAGGCCAGCCTTGGCAATTTAGTGAGATTCTGTCTCAAAAGTAAAAAAAAAAAAAAAAAAAAAAAAATTAAAAAGTGCTGAGATGTATAGTTCAGTGTTATAGTGCTCCTGGGCTCAATCCCCTGTACTGAGAAGAGGGGGAAAATTAAAACCAACAACAAAAAAATAGATGGAAGCTGGGCTTGGTTGTGCATACCTACAATCCCAGTAACTAGAGAGACTGAGGCAGAAGCATCCCAAGTTCAAGGCCAACGTTGGCAACTTTGAGAGACCCTGTCTCAAAATAAAATACAAAACAAAGCTGGGGACATAGTTCAGAGGGAGAGTGACACTGGGTTAAATTTCTAGTGCCAAATAAATAAATAAATAAATAGATAGATAGATGGAGATGTGGAGATGGCTAGAGGAGTCTGAGAATGTGAAATCGGAAGATATATTTGTGGTATTTATTTAAGGCTATGTATGAGGAGTTCTATGAGGGGAGTGTGTACATCTGACCATTGCTGAAATGACAGCCCAGGATCTCCGCAGAACCTGTGAGATGGAAGGCTCAGCAGTTGTGCCACACTCCAGTAAAGTGGCAGCTTTGCTTTGCTCTCTGGGCAAATCCTTGCCAATAGCTCAGATGGAAAAGTAACCTCTTAATTGAAAAGAAAGAGAGAATGGTAAAGAAACATCTACCTAGAAGTGGAAAACAGACCAGCAGGAACAAAATAATAGTCAGTAGTTGGGGTGGGGAGTAAGGAAGAAATACCCCAGGCTTTGAGAGAAGAGTTAGGAAGAAATAGGAAAGATCTGGCTTTATTTCTGAGAAACAGCCCAGTTCCCTGGCTCCCTCTGAAATCAGGAGAGATGCCTTAGGAAATTGTCAGGGCAAGGATGAGATTAACCTGACTAAATAAAGATGGAACCCACAAGAAATTACATTCTTTTGGCTGCTATTCAGCAAGACAGACAAACATTTCATAAATGGTATGGGAGAAAAAAAGGAAGCACAAATTATTAACCAGTAGCACAATTTGGGGGCAGAAAATTACCACAGATTGAACCCAGGGGCACTAAACCACTGAGACATACTTGCCACTGAGCCATATCCCCAGCCTTTTTTTTTTTTTTTTGAGACAAGGGCTTGTTAGACTAAATTGCTTAGGGCCTCACAAAGTTGTGAGGCTGGCCTTGAATTTATGATTCTCCTGCCTCAGGCTCCTGAGTCTTTGGGATTACAGCCTGCACTACCACTGCTGACTCCAGCACAGCTTCACAAACACTCTCTCCTTTCTCCACTCAGACCTGATCTTCTGTGGTTCCTTTTCCAACCCTCAGGCCATTGCTTTATCTCTTGTAGAACCTTATCAACGCCCCATATACAACAACAATAACTGCCCTGGGTTCTCCTGCCTTTAAGCCAGGGCATTTGGATGAGCTCCAATACAAAAGAGCCCAGAATCTTATCTTCCTTCATCTCAGTTTACCTCCACTTCAGCCTGGGAGTGCCCTTAAGACAGACTGAAGTCAATGCAAAATAGGCAACCTGTTGCTAAAATGAATTTAAAAGAGAAAAAATAAAATAAATGAAATAAATTTAAAAGGAGATCTAGGCATTCTTTTTATTACAGAACAATCCAGGGTCCCAACTTTTAGCTCACTTCAGTTACCTCAATATCACCTCTTCATTTCCTTATAGCCCGAGGGTCATCTTTTTGGTAACAATTAAGAAAAACCTGCCCACTCCTTGGCCTATACCCAAAAGACTTAAAATCAGCATACTACAGAGATGCAGCCACATCAATGTTCATAGCTGCTCAATTCACAATAGCCAGATTGTGGAACCAACCTAGATGTCCTTCAATTGATGAATGGATAAAGAAACTGGTATATATATACAATGGAATATTACTCAGCCATAAAGAATAATAAAATTATGGCATTTGCAGGCAAATGGATGAAATTGGAGAATATCATGCTAAGAGAGATAAGCCAATCTCAAAAACACAAAGGACAAATGGTCTCACTGATAAGCGGATGATGACACATAATGGGGTGGGAGGGGGCGTGAATGGAGGAAGGAGGGACTGTATAGAAGGAAAAGAGGGGTGGGAGGGGTGGGAGCGAAGGAAAAAATAACAGAATGAATCAAACACCATTACCCTATGTAAATGTATGATTACACAAATGGTATGCTGTTACTCCATGTACAAACAGAGAAACAACATGTGTCCCATTTGTTTACAATAAAAGTAAATTTAAAAAAAAAAAAAACCTGCAACTGTTACAATAATCTTACTACTTCCAGAATGTTCTCAAAAGGTCAGGGTGACCTCTCTCATCACAGGAGTCTCACTGGTAAAGGCTGCCAATTCTAGAGACCATCAGAGATCATAATAGACAAAATGATGTAAACTCTCAACCCTTAATTCATAATCTGTCACTGAAAGCCTTTTCCTACTCCCCCACACTTGAAATGTATGAAATGTGCCTTAATCAAATTAACCTAGAAAATATTACAAGAGTCTCTTCCATAAGAAAGAACATTCTTTAAAAAGTTATCATAAAAATAGCCAGGGATGGTGGTGCAGGCCTGTAGTCCAGACTCTGGAAGCCAAGATAGAAAGATCACAAGTTTGAAGCCAGCCTGGGCAACTTGGCAAAACCTATTCAAAATTTTAAAAAATAAATAATAATCTACATCATGTATAACCAGAATGAGAAGTGATACTCCATATATGTACATGTCAAAATACTTTCTACTATTATGTATAATAAAAACAAAAAAATATAAAATAAATAAATAAATAATGAAAAGGTCTGGGAAAGCAGCTCGCTTGTAGAATACCGTTGGGTTCAATGCCCGGTACTGGGGGAAAAAATTAAACACAGTAGATTCACACAGAAAGATACAAAAATCACCTGAAAGATAAAATAGGTGCTCAGGTCTACGAATCTATTACTAGATTAAATTATTTAAAAATCTCCATCTATATTTATACACATTCATATTAGGAAAGGGATGGGCCAGTGAAAGTTCAGAAAAGCTGAAACCTCTGAGCAAGCAGGTATCACCCATGGAGTCACAGACCAAGGAAGGGCAGCACTGCCAGTGGAAGTGAAGTCAGCCTAAAGGCCCTGTCCCCCTCTGATTGCTCTAACAGGAGTGTCAGGCATATCCCTTGTTTTCAATTTATAAGCCCCCAGTGGCCCTTTTGCTTGTCATTCTACTTTGACCCTAGCCTACTCCACTAGGTCTTTCTTATGCTGTGCCCCAAATGTCAACCTTCCTGATGCACACCTATAATCCTAGTCACTTAAGAAACTGGGGCAGGAAGGTTGTAAGTTTGGGAGAAAAGAAAAAAAAATTAAGGGCTGGAGATGTAACTTAATGGGAGAATGCTTACCTGGGTTCAAGTCCCCAGCATCATTAAAAAAAAAAAAAAAAAATCTATCCTTTGAGAACCCTGCTGAGACCTTTCCCTGATCAACAGAATCATCTTAAGAGTAGCATCTTTCACAGTGGAAGCTGGAAGGATCCTGAAAATACCTATGTAAAAAGGTAAGATTGGTGACTTAAACCAGCAGCGAAGAAGCTTAAGCAAATATCAAAATCTCCTGAAGGACTGTCACAAGTCAGATTGCTGGATTGCTGGGCCCCCGGACTGGGGATGTGGCTCAGTGGTAAAGTGCTTTCCTTGAACATGTGAGTTCCTGGGTTTTATCCCCAGCAACACACACATACACACACACACACAGATTTCTGGTCACACGCAAAACATGAGTTTATGATTCAGCAGGTCTTGGGTGGGACTGAGTTCGTACACTTCTAATAACCTCCCAGGTAAGCCCAATCTGGGGATAACACTTTGAGAACCACTGGACTAGACCATTCCCATAATCCAGGATACAGAGTTGGAAGGCCAAAGATACTTCTTTTGTTGTTGCTGTTCCCTGTGCTAGAGATTGAACCCAGAGCTTGTGCCTTCTAAGCACTAGGCTAGCCAGGTCCAGTGGTGTACACCTAGAATTCCAGCAACATAGGAGGCTGAGGCAGGAAGATTATAAGTTCAAGGCCAGCCTTAGCAACTTATTAAGACCCTATCTCAAAACAAATAAACAAAAATATTAAAAGGTCTAGGGGATGTAGTTCAGTGATAGAGTTCCCAGTGTAGAAAAGAAGGAAAAAAAAAAAAAATGAAAGAAAGGTAAAAAAAAGAAAGAAAAAGAAATAAGCACTGAGGTGTACCCTCAGCCCAAAGATACGATCATTGAAACCCCAAACAATTCCCTTAACTTGAAGGGGATAACCACTTCTTCTTACCTGAGTAGCAGTGAAAGCAAAACCCATTAGTTGAGTACCAACAACATGCCAGAATCTAGGCAAGCACTTTAGCTTACATTATCTTATTCTAAATGAATGGGGTAATGCCTAGGTTAAATGAATGATGTGATTGAAATGACAATCATTATAATTATCATCATTATTAAAATTAATGGGCCAATAAATCTTGATCAGAAGGATCAAGAGCAAATGACAAACACAAAAAGGCCAATTACAGGATCAATCTGGGCTCAAGTCTCTCCTGTCCCCAGCCTTTGAAGCAGAATGTAGAGGAGAGGAATTTAGCCAGTTATCTGAAAGAAAGCAACAAGAATTTCTGGAATCCCTTATCTTCTCTGCCAGCCCAAACACAGATTTCTTAAGCTACTCAGTAAAGTCCAGAGAGGGGTGGGAAGAGAGGATGACATAGGAATCTTCTCCCACTACCCCTCCTAGCTGATGCCTGGAGCAGGCAGCCAGCGAGCAAAACCTTGTAATCTGAGACCTATTGGTATGGACAAGAAAAAGAAAGGCGGTAGCGGTCCTCGCCAAACCTCTGTATGAATATGTGGCACCTTCAAGCAGGAAAAGACCCCAGGAAAAGAATACTCGGTAGAGTTAAAAAGTGATATTAACCAGGGAAGAAGCAAGTTAGCCTGCTGAAGTAGAGGGACAGGAAGAAAATCCTCACAGAAGTGCAGGGATCATTTCCAACCTGGATGTTGCTGTACAGAAACTGTCAGTTGTACAGGGCACACTGAATTGCTAAAAGACAGACATAATTCAAGTCTAGAGACGAGATCTCCTGCCTCCCCTGCATACCTCGCCCCCAGTACTTGGGGACTGAGCCCAGGGTTTCATGCATTCTAGGAAAGCACTCATTTTATTTTCAATTTTTTGAGACAGAATCTTTCTAGATTGCTAGGGCTGGCCTTATATTTACAATCCTGCCTCAGCCTCTGGAGTAAGTGGGATTACAGGTATGCACCACCATGTCCAACCAGAGAGCTACTTTATATAATGCTGATACAGGCAAGTACAGCTACTGTTTGGTTGACAGTCCTAACAAGGGAAACAACTGTCAAATTCTAGTCAAGAAGAGTTCCAGTGGTGCTGAGCATGTTGGCCCATACCAGTAATACTAGACACTTGGTAGACACTTGGGCGGCCAGTCTAGGAGGGTCGGGGAGGGGAATACATACATGGGCTAGGGGGTCTACCTCAGTGGTAGAGTGTTTGCCTAGCATGCTCAAGGCCCTGGATTAGATCCACAACACTGCAAGGGAAAAATGTCCCATCAGCAGGCCCTCCTTCAGAACTCCAGAAAAGTAACACAACAGGGATCCTTTGCTTCTAGAAACAGATACTACTTTCAAAAACCTTGACTATACTTAGCCTAGTATTTCATCTCTCCTCCACTGCCCTCCTCAGATCCTCAGAATTTTGCCAATTCTAAAGGTTCTCAAACATACTAAAATGTGTTCAGTGAAACAAGAAACCCTGGACTTGAAGAGCCCAAATGGAGTAGGTAAGGATGGTTAATAATACTAGAGATGTTTAGCCTGGGGCAATGGGGAGCCAACTATCTGAAGAGTTGGAGGAAGTGAGATGAAATATGTTTTATGAGGAACTGGCTGGAGAAGAGTGAGGAAGTTCAGACAGACACTATACAAGTTATTTTTGTTTTCTTTTGTTTTGGGGGGGAGTGTGATACTGGGGATTGAACCAGGGGTGCATTACCACTGAACTATGTCCCTAGCCCTTCTTATATTTTAAGATAAGTTCTCACAAAGTTGCTGAGGCTGGCCTCTAACCTGTGACACTTCTGCTTCAGCCTCCTGATTCTCTGGGATTAAAGTGTACACCACACCCAACTAGTGCTACTAATGATTTATTATAGAAAAAAATGAGATATTTTTGTTAGAGATACATTGATTCTTATCCTAAGCACCTTAGTTCTTAAATAAATTTGTCAATTGTGTATTACATTATAACTGGCCTTACCTATTTGAACATAAATCCCACAAGATAACAGAACTCACCCATTTTATTCACCTGTTTCCTAAAACATTGTCAGATGGTGATATTCAATATGTCAATTAAATGAATATTTATTGAAACAAGGGACACAGTCCAATTCTTTATGAGAAATTGGGCTCTGTATGTAAAGACATGTTCATTTTGTATCTAAATTTGCTTAAGGTAAAAATTAACAGTGCATTAACAAAAAAAATGCCATATTTGTTCATAATAAATCACTACTAGAACTAGCTGGGTGTGGTAGCACACATCTGTAATCTGTAATCCCAGCTGCTGGGGAGACTAAGGAAGAAGGATCACAAGTCTAAGGAAGTCGCAGCAAATTAGCAAGCTCCTGCCTCAACATATTAAATAAAATGGGCTGGGAATGTAGTTTACTGGTATAGTGCCCCTGGGTTCAATCCCTAGTATTAAAAACAAAACAAAAGAAGTAAATCATTAGTAGAACTAAATAAGCATCTTCAACATTTTCCATGTTTCAAATAGATGAAGTCTGCCTAGATAAGAATGTTATTTTGTTTTTTTTTATAATGGCAGTTTCAAATGATAATTATGGGGTAGTTATTAATAGTTGAAATGTTCAACACATAATAGTTGAAATGTTCAACCATTATTTGGAGGGAGACTTTCTGGTTTGCTTTTTTGTTGTTTTTTGTTTATTTGTTTTGGTTTTGTTTGTTTGTTTTTTGGTAGTCCTGGGGATCAAACCCAGGACCTTGCACATGATAGGAAAGCACTCAATCACTGAGCTATATTCCTAGCCCCTAAAAACCACTCTTACACCTTCTATTATAAGGTAATATGGTATAATATAAATATCATAACATAAATCAAATTCTATATCTCTTTGGAAAAATATTAATCTTAACATCAGCTAATATTTTGGGGATATTGAGCTTCCCAGGAACTTGGGGAGCTGGATTACAAATTCAATAATCTAATATTTGAAAATGAAAAATGGAAATATTTATCATACTCATATCAACCAACAAAACTTACTGCACTTCTAGAATGGGATATACCACCATACATGCAGCCTATTTTCAAACTACCTCTGTAACTTTTTCTAAAGATTGAGCCAAATTACTCTTCTGTGTTGATGTTTACAAATTTAGCCATTCTTTTTAATTTTTTAAAATTTAGTCATTTTTAATATTTGTTGGAGTTAGATCTTAGGACAGAGCCCACAGACATGAGTGCTGCCCCTGTAAATCTAAAAATCCCATTTCAATAAAGCCAGTGATCCAGGTCTTACCAGGGACATTAACAACAGAATATTGATCAAGCATTATGAAAATGGCCTATATAGAGAGGATGTGAGCCCATTCCATCAAGAGAAATATAGTAAAGAATTATCTCATTAAATAGAAGTTTGTGGAACAGAATGCTGACCAGTTTTCCAGTGAGCCACAGAAAATTTACAATAAGACAGCAAAGGGCTTATTTACTTATACAAAATAGCATCTTTTATTTGATAACTCTAGTATGCCATTTGACTAGAGGCAGTTTCTGTTGAGTTCCTAAATGTGAGTAAAAATTGATCCCGATTTTCTAGAGTCCCTTCTTCTACTGAGCAGAAGGAAAAACAGTCAATGAATAATTAAATTGATTGTGACTTTGGGCCACTGATGGTTCTCTTTGCCATGAAAAGGCCTCCTCACAATAAGGATGGCAAGCCAAGGACAAGAATATATCATACTACCACATTTAGAGGGTGCTCCCAACTCCTCAAAATGTTTCTTACTTCTGATCTCTACATGACCGCGCCAGTATACCTGCGTCACAAAGAGAGGAGCCTGGCTTCTACATCACATGGTGCCTGAAATCTGGGGAAATTTTCAATCAGCAAAACAGACAAGCAGTCATTGCTCTGAATGTGACTATAACCACAAGACCACTCTGATTCAGATTTCAGCTCACCAAGAAATTTGCCTAAGTTCCTCACTCCCTCACCATCAGTGAATTATCTCCAACATTTTCTATTCCACCAGTTTCACAGGTCTACAACATACCTATCTATACTGGAGAGGATGATAGAGAACCCAGCATACTCCCACATTCAAAGGGTATGATATGGGGTGGAGGGTTAATAACATGTCTCAAAAGTCTTAAAATTTTGCATATCCTTGAATACAATTCCATTTAGAAATTTATTCTAAAGGAATAAATTTGAATGTGGTCTCTCATACAACTAAAAAGATGTTCACAGAGACCTGTGAGAAACTAGAAATGAGCTAAATGTCAAACAAAGGAACATGGTTAAATAAATTATACCATATCCATTTAATAGAATGTAACTATATTCAGCCATTAAAAATGATGTGGGATGGGGGTGTACCTCAGTGGTAGAGAGTTTGCTTAGTATGTGTGAGGCCTGGTTTCAATCCCCAGCACTGCTAAAGAAAAAAAAAGAAAAAAAAAAAAAAAGGAACACTATGAAGGATTAAAGACACAAAGTAACCTTATAAAATACTAAGTGAGTGAAGGAGATTACAAAACCTCTGAGTTGGACAAAGTGGCACACAGTGTAATCCCAGGAATTTGGGGAGCTGGATTACAAATTCAAGGCCAGACTCAGCAATTTAGTGAGATTCTGTCTCAAATGGGGATGTAGCTCGGTGGATGTAGCTCAGCGGTACAGCACCCCGGGAAGGGAGGGAAGGTAGGAGGGAAGGAAGGAAGGAAGGTAGGGAGGGAGGGAGGAAAAAAACTTCTGTACTTCGGCATGGTAACATCTCATTATTGTAAAGCGTATTCCATTTTTTGCAAAAATTATAACCTGAAAAAAGTCAGTCAATCTGCTCAGGTTGTAATAAGCAGAATATCATAGATTGGTGGCTTACATAACAAATTTTGTAATTTATCAAATTGTAGAGGCTGGGAAATCCAAGATCAAGGTGGCAGCAAATCCAGTGTCTGGTAACAGCCCACTTCCTGGATTACAGATGGCTGTCTTCTCACTGTCTCCTCATATAGCCAAGACAGCAAGTTCCAGCCTGTTCCTCTTCTTATAAGAGCACTAATCCAATCACAAAATCCCTCCTTGTGACTTCACCTAAACCTAATTACCACCTCCTGATACTGTTCACATTGGGTTTGTGTTCAACACATGACTTTTACAGGGGACACAAACATGCAATCTATAACAGGAAAATACATATCAAAATGCTTTACAGTGGCTAGTTTAGGCTAGGGGTACTAGTGGGGAGGCTTTTTCTTTCATCTTTTTAAAATATATATATATATACAATAAATGTAAATCAGGCTTTCCACCAAAGTAAATAATCAAAGGCACTGTGGAAACATCTCATAGGTTTTAAACACTCATCTGGGGCAGATGATCACAACACCTCAGAACAAAATGCAGAGACATTAGGATTTCTGCCCAGTGACATGCATTAATACATGATGCCACCCAGAACACTGCAGCACTGAGTACTTCCCGAGATCTGAAACAAATTATGCTGGATACAAACCCATCACACCAAGAGTACCCCATCTTGATGCCATAATTTTAAGTGTTATTTTAAATATTTGCAAAATACACATAAGTAAACAAAACTTTAAGAAAAGCAACTTTGAAAAGAGGAGGAGGAGAAAATATTTTCTGGTTCTAGTCTACAGCTTATCAGGCACAGTCCCTTGTAGGACCTTGTCCTAATGAAACCTGGTAAGTAGCATCAGAACCTCAAAGTCTCCCAGAAGAGAGAAAGAAGGTGTCACAATTAAAATCTGATTCCGGGGGAGGGAAGGTGTTCATAGGCATTCTTTCTAGAATTTGTATTATAAGGTTTTATATTTCCTCCACACAAACCCCATGACATTACTCATTATTATATTTGACTTTTAAACTTCATGTACATAAATGTAAAAATGCTACTTTTGAAACTGCATTATAATCGTCTTCTTAGTGATTCTAGCAGTTACAGAGGTAGAAGCCAGAACAGTCTGCCTCAAAGCTCACAGCAAGTAAAGAAGAAAGCCCAGGTTTCAGGACTCAGCTGTTGGCTCAGCAGCCTTCTTACTTTTTGGCCCTTGGCCTGACTGGCTATTCAGAGAACCTGGATCAGGACTCTAGACTCCACAAGACATAGTGGTACACACCTCTAATTCCAGCAACTCCACACAGGAGGCTGAGGTGGGAGGATCTGAAGTTCAAGACCAACATGGAAAACTTACCAAGACCCTGTCTGAAAATAAAAAATAGAAAGGACTGGGGGTGTAGCTCAATGGTAGAGCGCCCCAGGGTCCAATCTCCAGTATTTCCCCAGACCCCCAAACACATGACTCTAGATTTCTTCAAACACCAGGTTATTGACCAAAAGGCAAAAAGTACTCTTTTATGACAACAAGTTCTAGAAATTAGGGTGAAATCAGTTTACTATAAACATGGAATGCCAACTGGTATCACCAAAAAGAGAATGAGAGAGTAGAATTAGATCCACTTCCCAAAGATGTCCACATTTTAATTCCCAGGGTAGTAAACATGCTACTTTACATAGCAAAAGGAATTTGGCAAGTGTGATTAGACTAAGGATCTCACCAGGTACAGTGGCATATGCCTGTAATCCTAGCTACTTAGAAGGCTGAGGCAGGAGGATTACAAATTCAAAGCCAGCATGGGCAACTTAGCAAGACCTGGTATCAAAATTTTAAAAATTTTAAAAGGGCTGAGGATGTAGTTAAATAGCAAAGCACTCCTGAGTTCAATCTGCTGCAGTACCAAAAATAAATAAATAAACTAAGGACCTAGAAAGCTGGTCATGGCATCCACCTATAGTTCCACCTACTTGGGAGGCTGAAACAGGTTGATTCCTTTGAACCCCAGGTTGGGTCAAACCCTGCCTGAGCAACATAATAAGACTGGCCTAAGTTAAGTTGCTGAGACTGGTCTTGAACTAGGGATCCTTCTACCTCTGCCTCCCAAGTCACAAGGATTATAGGCATGCATGCAGCATACCCAATTAATACACTGACTTTGAAGACTGCAGGAAGGGACTATGCACCCAGAAACGCCACAGCCTCTTGAAGCTTGAAATGTGTCGCTGGCTCTTTGCGGTTCCAAAATCCGTGGATATTTGTCACCGCCTGCAACAACAACTTGCACGGGTCTTATGGGTGGTGGAGTGGAAACTGAGGCACTTCTATCTTTCTCTTTAGTGCACTGCTTTCTTGCTTGTTTGTTTATAGAGGATAGAGGAAATGAGGTTTACTTGCTTTGAGAGGAGAGAGAGACCCCGCTTATCAGAGAGAAAGAAACTTTGCTTAAGAGAGAAACTTTGAAAGAAAGACAGGCTTTTCTTAGAGCTTAGAAGGAGAGAGGCCTGCCACGCCTTAAAGTCCTGCATAAGGTGCCGTAGTGATGAGTCTCAGTTCTCTGTTCCGCAATCTGCCTTCCGCCGTTGCCCCTACTCGCTGCTGTGTTCTTTCTTCTGGCTTTTTTTCTAATGGCTGCTGCGTGTCTTCTTCTCTGGCTACGCTTATATCACCTCCAGAGAGCAGGGCCACACCTCTTACGCAAAGATTAGGCGAGTCGCTCTGAGCAGGCAATTAGTGCTCGGGAACACATGCGCATACATTGTGTGCGTGGAGGATAAAATCACCTGAGTGTGCTTATGTCAGTTAACCTCCTCGCTGCCGATGTGATCAGGTGCCATCCCGGCGCCGCCAACATGGCACAGCCCCCAACAGAAATGGCAAGGAAATGGATTCTCTACGAGTTCCAGGTAGGGACACAGCTCTGCCTACACCTTGAATTTGGGCCCATAAGATTGGGTTAGATGTCTGACACATATAACTGCATAATAAGTTCATGTGAAGGCCCTACATGTGTACCAATTTGTTATAGAAGCAATTCAAAACAATACAGAGGGCTGGAATATTAGCTCAGTAGTCAAGCACTGGGTTCAATGCCCAGTACTGCCAAAAAAAAAAAAAAAAATATATACACACACACACACACACACACACACACACACACACATACATATATATATATATACACATATGTATATATATACTCACATATATAGACAGTCTTGATTAGAAAACAGTTGGAACTGTTTCCAGTTCCAAAGTAGCACAGAAAAAAGATTTCTGCCTTGTTTAAATCCAACCTCTCATTCAGTTGCAGGAGCTACTGGAAAACAGGGCTGACCAGTTCCTCTAAGCATCTTATGGAGACCTTTCCAACTGTGCTGGACACAGTATGGGTGGAACATAAAGAACTATGTTAGAATACCTAAGATGTAGTAGAAAGAGTACAGTATTGGGAGTCAGGCAAAGTGGGGTGGAGAACTCAGCTCACCAGACACAAATAATTCACCGAGTCTCAGTTTTCTCACTGGTGACAATGTAAAAATATCAACTTGACAGTATTGTGACCAAATATAAAGATTAAATGCCATGTGTATGACAGGACCCTGCAGAGAGCCTGTCAGAGAGTAGATATTTTAAATGATGGCTGCTGTAACAGTGACAACTACTACTAATCTATCTCACTCTGGACCTCTGAGTAAGGAGCACTATGACCTTGGGTTCCAATATCCTAGGGCCTGGCTTCCTCCTATAGCAAATGAAGAAAGCCTACAGCTCCTTAGCCATCTCACTGCACAGCTCTGAGGATTAAAACAGTAATGGTTGGATGAGTACTATGAAAAATACAAGCCCAACACAAGTGTAATATGGGATGTTTTCATTTCTATCAGGAGTTCTCTAGAGACCCTCATTAAGTGCCAGCCTCCTCAGGTTGCTGCTAGAAAAGCTGTTGTATGCATTTATTTCAACTCAGATCCTACTGGGTAGCCCACCATTCTTCCTGTCTAATATGAGGAAAGTGCTGCACAGAAACCTTTCAACATCTGAGAATCTGATGGCTCATGAAGCCATGAAGGAAATAAACTGAACATTCTAGGCTCCCTCCCCAAGAGGAAACCAAACTCATCCCCTGATTCCTGGCTGTCAGGAAACAACCATTCCAATATACTGGGTTCATTATCAATGCTACCACCTAATTCAGAAGGTCCTTGGTAATTGTTATCTGGGGATAGCAGGTGCTCAAAAGTCTCCTAATGTTAGAAACAACCTGCAGCAAATAGTGAACAAGTAATAGCTGACAGAGACTTAATCTTTTTAAATGAGGGAGAAATTATGCAAAAAAAAAAGCTACTTAAAATGTAAAATATTATTTGAAATGTGAAACATTTAGATTATATTGAACTTGGCACTAATTCTTAGACCACACTAAGTTAATTAACTATGATTTATTGTTGTAATTTTTTCAACGTAACTACACAATAACACGACATTCTTTATTTTACCTCTGACTTTGACAATACTACTACACAGAGGAGAATCTTTGCAAAAATTCTTTAAGGACTTTCCTTTTCTCAAATGTGTGTCTTAATATTCAAAGATATTCAAATCCTACTCTTTTGAAGTGGGTTTCTTGTCAGCATGTGGTTGTTTTTCTCATCAATTATGAGCGGGTCTTACCCTGCCCAGTTCTCATTTGTCTGTGGAGAGGTTTGAACAGTTCCCCAGCATTCCTTTTATTGACTACCTATAATCCTACATCTTTTGAAATACTTGCACTTTACTCTGAAATATATTTGCATGAGATTTGCATTGTATTTCCAGATCTGAAAGCACAAGACTGGCTGACAGGCCTTGAGGATGGACAAAAATAGATGTTGCTTTTAAGAGGAGGATGACCAAATAGGGACTGTTTTAGTTTTCCATGGCTACATAACAAATGAGCATAAACTTCACAGCTTAAAAGACATACATTTATTATCTCCCAGGGTCAGCAGTCCAGGCACCATTTACTGGGGTCCTCTGCCCAGGATATTTTAAGGTTATAATATGGTATCCACCAGCCTGTGTTCCCTTTCCAGAGCCTGGGGTCCTCTTCCAAGTTCATATGGTTGTTGGGAGAATTCCCTATGGCTATAGGAGGAGGCCTCATTTCTCTGCTGGTGGTCAGCAAGGGACCACGCTTGGCTCCAAGAAGCCCCTGTAGCCCCCTTCCATGTGGCCTTCTCACAACATGGCAGCATACTTCTTCAATGCCTGCAGGAGCTGCTCTTACTCCATCTACTAACACAGAGTCTTAAATAATGTAATATAATAATGGAGAGGATTATATTTGGGCATGATGCACTGGGGCTCACTTTCAGGTGCATTCACCACCTGGTCTGTTTTTATAAGTGATTGGCTCATGAGTGAATATATTGTTATTATGACCATTGTTGCTTTCCCAGCACCTCATAATTCAGAAACCCAGATACTGAATACCTGTATAACCCTGGTCCTTATCTCCCAGATCCATCCCCTATGGCTTTAGTTTGGGTGCCAACATTCTGGACAGAACTAATGAAATGGAATCCAGTCTTGCTCTCCTCCTAATCTATCCTCTGCCCCTAGAGAGAGCAAATCTGTAAACTTCATCATATTTCTCCTCTGCTAAAAATTTGTCAGTAGTTCCCTACTACTACTAGCAATTTGAGTCAAACCTTTTTAGTAGACAAATCAGTGCCTTCATCTTTTTTCCTTTTTTTTTTTTTTTTTTTTTTGTACCAGGGATTGAACTCAGGGACACTTGACCACTGAGTCACATCCCCAGCCCTATTTTGTATTCTATTTAGAGACAGGGTCTCGCTGAGTTGCTTAGCACCTCACTTTTGCTGGCACTGGCTTTGAACTTGAGGTCCTCCTGCCTCAGCCTCCCAAGCCACTGGGATTATAGGCATGTGCCACCATGCTTGGCTCATCATTTCTTTTTTTTTTTTTTTTTTTTTTTTTTAAGTATTGGAGATTGAACCCAGAGGCACTCTACCACTGAGTCATCTCCCTGACCCTTTTTTAAATTTTTTTTTTATTTTTTAGTATCAGGGATTGAATCTGGGTGTTTAAATACTGAGCCACATCCCCAGTCCGTTTTTTATATTTTTTTATTTTGAGATAGGGTATCACTAAGTTGCTTGGGGCCTCACTAAGTTGCTGGGGCTGGTTTTGAAATTGTGATCCTCCTGCCTCAGCCTCCAGTTGCTGGCATTACAGGTGTATACCACCACGCCTGGCTTTTATTTTTTATTTTGAGACAGGATCTTACTAAATTGACCAGGCTGACATCCAACTTGTGATCCCCCTGACTCAGCCTCCCAAGTAGTTGGGATTATGAGTAACCTCTTTTCTTTACATCAGAAGACTGTAGGATTGTATCACTTGCAACAGAAAACAGACAAATACAGTATGACTCAGGGATGGCTATTCAACTTCTCTGTGTTTTGGTTTCATTGTCTTTAAAAGAAGAATAATATTTTTTTAAAAAAAGAAGCAAAACTAGACATATTCTTACCATATAATGCAGTAATCATACTCCTGGTATTTGCCCAAATGAAATGGAAATTTATGTCCACACAAAAACCTGCACACAGATGTTTATGGCAGCTTTATTCATAATTGCCAAACCCCAGAAGCAACAAACATGTCCTTCAGGAGGTGAATAAATAAATAAACTATGGCACATCAAACAATGGAGTATTAATCAGTGCTAAAAAGAAATGAGCTATCAAACCAGAAAAAGACATAAAGAAACCTTAAATGTACATTAATAAATGAAAAAAAGCCAATATGATAAGACTACCTGCTGTACGATGCCAACTATATGACATTCTGAAAAAGACAAAATTATGGAGACTGTAAAAAGATCAGTGGTCGCTAGGGGCTGGCAGGGGTGGGGGTGGGAGAAGAGAAGAGGATGACTAGTCAGAACACAGAGGATTTTTAGGACAGTGAAAGTACTCTATATAGTATTCTTTATTTATTTACTTATTTTTGTTTGCAGTACTCAGAATCGAACCCAGGGCCTAACACATGCAAGGTAAGCACTCTACCACTGTGTTATACCCCTAGCCCTTCTTATTTTTTATTTTAAGACTGGGTCACACCAAGTTGTCCAGACTGGCCTTGAATACCTGATCCTCCTGCGTCAACATCCTAAATCACTAGGATTAGAGGCATGCACCATTGTTGAAATGGGCTTTGAAGCTCTGCACAGTGGTGAACAACTAGAATTCTAGCAATTCAGAAGGCTGAAGCACTTAGACCACAAGTTCCAGGCCAACCTCAGCAACTTTGTAAGACCTCAGCAACTTAGCAAGACCCTGTCTCAAAGCAAAAAATAAAAAGGAGTGTGGATGTGGCTCGGTGGTAGAGTATCCCTGGATTCAATCCTGATGTTAATATAACTAATTAGAACAAATTTTTAAAATTAAAAAAAAAAGAAAAGAAAGAAAAAGTGAGAAAAAAGAAACAGAAAGAAAAATAAATGAGTTTTGAAGAATACAGACCAGGGAGGCAGGAAAGAGACAGTAGAAATTCCAGAAAAAGAAAAATGTATCAAGACAGAAGAGCAAGGCAAACAAGACACTATAATTGGAAAATAGTATGAAATTCAGTTTGGCCAGAGAACTGGTTATCTCTGGCAATAATACAAAATGACTTTCAAGAGGCACAATAAAGCTACCAGGGAGGCCCCTAACTACCAGCTGAGGACTCCATATTCATTCATGGGCAATAGGGAGCCACTGAAGAGTTTCCAGCAAAAACATAAGAGATCCTATGCTTTGTAGTGGGTCCAAAGTGGTGTGCTGTGTGGACAGGAGGAGCCCTCCCCACAGCTCTGCTTAAGCGGCGAGGACAGATGCACACATGCATGCATGCCACATGCATACAGTGGTCCTGCATGTGCACTGAGGACAACCTCCTCTTCAGAGGCAAGAACAATGGATTCTTTTCTTTCTTTTTTTCCCCCAGTACTAGAGATCTCTTGCATGCTAGATAAGCGTACCACCAATGAGCTACATCCCCAGCTTGAGGACACTAGATTCTTAAAGAAGCTATCTGAGGGGCTGGGGTTCTTGTTCAGTGGAAGAGTCCTTGCCTAGCACATGTGAGGCACTGGGTTCAATCCTTAGCACCACATAAAAATAAATAAATAAAACAAAGGTATTGAGTCCATCTACAACTTAAAAAAAAAAAAGGCAATCTGAGTATCTGAGTGTCCAGTGTCCACCCATGCGATTAAATGCAGGGTGTCTGGGAATGGATTGCTTAAATGAAAATCATAAATCAATATGATCACTTTCAATAAACAATCCAGTTACCGGCTCCTCATGGGTCCCTCAGCAGTGTGCAGTTATTCAGTTTAAAGGCAGCCAAATTCTTACTCAAATTAAGTGTCATCCCTACTAAATGAAGACCAGATGTGCAAGCCAACAAAGAAATCTAATCACGTTTGGAGAAAGGATTTCTGTAAACAAGAAACCTGGGGGGAGGAGGGTGAGATTGGTCAGAGGATGACAGGTTCTAAGGAGAACATTCCAATTGGGGCTCCAAATCAATTCAGGTCACTTGGGGAGGAAAGGCCGAAAACAGCCCCAAATTCTATCCACCGAGGATCTTCATCTGGAAGAAGCCTCTGATATCTTGTGAGGCAGTTAGAATTCCATCATTCAGAGATTCAGTAAGGGGAGTCAGACCTTTACTTTAACTTCCAAGTCCAATGCTTAGAAGACTGCCCCAGCCCAGTTCCTGAATGGGGAGAGAATCTTTTTAAGACACACACCAAACAAGGCCAACCCAATCCAAAGCAGGTGGCTTGGGCACTCACACCTGAGCCAAGAATGTACTGCAACACTTATTGCCTCTGCCCTGTAAGCTTCCTGTAGAAAGAAGACAAAAGTTTTGGAGGCTTAGAGCCCCTCCTCTGTGTCATCTTTACCAGGACCTCGTCTAACTTTTTCTTTTTCTATCCCCCCAACCCCCATACTGGGGACTGAACCCAGTGCTCTACCACTGAGTTACATCCCCAGTCCTTTTTCTGTTTTATTTTGAGATAGGGTCTCACTAAATTGCCCAGGCTGGCCTCAAACTTGCAATTCTCCTGCCTCAACCTCCTGAGTCGCTAGGATCACAGATTTGTGCCACCATTCTTTGCATCTGAGTTTTTCAATGGAGGAAGGGAGGGAAGGAAGAGAAATGGTAAGAAGGAAAGACACAGAGGGGAGGGAAAGAGAAAAAGTGTATAAGAACAACTGTCCTTCCCACCCCTCCTTCCTGCCCATGAGCATCAGCAGTGACAGCTCCCATGTCACTTGCACATGGATTTCCAGGCCTTTACTTTTCCAATTAATCAAGCAACTGCTGCCAGAGACCTTTCTCTCCTGTGCAACCTGACTCTATTCATCAGCTCTTTTTGTACCTGTACCAGCTGATGTCACAAAGCTTGGCCAAAGACCCAAGAGGAACAGGTTGGTTTGGAAGTTCATACCTGAGCAGGCTGGCTCAATCAGCAGCTCAGAGAAGTTTGGAAAGCCTGGGACTGGTTTCAACAGGACTGAGCAAATACAGACTACTGCTGGTTCTATGCAGGAAGGGGCCCAGGGAGAGAGGTGAGGCTGCTCTAAGCAGTGTCTTGGGAGCAGGGTGATCAAGTGATGGTTTTTTCCTTTTTTTTTTTTTTTTTTTTTCCAGTATGTTACTGAAGATTGAATCCAAGGGCACTCTACAATGGAGTTATATCTTCAGCTTTTTTTTTTTTTTTTTTTTTTCCCTAATTTTGAGATAGGATCTCCCTAAATTGCCCAAGCTGGCCTCAAACTTGCAATCCTCCTTCCTCAGTTTCTCTAGTGGAGAAGTAATGATCTTTATCTGCCTTAGAGAGACAACCTAGCAGCAGTCAGGAGCCCAGTTTCTGGAAAAAAGGTGAACTTAGGCAAGTTGTTCGACTACTTCTTCATGAAGTAATGACATGAATTCAGAGACTTGCTATAGGCACCAATGATACAACAACTGACATTGACATAGACATGCTGTTATCACTGGTGCTTCTGAACTGGTAATCTGAATTCTGATGTGGTTACTCGGTGTCACCCAAGAAAGGAAACTCTTCCCTCCCTTTCCTAATTTTTTCATGAAGCAAGGTGCATATCTTTAAAAAAAAAAAAAAAAAAAAAAAAAAAAAAAAAAAAAAAAAAAAAAAAAAAAAAACCTGAGGAGCTGAGGAGTTATCAAGCTAATTTTTTAAAAATATTAATAACTGCCAGGTGTGGTGATACAAGCCTATAATCTCAACAATTCAGGAGGCTGAGGCAAGAGGATCTCAGGTTCAAGTTCAGCCTGGGCAACATAGATCGTGTCCCAAAATAAAAAATAAAAAATGAACAGGGAATATAGCTCAGTGGTAAAGCACCCCTAGGATTAATCCCTAGTATGGAAAGAAAGAGAGAGAGGGAAGGAGGGAAGGAGGGAAGGAAGGAAGGAAGGAAGGAAGGAAGGAAGGAAGGAAGGAAGGAAGGAAGGAGGGAAGGAGGGAGGGAGGGAGGGAGGGAGGGAGGGAAGGAAGGAAGGAAGGAAGGAAGGAAGGAGGGAAGGAGGGAGGGAGGGAGGGAGGGAGGGAGGGAGGGAGGAAAGGAAGGGAAGAAAGGAAAGAAAGAAAAAGAAAGAAAAAGAAAAAAAGAAAGAAAAAGAAAGAAAGAAAGAAAGAAAGAAAGAAAGAAAGAAAGAAAGAAAGAAAAATACTCAACATTTTTTACTTTGAAATTATCTCACTAAGCAGCCTAGGTTGGCCTCAAATTTGTGATCCTCCTGTCTCAGCCTCCCAAGTGTCTATGATTACAGGTGTGTACCACCATGTCCAACTCAAAATAAACCATTTAGAAAAGGGCTGGACATATAGCTCAGTGGTAGAGCACCCCTGAATTCAATATCCAGTATCACCAAAAGAAAAAAAAAAAAAAAATAGCAACTAATATATACCCAGAAGTATTTAAAATGCTTTATCTTTCTACTCCTGAGCCAGGATTAAACAAAGATCCACTTGGGTTAACAAGTGACAAAAGGAAGCAGCAAGAGAATAGGATGTTGTCAACAAGGCCACGATACCAGATCTGTGTCTGAACTGCTCAGGAAGCACCTCTTCCCCTGAGAGGCTGTCAGTGGTCAGGTAGAGGGCTGCCCCAAGGGTCCAGATGGAAGCAGCAGCTCACAGCAAAGGCAGGGGCAGAAGGAAGAAAAGTCTGGGGGCTCTGGGGAACGACCAGCCTGCTTTATGGCAGGAAGGGGAAATGACCTCCCATAGGGAAATGGGTCACATGTGAACCTTGGAGCCAGGGGCAGGCGATGAAGTCACTCACTCAGGACATACATCCTGAGTAAGAAAGGAGCCAAACCAGGGACTCTCTGGCTCAGAGCCCAGCTCTTGCCACTATGCAGGCCTGGGGCTCAGATAACTAGAAGAGAAAGGCTGAGAAAGGAGGAAAAGACCTTGGCATGACTGTTTTAAGTAGGATAAATCCAGATTTAAATAGGTGCCACCTATTTAAACAGCCCTTGGGCAATGAGAAGGTGAACAGCAGCAAAAGAGAATGCCAACTCTTCCCAGGATGGTTAGTGGCTAAGGAGATGGTGTGAATTGCTAATATCACACTAAGGAGGGTAACCCCCACTGGTTAGACAGCAGGGTTCAGCACATTACAGAGAAGTGCTCTGTCATTCCCACAGCCAGCCATGGTGCAGCTAAATACCTCCCCAGGGAGTAGGGAGACAGTGCAGCCAGAGAGCCTGAGGAGCAGCAGCTGTCATATTATTTTGTGTACTGCTTAAATGCCAGAGGGCTGGGTGCTGTAGGGAAGAGGAGGACAACGGGTCTCTACAGGTTTTCCATTTATACCTTGTGAGTGTACCTGATTCATTCCCAGGGAAACACTTCCAGGTTAGGGACCTTCCACCCAGTAAGTACTCTCACCAAAGAGGCTTGTGCTGCCAATTCTCACTGTTGTGTCCAGCTGATACCTATCAGCACAGGCACTTGATACTCTGCAAAGCCTTCTATGAAATATCTCATTTAAACTCTCATAAAACAGTCACTAGGGTAATAGGGCAGAGGGTGATCCTCACTTTATAACTGGAAAGAGCGCGATTCAGAGAAATTAATATGCCCAAAAACACAGTGGTGGAACAGGGAAATAAACCAAGGACTTCCACTTCCAAGTCAAAAATCATTCAGGACAGATGCAGTGGTGCATGGATGAAACCCCAGCAACTCAGGAGGCTGAGGCAGGGGATCACAACTTCCAGGCCAGCCTCAGAAACTTAGCAAGACCTTCAGGAACTTAGCAAGATCCTGTCTCAAAATAAAAAGTAAAAAGGACTGGGGATATAGCCCAGTGGTAGAGCATCCCTGGGTTTAAGCCCCAGTACCCAATCCCAAAAACATTCATAAGGAAATATTCAACAAATGATAGCATCCCAGGATAACTGTGAGGGTTCTCTCTAGCCACACATGTAAGGGATGTAAAGGGAAGATTTGAACATCCACTGAGTATTTATTAAGGCCAGCCATGGTGCTAAGGACCTGACACCATTATTACATTTTTATTCTGACAGGATGATATCTTCTCTATATTACAAAAGAAGAATTAGCAGTTCAGCAATTCACCCCTTGGCTCTCAAGATGATTGTCATAGTCTTTGCCCTCAAGGAGACAAATGCATTGTGGCAAATGCAGAGACAGAATTCTCAATAGATGGTAACATAAAAGAAGGGCAAGTTACTTTGCAGGCAGCAGGGAATACTACTAGAAGACATGAAAACCTGACCTGGCTCATGAAGGACAAGAAGTTAAGCTGAGTTCTGAGAAGACAGACTTCAGCTACCCTGAGAAAGGGGTGCTTCCCAGGCAGCAGGAAGAACAGGAATAGAGGTGGGTCCCAAAAGGGCACATGCAGGGCACAAGGAACAGTCTGGCCATTATTGTGCCAGGCAGAACCCCATAGGCATTGCTCAGCATTCAGACTCCAGGATGGAGGTGATGAACCATCCCCAAATGGTTTTAAGCAGGACAGTGCCTTACAGAATTACCTCTAGAGGGCATGGTAGATGTCCATAGGATAAAACAGCAGGGGCCTTCACTTGGAGGGGTGAAAAGAAAGATAACACATTTGAGAAATACTTTGAAGGCAAATCATGTGGGGTCTAGTGACAGTATCTAAGGGGACCCTGAGGTTTCTTGGGTGGGCAAGATGTCTTTCAATGAGATAAAGAGACATGAGAAAAAACATAGAGGAGAGGATTCAAAGCAAAGAGGAGGCACTGCAGAAATGATGAATTCTGTTTTTGACACATTGAATTTAAGGTGTCTTTGGGACATCCAAATGGGGGTGTCACACAGGATATATGAATTTCAAGCTCTAAAAAGAAGTTTATAAAAATCAAGTGACGGCCTTATTTACATCCAGTGCTCTGCACTGCCTGGCTGTGTTCCCAGACTGGAGAGAGGCAAAATTGCAGACACGGATGCTGCTGCTTGTGATAAAGCAAGGGGAGTCAGGATGCTCTTGTGGGAATGGCTGGGCCAGGAGTCAGAAGACTGGACTCCGACCTCGGTTCTCATACCACGACCGTACTATGTTCAAGCTCTGGAGTAAATCCTAGATTCTCCATTTACCAGCTCTGGGAGCTAAAGAAAGCTATCTAACCTCTCTGGACTTGACTTCCTTGTCTATAAAATGGGATGATAATATCTATGCCACACAGAGTTGTTGTGGAAACAAGTAACATAATACCTATAAAGCACTCTGCATGGAACTTGCCATAGTAACAAAGCACCGCACCATGCAGACTCAACTCTGCTTGGTACCAATACAGACAATGACAATGCAATTAGTTTGAGAAAGACATTTCACTTCTGTGAGCTTTAGCTGTAAAACAGTCATACTATCTGCCTTGTATGGATTACTAGAGACTAAAAGACAACAAGATATACAAATTCACTTAAACAATCAAGTGCTACATAAGTAACAAATGGGGCCCTCTCAACAAGGAACAAAGAAGTTTGCCCTCTTAGAAGCTGAGTTTTCAATGTGCCCTGCTAAAGATGCTTTCTTCATGGCAGTGTATCCTGTCCCGCTGCTTTTGGTCCCAAGAGGAAACAAGGAAACTGCACATTAAAACGTGTGTAACATGCTAAGTACATAACTACACAACATCACAGAAGAAAATCCTTTTCAGTCACACAAAGGTGCGAATGAACCCTGAAAACATGCTTAGTGAAACAAGCAGACATAGGAGAAATATTACAGAAGACTTCACCTATGCAAATCTCTGCATTAGATAAATTCATGGACACAAAAGGCACAACAGAGGTTTCCAGGGCTGGGGGAAGAGGGAGGTTATAGAGTTTACAGCAGAGGTGATGAAAAAGTTTTGGGAATATAGAGTGATGATGAGCACAAACTATTGTGATGTGCTTAATCCCCACTAGAAAAATGGTTAAAATTGTTTATTTAAAGTCAAGAAATTCATAAAAACAAGGAATAAATGTTCAATACAACCTGTTGCCAATGTCCAGAACACAAACAAGAGTCCCCACAGGCTGGTTAGCATAGCAGCAATGAACTAGTGTTCTGCATCTCCTCCTCCTGAGATGGATAAACACTGTTGGCTTCAAAAGGCACCCCCAAACTATAAATGGGTCAGTGCAGGAAACTGTGGACTGAGCAGGGGAATACCCAAATATTCCTATAGAAACTCAAGGACCATTATTTCTTACTCTTGGTCATAAATGGTTATAATAAAATAAGCATGTGTTTGACTTTGATAATAATTCTGGGTTATTATTAATAGCTCTGCCCCAATTTATAAATCATTCCTAAATCACTCACCTCAGGAACAGAACTAAATTCAATATACTGAGTGACTTTTCAGTCTAGTGCAAATTCAGGGAAGATCAACATATTTGCTCAAGTGTGTTCAGGTATTTAATAGGTACTTAGATTATCTTGAGGTATAATTCCTGGGAATGAATTTCTACAAATAATTTTCCATCCTCTTTCAGGTGCATGTGTCTCCATTTACACTAAACTTCTGGCTATTCCTTGAACCTGCAAAGTCTATTCCTACCCCAGGGCCTTTGCACTTGCTGGTTTCTCTGTCTGGAATACTCTTCCTCAAGATTCCTACATGGTTCAATCCTCTTCTCATTCACATCTCTAACAGACCTAAGTGTCACCATAACAGAGAGGCCTTCCCCAACAGCTCATATAAAATATAGCGTACACCACCCCCCCCTACCTTGTGGCATGGTCTAGACTCATGTCCTGCTTGACTGTTCTACGGGAATTCACATGAAGTACCATAATATGCTTAAGTTTCTTCCTCCATCCCTTTCCAACCACCAAAATAAAATAAGTTTCATGTGGACAGGGACTTTGATTTTTAGACTGCTGCATCCCCAGAGCCAAATATAATATTAGATCAAAAAAGGGAATGAGGGCTGGGGACATAGCTCAGTTGGTAAAGTGCTTGCCTTATAAGCACAGGCCCTGGGCTCGATCCCCAGCACTGAAAAAAAAAAAAAAAGGAATGAAGCTGGATATGGTGGTACATCCTGGTAACCCCTGATACTCAGGAAGCTGAGTTCCATAGAGGGATCACAAGTTACAGCCTAGACAACTTAGTGAAACCCTGTCTCAAAATTGTGTGTGTATGTGTGCGTGCATGCACACAGTACTAGGAATTGAACCCAGGTGTGCTTTATCACTGAGCTATATCCCTGGTCCTTTTTATTTTTTATCTTGAGACAGGGTCTCACAAAGATGCTGACGGTCTTGCTAAGTTGATGAGACTGGCCTTGAATTTGCAACTCTTCTGCCACAGCCTCCTGGGTCACTGGGATTACCAGCATGAGCCACAGTAACCAGCTCAGAATTAAATATTTAAAAGGGCTGGGTTGTAGTTCAGTGGTAGAATGCTTGGCTAGAAGGCATGAGGCTCTGGGTTCAATTCCTAGTATCAGAAGGAAACAAAAAATGTCAACACACATTTTTTAAATGAGTGGGGAAAAATTAGGGGCCAGGAGCAGTGGTGCTTGGCTATAATTCCAATGACTCAGGAGGCTGAAGCAGGAAGATTGCATGTTCAAGCCCAACCTGAACAATTTAGTGAGACTCTGTCTCAAAAAAGGGCTAGGGATGTAGCTGGGTTCAATTCCTAATCCACAAAAAAAAAAAAAAAAAGGGGGTCTGCTATCAGTTTATCTGTCTTTATATTGATAAGAATGCTTTGCGCCCCAGTATCCTGAGAAAACACTGATTTATTTCCTTGAACTGAGAAGACAACCATAATCATCCTATCACACACTGCTCAATCCACATCAAGTATTTTCTAAAGTCAAGTCAAATCCCCCTTTAAAAAAAAAAAAAAAAGTATTTGAACGAATAAGCAATATATAGTGTGCCCATACTAGGAATATTATTCAGCAAAAAAAGGAAATAAAATACTAATGCATACAACGACATGGATGAACCTTGAAAACACAATGCCAAGTGAAAGAACCAGACACAAAAGACCACATATTATATGAGGTCATTTATATCAAATGTCTGAAAGAGGCAAATCCATATAGACAGGATGGAGATTAGTGGTGGCCTGGAGCTGAGGGCCCTAGGGACATTGGGTGATGACAGATTAGAGGTGCAGAGTTGGTTGGGGTGTAGCTCAGTGGGAGAGTGCTTGCCTAGTAGTCAAGTCCCAGTAATGCAAAAATAAAAAAAAAAAAAATACGTAGAGGTGCAGAGTTTCTTTTTGGGGTCCTGAAAATGTTCTAAAATTGATCACGGTGATGATTGCATGATATTATGAACTAAAGCCCACTGAATTGTATACATTAAATGGTTAAATTGTATAGTATGTGAATTATATCTCAATAAAGCCATTTCCCAAAAAAATGCTGGCAAATTATATCATTTAAATATGTAAAACATAAAGCTAGATATAAACTACTTTTACATATAGGCCTTATACAAATTTATAAGTTAAACACAAGTTATATAACCAATAAATTCAAATAAAGTCCTAATGTCAGAGAAGACTTTTTTTTAAATGAAATATCACTGCTCTCAACAGGAATAGGCAGTAACCTTAACTAATCCTCTGCCCCACCCCCACCTCCATACTGAGAATTCAACCCAGGGGACTCTACCACTGAGTTACATCCCCAGCCTTTTTTTTTTTTTTTTTTTTTTTTTTCTTTTTAAATTGAGGCACCATCTCATTAAGTTGATAAGACTGACCATGAACTTATAATCCTTCTGCCTCTGCCTCTTGAGCTTTGGGGATAACAGGCCTGAGTCACCATATCTGGCCTTTCCCAAGTTCTTTTGAGTTCAGCATAAGAATACTAAGGTCAAATGCTCAGAATTTCAAACACCAAATCAAAAGAGATACTGAACAAACACCATCCATAAGCAACTCAAGTAGCTGCACCATGTGGCTATGTATCAGCTCTGTCTAATACACTTTTTTGCCACTTTGCTCTATTCCAAGTACTGTAAGATCGTAACCATGTGCAAAAGCTAGGCATATGTCCTTATTCATTACATACATATTAAGAACCTTCCTAAATGGGGTGCAGTGGCACATGCCTGTAATCCCAGCAGCTTGGGACACTGAGGCAGGAGGATTCCAAGTTCAAAGCCAGCATCAGCAAATTAGTGAGACCCTAAGCAACTCATCAAGACCCTGTCTCTAAATAAAATATTAAAAAGGGCTGGGGATGTGGCTCAGTGGTTAAGTGCCTCTGTGTTCTATCCCCAGTAACAACAACAACAACAACAACAACAAAACTTTCCTGTTCTCCCACTCTTCTCTGAGAGGACATAACAATTACAAAAGAACAATTTGGTGCCCACAGAAGTAAATACAAACAAACACAATTGTGAAGGATAAAATCAAATGACACTGCTCAGAATAGGCTTACTTTACTTCGCTTGTATTAAGATCAAAAGAAAACACAACATTTTAAAATTCTTACAGAGAACTCTCAAACCTTAAGAAGAAATTCCTAAATTCCAAGAGAGTCACAGAACCCATTTTGAGAAACACTAACCTACAGACTGGTTAAAGAAAATAAGTACTTGGCCTCAAAGTGAATAAAGTCTTTAATAATAGCTAACTTTTATCAGGTGCTTATGTGTGCCTGGCAGCCAACTTGTATGGTTTCCTGACCCCACTGTCCTTGCCCAACACACAGTAATTAGGAAGTAAAAGGAACTGTTATTTATGGTGTGGAGTTCATGTGCCCGGTACTTCACCCACATTTAACTGTAAAATCCAATTGCCAAAGATATTATCTCAATTTTATTGATAATTAAACAAAGACTGATGGGTTAAGAATTTTGTCCAAAGCCATTGAGCAAGTAAATAGAAGGATGGAGGTTCGAACTTAGTTCTTCTTGATTCTAATACTAGTGTACCTTATTAAGGGGTGGAATCTTTCCAATTCCTACTAGAAGCCTAATGCTCTAACCCCATGTGGAAGGTAAAATAATATCCCCTCAAAGGTGTTGGTGACCTAATCCCCAAAACTCATGAATGTTACTTTATATAACCAAATAATTTTTGCAGGTGTGATTAATTTAAGGACACTGAGAAAGGGAGGCTACTCTGAATTTGAGGAGGAGGCAGTCAAAGGGTCCACATAAGTGAAAAGCACAAGCAGTAGAGTCAGGGGCAGAGGAAATGTAAGACAGGAAGCAGGGCCAGAGGTTTGATCCTGGGCTTTGAAGACGAAGAGAACCAAGAGCCAAGGGATGCAGCAGACTCTAGAATATCAAAAAGCAAAGGAGCAGATTCTCCCTCAGAGTTCTCAGAGGCAACACAGCCCTGCCAACCCCTTGAGGTTAGCCCCATCTCAGACTTTCAACCTCTAGAACCATAAGATAAAAGAGTTGGTGCTGTTTAAAGCCACAATCTTGCTAGTAATTTGTTACAGCAGCATAGTAAAGTGATGAGACCTCACCAACACAATGAGTAAGAAATTTGTCACAACTTTAGCTCTTTGGAGGTGGATTTGTTAATTCTAAACTTAGGACAAAAAGAAGAACAATTAATAATTTTGTCCCATATACAATATTTTCCCAATGTTCTATTTATAGGATGGCTTATATATGCAAAAGTTACTATATTGTTACAGTGTCCTATTTATAGGACAATCTGTTTTCATCCTTAATGATAAGAAAGAATATCTTAGCTCCAGATTATGATTTCCAACCTATTTGAATGCACCTGTGTCAATTTCATTGCAATAGTCACAAGACTTAAAACTCAGACAAGTGGAGTAGAAGAATGGAACCAGGAAAGGTAGGAAGAGAGGGAAAGGGCTACTGGGGCATGAAATTGACCAAATTATGTTACATGCATGTACAAATATGTATGTAACAATGAAGTCACTACTATGTATAATAATAATGTACCAAAAATTATTTAAAAAGAAAACTTGGAATTTAATCAGTTAAGAACAAAGGAGTGAAGGGTGCTGAGTGAGGGGAGCCACCTTGGAGAAAGCTCTAAAAAGGGATGGAGTGACTTTGGGACAAAGCCTCTAAGAAGTGGTCAAACTTTCTAGGCTGAATGTGTGGAGAGAGGTCATGCACAAAGGCATACTACCAAGTGGAAGGAAACACGTGCAGACATAAGGCATCCACATCCCCAGACATTGCCTCCACCAAGCCACCAGTCCCTGGATGTGCTCCCAGGAGTATTTCACTCATGGTTTCCCAAGAGAATACTCAGAGTCAGGGCTGGGGATGTAATTCAGTGGTAGAGCAGTTGCCTGGCATGCATGAACCCTGGGTTCAATCTCCAGTATTTCTGGAGGGAAAAAAAAAAAGTCAAAGAGAATACCCAGGTCTTTTCTGTTTTTTTTCCATCTTTTTGTTTTCCTTGAGAGAAATTTCTGGAAGAGTGTACAATGCTGGAATGAAACTGCAGGGAAGGGAGGGTTTGGCCAATTCCTGGTGACCAGATCATTTTGTTCAAGGCCATGGACTAACACCATTCCTGAGAGCCACACTGGAGTAATCAAGTCAAGTTAAATAGGAAACTCTAGTACCCTACTGCACTATTTTGGTGTGGACAAGAGTGCACCCAGCCCACAGCCAGAAGACCCACACAGGAGACTAAAGCTTAAGTGTCACCTGGCCACTAGCACAAATTCCTTTAGTGTCACACCTGTACTGATCTCCAGGAGGCTGTGCCACATTCCACTGCAGGGACTTGTCCCCTGGTGTTTCAGTGGCCACCAATCTGGTCTTTAGCTACCAGGATAACTGTATCCTTCAACAAGTTGCAAGGTAAAGGAGGAAGCACCTGCTGACAGCCTGGCTCTACCACACCAGAGCTCTAGGCCAAACTACAGAACTGCTTTAGTCTGACTTCAAAACAACTCAGTGGTACCTCCCTTGGTTTCACTGCCTTATTGTCACATGGTTATCAATAAGACTAATTTACTCACTCAGTTGTAATTTGCCAGGCATTGTGGTGCACACCTATAATCCTGGCAATCTGGGGAGGCTGAGGCAGGAGGATCACAAGTTCAAGGCCAGCCTCAGCAACTTAGTGAGACCCTGTCTCAAAATAAAACATAAAGGGCTCAGGGTCCAGCTCAGTGACAGAGTACTCCTGAGTTCAAACCCCAGTACCACAAAAAATAATAATCATAATTTGCTCAATCGCTCAAATAATGTCTACTGAGCACAGACCGGCTGTGTGAAAGACACTGGGAAACAGTTGCTCCTAGTGCTACCAAGGGAGGACTGTGGTGCCTCAGGGAGTTGAGAGGACAGGATGACCTACTCAGGAAACCCTCCCCAAGGAAGGGGTGTTTGCACTAAAACCTGAAAAAAGACATTGGCTATTAAGAGTAGACAGATGAGGCAGCTCAATATTTCTCAGAATATTTATCTGCATTTGTGAAATGCCTTGAAACCCAAAGGAAGGTATAAAAATGATACCAATGAATATAAATAGCCCTTTATGGTTTCTAAAGTATTTTTTCACCCATTATCTTAGATTCAACAATAGCACCAGAGAGACGAACAAAAAGTGTCATGCTCTCTCTTATAAATGAGAGAAATGAGAAGAACAGCAGCTGGGTGCCTCACCAATGTCACACAGTAAGTCAAGGGGTAAGTTAACCCCACTCTCATTACTCCTCACTGCCAGCTCTTCTGATGACACAGCACAGCCTTCCCAAGGAAGCCAAGAAGTGAAATGATAGAAGCTGGTATTAAAACCTGGGAACAAGGTGTGTATGGTGGCAAATTTCTGCAATCCCAATAATTCAGAAGGCAGAGGCAGGAGAATCGCAAGATCAAAGCCAGCCTGGGCAACTTAGTAAAACCCTGCCTCAAAATAAAAAAATAAAAAGGTCAGGGAATGTGGCTCAGTGGTAGAGCACCCATGGGTTCAATTCCTAGTACTGCTACCAACCCCCATCCAAAATTTAGAAACAACACACAAAGGTCAGGCACTGTTGGGGGCTGTGCCATGTTGGCGGCGCCGGGATGGCGCCTGATCACATCGGCAGTGAGGAGGTTAATTGACATAAGCACACTCAGGTGATTTTCTCGTCCACGCACACAATGTATGCGCATGTGTTCTCGAGCACTAATTGCCTGCTCAGAGCGTCTTGCCTAATCTTTGCGTAAGAGGCGTGGCCCTGCTCTCCGCCTCCTGGAGGTGATATAAGCGTAGGTGGAGCGAGACAGAGACGCAGCAGCCATTAGCAGAAAAGCAGTAGAAGAAGACACACGCAGGGAAAAGCAGCTAGGAAACGCGCGATGGCCGCTAGTAGGGAAAAGCAGCACAGCAGCGAGTAGGGGCAGCGGCGGAAGGCAGATCGCAGAACGGAGAACTGAGACGCATCACTAGGGCACCTTGGGTGGATGTACCCTTAGTTTCACAGGATGCAGGACTTTAAGGTGTAGCAAGTCTCTTCCTCTAAGCTCTAAGCAAAGCCTGTCTTTCTCTCAAAGTTTCTCTCTTAAGCAAAGTCTCTTTCTCTCTGATAAGCGGGGTCTCTCTCTCTCTCCTCTCAAAGCAAGTAAACCTCATTTCCTCTGTCCTCTATAAACAAACAAGCAAGAAAGCAGTGCACTAAAGAGAAAGATAGAAGTGCCTCAGTTTCCACTCCACCACCCATAAGACCCGTGCAAGTTGTTGCTGCAGGCGGTGACAAATATCCATGGATTTTGGAACCGCAAAGAGCCAGCGACAAGGCACCCTGTCAGGCACTGGAGATTCAAAGACTGCTATGTGAACCAGGAAGAAATTAAGTAGATGAATTTATCATTCTTAAAATGCACACCCCTCCTTTTTTCCAAATTAGACCCTTTTAACTTCAGCTTCTCTAACAATCTCCTCCTCCCTGAAGAAGCAGGTTCTCCCTGAGCTGTGACAGCCCCATCCAGGAGCTACCTGGCTATAGCAGCTACTGATCACCAATGAACTCCATCCCTTAGTACCCCCACAAGGCCTTCCCTGTCTCCCACGAATTTTGATCTTCCAGTTACATACTTTCTTTCTTCTTTCTTTTTTTTGGTAGCTATTGAACCCAGGGCTGCTCTACCACTGAGCTACATCTCTAGTTCTTTTTATTTTGAGACAAAGCCTTATGAAGTTGCCCAGTCTGACCTCAGCCTCCCGAGAAGCTGAGATTATAGGCATGTGCCACCAGATTCAACTCAGTTGCACACTTTCTTTTCTTCTTGCCCCTTTCCTAATAACATACATAGCTATTCATGCCCCCGTCTTGCATATTGAGTACTGCTCCCAACAGGGCACAGAATGGAATAAGAACTCAAAGATACCTGACAAATGAATGAACAAACACACAAGCACCTATGGTAGACATGGAAGGTAAGCCCAGTTCCCTTCTTCCCTCCCTGCTTCTCATTAAAGCAAGTTAACAAATAGAAACACATTAGACTGATAAATTGAAATAATATATGCAAAAGCATGTTTAACATTGTGAATGTGGGAGTTACAAATATATATGAATACAGTAGTTCCTCCTTATCTGTGGTTTCAATTACCCTCACCATGGACCAAAACTATTAAATGGAAAATTCTGAAAATAATCCAGCTGGGCATAGTGGCACATACCTATAATCCCAGTGATTTGGAAGGCTGAGACAGGAGGATTTCAAATTCTAGGCCCATCTTGGCAACATAGCAAGACCATCTCAAAAAATAAAAATAAAAATAAATGGGGATGTAGCTCAGAACCTTTGGGGTTCAAACCCCAGTACCAAGAAAAAAATCAAAATAGATTATAGAAAGTAGAAAGGTGGTTCTCAAGGACTAGAGGGGAAGGGAATTATATTTAATGGGCACAGAGTTTCAGTTTTACAAGATTATAATGTTCTAGAGATTTACAGTACAACAGTGTAAATATACTCAGCATTACTAAACTATACACTCTTTTAAAAAGTTAAATTCAATGTTATGGGTTTTTAACAACCATAAAAAAATCTTGAAAGCATTTTTAAAAATAAAATTATTCCCAAGACAGATATCATTCAAGAAGGTAAAAGAACAAATGAGAAGAAGGGGGAAAGGGAAAAGTACCAATCACAGAGTCCATATAGTTAGCTCAGAGTCCACACTGGGTGCAGGGCTGGGGAAGGAGCAGAAATGTATCCTCCTGCTAGAACCCTGGCTCCAGGAAGGAATGTGGACACCCTTACGCAGAAGACTTCACTCTTCACTCTCTCAGTGCTTCTACCTCTGAAAAACAGAGGTGGTCTTCTCTGCTACATTGCAGCACAGTGCTCCCAATCAAGATCAGAGAAATGAGCATCTAAACAGCATGGCAAGATGCATGCAATGCTCTGTGATCCTTATCACAACTGCTGATCTTAGAGAACTACCCACTGCTCTGGCCAAGTTCTATGCCTGTGGTTTTGGAGCCCACAAATGCACCCAGCAACCCAAGCCAACAGTGTCCTACCCAATGTTATCCTGACACCCTTTGACATGAAAGGATAACGTCAGAAATAGTCCTTTACGCAGAAATCCCATGCTCTAGTTCTTGACAGCTGTAATTACAACCCAAATAGCTTTTGAAAGGGAAAAGAGAGAGGGAAAGAGGGAGAGAAGGAGAGAGGGAGAGAGGGCGAGAGGGAGAGAAGGCGAGAGGGAGAGAGAAGGGGTGGGGGGCAGGTGCACACTAACAGCCTGGACTTAGCAGTAAATTGCAGGGTTTGGTTAAGACATGCAATCAGAGCACTTGCAATTAATAGTGGCCAATATAAACAAAAGACTGGACAGTGGACAGACAGACCAAACAGCTTTCTGGCCAATTAATTTCTCCCTCTAATTTAATGAACTGCTCATTAAGTGCTGGAAGCAGCTTTAGGGAAGGGGCCTGCAAGAAGAGGCACATGGGCTGCAAGGACTGGCAGGTGATAAAGGAATAGGAGACAGAGACCAGTCAAGCCCCAAATGCCTCTGGATCACATGTCCAGCCTTCCCCTGCTTGTAAGTGATGTTTTCCTGTGTTTCTGTTTGTTCTGAAAAATTGTGTTTCTAGCTGGGCACAGTAGTACACTCCTGTAATCCCAGCAGATGAGGAGGTTAATCAGGAAGATTACAAGTTCAAGGACAGCCTGGGCAATTTATTAAGACCCTGTCTCAAAATAAGCAAAAAGGGCCAGGGTATGGCTCAGTAGTAAAGACTCTCTGGGTTTAATTTCCAATACTGCAAAAATACATAATTTTAAAAAGGCTAGGGATGTGGCTCAGTGGTAGAGAATCCCTGGGTTCAATCTACCCTACAACCAAAAAAAAAAAAAGCCAGTTGTGCTTTTGCCATTGACTCCCTTACTAGGAAGTTGCCATGTCCTAAGTATTGGTTCTCCAGCTCTCCAGCTGTGACCATGACTCATTCAGTGTCACAAAGAGCCTCCAGCAGGAATTTGAAAGGGCCATTAGAGTCTTGGGGAGGAAATCCCACCTCTACCTGTTTACAGCAGCCTGATTTAGAATTATTTAACTGCCCAAAGTTTCATGTCATCATCTGTAAAATGAAATAATAAACCAGGTGCAGTGGTGCATACCTGCAATCCCAGCGATTCAGGAGGCTGAGGCAGGAGAATCACAAGTTTGAGGTCAGACTTAATAACCTAGCAAAGGCCCTAAGCAACTTAGTGAGACCCTGTCTCAAAATAAAAAATAAAAAGTCCAGGAGATATAGCTCAGTGGTAAAGTGCCCCTGGGCTCAATCTCAAGTACCAAAAAAATTTTAAAAAGTAATAACAATAGCCTCATCCCATGTAGTCAAATATTAAATAATAAAACATTGTTTCAATATCAAAACACCTAGCAAAGCACCTGACACATAAGTAGCTATTACTATTTGTAGACATACTACTTTTCATAACCAGAGTGATATTAGCAACATATTCCATCCTCAGTCAAATACAAATAAAAGGACTTTCTTTGGTCGACATGCCAGCTCCAGAGCAAGCCCTTGCGATCATAACAGCAAAAATCTTAACAATAACACTCCTAAATATTCCCTAGACAAGTCCCTTGAGATTTTTATAAATGTTTTAATTTTACTATTTTTTTAAATTTTATTTTATTCTGAGGATTGAACTCTGGGGTACACTACTACTGAGCCACATCCTCAATCCTTTTTTATTTTCATTTTGAGACAGGGTCTCGCTAAGTTGCCCTGGCTGGCCTCGACCCTGTGATCCTCCTGCCTCAGCCTCCAGAGTTTCTGATGACAGATGTGTGCCTCTGAGCCTGACAGGCCTCTATGATTTCTATCTCAGAAGGCAAAGGAAGAGAAGAAGCAGCCTGGAAATATAGATCATCAAGCCTGCAGCCTAAAGGATAGAAATTAGCAAGTTCCCATGAGGCAAAATGAAAGCATTTATTCAGGACATATATCTGTCCCTTCCTGGACCTTCGTGACACCTCACTATACCTCTATGAATTTCAGTTAACCTAGAAAATCCAGGTGACATGATCCCCCACTTCACAGCTTGCTGTGAACATTAAAGGAAATTCCTCATGTGAAAGTACTTTGAAGCTACTTGCTCATAAGTCCATGAAAAACAGGATTGTTATATTTAATATTTAATAGTAGTCTCAATAAATTCAACTTCATAATTTAAAAAGATGGGAGGACTGAGTCACTAAAAAATTATTTTGTTAGGCTGATGAACTGCTCAGAAAAACGGCAATGAACAGCTTATTTTATTCCCAATGTTGCTGTGACTGAGTTGAAGTTTCCATTGATCAGATGAAGAATTGACTGAAAGTAAAACTAACAAAGCAAACCAAAGGTCCCAGCTCTAGTTATATGCTTCCCACTTAGGTAGGAGATTTTTCTAAAGGACACAAGTAATAAGTTCAACCCAGGCTCCATCCAGAGATGACTAATGCAGTCACCTCTAAAACCAATTTTCTTAAAAAAAAAAAATCATAATCCATTTGACTAATCCCAAACCTACCTTTAAAATGCACAGGTCTAAGGTAATTTCTCCTGTTCCAGTGCAGAGCACATGGACAACTTGCCTTCACAGTGGACAGAAGACAATTTGCTTCTCATTCAATCTCTGCTCTGCGTACCCAGGTAGAAAGCAACAGGTTGGAATTTATAATAAATTGTTCTGGGGTACACAAAATGGCAGAAGAGAATTCACACAAAGCAGCCAACCAAGGAAATTTGGTTGAAATCTCACATATATTCTTAAAAATCAAGCAAATCTCATATTCTACACCATATAAACTGGTTTTCAAAAACCATTTTGAGTCAGTTTTCAGCTAGTTAATTACTAAATGTTTTCCCTAAAATCTTTCAGTACAAGCAACACTTCTCCATTCTCCTTCACTACCTGACAAACCACCACTGTGTATCACAGTGTGCAGAGCTGCACGACACACAAAGGGAAGATGGTACCCCTCAGACAGCACATACATTTTAACCTTGGTCTTTTATCAAAACCAAGCATCTAATTCAGAATCACTTCCTGGATGATACAGGGAGAAGGGATCTGGGGCCTGCAAAGTGTGTAGCCATCCAATCTGGCACCTCTAGCACTACCTGAAATGGACGGAAGCGAGGATGCTTGAATTCTAGCTCCACACATTCCCACCAACAACCACTCACCCGGATCCGTCGCATGGCAGCCACGATCTCCACCCTGCTGTTGGGTCTCGGCACATCTAGGCTTCCTACATACTGTGGGAAGGAAGCAAACACACAGTGAGAAGAGGAAGGGCAAGTGTCCTTAAGAATATTAGTGCTGGACGGACCTTTGGAAGTCACCCAGTTAAAAACCAAAAAGATGTTTTGATTGGGGGTACTTTTTTTTCAGTATTAGCGATTGAACCCAATACTGCTCTACCTCTGAACTACATCCTCAGCTATTTTAAATTTCTACTTTTGAGACAAAATTTCGATAAGTTGCCCAGACTGGCCTCAAACTTGCAATCCTCCTGCTTCAGTCTTCTGAGTCACTAGGATTACAGGCATGCATCACCGCACCTGACTTTAATAGTTTTTATTAAAATATCTAAACTGACTATACTTTTATTTTAACACCAAATTACACACAGTTAGTGTTTAATACATAAGTATTTTCTTGCCATAAACAATTCAAATACATAACAGAAATATGCAGAGCAAATGAATAAAGTTCCTGCTCCCAACAGTTACTGATATATTTCACTCTGTACATGAAGAACATATATTCATAGAAACAAGGGAGAGTCATTCTATGTAAAAAGGTTCATATTACATTATTCTGCAACTTGTTTTTCTGTGTTTTTGATTGTTTGTTTACTTTTAGTATAATTTGGGCATCTTTCTACACCACTGCATACAAGTCTATCTCATGCATTTAACAGCTTCCCTACTGATGGGCCCCTAAGGCAATGTCACTGTGCTTCCATGATGTCACCTCTTCTACAAATCTTTGAGCTTGCCCAAGTAGCTCTTTAGGCTGGACTCCTAGAAGTGAGATTGCTGGATCAAAAGTACAAATAATCTCAACTTTTTTTTTCCTTGTGGTGCTGGGGACTGAACCCAGGGCCTTGTGCTTGCAAGGCAAGCACTCTATCAACTGAGCTATATCCCCATCCCAGTACAGATAATCTCTAAATATCATTCCTTATAAGGATGAAACAAAAAAGAGGACAATCCAACACATATGGACACATATGAAGCACATATAATATTGACTGTCATTAAATAGACTCACTGAGATTTGCTTTTCTTGTTTACACACAAATCACATAAAAATAGTGCAAGATATATCCAAGAAATTAACATCCTCATAATAGTTTAAAGTCTACCCAAGCAAAGACTGCATTAATAAGTAAGGCAAGAATAGGACTGTTATAGGGTGCCACTGCAATTGTAATCCCAGTGAGATCTAGGAGATCCCAGAGAGATTGAGGCAGGAGGATCACATGTTCCAGGGCAGCCTGAACAACTTAGTGAGACCTTATCTCAAAATCAAATAAAAAGGGATGGGGCTGTAGTCCAGGGGTAGAGCTGCCCTGGGGGTTCAATCCCTAGTACCACCAAGAAAAAAAAAAGAAAGAAAAAGAAAGAGGAGGAGGAAGAGGAAAGGAAGGAAGGAAGGAAGGAAGGAAGGAAGGAAGGAAGGAAGGAAGGAAGAAAGAAGACAGGATGGCCATGTGTGGAGGAAAGTTATTTCCTGTGACTGGAAAAATAAAATTTTTCCCCACATTTGGAGTTAAGGCCTGGGGCCAGTGAGGAGAGTTTCAAAAACTAAATACTGCAAATGGATTTCCCCTAGTATTGATCCACAGTTTGTGCTGATACACTGAAGAACATGATTCCGAACAGACAATGAGCTGACTGGTAAGCAGCATGCCCGGGGACAGCATCACCATGGTACACAGGGAGCAACATGCGTATTGATAAAGGACCTTACAACTGACTGGGGTAAACAAAGCCCCTAGATCCAATGATGTGGTCTGATTTAACTATGGTTAGCATTTCTCCCTGCTGAGCTCTGCTGGGGCCACGTGGTCTGTCAATATGTCAATGACCCACACAGCCAGGAATGACATGAGGCCCCAGTTTGTGATTGCCCAACTTCAAAGGCCCTCTAGTCCAGGGGACAGTTTCCACACTCCGTCTTCGGAATGCCACATGGCTGATCTCTCCTGCCCTGAACTCTGTATAATCAGGAACTCAAACCTTTAGGGGCTTGTGTTTCCCTTCACCATCACAAGAGGGTCAGGACCTCAGGACTAAGCAAGTTCACCTGTTATGGAGGAGCATAGAAACAGTACCATCCTACCACGATGATCCCTGCCAGCCCAGGAAAGAAGCTGCTGCCCAGTGAATCCACCACTGAGCCTAAACACAAACACCCACAGGGGACCCATCCCCTCCCTCTCCTGGCACCCAAACCAATCTCTCCCTCCTCAGGGAGGGGCACTGCTAGACAGAGAAAGCTGAAGCAGGCAGGATACAGGGAAGGAGAAGCTTCAGGGTTTCCTCACAAGGGAACAGAAGAATTCTGTGTGCAAACGACTCACATTAAAGACACCTAACATCTTTGCTAGACAAGTGCCTCTCTCCATCAGCCCCCACCCAAGCTGGTATGTGTGCACACACGCCACACGCCTACACACACACTTGCTGTATACATGTGCTCACACATCTTCCAAGCCACCCACCCACCTCACACTGCACACCCACTAATATATCACACTTACTCTTCTTCCTTCCTTTCCAGTTGTGCAGACAATCACGAATATGCCCTTCTGAGAATGTGTATGGAGCAGATAACCCATTTTCACTGAACTGCACCTTAAGGTTAGCCAAAGAGATTAAAAGGACATACAAACTAGGAATCAGGGCTATGCCTCCTAGATAAAAGTTAAAAATCTACGTTAAAAACATGAATCAAGCCAGGTGCAGTGGCACCCCTAATCCCAGCAACTCAGGAAGCTGAGGCAGAAGGATTACAAATTCAAGGCCAGCCTCAGCAACTTAGTGAGACCTTCTGCAATTTAGTGAGTCTGTGTCAAGATAAAAAAAAAAAAAAAAAAAATTTTTAAAGGGCGGGGAATGTGGCTTAGTGGTAAAGCAGCCCTAGGTTTAATTCCTATTACCAAAACAATAACAACATGAATCAAGAAGAGAACAACAGTACCAGGGAAGCAAAGAAAGGATCCAAAAGCCAACTTCTCAGGACAAAATCCAGAGGGTGTGATAAGTGAATACACCTTTTTTTACATATATGACACCACAAACGAGAGTATCTAGTAATCAGCCATTACGTCCACAGCTAATGTTGGTCTATCCCCAAGCCTCTATCTTTAATTTTTAAAATTCTTTTTCGTGGCACGGAGAATCAAATCTATGGGCACTCTACCACTGAGCTACATCCTCATCCCCCCCCCCCTTTTTTTTTTTGTTTTGATATAGGTCTTGCTAAATTGCTGAGACTGGCCTCCAACTTGCATTCCTCCTGTCTCAGCCTCCTGAGTAGCTGGGATTACAGGGATGCCCTGCCACACTCAGTCCTAAGCCTCTGTCTTGAGGCAAAATGTGAGTGACAGTCTGAAATCAGAAACACTTGCTGGAGGGTGATCCTTAAAAGTCACTCAACTTTGGTGGTCAACATCACCACCATTTCTGTAGTAAACTAAACCTATTGGGGTAGCCTCCTACCTGAGGTTGGAAAGTTGGCCCCTGGGCCTGAACCTCATCCCCCAGCTGAGCTAACACCCTTCAGAAATGGAGGTTTCTGTTACTGCCTATAGGAATCAGGCAAAAACAACTTCCTGCCTTCAGCCAAAGGCTGATGCTCTGTGGGAAGTTTCACTCAAATGAGACATTTCCTTTATCTCCCTCTTCTTCAGAATACTGAATTCCAAATGCTCCTAGGTTAAGGTGAGTTGGTCCAATGCCTGGGCATTGGAGGAACAATTTCCAAAATGAAAACTCATGCTTTCTTTCTGTCCATCCCCCACATGGTGTTCCTCCCCTAGCTTCCTTATCCTGATTATCAGTCCCCAGGAATTCCACCTGTGTGTCAAGCCTAAAACCTGGGTATCATCCTTGAAAGGCTGTTCCATTAATCACCAGTTTATCAGTGACTGAGGCTGTTAATTCTCTCCCCTCCACCTCTCTGTCTACACTGCCACCACCAGATCCCAGAAAATCTTATCCTATCACTTAAGCTGCACAATGGCCTCCTCTCTGGCTTCTCTACTGCCTCTGAGACCCTCTCCACAAGAGTTCCAGAGAGATCTCTTTAAAATGCAAATTAGATCCTTTTATTGCCTTGCTTAAGAATCTCCCATGTTTGCTTCCATCTGCTCTGAAGATGACAATCAAAATCTTCAGCACCACCTACACAGTCTACATGGTCTCACATCAGTGGCCTCTCCAATTATTTTCAAGTTCCTTGCTGGTGAGGTAGTTCAGTGGTAGATCCCTTGTCTAGGTTGTGTGAAGCCCTGGATTAAACTGCAGTACAGGAGGTAGGTGGACAGGAATTGCTCAAAACACACTTTATTTCTTCACATTCAAGGGCTTCTGTACATGCTCTTCCCTGTGACTGTGCCATAACACTCCTCTTCTAGCCTCTCTCATACAGTTCTTCTTAATCTCTACCTCCCCTTCCTGACTCCCAGAGAATGTGATGCCTAGGCTTCCATAACCTGCTACAATTCTCCTCTATAGCACCAACATTTGGCTAACTACATGTATTCATCACTGGTTAGACTATGCCAGTCACAGGCCCAGGCACAAAGGAGATGCTCAAAACATGTTTGATTAACAGGAATCCTCCAAGAATGCTCTTGGGAGAATCTCTACTCTGAGAAGGGGCAAAAGGACTCTGTCTGGTCTTCTGGTACTGGCATCCTAAAGCCTGCTTCTTCCAGTCAGACACACCCTCCTATATAGTCCTGTTTTAATTTTATAAATGTGTCTGACTTTTATCCAGGTACTTCAACTGGACCTAAGCCAGGCATTCTTATACCTGCAATGCATATGCAATTCCTGGTTTACCAATAGATGGTAGTAAATGAAACCTTTCTGTTGTTGGTTTTTTTAATCGCCTGGCATTCTGTAAGACATCTGGAGCATTTCTGTGTCTGCCTTCCAGGAATCCCTGCCATGAGACATCACATAGGGCCTCAATTCAGAACATCTACCACAGGGTTGAAGGAGGTAGTGGGGTGGGGGTTGGGAAAAATAAAGGAATTTTTAAAATATTAGGGTCTTTTTCACTAATACCCAGAAAGAAAAAAAATTATAAATAAGATGCAAATTGTATGGGTAATCAAGATGTGATATTATGTGTATCTGCTTTATTTGTGGTTTCATTTTCTAGATAAGCAAGAGTTAACTGCATATAAAATTAACCAAATTACGTCAAATATTTTTATAAGTTTCTGGATAACCTCAGCCTCAGTACTTCATGAAATGAGTTCATTTATTGCTTTCATGTCATTTTTCTGGAAATTAGTTCTTGAAGACAACAATAAACTGAACTATAGGGCCTTCTGGTATATGAATCATAACACAAAAAGCAGAAAGACAAAACAGCTTGATGCAGTCACTAGTATAACAGAATCACCACCCAGGCTTCTGTGACTTTCTGCCATCACATTTCTATGGGAACTCCTTTATTTACAATGCTTCTGTCAGGTGTTTCCAGAGACAAGGTAAAAATTTGGATAGCAACCAAAGATAAACACATTGAATGATCCTGCTTTTGATAAGGCTAGAGTAGTTGGGATCAGATTAAGCCTCTCACAAATAGCAAACATAAACTATTAACAAGAATTTACAATACAAACCAGCTGTGGTAGTGCACACCTGTAATCCCAGCAACTCTGAAGACTGAGACAAGAGGATCTCAAAATCAAGGCCAGCCGCAGCAACTTAGCAAGACCCTGTCTCAAATTTTTAAAAAAGTGAAAAGAACTGGAGTTCTCAGTGGTAGAGTAATAACTCTGAAGATCCTACGGAGATCAAAAAATAGGCAGAGTTTGTCAGGTAATCAACTGGAATGAAGGAAAGTATACTAGGTAAAATTTGAGTTCTTACAGGGTGGTGCAATCCAACAGGAGTAGTATCTTAGCTAGACTTCAGGCAGAAGAGCTCAGTATGACAGCCTGGGGACTTGAACATCAGAGACTGGAACAATCAGAAGAGCTTGAAAGTGAGGTAGATGACTCCTAGACAGGAAGGAGCTGTAGAGCGAGTAGCCCCAAATCTGTGAAAACCCCAAACAGGTTATTGGAAACCCTGAATTGCACCTGTACACAGGGATCTCCAAGGGACCCAGCAGAAGAGAGCATCTAGAAGAACAAGGAGACAGATCTTAACTGCTGCCCACCTCAGGAAAGATAGGTTTAAGATTTAAGTGCAGCCAAGACAACTGCCTTTAAGAATAAGCAAATACTCTTCAGAAGGGAACAGCCAAGTCTTAGGCTATGGGTCTGTTAAAACTGACTGGCCAATGCAGGCAGGACCACAGGGAGGACAGAGCCCTATAAATGGGCACAACATAAAGGTCCACAGGGCTGCTGCATTCCCAACTCTCCTCTGAAAACTGCTCAGTTCTACAGCTTCAACTCACAGCATCCGCCACATGAGATGCAAGTGTAACCTCCTCCCTTTACACAGGACAGAAGCCTGAAGTAGGTAGCCAATGGTAAAGAAGCCTCTAGATTCCTCCCAAGCTCCCAGTTTCTGAACCAGGACCATCCCCCAACCTCCTGCATTCTTCCCAACTTTCTCCCTTGGGGATCCCAAACCAGATCTGGTTTCTACTCTGTACTCTGCCTACTTCCTCATATTCCTCTGGTCTCCTGGTCACACCATATTCTGTACCCAATACACACACTAACATAAAGAAATCTGGACAGCCTGCTTGTGTCTAGAAATTACCAGTTGTGATGTGCCCATCTCAGTGAGTTCCTTTACCTATCCTGTCCTGAGACCTTCCAGATATATAGAATCACAGGCATAGAGGATTTCAAAAGAAAAAGGAACCATAGGAATCATGCCTAAGAGGTTATTTACAGAAGGATTGAAGAACAATTTGTGAAAAGTATTTAGCACAGCTGGGTATACTGACAGGACTAACGAACATTCAGTATTATGATCCCATCCATAACCACTCGTTTGGACCTCTTGGTTTCTTCCCAGGGCTTAACGTGCTCTGCCACAATGAGGTCTGCCTGGTTCACATGGTTACTGTCTTCCCCTAATAGAGTTGAGCCCCTAAAGAGCTGGGACCCAGCCCTCTTATTCAGTATTCCCCACTATTAGAACAGGCCTGGGAGAGGAGGACTCAAGTGTCTGCTGAATCAGTGAAGAGGAACTGGAGCCTGTAGGAGTTAAGTACCCTGCCCAAGGGCACGTCAGTTCATGGCAGAACTTGGACTGGGAAGCCTACTTGGATTCTAGGTTTTCCAAAGGGAAAGTTGTTCCCTTCCTACGAAAACGCTCTGTGCACAGCTGAGTGTCCTGCTGAGCAAGATTATGAATGTGACCTGGGTGAAAGTTCTCGCCTCATTTAGCATGAAACAAAGCAGCATTAACTGCAGTGGCAGGAGCAGCCCCAGATTCCAGGGCACATACTCAGCACATGACCTTCTACTGAATGCTGGAGGAAGGGGAGGAAAAAGAGAAAAGTTGCCTGGAGATGTCCCACTCCCACTTCTGAGGCCTGATTTGTTCTTCACAGGTGCTAAGGTTCAGGGAAACAGAGTAGAGACAGGAAGCACCCACAGGGTCATTTACCAGAGTTTTTATGCAATGCAATCCAGACAGAAGCCTCAGTATGGATTCCTTCCCCCACTCCCACTTGCTCACACATACACACACCCCAGAAAAGCTTCCAATTTGCTTCAAATGCAGCTGCACACCACGTCTTTATTTATTTGTAGTTATTTCTTCCTCTCTCTCCCAGTCCCTCTGAAAAAGGAAGTACTATTTGAAGACCATCTGATGCTACTGTGTCACTATTGATCAGTGGCTCAGCAGGGCCGATGAATGTGCCAGAGATCACAGCAGAATCCTTCCTGCTCCTCAACATTAAGGGGCTGGGTGTAAAATAATTATGATGACTTGTTTTTATGCTAATGCCATGCGATTCTCTAAAAGGGACAGAGGGTAGGATAAAACCATCTAACATACCCATGGGAGACTGTCTTTTGGTTCTTTTAGTCTCCATTAGCAAAGGCTTAGATGGGTTGGTCTGATTATTATTCTTTATTATGAGGATCTGAGGGATACATTTAAGCAGGGAGGGAGCAGTAAGACAGAAAAACTGTTCTGGCTTTTTAACTTTCAGCTCCTGAATGAAAGCTTTGGCTCTGATTAAAATCTCCAGCTGGTGTCACAGAGGCAGGTGTGGAGCAAAGCCAGCACAGCATCCTGGGCAGGTAGCACTTTTTGTTGGTCCACCTGGATGTTTCCTTGGCCAGCAAGTTATTCATCATATGTGGGAAAAAAGGGAAAGGGAGAAAGTCCAAGGCATGCTGAAGAGAAACACTGACAAAAGCTGAAGAACAATGAAATCACCTGTAAAATAGTCAGGTAGACCAGGAAGGGAGACATGAACAAAGAACACTGTGAAAGCAATAGGGTGGTCAGATGAATAGCGTAGCGTAAGTGACCTAAAATGTCATGTCATCTAACCTTTCATTGAGATTGAGGTTCAGAGAAAGAATGGAGACATAACTTGAGAGTGGCAGAATCAAAACCAGGGTGGGTTTTTCTCCCCTACCCTGCCAAACTAATGCCCCAACAGGAAACAAGCAGTCAGGATGAACATGTTCCAATGTCCATGGAAGCGTGGTTCACACTGCACTGAACTCAACTTGAACTGGATGAGGATGCCTGTGCACAGATACCCAAATAGTAGTGAGGTCAAAAACAAACCAATGAAAAACTGCAGGGTCCTGAGATTTGTAGGAAAAGACAAGTGATTATAATTTGGTTCATTCCAAAGACTTTGAGAAAGGAATTGATTGTGTTCATTAATGAAAATGGAGCAATGACAGCAAAAGAGGGAAAAATAATCCCACTATTGGAGAGGAACAAGGAACTAAAGAAGTCTCCAGTGGAGAGGGATCTCTTATTCTTCACATAAAGAATGAAGGAGTTGCGGAGCACAGTGGTTCACACCTGTAATCTCAGCAACTCAGGAGGTTGAGGAAGGAAGATCACAAGTTCCAGGACAGCCTGGGCAACTTAGTGAGGTTCTGTCTCAAAAAAAATTTAGGGAAGGTAAGGGCTGTAGCTTAGTGGTAGAGCATTCCTGGGTTCAATTCCCAGTACCATCAAAAAAGAAAAGTCTTGGGGGCTGGGGAGATAGCTCAGTCGGTACAGTGCTTGCCTTGTAAGCACAAGGCCCTGGGTTCGATCCCCAGCAACCCCCACCCCCAAAAAAAAAGAAAAGTCTTCCTAAAATAAATATACACTGACAATTGAGACTCCATCAGCCAGAACTTAATGTATTTGCTCAGGAGTCAGAAAAACCAATATATATTACATCCTTTAATATATAAGCTAAAATCACTGACAATTCATAATTAAATGAAGGATATACTTCTATCTACTAGAGTAAAAAATAAAATACTTAGGAAGAACTTTAACAGCAGATTTGTATACTGAAAATTATAAAACATAATTGAAAAAAGTTCAAGAAGATATAAATCAGTTAGAAAGACCATGTTCATAAAGTAGAAGATTTAAACTGTTAAAATGCAATACTTTCCAAATGGATCTACAGATTCAACATAATCCCTATTAAAATCTCCCCTTCCTTTCTTGCAGAAATTAGCAAGTGAATCCAAAAATTCATATGGAACCTAAACAGCAAAAACCAATCTTGAAAAAGAACAAAGGTGGAGGATTCAGACCTAACTTCAAAACTTACAGCATACTAAAGTAATCAAAACAGTGTAGTACTTGCACAAAGCTAGACATATATTAATAGACAATTCATCAGGGAAAGAATGGTCTTTTCAACAATGGTACTTGGGACAACTGAATGCTCACATGTAAAAGAATGAGGCTGCAAAAACTAACTCAAAATCTATCAAACACCTAAATATAAAGCTCTTAGAAGAAAACACAGGACCTTAGATTAAGAAATGGTTTCCTACATATGACACTAAGAGTACAAATGACAAAAGAAGAAAACAGACAAACTTCACCAAAATGAAAAACACTTGTGCTTCGAAGGAGTTCTTTAAGAAAGTAGAAAGACACAGAGTACAGTGGCACATGCCTGCAATCCTTGGGAGGCTGAAGCAGGAGGATTGCAAATTTAAGGCCCACCTAGACAATTTAGTAGACCCTGTCTAAAAAAAGGGGGGGGGGGCTGGGGATGTAATTCAGTGATAAAGCAGCATCCCTCAGTTCCATCTCCAGTACAAGAGAAAGAAAGAAAGAAAGAAAGAAAGAAAGAAAGAAAGAAAGAAAGAAAGGAAGGAAGGAAGGAAGGAAGGAAGGAAGGAAGGAAGGAAGGAAGGAAGGAAGGAAGGAAGGAAGGAAGGAAGGAAGGAAGAATGAATCAATGAACTGGGGAAATAAATATTTAAAAATCACATCTATTAAGGGACCTGCATCCAGAATATGACTCTTATTATGCAACAATAAAAAGATAAGCAACTCAAATAAAAAATGTGGACAAAGGTTGAATAGACACTTTTCTAAAAAGGTACACAAATGGAAAATAAGACCATGAGAAGATGTTCAGCATCACTAGTCATTGGGAAATGCAAATCAAAAATATAATGAAATATAATTCCACATGCACTAGGATCCACTAGAATGATTTTAAAAGATGAAACATAACAAGTGTTGATAAAATGCGAAGAAACCCAAATCCTCATACATTGTTGTAGAAAATAGTACAGCTACTTTGAAAAACAGTTTAGCAAATCCTCAAAAGGTTAAAAACAGAATTAACATGAACCAGCAATTCTACTCGTAGGTAAATACCCAGGAGAAATGAGGATGTACAGGCTCACAAAAACTTGCCAACAAATGTTCATAGCATCATTATTCATAATAACCAAATTCCAAATGTCTATCAATGGATAAATTAGCAAAAAAATGGTGCAATCATTATAATGCAATTTTATTTGGCAAAAAAAGCAGGGGGCGGGGAAGAAGTATTGATACATGCTACAACATGGTCTTAGTCTGTTTTCTGCTGCTATGATAGAATAATTGAAACTAGGAAATTTATAAAGAAAAGAGATTTATTTTGACTCACAGTTCTGGAGGCAGGGAAGTCTAACAGCACACTATCATCAAGTGTCTTATACTTCTTTAACTCATGACAGAAAACAGATGGACAATTGAACACGTACAAAAGAGGTAAAACATGAGGAGCAGCCTCTCTTTCTAAGAACCAGCTTTCACAATGACTAATCCAGTACAACAGGAACTGTATTAATCCCTCTTAACAGCACTATCACCTCTCAGTACCACTGCATAGAATTAAGGTTTCAGTCTTTGAACATTTGCCAGAGATATTCAAGCCATAGCAAATTTAGAAAAACCTCCACAACATGCTAAGTGAAACAAGCTAATCACAAAAGATCTCATATTATATGATCCCTTTATTGGAAATGTCCAAAATAGGCAAATCCATAGAACAGAAAGTATATTACTAGTTGCCAGGAGTTTGGGAGAGTAACTACTAATGGTACAAGTTTTCTTTTGAGGATGATAAAAATGTTCTAAAATTACATAGTAGTGATGGTCACACAATTATTTGACCATACTAAAAACCACTAAATTAGATCATTTAAAAGGGTAAATGAGCTGGGCATTGTGGCAAACACCTGCAATCCCAGCAACTCCAGAGACTGAGGTAGGAGAATCCTCCTACCAAGTTCAAAGTCGGCCTCTGCAATTTAGCGAGAGCCTGTCTTTAAATAAAAAAATAAAATAAAAAAAAAAAGACAGGGGGTGTAGCTCAGCACCCCTGGGTTCAATCCCCACAAAGGGGGAGAAGGGTAAATTAAATGTTATGTGAATTATATCTCAATGGAGCTATTATAAAACACACATATATAAACAAGAATGTCCCCTCTTTTGATTTGCTGCAGACTAGAAAATACAACTATAACCAAATTAGTTTTTGCATGAGATTCTGAAGGGATTTCCTTCAAATCAAGGCTATAAGCCTCCATTCATTTTGGTTGCTCAAGTATCTCTTCTGTGCCTTTCTGCATTGCTGTCACTTGGATGTTATGAGTTTGCCAGGTACATAGTTCCTGGCAGGGAAAAAAAGCAAACTATAATTATACTGAATTTTAGCTCTTATAGATATTTTTTCCTCTTCCTAAGAACATGATTTCTTCCATATTATAAGAGTATAGCAATTCCATTTCATAATCCTACTCCTCAATGTAGCAAAATAGGACAGAAGCTCAAAAATGAGACTATTTCTGCATCATGCTGAAGCTTCCATAACCAACAGTCCAACTGCCATGCCTTTTCTGGAACTTCCTGGGTAATGAGTTTCATAAAGTGACCCCCAAAATACAAATAGGCACCAATCTTCCAGGCAGGAACACATTTTTAAAGACACACCAAAAAAAAAAAAAAAAAAAAAAAAAAAATACATCACACATTTTACAACTTAAATTCCAAGTATTCAAAGAATGTGACTAAAAGGGAAAAAAAGTCATGTCATAATGAAGTTTTAAAAAGGAAATAGAATTTCAGGGTTGGAAGGAACCTTAAACAGTTGTCTAACGCCCCTCCCCTTCCACATGCATAACTGAAATGTTAATCTCGTTATAAATTTATACCAAGGCATAACCTAGGCTTAAATACTGCCACTGAAGAAGAGATCACTGTCTCAGACAATAGGACTGTCAGAAAGTCCTCCCTTATGTTAATCTAAAGTGGGTCTCCATAAAGTTTCAGTCTCGCCAGGAATGGTGGCATACACCTATAATCCCAGTGGCTTGGGAGTCTGAAGCAGGAGGATTGCAAGTTCAAGTTGCTTTAGCAACTCAGCAAGAGCCTGACTCAAAATAAAATTTTTTAAAGGGCTGTGCATTTTACTCGGTGGTAGAGGACCCCTGGGTTCAATCCCCCATACCTAAACCAAAAAGATCCAGTTTACTCTCTTCTCAAATATGTAAAGATTTCTCATCACCCTGGTACCATGAGTTTTCTCTTTTATACATGATATCTCTTCTCATCTTTAGCACTCAAAGGACAAGGTTTCACTATTCTCCTCTAAAACATGTCTCCAGGGCAACCAGCTCTGCCAAGCAGGGCTGTGGTAAAGTGAAGGGAAACAAAGTAAATGAGCAGAAGGAAGAAAGTAGAGGGAGGAACTACAGAGGTGCCTAAGGCCAGCTGCCAAGAGACAGCCCAACTGGCTGAGCTTCCACCTGGATGCCAACCAAACCCTGCAAGGCAGCCCTTTTAAGGACTCAGGGGCAGACAGGAGTCGGTCCACTCTGGCTCAGACATTCTGCTAAGTGATCTATTTTGTTTGTTGGTTTGCCTGATTTGCAATGCTGGGGAAACCCAGGGTTTTGTGCTTACTAGGCAAGTGCTCTCTACCACTTTTTAAAAATTTTACTCTTGAGACAGGATCTGCCCAGGCTGGTTTTGAACTTACCATCCTCCTACTTCTGCCTCCTGAGTTAGCTGGGGTTAGAGATGTGCACCACCACACCTGCCAGGTTTTTCAAAGTTTCGAGGATCTTTGGTTAGTTTTGTATGTTTTATTTGTCTTTGTTTTTGTTTGCAGTACTGGGATTGAATCCAGGGGCACTCTACCACTGAGCTATATCCCCAGCTCTTTTTATTTATTTATTTTATTTTGACAAAGGGTCTCTCTAAATTGCCCAGGAAGGCCTCAAACTTAGAATCCTCCTGCCTAAACTTCCCAAGTGGCTGGAATTACAGGTGTGTGCCACCATGCCTGGCTTCCCATGGTTTTTAAACTATATAGAAGAGGTACAATAAAGTTGAGAAAACAGTAATACAGCATGCTTGATATCTCTGGAGAGGTAGGGAATTTGATAACAAGACCAGCTAGGGCCAAGTTTATTTCTGGTGTTTTGCCTCTTGCTTTATCCCCTCATCTTTCCAGTATCCTGGATCCAGTCCTCCCCACCATGTAGTACTGATCCTCTTCAAAATTTCCTTTTTCTTTCCTTTTCCCCACCAAAAATTCCCTGTCCTGTGTCTAAATCCACAGCCTCTCTCTGTTCCATAGGGAAGCTAATTTGACAGACTACTTCACTCTAGGACAACACAGGGAGCAAAAGGCCTGGTGTATTTATTAGCTCAGCCAGATAATACACTTGTTCTTTAACTGCATATCACAGAAACCAAATATCCTCAGATGCTATTCATAGGTCATCAGAGTTCCCTACACTGAGTAACAGATCAGTATAGTGGATATTTGGAGACAGAGATGCCTATTAACTTTAGCCTGCAAATTACAGCATGGAAGCCATCTATCTATTCTGGATAAGTGATGCCCCTGCACAGGGAATTATAGGGACTGGAATTAAAGACTCTTTTGAGGGAAGTAGTGATGTGCATCAGGAAAACCCTGGGTTTTGGAATCTGATCTGGACTGAAATCTGAGGTTAGTTCTTCAGCAACCTGAGAAGAATTTAAGAATATTCCTTATAGAGACACTGTAAAGATTAAATGAGGTAAAACATAAAAGTGCTTGGCATTTCCGTCTTCTTTCAGCTCCCTGTCTAGGTCAGTTCACCCTGCTGTGTACTTGCTTCTGCTTCTCAGATTTGAGTTGGTATCTGCTTGATTCTTAGATTAACTCTGTCTCTCCTAACTAATGACTCCAAGTTGTCACTCTTTTCACCACTGTATTATAAGCACCTGGTACAAAGCCTAGCCCAACATACAAATGAAAGGACAAATAGTAGCATTCTCTGTTTTTAAGACAGAACCTCTGAAGTGCTATCTAGTTCTTTTACCTGCCTTCAGGCAGTTCACCTCCCACACTGTAGATTCCATCTCAATACCCAACTTCCCAGGTGACCCACCCAACAGTCCTCATAGCAGAGGAATTAATCATTCTCATTAACATTGTCATCATCACAAAGCAGCAAATACTTTAGAAATGATTTCTCAGATAAAGCTAAATAGGTTGAAAGAGGTAGGAAGTGTAAGAAATCATCATAGCAACAATTCTTCTCACTAAAAAGTGGAAGAGAAAGAGGTAAGACAAGCTATGAGGATAATCAAGGAAGTCCAATCAAGGAGAAAAGAGCACGCTGGTTGGCCAATGGAAGGAGGCAGAGATGAGGGGCACACATGCACTGTGAATATAGATTTCCCCTGGAGCAATGGTACATGCCTGTGATCCCAACTACTCAGGAGGCTGAAGCAGGAGAATTGTAAGTTCAAGGCCAGCCTCAGCCACTTAGCAAGACCCTGTGTCAAAATAAAAATATTTTTAAAAGAGGGTATAATCTATTTATTTATAATACTTATACATTTTTCCTTGTTTTAGGTACATATTTATGTTGAGTCAGAAACCTATTAATGGTAAAAATCATTTTTGAAAGTTACATAGTTTATAAGAGTGTTTTGGGGGTTTCTACATAATATTTGGCAAATAGAAGAAAATAGTTATGGTTAACAGCAAAAAAAAAAAAAGAGGGGCTAGAGATGTAGCTCAGTGGTAGAGCACCCCTGGGTTTAGTCCCCAGTACAGCAAAAAAGAAAAAAAATAGATTTCCCCAGAAGGAAAGAAAGATGCAAGAGAAACATTAGGACTGAAAGATTGGTAGCTGCAACATCTTTCTGTTCCCCTTTTGCTTTACAAGGCACAACACTAATATCTAATGATCAAGCGTTTTGCTCAAGGTCACCCAGCTCATAAGAGTCAAAGCGAGACTATGACCCAGGTGTCCTGGCTTCAAAGTCAAGGCTCTAAAAATAAGAGTATGACAGAATCAAATGAAAAAGCTCAGTGGTTCCAATTTCAGCTCTTCCACTTTTTAGCTGCTTTATGAACATGAGCCAGCTGGTCAACTCCCTGTACCCCTACTTCTTGTCCATGAAATGCAACTCTGCAGGGTTGCCATAGGAATTAAATGAGATCAGATTGGAAAAGCAGGTAGTATCACATTAGAAATCCAACTCTCTTTATTAAAAAAATTACAGAGCACTTTCTATTTGCCAAAGACAAGGAATCAAGAAGAGACTGTTTAAAAAAAAAAAAAAAAGTATGTGTGTGTGTGTGTGTGTGTGTGTGTGTGCGCGCGCGCGCGCGTGTAAATAATAAGGAATGCACTGCTTTGTCCTAGCAAAGAACTAGATTTAGAAATGACTGTCTAGAGGACCCTGAATGAATAAAAGTGGAGCCAGATAAGGGAAGAGGAAGTAGTCCCAGACAGGACAGAAGAGGTTGCAGGCAAAGGTCTTCTGTAGGACACTAAGATGTGCTTTAGAAAATAAAAGAAAGACTGTGCCAAATCTAACTAAAAGACTGAGCCTCAAACCATACAGACTCCCATTCTGAGAGATGTTAACAAACCACAGCAAGGAGCCAGTCATGGTGGCACACCCCTATGATCCAAGCTACTTGCTACCTGGGAGGCCCAGGTAGAACTACAAGTTTGAGGCCAGCCTGGGCAATTTAGTGAGACCCTGTCTCAAAATAAAAAGGGCTGGGAATGTGGTAAAGCACCCCTGGGTTCCATCCCAAGTAACAGGGGTGGGAGTAGAGGTCAGAAGTATCTTCAGGTACAGTTAGGTTAACTAACCATCTCAGCTTTCCTGACACCACCCTGCTTTTAGCACTCAAAAGTCCTACATGCCAGTACTGGGCAACCCAGGCTCTGGTTAGTTGATCTAGGTGAAGTGTCCTCTCCTCTCCACCCTGAATGTTTTCACCAGCAAGATGATAAAACATCCCTGACTTAACGGGGGTGCCCATAGGTGCTGCAAGCAGCCTTGCCAGCTAAGACACACCTTCTCTTAGGCTCAGGCCCTCTCAAAGCCTCTGCACTGGAAAAAGAAGAAAGAAACAGGTATAAAGATAGCAAGACCAGCCCCCTGGGATGGCCTGGGCCGGCAGGATCCCAGGTGCCTACGTTTGAGTGTTTATTTCCCTGAAATCATGTGTTGGAAACTTAATCCCCAAAATCATATGTTAATGAGAGTCGGAGTTGGGTTCTCTGGGTGCTGATTGGGTTCTGAGGGCTCTGCCCACATGAATGGATTAATGGATTAGCATGAGAGTGGCTTTGTTTAAAGAATGAACTCTCTGATTTGTTTGCTCTGTCTCATCATGTGATGTCCTCAGTCATGTTATAACCCAACAAGAAGGCTCTTACCAGATGCTGAGCAGATGCTGGAACCCTGCCCTTGGAGTTCCCAGTCTCCAGAACCATGAGTTAAATAAATCACTTTCCTTTATAAATTACCCAATCTAGGTATTTTGTAATAACAACAAACAATGGACTAAGACACAAGGCCTCAGGGCCCATTTTTCCAGGGACATGAGGATGCCCTCTGGAAACTGGCACTCAACCATGCAGCTTCTCCCTCCCCACCCTCTGCCCAGGATGAAAGTAGAGTGGGGGTGGGGGGGCAAATGAACAAAGTAAAATGCTACTCAAGAATATAACCCCAAAGTTATTAATAACCACAAAGTAACACCAATGTGTTTTGCACAAATTCCAAGAATTGCAAACCCCACCACCACCCATTTCCACAAAGCCTTATCCTCTTGGGCCACTGTGTCCACATCTACAAAACCAAACCAAAGGAAAACCACATACCCATCATCACCACTGTCCCAGAGCACAAATAAAGGACAGATGAACTAGTCTTCTGAGACCTTGTACAAAAACCACCCAGCTAAGGTCCTCCTAAAAAGCTGACCCACAGAAACTATAAGTGGATTACAGTTGTTTTGAACTGCTAAATTTTGAGGTAATTGACCACTAATACATAATGTGTCTATATGTCTGTGTTTCCCCCACCTCTTCCAGTGGTGGGAATTGAACCTAGCACCTTGCACATGCTAGGCAGGTGCTCTGCCAGCTATCTTTCTTGCTTTAGTTAAGGAGGGTGTTGTCTGTGGATTCATAAATGGGTATGTAGGAAGGAGATAAATACAAGCAAGAATAACAGAAATGCACCAGTCTATGTATGTGATAACACAGTGACACTCAGTTACATGTGCATGCGAATACATATGTGTATGTGAAAGCACAAAAGAGACTTGAGCAACCACAGTGGGAAGGAGGCATGAGTTCTTCATTTATGGGATAGCAGAATGAAGAGTGGGCATATGAATCTGAGGATGAATGGGCTTAGAAATCAAAGAAAGGGCAGGAAAAAGCCCTCCTAGGACAGACATTTGAAAAAGGGAAATATAGCTCTAAAACTTACTTCTAAATGCTTCTGAGTTCCTGGACCACCTCAGCTTTAAAACAAAATTATGACAAAAAAATAAATAAATATATGGTTAGAAAAAACACACTGTGCTGATCATATAGCACTCCTAGAAACCATGGTGATGAATGCTATTAACTCAGATCAATAGATAGAAAAGCTTCCAGAGTCACACACCAACCCAAATCCAGTTAAACTACAAGCAAATGACAAATCGATAATGTTGCAGAGGTGAAGAGGACAGACAAACAGCTCCGGGAGTGGCAGGAGTGGCCCAGAATTTGAATGTGTTTAAATGTGACTGAGGGCTGAAATTGATCAAGAGGAGATAGATGGATCAAAAATGCCGGGAAGTGACCTTGCAAGAGGCTACACGCAAGTATGAATCATGCTTTGCCTACTAATTTACTCAAGTGGCTGTGTCTGTCAATTGCAAAGCCAAATAAGCAAAGGAAAACAGATTCTAAATCTCAGCTCCCACTTTTATCACTAACACCAAGGTCTACTGGACCTGGTCTGAAGGTAAAATGGAAATTCAAGATCAAGTACCAGATTGACTAGAATCTCAGAAACTTCATGAGCAAGTCCAAGGTGCTTTGCACATGAGTCACTGATTCATCAGCAGCAGACCCACAGCTACTATACTCCACCCAAACCCTGGTAGGCCTGATGTCATCCACCTCTGCCTAAAATACCAGAATATATTTTAAAGGGCAGTACTCATTCTGGAAAGGCCAAGAGGTACTTCTCCTGTCTACTCAAAGGCAGCTCCCTAAATACTATGACCAGCTGAGAAGCAATTGAAGAGAAAGGACACACACACACACACACACATCTTGCCAGGTACGGTGGTGTACACGTGTAATCTCCATGACTTAGGAGACTAAGGCAGGAGAATCATGGCTTTGGGACCAGCCTGGAAAACACAGCAAGACCCTGTCTCAAAATAAAAAAATCTGCATGTGTAGCTCAGTGAGAGAGAGCCATGGGGTTCAAATCTCAGTGTACACATGTGTGATCACTGGGTTTGATCCCCAGGTCTTTGAAGCCACTATCAGTTTCTCACAAATCTATCTTACTATGATTTTTCCACCAGCTTGTGTCCTTGAACTCTGGCCAATGCCTTGACAAGTTTCCTATCTGTAAAAGGTGAAAAAAGAGCCATTTACCTACCTCTGTAACTAGAAGAAGAAAAAAAAGAGAGAGAACACATCTGGAAAGCAGTAGGAAAATGAGAAAGTAAGATGTCAGATTATAGGACAGACTCTGAAGTTCTAATTTTACATCTTCATTTCTAAAAACTGCTGCCAGTTTTCTACTTCTTCATGGAATATGGCAATCTACAAGTCTGAAGCCCCATAAAGAAAATGGTGACATCTTGCACTTCTTTAGTATCCAGTCTAGAACTGGATATACAGTGAGTATTCAAAGAATTAGAAGAGGTTAGACAAGGGTAAAGGAGTAGGAAGAATCATGAGCCCAGGTTTATGCAAAAATAAACCTATTTAGTTTATTTGATCAAATCTATGTCATAAATTGAAGAAAATACATATTAAATGAAGGTCCTCATCTCATTAGCTGTTTTCCTACCTCTTGTCTTCATTTCACCTCTTTAAATTCTACCTACCTTCAAGATCCTGTTCAACCCACTTTCTTTTCTATGAATACTCCCTGACCACTATAGCCTATAGCAGTATCTTCCGTGGAAGAAAGACCAACAGCATTTATTGATATCATTTTAACTGAGTTTGTTTTCATGTTTTCACTTGTTCATGTAACATAGCTTTCATAGACTCCTAAAATCTTAGGATCCTAGATTAGACTATATATTTATATCATATCCCCCATAGTAATTAACAATAGTTGTAGCCAGGCACATTGGCAAATGCCTGTAATTCCAGCAACTCAGGAGGCTAAGGCAGAAAGATCACAAGTTGGAGGGCAACTCCAGCAATGTAGTGAGACCTTGTCTCAAAATAAAAAATAAAAAGTGCTCTGGATGTAGTTCAGTGGGAGAGTAATCCTGGGTTCAACTTCTAGTATCTCTCTCACACACACACACAAAACTGTATATACCAATTTGAAATACTTTTCAAATAAGCAAAAAGTGAAATGTAGTCTACTACATGCACGAAGTTCATTTAGGGTGAGGTCTTTGGTGTTCTCAAAAGTAGGTCTGCCTGTTTGCCACTGTTGGTCTTGAAATCAGTTATCTTCCCTCAGTTTCCAGAGATCAGAAGTGTCCAAAACATTTTTATGCTTTAAGGCAGATCCCCAGATGGTGACAGTAATTGCATTACAAAGTAAACCTAGGTCTGCCACCTCTCTGCATAGACCTGGCCACCCCCTTGGGAGATGCAGAAGGCTTCTTCTTCTCAGGGTCCAAAGAAAATGCCAGTTCTGAAGATGAAACAGGTGTCCCCCCATTGAGATCATATCCACAAATCCAGGACATTTGTACCAACTGTTCCTGTCCTCCAGTACTGGAACCCTTCCAGAATGAGAAATAAATTCATCTTCCCATGATTCCAAGAGCCTGTCTTTCCCCCTTGCAGTAGATAAAAATCAAAAATCTTTATAAACTCTCAATATACACACTGCCCTTGAGAAACTGGCAGCTTGACATGACCCAGTCCTTAGTTCAGCCAGCAACCGTTACCACTGAGGACATAAGAACAAAGACATATCACCTGTCCTCTAAGTATTAACGGTACACATGAAAGACAGATGCACAATTCAACAATGACAATGCACTAGGGTCAGTGCTGTAATGAGATGATAGCTACAAAGTCCAGCACAAGCACAGAAGGACAAACACCTAATTCACTCCAGTGCAGGCTGGAAGTGTTCACAAAGGAGATGATTTTTGAACTTGAAGAATGAGTTGTTGCTGTTGGATGGAAACAGAGGAAAGGGACCTTTCTAGGCAGAACATAGCATGCACAGAGACAAGAGTAAGACAGCAAAACCTGTTGGTGTGTCCAGATGCTACAAGGCCTATAACTGGTGAGATGAAGGTGAACAGGCGAATGAGGTCAGGACACGAGGGTCTTGTATTGCTACTCTAAGTGACAGGCAGCTATTTAAGGATTCTGAGCAACAAACTTTGATCAGATGTACATAGCTCCTTCATAGATGATGGATTTTAGGGGCAAAATGAGAGGTCAGTGAGAGATAAAGAGGACCCAAGCCAGAGCAAAAGAATTGTGGACAGGATGAGGGGATATCTGGGAAGTAACAGGGACAGTCTGGAAAACAGGTCAGATGTGGTCACTGGGGAGGGAGATGAATGAGTTTAAGGATTCCTTTAACCTTCTACCAAATGTACCTCCACTTTTTCCTCCCTTTCCTTTCTCTCCTCCCCCACTTATACCTCTACAGGTTTGCTTTGAGGAAAGTGATCCATTATACCTGGGCTTGCAATGACTCAGTCCTCAGATTTGTGTAATTTAGCATAAATGTTGTTTTGATGACTGTCACCTGTGTTTTATCCCATTTAGCTGAATTCCTAAAATGTCCTTTTGAACTGAAATTCATTTTCTTCCCTTATTAGAAGAGACAATTTTGTGAAAATTTATTCTCTTCCTTCCCTCCTCCCAGTTTAGCTCATCTCACATCAAGTTCACAGGACAGGAACTGGATTTAATTCTATGTTCTCCTTCATGCCAAGCATGTTCTTGGCACTCAGTGAATGCTGATTACTTCTACCGACCACAAAAATAATAACAACAATCTATAAATACCTTGGCTTCCTGCAGTTGAGAGGAATTAACCACACTGCAATTAAGGAAAAGCTGGAGAAAACATTTAGTTAGCAACTTCTCAATTCAGACAACAAGATTAAGACAATAAATACCAGTTCCAACATATTTCTTGGGTGGTGTTTTATAAAATACTCCAATAAAAATGGGGTTGTGGCTCAGTGGTGGAGCACTTGCCTGGCATGTGTGGGGCACTGGGTTCAAGTCTCAGCACTGCACATAAAAAAATAAAGATTTATTGACAACTAAGAAAATATTTTAAAAAAAAATGCTAAAGACCACCCATGCCACAACAGAATGCTAACAACCTATGAGTCAGCCAGAAGATAAAATTGAACAGCTTAATCTATCATATAAAAGAATAAAAAGACCAACATTTTATATGGCTGACAAATTATAAAAAGGAGAAATGGTTCTAAGACCTAGTTCATATAAAATATCACACTTTTTAGAACAATAAAACAACAAGATAGTATGACCCTATTTATAGAGTCTACAAGAAAATGGTCTCTGGGTTGGGGTACCCTGGTAAGCAAGAAGAATGTGAACCATATGGGAATTGGTTCTTATCAAGAATTGATAAACTGGGCACTGTGGCACATGCCTGTAATCACAGTAACTCAGGAGGCTGAGGAAGGAGGATTGAAAGTTCAAGACCAGCTGCAGCAACTTTGGGAGATCCTGTCTCAAAATTACAATTTTTTTAAAAAAGTGTTTGGGATATAATTCAGTGGTAGCAACCCCTGGGTTTGATCCTCAGTACTAGGAAGAGGGGTGCACAATAGATTAGATAGACAAGGAGTAACTGAGGGCTAAAATATGACAAAATGTTTAGTGAGACTGAAAAGATTTCTGGGGCAAGTTAGGAAGGTGTATCATTATAGGGCATCTAATAAAATAATGCTATTACAATTTAATTCCCAAATGGCAAAGAGCAAACACACAAATTAGGTGGACTAATACAATAAGCACATACCTGAAAATATTTTAGGTACATGGCTGCTGCAGAATGAACTCAGAAGGATCTAAAGCCATGGACCCAAATAGCTCAGCCAATATGTGATATTGAAATATTCCATCAATTACTATCACTCTGGGCCTTGTTGATACAGAAGCCCCAATTACGTATAAAACCAAAAGAGATGACAAAGGAAAGGACAAGAAAGTGTGTAGCTCAGACAGAACAGTCAGAGAAAACCAAGAAACCAGGGCACATCAGGGAAAATGAGGAATCTCAACAAGAGACCTTTGGTTCTAAACAGATCTTTTCCCCCTATGGCACCCAGAGCACTGCTAACCAGGATAAACTAAAGGAGTTCAGAGGCCAGGTGAGGACACTATTGGCCTCATGGAACTGAAGGAATCAATATGAATCAATATGGGTTGAGAAGCTCTACTCTAGATTCCCATTAAGTCATCAGTAGAATATTTTATACCAATGACAGTTTCAGAACACGTTTACCACCACTTTCTATATTGCTTTAATGAGCTGAGATTAAGTTGAACAATTATTAAGTGCTATCATTAAATAATAATTGTCCCATTCCTGTGATCTCACCTCATCAGGTAATTGTATCCAAAGGCAATTCTCCTGAGTTCCACCACACCTACAGCTCAGGGAGGAACCTGTTTTTTTCTTAACATATTTCTACCAAGATCATTTCCCCTGTGATATGACAGAGGTAGAAATAAGATTATATTACCTACTACCATCCTTTTGCATCTATTCATCCTAATCTCCCCAGATATAAATCTCCCTCATAAGCCTCCCTTGAATTCCTTTGCCTAGGAAGGCATAAGTCGTAAATGATTTATTCTTTTTCCAATATGCTTCACCTTCCCAAAAAATCTGAGGATACCATCACTTTTGAAGAAAAGGAACATTGCATTTGTTGAGTAAACCCAGTATTTGGCAGAATCGGGTGCCCCACAACCTTCCCCTCTAGGAAGTATACTTTGAAACTTCCTATAATCCTCCTCCAGGATCAGAATATTTCAGCCTGCCTTCCCACACAGACCTGGGGATCATGTGTCCCAGATCTATGTGCCATTACCACCTAATTAGAATTCTTGATTTTTTCCTCTTTTTTTTAAATTGTAAACAAATGGGATACATGTTGTTTCTCTGTTTGTACATACAGTAAAGGCATACCATTTGTGTAATCATAAATTAGAATTCTTGACAGTCACTTAAGGAACTCTTTCTTGTGCAGTTTATAGTTTCAAAGTATATTCATGCATTATCTCATTTGATCCTGGTGACAATCCCACAATACAAGCAAACAACACTGCCACCTCTGTTTCACAGGTGAGAAGCCTAAGGATTAGAGAAATTTAGATATCTGCCCACAGTTTCAAGTGGTACAAGAACTAAAAACTTCTTCCTCTTCTCTTTACCTTAATCACATCCAAAAAAAGCTGTCACCAGATACCACTGGAGTCCACAGAATGATCCAAGAGGTCCTTATAAAAGGGTTGCTTTTGCTGAGCTTAGACTGCAGATAAATCAAATCACCTTTGAATACTTTTCAATCTCCCAAGGAAATGTCCCTGCAAGGACACAGCACTTTGGATCACCCTTTTACCAAATAAAACAAGAAGTCTTTTTCCAGGGGAAATCACAGACCTGTTTCTGACCCACCTATCTCAATAGTAAGTAGAAGAACCTACTATCTCTGCCATGATCCCTTTATGCCCTACTGTGCACTGTCACTGCATAATGAGGTGCATTTTAATGAAATTATTTGCTTATATATTTGATTCTCCACTAAGAGTCCCCCAGATGAAAGAGATACCTTGAACCCCCACATCTAGTACCTAACATAGAACGCAAGCAGGCACTCAAACATTCAATCAAATACAAAATACACACAAGTCCTGAAAGCACACACTTTCTACTACATTCACTGACCCCACCCTCACGCAAGAAGTTTGAGGAGGAAACTCCTCCAGTTGCAGAAAATTGTAAGAAAAAAGGAAAGCATTTTTTACAACTGTTTTAGCCAGATGTTTCCCTAAGTTAGTCAGTCAGTGTGGGGCGGGGGGTGTCTCACTCAAGTACAGGGGACAGAATCCAGGAGCGCTTTATCCCTGAGCTACATCCCTAGTCCTTTTTATTTGGTATGTTGAAACAGGGTCTCACTAAGTTGCCCCGACTGATTTTGAACTTGTAATTCTCCTGCCTCAGCCTCCCAAATTGCTGGGATTGCAGGTGTGCACCATCACACCCAGCTCAACTTTCTCTTATTAAAAAATGGAGAGGAACTAATTTTTAGAAAACAAATTTGGACTCCCAGAACCTACTTAATCCCCATCCAGAATATCTTAATCTGTTAGGTCTAGAATGAAGCCTGAGAATTGATATTATTTTTGTTAACATCTTAGGTGATTCTGATGATTAGCAATTCATTTACCCAAAAAATGTATGGTACACACTGGGCATGGTTTTTATTCTAATACAACCAATGTGGTACCTGCCTGATGAAGCTGACCCCAAAGTCAGGTTTGGAGACGCTAGACTAGTTGATCTCTCAAGCATCTCATTCTGCTCTCTTAAAAGGGAGCTTCTGGAAAAGCTGTTCCCCCATCAATGTCTTACCACGATATAAACCACAGCAGAGACAATCTAACATATTTGTCTGTTCTTCCTATTCTTTGGAGGTGGCAAAGACAGAGTTTTCAGCAAGTTATCAGAATAGTGATGTGGATATTGACTGAGAAATTGCACAGAGTGGCTGAATACTCAATACCTACAGTACCAAAGCTGATAAGCAGTTTTTGAAGGGTAAGCAAAAGAACCTTCTAGGTATAAGCCAGGTGCAGTGGTGCATGCCAGAAATCCCAGGTACTTGGAAGGCTGAGGCAAGAGGATCACAAGTTCAAGGTCGATCTGGGAAACTTAGCAAGATCATATCTCAAAACTAAAATAAAAAGGGCTTGAGGGATGTACCTCAGTTAGTGGAGCACTTGTATATCAGGGGTCAAATTCCCAGAATGTCCCCTCCACCCAACATACACACACACAAATATAATAGCTACAAAGTACCACAAGTAATTCTGTAAGAGAAGTAAAAACTCACTCCCATATTTGTTATTAAGCACTGGGGTATCTAAAGTAAGAAAAATCTGGATTCAAAGCACCATTCTGCCACTTAAAGATTTAAAGACCTTGAATCAGTTACTTAACCCTCTCTGTGCCTTTGTTTTCTCATCTGCAAAATGAAATAAATGCCACCTTCCTCATAGGACAATTGCTATAATAACCATTGTCAGAAAGAGTTGTAAAACCCCTAGAACAGGAGCTCAATGGATGGTAGCAGTTGTTATTTCTACAATGCAGCATTCAATCGGGTACTAAGAGAAATACAAAGTCTAAATAGCATATCCCCTGTATATTACAGCTCATCAACAAGTATGTATTAATTCCAAGCAATTTATTAAGCATATTCATTACTGTGTGAATTAGGTCCCTGCCCTCAAGAGACATATAATTTAGATAGAAAAATCAATATGCATACATAAAATCACAGGCACTGTAAACATGGTACTGTATTCAGCTGTATGTAAACTCTCTAAACACTGCCTTCGTCACAAGGAGGGGGGCAGATTCCTTATGGGGTTGGAACAAGACTGAGCAGTGTCCTGCTGGCTGGGAAAGATTTGGCCTCACTCTATTTTTCAGCATATGGTAAGTGCCTGCCATGGACCCAACACCAAGATCACCAAGAAATAGAGCTGTTTAATAAAATAGAATCATCAACCTCAAAGGAGCTCACAGATGCAAGAAGAACTGCATCAATATATTAAGGGCTCGAAAAGGATGGCACAATTTGCTTATGGAGCAGAGCTCAGGGATGATATTAGAGGATGCCGTGTTTGATCTGAGCCAATTAGGATATTCAGGCAGGGAAAACATGACAAGCAAAGATGTGGGAAAGATATTGTGTACTTCTAGCAGTGACAAAAGCACTGGTTGGAGCAGAATAGGAAATATATACCATAGCCTAGTGGGTAATGGATTTTTTTTTTTTTTTAAATGAAGTTGGGTGGCAAAGAGACCAGTCTTATTTAATTAAAGGAAGGCAATCTAGAGAAAACAGGTACAGAACAACACCAGGCATGTGTGGCCATGGGTCAAACAAATGAGAGGATGGAGAATTCTAAGGGAGATAGAACACAGAGAGCTACAATGGGCAGATCAAGCCTTAAACTATGTCTTAGGGGAGACATGAACACACAGAAAATGCAGACAATAAAAGAGAAACAAGTTTCACTGGAGATCCAAAGCACCTTGGCATGAGATGACAAGAACATTCACAAAAATCAATATATTTAGTATACGAAAATGTATTCCTTCAACTCCTTGTGAATCTGTGTGTGCAGAGAAAAGGGGAAATTAATCCAGAGTTATCACAGTCAAACGAGAATCTCCTAAGACTATTAAAAAAAAAAATAGATTCATTGGTACCCACCCTTGAGTGACTCAACAGCCATCAAACTAATCAGCTGACAGGGAAGTCCACCAGCAGCTGATTGCTGGCAGTTCAGAAAATTCTAAAGTAAGAGAAAACAGGGGTCAATTGTGGAAGAAAATTTCCCTATTTATATAATTTATATGCTGCTCTATGCAAACAAATTCCCTTACAAATAGTACACACATAAACATCAATATTGTGAATAAGAAGAGGAAGAATAAAAAAGATAATGGAAAAGTAGGAAAATTTATTTCTTTTAAATACAGAAGATTAGAAAGAAACGTAAGTTTTGGAACACAAATATTTTTGAGGATTTTTCATTAAGAAGTGTTGAATAATGAAGAAAATTATTAATATTTAATATAATGAATATTTCATTCTTCCATGATAAAGTTTTTGTAAATATGTACAAAGAATGAATACCTAGTGATCAGAATTAAGCCCCAGGAGAACAGAGATTGTTGAGTGAATTGAAATAACAATTCAACAGAATGAATATGTCCCCAGGGACAGATAATGCAACATAATGGAAAGTATAAAAAATTCCAAGTGCATATGGAAATGTAGTATATAATAAAGCAGTATTTCCAATAAATGGAGGGGAAATTAATGTAATAAATAGTGTTTGGAAAACTGAATTGCTATTTAAAAAACTATAAAATTAAATTTGTGCCTCACATACGTTAGAATAAAATCAGATACGTGAGAAATCTCAAATTTTTTAAAACAAATAAAATTCTCTATGCACTAATAGAAAACAGATAATTTTCTTTATGTCCTACATGTGAGAAAAATCTTGCTGTGCTTCAAACTCTAGACATAAAAGATTGAAAAATTTACTTATATAAAAGTATACAACTACATAAAAGTATAACAAAAAGAAAAAATGTACCATAAGAAAATAATTAATTTCTGGTGTGATAATGTTGTAATTACATAGAGATCTAACCTTATTTTTATGACATGTATCGTGTGTGTTTAATGAAAAAGTGCCACAATTTCTACCATTTATAAATAGAATGAAATTGTATATGTGTGTAAACAGATATAACACATATGTGGCAAGTTTATTGAAAACTGGTAAGCCAAGATGGTGAATATTGTACATAGAGGTTCACTGCACTATTTTAATTTTTAAAAATTTTTTTCGTATATAAATAGTGTACACGGTTGGGGTAGGGGATAACAAGTTTTTTTCTATTTTGCAACGGTTCTGCATGTTTGAAATGAATTCAAAATTTTAAAAATGCAGAATAGTGAATATAGTATGTTCTTTATGTAGAGGTTTAGGAAGGAAATGAAAATATTTTACATTTGCAAAAGAGAAACACTGAAATGATCAAGGGTGGGGGAGGAACAAAGTAGAGAGTATATACCATGAATATACCATGTTAATAGCTTTAAATTTGGAAACACATATTTTTCCATGTTTTTATTGGTGTATTATACTTGTACATAATGGTGGGGTTTGTTGTTACATATTTGTACATTCACACAATATAGCAATATAATTCGGCCAGTATCATTCCCCAGTATTTCTTTTTTTCACCACTCCTCCATCCCCTGGTCCCCTTCCTCTACTGCTCTCCCTTCATTTTTCATGAGTTCCTGCCTCTACCTTTTTCTTTTTCCTTTCTAGCTACTATGTATGAAAGAAAACATATGACCCTTATCTTTCTGAGTTTGGCTTACTTTACTTAAGTGTTCTTAAGTTCCATCCATTTTCCTGTAAATTACGTAATTTCATTCTTCTTCATGAATAAATAAAACTCCATTGTGTATATATACCACATTTTCTTTGTCCATTCATCCACTGATGGGCACCTTGGTGGTGGAACCATTTATTTTAGATGTTCAAAAAATAACTTTTTAAAAACTCAATAAAAATGGAATCCAGGCACAGTGGCACATGCTTATAATTTGAATTCAAGGCCTACCTGGGCAATACAGCAAGACCTCAAGAGACTGTTTCAAAAAATAAAAATTCTTCGCCTCTTTTTTTGGCCATTGTGGTACATGTGCTTGATTCAGTTCCTCACACCTTCTCACAAGACTTCTAAGATCAAGTGATTCCCGGCCAAGAAATGAATGCAAAATTGTTCCATTCCCCAGTGGTTTCAAATGAAAACTGGTAATAAAATCAGGTATGATTTCAAGAGGAGACATTGGAGGAGAACCAAGCTGGGTCTATAAAGAATTATATGAAACATCACACATATTTATGCTCTATCAATGTTGTGATTACCTTGTCTCCTGAAGCTGAAAATGTCCCCACTATCTGAACAGTTGAGAATACTTAACTGGGAATATGAGCTTTCTTTATTTACAAAGGAGCTGTAGTACTGGTTTTGGTTGGTTCAGTAATAAATATGTAAAACATTTGGAAAAATAAAAATAAATAATAAAAATCTCTAAAAAATGGAAATATTGATAGGTTTCAAGATGGCGGCCTACAAGTTGGCTGCATTTCATGTTGCTCCAGGACTCAGGATTCAAAAGAGGAGATATTGAGAGACTTGGGACCAACTCAAAGCAGCCGGGTGAGTCTCTCCCGTTGGGGAGGCGTCCCGGATGGGACAGTAGTCCCGGAACGCAGGGAACTTTGTGAAGTAGAGCTGCCGGCGAGACGCCCCTCCCCCCGCTGGAGCAGTGAACTCGGACAACTGGGAGCATCGTAGAGGAGGCCGCCCAGCACAGCACTGGGACTCGGAGCAACCACTGGGGCTCCGGCAGCTGCCCAGGGGAGGAGTGGCGAGGACAGCTGTATGGACTCAGAACACCGGGGCCTGCCCTGAGGAGGAAGAGGAGGAGCGTGGCCGCTTGGATTCGGAGTGACTATACCAGAGCTACAGGCAGTTGCCAGAGGAGGAGCTGTGCGGCGAGCTGTTTGGACTCAGAGCGACGCTTCTGAACACCGGGGCCTGCCCTGAGTAGGAGGAGGAGGAGGAGTGTAGCCGCATGGATTCGGAGTGATTATACCAGAGCTACAGGCGGTTGCCAGAGGAGGAGCTGCGTGGCGAGCTGTTTGAACTCAGACCACTACTGAACACCGGGGCCTGCCCAGAGGAGTAGGAGGAGGAGGAGGAGGAGGAGGGCGGCGGGTCGTTTGGACTCACAGTGCCGGCATTAGAGCTCCAGGCGGCTGCTCAGAGGAGGTGATTGGTGAGTTGTTTGGACTTAAAGCGACCGCTCCTGAACACAGGGGGGCTGCCTGGAGGAGAAGCACGGTGGGTCGCTTGGTCTCGAGTGGCCGCACGAGAGGTCCGGGCGGTTGCCCAGAGGACGCGTGCAGCGGGTCACGTGGATTCAGAGACACTCAGAGCGACCACACCTGAACACCGGGGGGTTACCTGGAGGAGGAGGGGAACGGGGAGGGTCACTTCGAATCGGAGTGATTGCCCAGGGCTACAGGTGGTTGGAGGGAGGAGGAGGCACGCAGTGAGTTGCTTGGACTCCTAGTGACTGCACCGGAATACTGGGCGGCTGTCTGGAGGAAGAGGCGTGTGGCGGGTCTCTGGGACTCAGAGCTATTGTACAGGGCCCCAGGTGGCTGCTCAGAGGAGGGGCCGCATAGCCAGGTGATTAAGTGCAGAGCAGGGTCCCAGGATCTAGGAGGCTTCTTGGTGGAAGAGCCCCGTAGAGACATGCTTAGGGGCAGGCAGATTCTCTGAGGAGGGGCAGCCTAAGGAGATTCATCTGCGAAGGGTGAGGCTCCCAGGCCCAGGAAATAGGGCTGGGCCCCTGGGAACTTTGCAGAGGAAGGCAGCCCAGCCCAGGCAGTAGCTGTAAATTGAGGGGAACCTCTAGGAGGGAACTGACCAGCGAGACCTCCCCACCGGGTGAGTCTTCCCTGCCGGGTGAGGTTTCCCCACAAGGACGGTAAAACCAGAGACACAGGCCCAAACAGGCCTTGCCTCAGCCTGCAGCCTAGTTCCCCTTTGGATGACCATTGGTCAACAAGTGGAGGCACCTCTGCCCACTAGCAGGGAATATACCCCACCTAAAGGCCACCACTCCTAGAAAGGCAGCTTCCTTGTGGAGCACCGCATTATCAACTTCCTCCAAGACTTCAGCCTACTGAAGACTAAGAGGGGATATATATAGAAATCTTCAGGGACAATGTAAGTCAATAGAGGAAATCTGCAATATCTTAGCGGTCCACTAACACCAGAACAATATGAGAAAACAAGGAAAGAAAATGCTGCAAACAAATCTAGATGTTACATCAATAAAACCCAATTGACAGCATGGCAGAAGAAATGACAGAAAAGGAGTTCAGAATGTACATAATTAAAATGATCAGGGAAGCAAATGATGAGATGAAAGAGCAAATGCACGCACTGAATGATGAGATGAAAGAGCAAATGCAGGCATTGAATGATCACACCAATCGACAGTTAAAAGAGCTAATACAGGAAGCAAAAGATCATTTCAATAAAGAGTTAGAGATATTGAAAAAAAACCAAACAAATCCTTGACAAAAGGAAACAATAAACCAAATTAAGAACTCCATAGAAAGCATATCCAGTAGGATAGAACACCTGGAAGACAGAACCTCAGAAACTGAAGACAAAATATTTAACCTTGAAAACAAAGTTGAACAAACAGAGATGATGGTAAGAAATCATGAACAGAATCTACAAGAACTATGGGATATCATGAAAAGGCCAAATCTAAGAATTACTGGGATTGAGGAAGGCTTAGAGAAACAAACCAAAGGAATGAACAATCTATTCAATGAAATAATAGCAGAAAATTTCCCAAATCTGAAGAATGAAGTGGAAAATCAAGTTCAAGAGGCTTATAGGACTCCAAATACACAAAATTACAACAGACCCACACCAAGGCACATTATAATGAAAATACCTAACATACAAAATAAAGACAGAATTTTAAAGGCTGTGAGAGAAAAAACCAAATTACATTCAGGGGGAAACCAATACGGATATCAGCAGATTTTTCAATCCAGACCCGAAAAGCTAGAAGGGCCTGGCACAACATTTTTCAAGCCCTGAAAGAAAATGGATGCCAACCAAGAATCTTATACCCAGCAAAACTTACCTTCAAATTTGACGATGAAATAAAATCCTTCCATGATAAACAAAAGCTAAAAGAATTTACAAAAAGAAAGCCAGCATTACAGAACATTCTCAGCAAAATATTCCATGAGGAAGAGATGAAAAACAAAGAAGCAAATCAGCAAAGGGAGGAATTATCCTAAAGGAATTGTCAAATAATGGAGGAAACAAGTTGTGTCAAACAAATAAATAAATAAAATTTAAAAAATGAACCAAATGACCGGGAAACCAAATCATATCTCAATAATAACCCTGAATGTTAATGGCCTGAATTCATCAATCAAAAGACATAGACGGAAGATTGGATTAAAAAGAAAGATCCAACAATATGTTGCCTACAAGAGACTCACCTCATAGAAAAAGATACCCATAGACTAAAGGTGAAAGGATGGGGAAAAACATACCATGCACATGGACTCAGCAAAAAAGCTAGAGTATCCATCCTCATTTCAGATAATGTGGACTTCAAGCCAAAGTTAGTCAGAAGGGATAAAGAAGGTCATTTCATACTGCTTAAGGGAAGCATAAATCAGCAAGATATAACAATCATAAACATCTATGCCCCAAACAGTGGCTCATCCATGTATGTCAAACAAATCCTTCTCAATTTCAGAAACCAAATAGACCATAACACAATAATACTAGGTGATTTTAGCACGCCTCTCTCACCACTGGACAGATCTTCCAGACAAAAATTGAACAAAGAAACCATAGATCTCAATAACACAATCAATAATTCAGACTTAAGGGACATTTATAGAATATACCATCCAACCAAGAGCGAATACACTTTCTTCTCAGCAGCACATGGATCCTTCTCTAAAATAGACCATATATTATGCCACAAAGCTAATGTTAGCAAATACAATAAGATAGAGACACTACCATGTATTCTATCAGATCATAATGGATTGAAGTTAGAAATAAATGAAAGAGTAAAACACAGAAACTATTCCAACATCTGGAGATTAAACAATATGCTATTATATGATGAATGGATAACAGAAGATATTAAGAAGGATATTAAAAAATTCTTAGAGGTAAATGAGAACAAAGAAACATCATATCAAAATCTCTGGGACACTATGAAAGCAGTACTTAGAGGGAAATTTATTTCATGGAGTGCATTTAATAAAAGGAGTAAAACTCAAAAAATAAACGACCTAACACTACAGCTCAAAGCCCTAGAAAAAGATGAACAGACCAGCACCAAAAGTAGTAGAAGACAGGAAATAGTTAAACTCAGAGCTGAAATCAATGAAATTGAAACAAAAGAAACAATACAAAAAAATTGACAAAATAAACAGTTGGTTCCTCGAAAAACTAAACAAAATTGATAAACCTTTAGCCACACTAACAAAGAGAAGACGAGAGAAAACCCAAATCACTAAAATTTGGAATGAACAAGGAAATATCACAACAGACACGAGTGAAATACAAAACATAATTAGAAGATATTTTGAAAATCTATACTCCAACAAAATAGAAAATTTCGAAGACATCAACAGGTTTCTAGAGACATATGAATTGCCTAAACTGAAGGAGGAGGACATACACAATTTAAATAGACCAATTTCAAGTAATGAAATAGAAGAAGTCATCAAAAGCCTACCAACAAGGAAAAGCCTGGGACCAGATGGGTTCTCAGCCGAGTTCTACAAAACCTTTCAAGAAGAGCTCATTCCAATACTTCTCAAAGTATTCCATAAAATAGAAGAGGAGGGAACCCTCCCAAACTCATTCTATGAAGCCAATATCACACTGATACCTAAACCAGACACAGACTCATCAAGGAAAGAAAATTTCAGACCAATATCCTTAATGAACATCGACGCAAAAATTCTCAACAAAATTTTAGCAAATCACATACAAAAACATATTAAAAAGATAGTGCACCATGATCAAGTGGGTTTCATCCCAGGGATGCAAGGTTGGTTCAACATCAGGAAATCAATAAATGTAATTCACCATATCAATAGACTTAAAGTCAAGAATCACATGATTATTTCAATAGATGCAGAAAAAGCATTTGATAAAATACAGTACTCCTTCATGCTCAAAACACTAGAAAAAAAATAGGGATAGTGGGAACATTCCTTAACATTGTAAAGGCCATTTATGCTAAGCCCATGGTTAATATCATTCTAAATGGTGAAAAACTGAAAGCATTCCCCCTTAAAACTGGAACAAGGCAGGGATGCCCTCTTTCACCACTTCTATTCAACATCGTTCTTGACACTCTAGTCAGAGCAATAGACAAACCAAAGAAATTAAAGGGATACGAATTGGAAAAGAAGAACTCAAACTATCCCTGTTCCCTGATGACATGATTATATATTTAGAGGATCCTGGAAATTCCACCAGAAAACTCTTAGAACTCATAAGTGAATTCAGTAAAGTAGCAGGTTATAAGATCAATGCTCATAAATCCAATGCATTTTTATACATAAGTGATGAATCTTCAGAAAGAGAAATTAGGAAAACTATCCCATTCACAATAGCCTCGAAAAAAATAAAATACTTGGGAATCAATCTCACAAAAGAGGTGAAAGACCTCTACAATGAGAACTATAGAACACTAAAGAAAGAAATTAAAGAACACCTTAGACGATGGAAAGATCTCCCATGTTCTTGGATAGGAAGAATTAATATTGTCAAAATGGCCATACTACCTAAAGTGCTATACAAATTCAATGCAATTCCAACTAAAATCCCAATGGTGTACCTTACAGAAATAGAGCAAGCAATTATGAAATTCATCTGGAAGAATAAGAAACCCAGAATAGCTAAAGCAATCCTTAGCAGGAAGAGTGAAACAGGGGGTATTGCAATACCAGATCTTCAACTCTACTACAAAGCAATAATAACAAAAACGGCATGGTATTGGTACCAAAATAGAAAGGTAGATCAATGGTACAGAATAGAGGACACGGACACAAACCCAAATAAATACAATTTTCTCATACTAGACAAAGGGGCCAAAAATATGCAATGGAGAAAAGATAGCCTCTTCAACAAATGGTGCTGGGAGAATTGGAAATCCATATGCAACAGAATGAAACTAAACCCATATCTCTCACCATGCACGAAACTAAACTCAAAATGGATTAAGGACCTCGGAATCAGACCAGAGACCCTGCAGATTATAGAAGAAAAAGTAGGTAAGTCCAGATCTTCAACATGTCAGCTTAGGACCAGACTTCCTTAACAGGACTCCCATAGCACAAGAAATAAAAGCAAGAATCAATAACTGGGATAGATTCAAACTAAAAAGCTTTCTCTCAGCAAAGGAAACTATCAGCAATGTGAAGAAAGAGCCCACAGAGTAGGAGAATATCTTTGCCAATCATACTTCAGATAGAGCACTAATCTCCAGAATCTATAAAGAACTCAAAAAACTCTACTCCAAGAATTCAAATAATCCAGTTGACAAATGGGCTAAGGAAATGAATAGACACTTCACAGAAGAAGATCTACAAGCAATCAACAAACATATGGAAAATGTTCAACATCTCTAGTAATAAGAGAAATGCAAATCAAAACCACCCTAAGATTCCATCTCACCCCAATTAGAATGGCGATTATCAAGAATACGAGCAACAACAGGTGTTGGCGAGGATGTGGGGAGAAAGGTACACTCATACATTGCTGGTGGGGCTGCAAATTAGTGTAGCCACTCTGGAAAGCAGTGTGGAGATTCCTTAGAAACCTTGGAATGGACCCACCATTTGACCCAGCTATCCCACTCCTTGGCCTATACCCAAAGGACTTAAAATCAGCATACTACAGAGATACAGCCACATCAATGTTCATGGCTGCTCAATTCACAATAGCCAGATTGTGGAACCAACCTACATGCCCTTCAATTGATGAATGGATAAAGAAACCGTGGTATATATATATATACAATGGAATATTACTCAGTCATAAAGAATGATAAAATTATGGCATTTGCAGGCAAATGGATGAAATTGAAGAATATCATGCTAAGTGAGATAAGCCAATCTCAAAAAGCCAAAGGACGAATGATATCGCTAATAAGTGAAAGATGACACATAATGGGGGGAGGGAAGGGTTAGTGTTAGGGTTAGAGTTAGGGTTAGGGAGGGGGGCAAGTATGGAGGAAGGAAGCACTGTATAGAGGGAAAAGAGGGGTGGGAGGGGTGCGGGGAAGGGAAAAAAATAACAGAATGAATCAAACAACATTACTCTATGTAAATTTATGATTACACAAACGGTATGCCTTTACGCCATGTACAAACAGAGAAACAACATGTATCCCATTTGTTTACAATAAAATAAAAAAAAATCTTTAAAAAAATGGAAATATTGAAAACAAATGAGCCTACCAGTATTTCATATTGGTGACATAAGGATACATAGATAATCAGTTCTTTGAAGGTCTTTAGAACACAGCATTTTGACAATAAATACCTTATAGAATACTTTGTGGAATACATTCTATGAACAGAGATAACATGGAAGTCTCATGCAATGAAAATTGGCATGCCTAGAAGCAGGTTTTAAAGGCAGTTTCTCTTCAAAACATCTTTTATCATACCACCTCATAATCATCTCATGACACCATGGCAGTAGCAGCATCAAAATGGATGTTATCAAAGAGAACTATCTTGAAGCATTTAGTTCTAGTCTAAAACAGAGCTTTATCTTATGTTTGTCATAAATCTTTGTCATAGTCTTCTCTTCCACATGACTATAATTGCAAAGTAGAGCTCACTTTGACATTTGATAGCAGGGTGATAGTATGCAACCACCCTTCTGTGGATATTCCATATGAACACAGAAAACTTATCCCTTGACCAGATCCTGTACACAATAATGAAGAAACACAGGGTCAAGTATGGAAAAACAGATTAGAAGAAAAAGGTGAACACCTTGAGCAAGGGACCATCATAGAAAAACTTAGCGAAATGCTCTTTCACTACTAAGAATCATTGGTAAGCCTCATGTACAGTATCACAGTAAGAAACTGAATCTTCTGAAAGACCGATGAGATTGAGGTCCTTGGGAGAATCAAAGACCAATGTTACCCTGTTTCTCATTTGCCATTTGAGCAAATGCAATCTGGTGTAGTCATCAATATATGGTAAAATAATAATGATAAAATGTCTTTTCATATGCTAAAAAGAAAACTGCAATAAGTTAAAGTTTAAGTTTAGTAGGCAGCAATATTGATGTTATTTTTAAGCTATTCTATACATACTGTAAGATAAAACATATAATAACTAATTTTAATGTTGATAAGAACAAAGTTTTTCAATAAAAGAAAAATACATGGAACTTTTAAAAGTTTGCCAGGTGTGGTGGTGCATGCATATATTCCCAGTAAGTCAGGAGGCTAAGGCAGAAGGATGGCAAGTTCAAGACCAGCCTGGGAAACTCAGAAAGACCCTGTCTCAAAAAATAAAAAGCCCTGGGGATATAGCTCAGTAGTAAGAGTACCCCTAGGTTCAATCCCCAGTACTACCAAAATAAATTTTAAAAATTTAAAAATTTTAATTTTAATGAAGAAAAATTGTAAAGTTATTGAAACATGTGGATTGCATCGATATCTATGTGTTTATGATAATTCTTTCGGGGGTGGGAGGAAAGGTAAGGCAAATCTATAATGTCGGACATCCTAGCAGACAACTGAGTCAGTTTCTTCAGTCAAATTGACAGGAGCACGCCTGATTCAGGATAAGAATCCTGAGTTAGAACCACCCAAAGCTGCACGTGGACTGCATTTGAATCCTGATTCCAACAAACCAAGTGACAGAAGACAATTTGAAGACAGTAGGGGAAATTTAACTAATGACTGGGTATAAGGATTTTCTGTTAATATTCTTAGGTGTACACTAAAATGTCTACATTGGAAATGAACATTCAAGTGAACAGTGGTGAAATAACATGATCTCAAGATCTACATTAATTTCAACAAAAGAAAGCGATAAATAGATAAAGCAAATATGGCAAAATCTTAAAAATAACTGAATTTTGGTTACAAGTATTTAGGAGTTCATAATTTATTCTCTGCTTATACATACTTCATAATTTTTCATAATAAAAAGTTCTTAAAATACATCTCCCAAAGATCTGCTACTATGCATTGTACAATGACCTTGAAAAAATTATTTATTAACAACCTTTTGTGGAATAAAGTTTACTATTTTTTACTCTGTTATATGCCCACCAAACAGCATACACATATTGTACTTTTTATTTTCTTCTTTCCAGTATTAGGGATTGAACCAGGGACTTTCAGATGTTAGGCAAGTACCCAAGTACTAAGCTATAACTCTAGCCCTACATTGCTACACTTTTTGGCTCTGGGAATTATCCCTTCTTTTTTTCTTTTTTAATACCAGGAATTGAACCCAGAAGCCCTTAACTACTAAGCCACATACATCCCCAGCCCTTTCTATTTTATTTTATTTTATTGCTTTTTTATTTAAAGACAGGGTCTTGCTAAGTTGCTCAGGGCCTCATTAAGTTACTGAGGCTCACTTTGAATTTGCCATCCTTCTGCCTCAGTTTCCCAAGCCAGTAGGGTCACAGGCCATGAACCACTGAGCCCAGCTTAGCTCTGGGAATTATTAAACTTTTTTTTTAAGTGTTGCCCAGGCTAGCCTTGAACTCTTGGGCTTTAGTGATAGATCCTTCTGCCTTGGAGAAACTGGTCTTATGGGACACACCACAGCACCTGGCTAACACTGATGATGTTTTAAAGTACTGCTTCCGGATACTTTTATCATTAGAAGACAATTTTACCTCAACAACAGATTACATATGTCTTCTTTTAGTCCAATGGTGAGGGTGTGTGCTAGGGATTGAACCCAACACCTTGTATATGTCAGGCAAGTATTCTACCACTACATTTGCATTTGGTACACCATTTTCATATCATATATACAGGGAGAAACCTGTCAGCAAATAGTCTTGTAACATTCAATGGAAGCTTCTCTACTTAAATATACCTTGAAGCTAATTCTTTTGTAAATTGAGGGGTCATTTTATAATTACATTAATCATCTAATTTATCTGGTGATAAGTTCCAGCTTTTAAATACTAGATTATCTTAAAATAAAGATTCACCTACATTGTGATGTGCTTGCTTCAAAGGACCTTAACTTGTGTAGAAATAGGTTATTCTTCCCTAAGTGCAAATATTCAATTATTGCTTTATATCCCCCAGGAGGGGACATTATCTAAACAATTATCCCACCTAAAGAGGTGAGGTTCTACTTCCTAAGACAGTCCTGATTATAGAATATCAGAAGTAATAGTCCTTTCTCTAAGGTAAAAAAAAAAATAAAATAAAAGTAATTATTGGTAATATTATTGTTACTTCTGTTGATTATAATAGTTCACATTTGCTGAGCACTTAACATGTCAGACATGGAACTAAACAATTTACACAGTCTTCTCAGTTTACAAGTGCACCTAGTGAGACTCTCAGGAGATGATTTGCCCAAAGTCAAAGAACTCATAAAGGACAAGGCCAGCATCCTTCACCTTGCTCCTCTAAAAAGTGAAAAATCCCTCACTACCAGCTTCATGAGATTTGAGGCATATCAGTTGGCCTCAGTTTCCTCATCTGTGAAATGAGAAGGTTGGACTAAATTCTCTTTCAAACTCTGTGAACTGGTGAGTCTACCCCTATCAAAGGTAGTGCTTCAGAGGTAAAAGGTTCTAAAGTGCTGAATTATTAAAAAGAAAGGTATCTTCCAATCCCTGACACACATATGCACATGCAGATACACCCCAATATGGAACTCTGCTTCTGCAGATATAGGTAGACACAAATAACAGAGCATAGGGTTCTTTTTAGAGCTTGTGTCCAAGCCCAGTGACTCAGGAGGTTAGGCAGGAGGACTGCAAATTTGAGGCCATCCTTGACAACCTAGGGAGACCCTGTCTGAAAACAAAAAATAAAAGGGCTGGGGGTGTAGTAATAGAGTGCTCCTGATTCAAAACCTAGTACCCCCCTCTTCCCCCTGAAGAAAGAACTTTTATCCAAAAGAGAGGACTTCAGGATGAAGGAACAAAAAGGCACCAACACTTCACAAGTGTCTGGATAGCAACAGATTGCTGAGGAAGCTGTTGGGAGGGGGGAGATAAAGGAACAATTCTAGAAAGAATTATACATGGATAATATGGAGAAGTATGTGCAAAAAGGTGTAGGGGGAATCTGAAAGTATTTTCTCTCCCTGTCCTACACCAGATTCCCAGCCCTTTCCTTGTTTTCCTATTTGTCAACAAGTGTGATGACTGTACAAATTTGTGTCTTTTAAATGCATTGTCACTTGTATAACAGTTCCTCAAATGTGAACATTTGAGCCATCCTTCCACTTTTCATTATCACAAACAAAACAATAATGAATAGAAAGACATAAGACACAAAATATTTTACCTAATTTAGGCTATTGATTTAGGATAGATCCTGAAATGAAATAAGAATTTGGCTAAAGGTTAAAGTATCTTGATTTGTACGCATATGCACACATGTATGCATCCCATACATATGTATATACATATACCCAAAATCAAATCCCTTTAAGAAGCTATACCAATTTGTACTTCCAGCGGCAGGACTAGGACCTCCTATTATTCCCAGGAGCAGTTCATATTTGTCACTTTGGTCAAATACTGACTGTCACCATCCCTGCTCCCTCCTTCACACACCTGTTTCCTATACCACAAGTCAAGGATTCCTGATGTTACACACTTTGAATCTCCAGAGGATGATTCCAGGCAATTTTCAGTGCCTTTTAACTCTCCTTACCTAAAAAGAATACCTTTGGCTATCCTTCAATACCTTGCAAAGACAAGATAGAGATTTAGCCCTGGTAGTTAAACGCTCTGGGATTCAAGAGATAGCTAGCACTATGTAAAGAATTATGGAAATCATCATATAATTTGTAATAAAGAAAGAAATGGTCACACAAGAAAGTTCTTACTCTTTTTTAAAACTGAATGAAAGCCAGGTATGGTGGTACACGCCTGTAATCCCAGTGGCTCAGGAGGCTAAGGCAGGAGGATCTCGAATTCAAAGCCAGCCTTAGCAACTTAGCAAGGCCCTGTCTCTAAATAAAATATTAAAAAGGACTGGGGATGTGGCTCAGAGGTTAAATACCTCTGGGTTCAATCCCTGGTATGCAAAAAAGAAACTGAATGAGAATTTTTCATGTGGGCAGTTTTTAAGTAAAAAATAAACAGCACCAATATAAGTCCTTTGCTTATATTCTGCCATTTGTTGTGTTTTTGTTTTATGATGTTTTGGGGCTTTTGTAGAATGTGGAGTAAACTCAACAGAGATTTCAGCTTTATCAAAACAAAAGCTAAAGGCTCAATGCCTACATAGTTACATCTGTAGTAAATCCTTCCTCATTAATCAGGTTACATATTGGCTATGTGAGACACAGAAGCCCCAGACCACATTTGCAAGCTAGAGAAAGATAAAAACCTCTCTGGAATGCTTGCACACACTTGCTCCATACCTCTATCTCACTCTAATACCTCATGGGCTATTAGAACAGCTCCTATTCAAGTTGACAGTAAAGTATTTCAGTTTTTAAATCTTCTTTAAAAGGAAAACATCCTATTGGGACCCAGAAACTAGTATCTCTACTTCCCAAAATGCAGCAGATGATGGCAAATTATGGTGTTCTAGAAATCCCCATGAACTTTCTTTCTCATAGGGTCCACGGACCCCTGAAATGATATACTAAATTCTCTGCTTAGAAGTAGTTTTGTGAGAAGAGAGGCTTTTATTAGATGTTCACAGGGTCCATGATTCAAAAGAACTCAGCATCCTCCCAGAGGAGATATCTGAGTCAACCCTATCTCTAACCTAATGTTGCACAGCCCTGACCACATACTGGGTATTCGACAAATATGGAGCAAGCGTAAAATATAAATTGACTAATATCTATTCAAAAATGATGGAATACATAAGGGATCTATAAAGACTGATTAATCAAGAAGAAACAATGTGGGGACAGTGTTTTTTGTTTTTTTTTAATGAAGAGTTGATGTTGTTAAACAATTCAAATTGACTAAACATTTCAATCTTTTTATCAGTATTTTTCCATAACAACATTGTAAAGGAAGACAATGAGATTCTCTGGATGCCAAAAAGATACAGTAAGTGTTCAGTTAGTGATATGTAGCAAGAAAGTGGAGACAAAGGATAATATGTGACCCTGTTCATTATCAGATGGCCAGCAGCCAGGAAGGGTCTCCAGGCCTCCCAGGAGAGAGTGGAAGCCCCTTATGTCATGACACACATATGCACATGCTTGTATACACATACACACACACAAACACACACAAACGCTTGTAAACACACATACACACACAAATACACAAGCAGCTTTTCCTCCACAAATCCTCCACAAATCCTTCCCAGAAGAGCTGCCAGGACACAGTCCTGACAATTGCTTCCAGTTGGACTCTTCTAAAAAGGACAGCTAACATTCCAGTTATAGCCTGATGAGGTACATTCAAAGCACCAGCCCCCTTTTTTATTTCAAGGAGCATGATGACACATTCATTTACCAGTGGGCTCAACAGCATGACTGAAAGGCAAAGAGGAGGGCAGCCAGCAATCCCAATAAGGGGTAGCAGGGATCCCTGGGAGCCCTTGAGGTCTGTCTGACAGAGCCCATAATTTGTCCTTTGCCTTCCCTATGTCCTTTGCCCTTCCTCTCATATAAAGAGTATGATAGCTAGACTACCTGAATTCATACCTCTTGTCTAGAGAAAGAAAAACTAATAGCAAATTATCTGGGAAGAATTCACCAGTTTTAAAAAGCTGGGGCAGGGGGCTTACAAAGAAGCCAGCATTAAACTGTCAGACACAAGCTGCAATCCATTAAGTAGCAGCAAGTAAATCCACACACAAATCTAGTCATTACTACTCAACATTAATCTGATAAAGACGAGACCAATGTATGGAATCCTGCACTATCTGGAGAGAGAGCCAATGCAAATAAAACAAAATGTATAAAATGAGCTCCTGTCCCCAGGAAACTGAAGCCAGCATTTTCTGATTATTAGATTATGCTCCACAAAATAGATTAATACTGTCCACAGGGGCACTTTTAACTACATTCTTACTCCCTGGTGTGGTGGTATATATTCTGTCTGCAAGAAGCTTCATGAGAGCTCAAGTAACTTAAGAAATAGAATGAGTTTAACTTTGATTCTGACAATGGAAAAAAGGCTGCCTCCTGTTTCAAAGTTGATGACGTATATATACTTACTCTCCCAAACAGATCACAGATTTAGGTGGGACCAGCAAATAAAATTGAAGGGAAAGATCTCTAGAAAATTGTACCTATTAAAAAGGAAACTGCTGTAGGGGATGGGCAAGCAAAGCTCTCCTCCAATCATACACAGAACTTCTAAGACAATCCCTGACTTCGAATCTGCACCAAAGTCAACAAATCAGAAACTGACTATCCTCTGCTCCCCAGATTGTCCTTTCCCTGAGTGGCATCTCTGAAGCACAAAAATTAATTCTGACTTAAAAAAAAAAAAAAGAAACACCTACAGCATCCAAAGTAGTCCCTAACTAGGTAACACATTATGAACCTATTAAATTAAGCTACCAGCTCATCCAAGATCTTTCTGAGTTGTAGTTGGGAGTAAATTCAGTGGACCTGAACAAACCAAGCACAAAGAAAGCATTGAATGAAATAATCACCCCAGGTGTAATGGGTCCCAAGAAAGACAAAAGAAACCCAAGGCAGAAATGGTCACCCTCTAGGGGATGAAGCATGCAAAAATCTCCATCTGTGGGTGGAATTAGCTGTCCATGCAAATTTACCAGAAGCAGTCTTTTCTGGAAGCAGTGGACAGATAGGATTAAGAGCTCTCCCACAGGGTATCAAGAAGCAATCAACCTAAAACATGGTCGATAAGGAATTACCAAGGAAGATGGCACACTGCTAATCCCAGCTACAAGGGAGGCTGATGCAGGAGGATCACCAGGTCTTAAAATTAAATAAATAAATAAATAAATAAATAAAGGATTGGGACTATAACTTGGCGGTAAACCTCCTCTGGGTTCAAATCCTAGTAGCACAAAAAGAAGAAACTATGTCAACCCAACAAGAACTTCCAATTCAGTCATGGTGAGAAGTCATGGACACACAAAATATGACTTAAACTACTTAGGAAACAGAAGTACAGGTGAAGAGGGGGAAGTCAAAACAGAACATGATGCTTTGGGAAGGTCCAGGAGAGATCAGTGGGATGACTTTGGACCCTGTAAAAATGTGCTAGCAGGAAGAGCTGTAGGAGGGGGTTAGGTAACTAAGGCAGATGGTGCACCTGATTCCCAAGATTAATTTTATACTGGATAGATTATGAAATGTGATTTTTTTAAGTCAACTTGTTAAGGTACAGTCCCCTGTTATTCAATCAAATGCTTATCTTAGTGTTACTAGGAAAGTATTTTGTAGATGTGATTAATGTCCCTAATCAGTTTAAGTAAGGGAGCTTATCCATGGTAATCAGGATGGGCCTGATTTGGGCAACCAGAAGACCTCAAGAGCAGAGCTGAGAATCCCCTGAAGAAGAAACTCTACTAATGGACAGCAGCTTCAGGTGCTGCCCACAAGTATCCAAATGATGGGATTGTCTAATAGCTTCCATAATCACATAAGCCAGTTCCTTGCAATAAGTCTCTTCATAGATATCTCGTACTATTGGTCTGTTTCTCTGTTTGAACCCTGACCAATATATGAGTTAAGTAGGATGCTCCTGTCCTACTGCAGAATGGCATGGCCTCTTCCAACACCAGGGATTTATTATGAAAGGCATCACAGTTCTTTCTAGCCAAATTAAAAGTTTGCATGCAAACACTATGCCACCTTAAGTGAAAACTATAAATAAGTAAACTGGGCATGTTGGCATACACCTCTAAGCCTTGGGAGACTGAGACAAGATGATTACAAGTTGGAGGCCAACCTGCACAATTTAGTAAGACCCTCAGCAACTTAGTAAGACCATGTCTCAAAATAAAAGGAACTAGGGGATACAGCTCAGTGGGTTCAATCCCCGGTACCCAAAAATTAAAAAATTAAAATTTTTTAAAAGTGTAAAAAAAAAAATTTTAGAATTGTCTCACCTATGAAGGGTGTACTAGAGCAACTAGGGGCAGCTGTTCTACTGTTGCTGTCCTCACTCCTAAGAGGTGAAAGGAGGAAAGATAAAAAGGAGGTATTCTCCTTGGCAATCAGGGGCCCACATCATGTCCTACTGTCGGGCTGGCAGGACTCCACTGGGCAGCCAGACCCACTTCTGCAGGCTTGATGCACGGATGTCCTGCCAACCAATTCACACCTGGACTGCTGCCAGTCCTGCTCCTACAGAAGCAACTGTGCTCATTACAAAAGCCAAGATCACCCACCATAGGCCTGCTGCCAGTCTTAAGTTTTGCCTTCCCAAGGCCATCCAAAGGAGAGGTGTAGGCATGGCCTCACTCTCATGTTTAGGGACCAGGAATCCTCATCTCTGATCTTGTCAACTTGCCTATCCCTACCTCTACCACCTTCTACCTGCTGCACCCATTTAGAGGTGCAGACCAGAACTGCTGATAAAGCATAAATACTGAGATCAACAGAATGCAGGAGCCACAGAGTCTTCTGAAGGATACTTTATCTCTCTGAATCCCTTTTTACTAGAGATACAGGAACTCATCCCATAGAGTTATATATGCAAAAAGGTATATTATTATGTCCTTGATACGCTTATAATGTTAATACACCATAATGCCAATACACTATAGTGCATACATATCTACATGCATGCCTACAATTAAGGGATTTTTTTTTCCCCCAGAACAGGAGATTGAACGAAGGGGTGCACTACCACTGAGTTACATCCCTACCCTTTTTCAAAAAATATTTTTAGTTGTTGATGGACACATACCTTTATTTTATTTTATTTTTATGTGGCACTGAGGATCGAACACAGTACTTCACTTGTGCTAGGCAAGTGCTCTACCATTGAGCTATAATACCAGCCCTTATTTTTTATTTTGAGACAGTCTCATTAAGTTATATGGGCTGGTATTAAACTTGCAATTCTCCTGCCTCAGCGTCCCAAGAAACTGGGATTACAGGTGTGCACCACTACACCCAGTTTTTCTGAAAGAATTCTTAAGAAAAGTGATTTAACCTAAGTAGTTAAAGTGAAATGGAAAAAACCATACAAATATCCCTTTTTCTGAAATGACAACTTTTATCACACCACTGACAAAATTGTTCAATAGCGTATAGGGCATCTGCCTTCTAAATATGCATACATGTCAGACTGCCTGAGATTGCAGATTCTAAGAAATTAGAGCCTGTCTAAAAGTCCAAATGTGTTCCTGATGGCAAAAAGCACAGACAAAGAACACTCCTGAGTGATCTGATATTGGGACAGGCCATCTAGAGAGTCTCTAATCTAATGCCTTCAACTTGTTTACAGATGAGAGAGGGAGAGCCCAACGGGGTTGAAAAAAGTGGCCAGGGATACTCAGTCAAAAACCTAGTGTCCCAGTCCTTTTTTTTTTTTATTTTGAGACAGGGTCTCACTAAGTTGCCCACACTGCCCTTGAACTTGCCTCAGCCTCCAGAGTCACTGGCATTACAGGCATGCACCACTATGCCTGGCTCAAACCTTCCTTTCCAAGGCTTTTTCTGGCTTCCATAGTCACATACAGTAACTTTATAGGCCATACCAAGTAAAAGTTTTCATGTACAGAAAGAATTCAGAGAATACAACCACTTTCAAACCATTGGAGAGGCAGGCAGGTTGATGATAAGGAGGCAGTTCTAAGAAGTGTGATTACAGACAGATGGTGCCGCTAGAAAATCTAGAGCTGCATTAAATAAGGCACCACAAAAAAATAGGGTTCCCAGGGTAAATCAGTGGCCTTATGATGCAGGACAATGAGAAGAGTCATGGCATGAGGGACCACCAGCCTGAACTGCAAGGCAGACAGGAACCTAGCTTGGATTTGGATCCAATCCTTCATTTCTCATAACTTTTCAATAACCACCATCATCCATGAACTGTCACCTTGGCAATGAGGCTCTGAGGACCACAGGATTGAAGACCCACAGAGATCAGCTTATGCAATTCCTGCCCCAACTCCTGTCAAGTTTGACTCATCATTCCTAACAAGGGGCAGTGTAGCTTCTCCACAACCACGAAGGAACATAACAGCATCCAAAGATCCCTACTCTGTTTTTGGCCAAGAACATCCTTCTTATATTTGGCAGCCATTGACCTCTCTTGTACATCATCAATCAGGAAAGCCTTTGACTACAGCAACTTTTTTGGCAACCAAGTCACATTGTTGACATTGCTGCCACTTGCTGTCATTAAGACCCTAAAAATTATTTTCACACATGCCAGTGAGCCAGGTCTCCACTACTTATACCCATCCTACTGGTTTTGAGACTAGAGAGCCAACAATCTTAGTGAAATAGATCATGCCTATGAGATGGAAGTTTTATTTTTGTTTGTTTGTTTTTTTGTTTTTAACCATCACAAGCTCTTCTCCAAAGTCAAAGGTGGTACTCCATGTCCCAGTCATGCCTGGGTCACAGGGGACTGAGACAGAGGATATAGGAAGCTTGCTGTACATCTATCCTCACTACAACTGGGCAACCCCTGCCTCTCCAATGGCTTCCATGTCCTCTCCTGTTCCCAAATACATGGTGCCAATTCCCACTACAGGATTTTAATTTCCACTTATTCCTTCTGTCTAGAATACTCAAGTTCTGCCTAACCTCAAAGGAACCTCCAACTGTCCCAGAAGCAGCACCCCAATCACACACCCCAGACACTTTGTGTCACATTACCCAGTATTATTTCCTTCAAACCACTCATCATTGCCTAAAAATATCTTGTTTTCTGTCTGCCTCACAGTTTTTTAAAGACAAGGAAGTTTATTTGTCTCATTGACAACTGTGCCTGAGACCACATTCCTGGCATGAAGTAATAGATGCTTGATAAATACCTGTTAGTTGAATGAACATCAGTGAATTCATGCCTGGAGCTCAGACTCTGGCATCAGACACTCCTAGATTCAAATCCTGGATCTGTTGTTTATCAGCACTGTGACCTTAGGAAAATATTTACTCTTACCCAAGGTCATACAGTTAATGCAATTTTAATATGCATACCACAGGATTTTTATGAGAATTGATTTTTATTTTTTGTGGTACAAGGGATTGAACCCAGGGGCACTCTACTATTAAACTTTCTTTTTGAAGCAGGCTCTAAGTTGCCAAGGCTGACCTCAAATTTATAATCCTCCTGCTTCAGCCTCCTGAATCATGGGGATTACAGATGTGTGCCACCTCATTAGGCAGAAAGTTTTAATACTGATAAAACTCACACATTTAGTACTTTAGAGCTTAGAAAGTGTTTCACATAAATGTAGCATCTCATTCATTCCTCTTCACCTGCTAGTATCAGTGATAGAGTAAGACTGTAATCAGGGTCTTCTGACTCCACACTTCTATCTCTACTTTGTCACACTGCCTCCTTCTTCTAGAAGAAGTTGAAAGTAGTAATGTGATATCCCTAGGTGACAGCAGCAGCCCCTTGTTGTATAGCATAGGTTGTCGCCACACTCAGCAGCATCATTGTCAAATGAGTAACAATTACTACTAATGTCAACTTAGAACTTACTATGAACCAGGCATGTTTGGAAAGTTGGGTCTTGTCCATCATTTTAAAATAGTAAAATATGCTAGGCATAGTGATGCACATCTGTAATCCTGATGTATCCTCACAGATTAGACAATGTTTTTGGCCAGGATACATCAGGAAGCTCATAAAGTCTGGTTGCCTCCCCTCTTGTGATTATTGCCTAGATCCATGGATTTGCTTAAGATTACAAAATGATAATGATTATCATTCCCCCTTCATCTCTTAGTCATAATACTTCTATAAAAAGAAACATCCCTTCATCAGCTCTTTAGTCATCCCAAAGGCACTGTTTATAAAATGCTTATTTCTTTCACTTTATCTACCAATTTTCAAAATAATGAGTTAATTTCCTTGCATCCTACAAAAGTGGCTTTTTTTCTTTAAATATCATTCTAAACTCATGTATTTAAAGCCAGACACAGGGGCACATCCTAGTGACTCAGGTGGGTTAGGCAGGAGGATTACAAGTTCCAGGTCAAACTGAGCAACTTAGAGACCCTGTCTCAAAATAAAAAATAAAAATGATTGAGGGTGTAGCTCAGTGGTAGAGTGCTTTTAGCATGTACAAGGCCCTGGGTTCAATTCCCAGTATTGGAAAATAAATAAGTTTGTGTGATATATTTTAATCCACAGCCATAAAGTAATGATGTCCCCATTTGGCCAGCAGAAGCCTCTCGGGTTTTTTCCTGAGTCCTTCAGCAACAGGACCCTGGAAGTCCTTAATGACTTCCCTGTTTGCTGGTGTGACAAGAAGCTTCAGGAACTTTTGTATTTTCTTCTGCCCCAGCCCTGAAAGCAATTACTTCCCCTAAGAGCCCTGGTTTCTTTTCTGGGGAAACCATCCTCAGTCACAAACCAAGCCCAAGGAACACTCACTGCTATGGCTCCAGAATTGTTTCTGAGCCTTGCCAGGGGACAAAGCTAGAATACGTTTGAAAAATAATAAAATGCCTCATGAGTTTCTATTGTGCATCCAGTCAAATTCAAGACTGCAGTCAAATTCAGGAATCATTGTCAGTGTTTCCTTCCTCCCGCCAATATAATTAGTTGTTTACTCTATCCCACAACATGTGGGAATCTTGGAAAAACAATACCAACACCAACACCAACAACGATAATTGAAACATAGTCTAGAATGTTCTCTGCAATTTTGGTATCCTTATGATATATCCACTGGGGACGTACAATCAAATCACTGTGTTTTGAAGCCAGTTAGCTGAGTCCTTTTCTGTTCCTGTCTGTGGGTCATGCCAATAAGCGCAATACAGTTAGATTTAGATTTCTCAGGGATTGCTTTTTACTTTTTAATTATGTCAAAATTTTTGATGTTTCCATGCCTAAACCAACAAAACAAGGTATATTCAGAGAAGGCTGTCTTATTTTTTCACTCCCACCTATTATCTCTTTAATCCGAAAGATAGCTTTCTTTATTATGGTTAATGGTTTATTCTTTCTTTTCTCAGAAACAAGCAAAATGTAAGCATTTTCTTCTTTCTTAGATATATTATATCCTGCCCTTTCACTTACTATCTCCTAGAGATCATATAGAACATATTACAGATATATTTCCTCTTTCTTTCCTTGCTTCCCTGCTTCCCTCCCTCTCCCCTCCCTACTTCCTTCCCTCCTTTTCTGGTGGTACTAGGGATTGAACTCAGGGTCTCACACATTGATAGGCAAGGGCTCTCCTAATGAGATCCATCATCATCCCTTCTTTTTATTTTATTTTGACACCGTTTCTCACTAAATTCCCAAGGTTGGCCTCAAGCTGGCAATTCTCTTGCCTCAGCCTCTCAAGTAGCAGGAATTACAAGTATTGCGTGACCACTCTCAGGTATGTTTGGTCTTTTGTTACATAAACAATGTGACAATGAATAGCAAAATACATACTTTTAAAAATATTTTTGCCAGTTAATCTTTGAAATAGGTTCCAAGATGTGAGACTGTGAGATCAAAGAATTAAGTGTATATGTAATTGCACTAGGTATTACCCATTCCCCCTCATACACACACAATATGCTGTTCTGCATTCACCCCAGAGCTTTGCCAACAGAGCAGGTGGTAAAACTTTTGGAATATTGCCAATCTGGTAAGTGAGAAATGCTATCTTCATATATAATCTACATTACTCTGAGTTAAGTTGAGCATCTTCTCATATGATTATGAGTCACCTGTGATAATAATTCATTTTCTAGATTTAAGTTCAAGGGCCTATTGTTGAACAGTCTAAGTAAGAGAGAATACAGACCTTTGGAACAGAGAAGATGGGAAGTATTCCAGGTGGCTGAGTGGTGAGAAAAGTTATGAACTACAAGCAAAGAACACTAGTCCCCAATAGTAAGAACAATTTAATCTTTTAAGACACCAGTGTTGCAACCAAAACTATAAGGCACCTACATATCAATCCAACAAAAGGTGCATATACTCTTAACTAAGAAATTACACAATTTCAGCTGGGCACACCTGAAATCCCAGCAACTCAAAAAGCTGAGGCAGGAAGACTACAAATTGAAGGTCAGCCTTAGCAACTTAGTAAGATCATATCTCAAAATAAAAAAGGGCTGGGGATTGTAGCATAGAGGTAGAGCATGCCTGGGTTCAACTGCCAATACTAAAACACATACATACATGCTGACATGGAATGAGGATTTTCTTTTGCTGCTGTCCCTGGAGCTATTTTGGCAGAAGCAGATGCCCTCCTACAGAAGATGCTGTAGAGGAAAGGACCATTAACGTCCCATTTACAATTAAATCTCTACTGCATAGTCTATGCTTAAAAGATACTTGACTGATGTTTTAAGCACATTAACTAATGGTGTCTTTAAATACTAGCAGTAGAAAATCGAACAAAAGAGAACCCAAATACCTCGTAACAATTAAGGATATTAATTTTTTTATTACCAGCAAAGATTAAACAGGATGAATAGGAAGACAGGACACAGCAAAAGAGAAAAAGCAATGCTAGCTACAGTAATCCAAGAAACTGTCTATAATGAATCCAAAGACTATTCCAATAAATTCCACAAATTTCTTTGAAGAGTGCTATACAGTTTACTTGTACTATTTAATTCTCACAATAATCCTGAGATGAATAGTTTATTCAATTCCATCAATTAAAAAAACTGAAGCTAAGGTTGGGGTGTAGCTAATGGTAGAGCACTTGCCTAGCAATGTATGAGACCCTGGGTTCCATCCAAAGAGGGAGTGGGGATGGAGGGAGAAAGGAAGGAGGAAGGAAACTGAAGTTGAAAAGGATTAAATGTCTTACCCAAAATCTTATGATCAATGTTAAGGCTGGTACTAAAACATAGGTCTCCAGACACTAAACTTCATCCTCTTTCTGAGGCATACGTAACTCGATTCACAGGACAAGGGGACCCTATTTACAGGTATGTTAATGGTCTAAAATAATCTACACAAAACTTGACAAGCAGATAAAAGACAATTTAAAATTCTAAATTACCCATCAAAGACTACATTCTTGCCCCATCTTTCAACTTTCTCTTCTAATGCCACATACCCATGTCTTTGTCAGTGTGGATTATTAAAAGGAATGTACTATAGATTTGGTGTCTTAAGCAACAGAAATTTTTTTTCTCACAGTTCTGAGATGTCAGCAATTTTATTTCTAGTGAAGCTCTCTTCCTAGCTTGTGGATGGATACCTTCTTGCTCTATCCTCAGAGATCCTCTTTCTGTGTCTTGTTTCATAAAGACACTAATTCCATTCATGAGGGCCCCACCCTCATGACCTAATTATGTCCCAAAGGTCCCAGGTCCTAATGCTATTACTGGTGATTAGGGCTTCAACATATGAATTTTTCAGGACATAAACATTCAGTCCTTAACACTCTATCTCTAAGTCACTAATCAATTCCCCACTAAGAAACTTGAAGAAGACTTGATGACCCAGCTCTGGAATTATTAGCATTTCCATGCACTGGACTCTGGAAAAAAAAATTGTAGTTCAGATTCACATTCACGACACAAAATCCCTGCTGAACCCCTGCAGTGGAACATAAACAAAGAGAGTTGCTACACAACAACCCCACAGACCCCTCTCCAGCAACTGGACCATGTTCCTGGTCTAGATGGCACATGGATTCCTGGGACTGAATTAAGATCTGGAATGGATGAGATACCTTGCCCATCCACACCCACACCCATACCTGAACAGCTGGACCACAGCTGGAAGAAGCCATTAACAGTATAGACGTCAAGGCTTGCATCCTCTCTGCTCAACCCTAAATTAGCTGTGTGATCTTAGACAAATCACAAAACTTATTTAATCCTGAGCTTCAAGCAGTGTAAAGTCAAAAAGAAAGGAGATGGCCTTTAGGTATCCAAGAATCTGCCACATGTCCACTTCCTGACCAGGTTTAGGATAGGCCTGGGACATGCTTGCAGACTCAGCTCAGACACTCAGCAGATATTTATTAAACCATCCATCCATCAACCAGACTGTGTTTATGGTTAGCCCTAACAAACATGATTAGGGGTTGGTTCTCTATATTGTTTCATAGGTTTTGTGGATTTAGGAAGAATAAATCAAGCGAGAGTTTACCAAGTCTGACTCTGCACACACCATCAACATTTAAATGAGACTAGTCTGCAAAACAAGTCAATATCATACTCCCCACCAGTCCACCTGCTGGCCCTGCTGGAAGATTAGAACCAATGGAATGATGTGTATGATAAAGAAAGATAAAGAGAACCAACCCTGCTTACGATGCCATAAAGACTGTCCTTCTGACAGTCAAGCCCATTTTTCTAGTTTTGTTTTTTGTTTCTTGTTTTTGTTTTTGAACCAAGGATTGAACCCAGGGGTACTTAACCACTGAACAACATCCTCAGCTCTTTTTATTTTTATTTTGAGATAGGATCTCACTAAGTTGTTTAGGGCCTCACTAAATAGCTAAGGCTGGCCTGGAACTTGAAATCCTCCTGCCTCAGCACCCCCAGAGTTGCTAGGATTACAAGTGTGTGCTACTTCACCTACCAGGATCCACCTTCTTGATTGCAATCATCAGAAACACAGGTCCTGATGGAAGAAAAATTATATTGTGATCCCCATTCATGTTGGCTAATTTTTTTTTACTGTTGCTTAATTTGTTTTTAGAATGTCCATAGGCTAGGCATGGTGGAAAACAATTGTAATCCCAGTGACTCAGTAGGTGCCAAGGCATTTGAGGTCAGCCTCAGCAACTTAGCAAGACCCTGTCTCAAAAAATAATTGAACAAAAAATAAATAAATAAACAAACAAACAAACAAATAAAAAGGGCCTGAGATGTAGTTCAGTGGTAAATTGCTCTTGGGTTCAATACCCAGTTCCAAAAACAAGAATGCCCATGGTATTTTTTTTCATCAATCTGATAGGGTGAGGGAGAAACAAAATGCCTAACATGTAACTACCTACACCCTCACCACCAAAATTACTGTCTGCACATTAAAAAGTACTGTATTCCCACATATATTGCATGGGTGATTCTGAAAAGTCTACAGGATATGCCAACATTGCATGATGCCATATCTACATCACATTATCTTTGCAGACAACACTGTCTTGTTCAAGCTTATATCCCTCAACCCAGCACGGTACCTGGCTTTTCACAATATTAAGTATTATCTGATTACATGAATGAAATTCTCATCTACAATCATCTTCTTATTTTAACACATCCCCACTTATCCTCTGGGGAGACATACTTTTATCAACTCCAGCTGTAGAAGGCAGCATGTAATATACCAGGGGCTCTGGAGTTCCTGTTCTACTAGCTTAGGAATGATATAAAATTTAGCAGCTAGGAGGTGTCATATGCTTGTAATCCCAGCAGTTCAGGAAGCTGAGTCTGAGGCAGGAGCATCGCAAGTTCAAAGACAGCCTCAGCAACTTAGCAAGGCCCCTAAGCAACTTAGCAACAACCTGTCTCAGAAAAAAAAAGGGGGGGAGGGGCTGGGGATGTGGCTCTGTGGTTAAGCTCCTCTGGCTTCAATCCCGGATACCAAAAACAATAAAACAAAATTTAGCAGCTAGGACTTAATTCTCCAATCTGTAAGTAGAAATAGCAAAAATTATCTCAAATGAAGGAACAGAAGATCAAATATAGTAATCAAAGTATTTGAGAAATTACAAAAGAAAATAGACTGGAATAGGGTGAGGAAAGCAAAAGTTGAGAAAGCAGCAGCTGAACACCTGCCTCTCCAAAGAGCCATTTTTCTCTGATGGCATTTAAATATACTTTTCCTACAGTCTTCCCTCATTTGATATCACTACCACAGAACTAAGGCAGAATATGCTTATGCTGGTAAGTGTAAGAAAAGAGGGATTAGTACTCAAATCCTCAAAGCCCATCCAGAAGGGCTTCCCATATGGCACCATCTTCTCAGGATTTATGGCATACGATTTAGTACTCAGCAATACATGGCTGATGACTTTGTTCACCTTTTCATGTATTAATCCCACTCTTCCAAACAGATTCACTCAATGTGTGTGTATTTTTTTAATTTACTTATGCATATCGTATTAGTTAGCTTTTCTTTGCTGTGACCAAAATATCCAACAAGAACAACTTAAAGGAGGAAAAGTTTATTTTAGACTCATGGTTTCAGAGGTTCTGACCATAGCCCGCTGGCTCCACCGCTCTACACCCAAACTGAGGCAAAACATCATGACTGATGGGTATGGCAGAGGAGCACCGCTTCCATATCATGGTGGCCAAGAAGCAGAGAAAGGAAGGGTTAGGAGCCAACAGGGAAGATAATCCCTTCCAGGGCAAGCCCTGGTGACTTACCTTCTAAGTCATACCACACCTGCCTACATTTACCATCCAGGCAGTCTATTCGAACTAGAACGGACTAGGTTACAGTTGTCATAATCTAATCATTTCACTTCCTGCATTAGCACAAGAGCTTTTGGGGAACACCTGATATCCAAACAATGATACATATATATTTTGTTTGTTTGTGGTACTGGGGATTAAACCCAGGATCTCACACAAGCACTTTACCATTGACCTACATCCCCAGCTCACTTGATACATATTTACTGAGCACGAAACATGTACCAGGCATTGGGTACACAAATGTGAATTAACCTTCCTCTTGGCCAAAGAAAGAAGACCATTAGGAGAGATTAGATGCTGAGATGCAAAAATGTCAATTCATTAAATCATCTGTCATGAACTATTATTCAATGAGAAATACTTCCCTTTCTTGGCAATGTTGACAAACACTGATCACTTGGTGAAGCGAAAAGTTCAGTGGGACTGACAAAGCCAGTTTTCAGGTTATGCTCTTGATTCTGCCATACGAGAGCTGTGACACTACTCATAAAATCCTCCCTTCTGCCCCTTAATTATTCTACACAAACACCAAATTACACATGCCTCTATTTTAAGAAAACCCACTAGCTGAAACATTGAACTTCTTAAAACAAGAGTAAATGCTCTTTAATTTACTCTGCAAAAGCTTTCTTCACTTTTTAATGCTCTGTTTACTCAATACTCAACAGGAAGGCTGGAAGCTGAGAGACTGGAATGAGGCAAGGAAGAGTCCTGGGTCAGGGGCAGTGCCCACCCTAACCTCTCCTTTCATCTCTCTGGATTTCAGTCCCCACTTCTACAAAAATAAGACAGTGGACTCAACCTAAATCTTAGAGGTGGTTTCAGAGATTCCCTCCAATTCCAATTCTCTGTGTTTCTCTATTTGATTCTTCCCACATAAAATGCAGGCCAGCCCCCTTTCCTAGAGAAGTCACCTCCAATTGCTTCCTGTCCACATATTGGTAGACAGATCATTTAGAGCAAACAGCCAGAACTCAACAGACGGTACAGAGCTTCCCATGTTCCTGAGCGGTGGAAAGTGCCATCTATTTTTGAAGTGTGGGAGGAGGGAACCTGTGATCTTCCTTCCCACTAATGCTCATCAACATGTGGCTCAAATATAAGTCCACATAAACAAAATTTATCCATTACTTGTCTCTTATGTTCTCAAATACCTTTTGCTGCTTCAAGGGAAAATAAATTTTTTTAAATCTCAGTCAATAATCTGTCATATTGTGGGGAAAATAAACACTATCCCAATTCTGGAAAATAGTGGTGATGGTGGCAGTGTATTTATTGGGTCTTCTGCAGTTCCTACAAATAATATTAATAATAATAATAATAATAATAATAATAAATGGAGCAACAAAATTAAGTAGTCATGGACAATAACAAAATTTGGTGACAAAGTATTCTCACAAGTCCCAAATTCCAAGCAGATGAGGACAAGTCACCAGTATGATGTTGGTGTCAATGTGGGATAAAAGAAAGGAAAGAAAGCTGGAGGTGTATGTAGCTCAGTGTCAGACTATTAGCTAGCATGTATCAAGTCCTGGGTTCAATCCCCATCACCACAAAAATAAATATATAAACAAACAACAATGGGAAACATGACGAACCTAAAAAAGGAAAATCTTAAAAGAGCTAACTGGGAGAACTAAGCTGCAACTGAAATTGTAAGGGCCACAGTGAGGGCTACAGTGCCAGCCCACGGAAGCTCTAGAACTGACTCACCAGGTCAGGAGACTATGCCAAGAGACAACAGGAAACAAAATCAAAACTGAGCCACCCAGGCAACAAAGACCAAAAAAAGAGAGAAAAGGTTCAGGAAGAAATGGGAGAGGGAATTTTTTAATCTATGTAAAAACATTTGAAAGGGGCTCTATGAAGGTAGAAAAGCTACCAAAGGAATGCTCCTTTTTAAACTTCAGGAAAACTAAATTTACATCATAAAAATGAACAGATAAGCCAGGCACAGAGGTGCAGGTCTGTATTCCCAGTAACTTGGGAGTCTGAGGCAGAAAAATCACAAATTAGAAACCAGACTGAACAATTTAGGGAGACCCTGACTCAAAATAAAATTAAAATGTCTGGGGCTATAACTCAATGATAGAACACTTGCTTAGCAAGTGCAAAGCCCTGAGTTCAATCCTCAGTATGGCAAAAAGGAAAAAAAAAAAGAAAATTAACAGTAATAAATTAACAAGTAACAAATTCATAAACATTTCTATCAGAAAAAGAGAGAATAAGGGGCGAAATAACAACCCTAAACATACATAACAATGAAAGCATGCCAAAAAGATACATTTTTAAAAGCAGATAAAATACAGCATATTTCAAAATAAGTATTTTACACATGCAAGGCACGAAAGAATCACATAAATTAGAATCTGAAAATTTCAGAAATGAAGTGACAGAGCTTAAGCAAGAACTAGAAGGAAAGGAAATTATTTTAGATATGAAAATTAAGGGCTGGGGGAGTAGCTTAGTGGTAGAGAATTTATAAGGCTTTGGGTTCAATCCCCAGTGTTGCAAAAAATGAAAAGGAAATAAAGATTAAACAAGAAGTAAGACAAGAAAAAAAAAAAAAAAAAAAAACTAACAAATGCCTGAAACTTAGGGAATCTTTTAAAATGAAAAAGAAATCTAGAAAATGATGAAAAGGGATTTGAAAGTGATAGATTTGAGGATAAGCAAAGAAGAGCCAATATATGGATAAGAGAGATTCCTGAAGAACAAAACTGAAGGAAATTTTTAAAATAATAATTTGTAAAAAATTGACTGAAAAATAAAATGATTTGAAGCCAGGCATGATGATGCATGCCTATAATCCCAGCAATTCAGAGGTTGAAGCATGAAGATTGCAAGTTCAAAGCCAGCCTCAGCGACTTAGCAAGACTGTCTTAAAAGAGCTGGGAATGTAGCTCAGTGATAAAGCACCTCTGGTTTCAATTCCTGGTATTTAAAAAAAAAAAAGATCTGAACCCTCATCTTAAAAGAGTATACTGTATATCTGCAAATTCAGACTTGTACCAACCATATCAAGATACATTCCAGTAGAATTATTGGACTTCAAAAAGAAATGTGATTTGGGCACCCGAGTTTTTGAAAGTACATAGATTATAAGGAAAAGAAAAATTAAATCATGAAATTTACAGTAAGCTTTATGCCAGAAGAAGAGGGAGCAACATTTAAGACAAAAAAAGTGTTAACCAAGGATTTTATAAACAACATATTTGAACCTTCACATACAAAAAGTAGAGATAAAAGTTTACCTATATAAACACAAAATTTTTTTGAGAGGAATGAATACTGTTCCTATGAACCCTTCCTATGGATAGTAGGGAAGAACTCTGGATGGCTAAAATGACTATAGACATGAATTTAAGTTCTGGTTTTAAGTATTAAATATGTAGTTACTGAAGAGAACAGACTAAGTGAGGGTTAAAAGGGAGAAATTTCAATGTGTTATAGCTCCATGATTGCATCAATTACTATGGCTACTATAACGAATTACAGCAAAGGTGAAATTTATTTTTTCACAGTTGTGAAGATCATAAGTCCAAAATCAAGGTGTTGGCGGGATGTACCACCTCTGAAGGCTCTAAGGAAGAATCCATTACTTTCCTCTTCCTGCTGCTAAAGGCTGCCAGACATTCTTGGCTTGTAGCTGCATCACCCTAATCTCTGCCTCCATGGTTACACTGTCTCTTTCTATGTGTATTCTCCCTGTGCTTCCTTCTTGTAATGACAATTGTGATTCAAGGCTCACCCAGATAATCCAGGATAATTTCCCCTTCTCAAGATGCCTAACATAATCACATATGCAAAGCTTTTGCCATATAAAGTATAGTTCAATTCACGTGTTCCAGAGAATAAGCCATGGACACTTTTTCAGGGGTGATTATTCAGCCTACCATAACAAAACAGTGCATTAATCAGCTTTCCACTACCATACACCTGAGATAATCAACATATAAACAGAAAAGGCTTATTCTGGATCATAGTTTCAGAAGTTTCAGTCTATGGTTCATTAGCCTGTTGCTTTTGGGCTTATGACAAGGCAGAATATCATGGCAGGAGCATATATTGGAGCAAAACTGCTCACCGCATGGTCAGGATGCGAAAACCAGAGGAGAACAAGACCAGGATCCCACAGTCCCCTTCAAGGACAAGCCCCCAGTGATCCAAAGCATCCCACTAAGCGTCACCTCTTAAAGGTCCACAACCTCCCAACAGCCTTACTCTAGGGAACAAGCCTTTAATACATGGGCCTTTGGGGGATATTCTTGATTCAAAATACAGCATATAGCATAACTATTTATTCAAAATGATGGAAGAGACAGGTGATATATGCAGAAAAAAGTTTTTTTGCTGTTTTTAGTAATCATAATTTATGCTGGTATTAATAGTATTGCTCTGAGAATGCAGATTACTTATTGTAGGAGGAAGCATAAAATTAATTATTGGATATTTGATTCTGTCATTCCCTATATACTTAAAAAAGAGAATTTTGGTGTGTAAAAAAGAACAGGATAAACTATTAAAGAATATGAACTTCTAGTCTCAAAATCTACTTGGAAATACTGGCATAAACTCACAAATGCATTTATATCTATTAACTTCATTCTCACTCTTCTCCATCTATGCAGTTTCCCCAGTTCTATCCATAAAAAAAGACCTAGGAACAATGGCCAATCCAGTAAAAATCAGTACCCATATGGTGATTCTGAAATAACTATTTTGCATTATAAAATATCAAGTCTTCCTGGAGAAATGGTTGACTCCAGGTCTGAGGGAAAAATAAATAAATACACACACACACACACACACACACACACACACACACACACACACAGAGTATAAGAAAAGGGAAGGGAAGGAGAGCAGCAAGAGACAAAGAAGAGGGAACATAGAAAGGGAGAGAAAACATTCCAGGCCCCAAAAACATGTCAGTAATGAAAGGCATATGTAAGGCCCTGGGTTTGATCCCCAACACCAAAACTTTTTTTTTTTTTTTAAAGTAAAGAAAGAAGATATCACAGGAAGGAGGAGATGTTGATCAGCTTTGGACACACACACACACACACAATACATGGAGGCAACCACTGGTAAGTATCCCATTAAAATTTTTTCAGAGGGAAGAGTTTTGACCTACAGACTTTGATTATTCTGATTCCAGTGGGGAAACCATCACCATTGCATGGGTGATGTCCCTCTGGCCTGCTGCCATTAAACGTTTCCAAACAACCTTCTTTTCCTTTTTCTTTTTCAGTACTAGGGACTAAACCCAGGGGTGCTATACCACTAAACTACATCCCCAGACCTTTTTATTTTTTAAGATAGGGTCTCACTAAGTTGCCTAGGCTAGCCTTGAACTTGTAACCCTCCTGCCTCGACCTCCTGGTTGCTGGGATTACAGGAACGCAGCACCATGCCCAGCTCCCAGAGGATCTTTTAATAAAGATCTGTTCCCCTCCTAACCATCTTTCTTTTACCCTCAGGGAGATAACTGATGGTTTTACATCCACAACTATATCCAGTAACTCATTCAATTACACACCTCATTATAAACCCATAAAAAAGCATTTTGGTCTAAAGTCAGGTACCTGAACAACCTGGGTCTCTCCATAAAGGTACCTATCCAGTGTGTACACCAGTTTTCTAAGTGCACACTGCAATCACCCGGAAAGTTTTGAAATTATAATTGTTGGTGGGACCTCAGGCCAGACATATGAAATAAGAATCCCTAAGGGGCAATGGATATCCATATTTTTTAAGTTCCCCAGATGACCCTCAGGTACAGCTAGGTTGCAAATACTATTACACAAGATTTGGTTTCTAAAGCAAGATTAAGTGCAAGCCTTTGAACGGTTGGCAACAACCATTACCCAAGACCCTTGCTCCTGGAGCTGTCAAGTACACATAGGCCTCTTCCTGCTTTAATTTCTCAGAATCCAAGATCATAGCTCAGTCTTTTTCCTTCTGTGCTTTTCTGCAAAATTTGACCCTACTGAGTTCTGCTGCTTTTCAATGCTCTTATCTTTCGACTGAAATAGGACAAAATCGATGACTAAAAGATTTTTTTTTCATGGAGCAGCAAAAGGTATAAATATTTAATAACACAAGACAAGTAATGAATAAATTTTGCTTACATGTACTTATATTCGAGCCACATGTTGATGAACAGCTAAGGGAAAATCACAAGTTCCCTCCTCTCACACCTCAAAGAGAGGGGGCACTTTCCATAGTTCAGGAACACATGGAGCTCAGTGCCGTCTTGCTAGGTTCTGGCTGTTTGCTCTAGCTGATCTTTCAACAAGTATGTAGGCAGGAAGTAATTGGGAAGTGACTTCTCTGGGGAAGAGAGCTGGCCTGCAGGGAAGAATCAAACAGAAACACAGAATTGGAGTTGGGAGGCTCATCTCCAAGATTGAGCCTCTGAGGTGGATACTGTGGTGCACATTTGTAATCCAACAACTCTGAAGGCTGAGGCAGGAATATCACAAGTTTGAGGATAGCCTCAGCATGTAGCAAGACCCTATCTCAAAGTAAAAAGGGCTGGAGGTATAGTCCAATGGTAGAGTGCTCACCTAACATGTGCAAAGCCCTGGGTTCAATCCCCAGCCCTGGAAAAAAAAAAAAAAATTAGTTTCTGAGTCAACTCTGTCCTTTTGCAGAAGAAGGGACTGAAGTACAGAGATGAAAGGCTGCTGATGCAACAAAGGGTGGGATAGGGACTGCAGTCAGTCTAGAACTCTCCCATGTCCCATTCCAGTCCCTCACCCACAGCCACCCTGATGATAAAGACCAACTAAATAATTATGAAGTGAAAAGAGAGTAAATTGGAATGGAGGTTTGGGGGTGTGGCTATATCCCTCCCACATGGCATATCCAGTACATCAAGACTTCTCCCTTAGAGAAGGTGAGTCAGCAATAACACATGTGTGCTTCAGACATATTTTTAATGAAAAACAACTGTAAGTTATTGCTGGAAAGATGAAATAATCACTAACAGGCATCACTTCATAAGATGCTTGACATACATAGGGGCCTAAAGATGTCAGCCACACTCTAACAAACCAAACACTTGCTGAATTCCAGTCATGCCTACATGTCTTTGCTGAGTAGTTACTATGCACCAACATTACAGAAAATACAAAAGTTCAACCACATTTTTTTTTCAGTACAGAGAATTAAACTCAGGCCTTCATACATGCTAGGTAAGTGTTCTACCACTGAGTTACATCTCCAGTCCTTCAACCTCCTTTTATGAGGCCTATGATACACAACTAACTCTAAGACTATAAACCAAATGCTGCATTCCCAATTCAAGAAAGAATGTATAGTTGGGAGATGGGGATAAACTAGAATTTGATGAGCAAAACCTCATGAGTCTAGAGGTGGTGAACCCATCATCCCAAGCCTACAAGTTCAAAGCCAGCTTCAGAACACAAATTAGTTCACCTTCAATAAAATAAAATGAGACCCACACCACTAAAATCTTTATCATCTTGCCAAGGGGATGCCTGGGAGAGAAGAGTCATTAAAAATATTCTCTCCACAGACCTATTTTGTAAAATGTAACCTACATGCCTTGGATTATAATTGGGCTAGACAGAGGAAGCAGAATTATTACACAGCATAAAAACCATGCTGGGAATCCCATTGCAGGAAAGGCACCCAGGTAATGTGGTAAGAAGTGAAGATAATGTATACTCAATGACATCAACTTCATTTATTCTTTTGCTCATTTACCATCAACAGCACACCTAAAGTATGTCAGGCAGTATACTATGCACTAAAAATTCAAAAGTGAATTAGATATGGTGCTTGTTTGAGGACCTTGCAGGCCACAGGGAACTACTCAGGGTGAGGTAGGGTGTAAAAGCCAATAACTGACACATTACAGGGAAGTATTAAAAAGTCTAGGGATGCTGGACTTAGTGGCACACACCTACAGTCCCAGTTACTTGAGTGGTTGAAGCAGGAGGATGACAAGTTCAAGACCAACTTAGTGACACGGCTCAAAATTTTAAAAGTTTAAAAATAGGGCTGGGGATGTAGTTCAGTGGTAGAGCACTTGCATAGCATGTTCAGAATTCTTTGGAAAGAAAGAAAGAAAAAGAGAGAAAGAAAGAAAAAAAAAAGAGAGGAAGGATGAAATACTCTATATATGTCCATTAAGTCTATATCATTGATCGTATTATTTAATTCTATAGTTTCTTTGTTCAGTTTTTGTTTGGAGGATCTATTCAGTGGTGAGAGAATGGAGGAACTTTATGTAGAGGAAATTGGAGGAGGGGGTTTGAAAGATGGTGGAATGAGACAGACATCATTACCCTATGTACATACATATATCATTACACAAATGGTATGAATCTACATCATGCACAACCATAGAAATGAAAAGTTGTACTCCATTTGTGTACAATGAATCAAAATGCAGTCTGTAAAAAATAAAAAATAATAATAATAAAAGAAAGAAAGAAGGGAGGGAGGTGGGAGGAAAGAAAGAAAGTCAGCCTGCCTGCCTAGGAAAACAAAAGAAGTTGCTATCTAAATCCTAAATAATCTCATTAGCTTCAGAAACCTATTATGGATTTGCCAACCAGTTACTTATAGAATCCCTGCCTGATGTTTTCATATTTCAGAGATTTCCACTTACAAGAAAAGAGTAGGAGGAAGGAAGGGACTTCCCAATCCTAGCTAGCTAAAGCTATGATCCACCTAAAGTCTATTCTTCTACAGGTTTCACTGGCATCCCACTCAGCCCTTTTGTCAAAGAGGGGTTCATAGAAACACAATTTCATCTCATCATTGTAGCCACGCAGACCTTAAATTGCCAAATCTCAACAGTCTGATAATATGCATGTTTAACTATGAGACTGTGTAAGCTATCAAGACTGCTCTCAAGAACCACAGCCTTTGGGACTAGAGGCTGCTGTGTTTCTCCTTTGCTAGCAAAGCAATAAATCATCTTTTTCCTTTTTCTCAAAGCTATGTCCTCATTATTGGATTGACACTGGGGACAAGGACTGAGGTTTTGGAAAATTTGGCATCCCAGATGGGACCCTGCTCCAGCTTTCTTGGGCAGGTATGGCACTCCAAGTGACTCCCACTTCCATGCTAAGGATACAAGGTGGCTGGTAAGTTTGTTGAGAGTTGACCACTGGAGAAGGAGACATTGTGAGTTTGCTTTGGACCAAACCAGAGGAGCTATTCCTGTGAATAAAGGGAGGGATTGAGGGACCTCCCCAGCAGCTGCCAAAGTCCTTTTTGCTTCAGGGAACTCCTGCCTTCTCTCCCCAAACTGCACAAGTTGCTCCATCAGTTGCTCTACTTTGAGAAAAAGGAAACTGAACTCAGGAAAGTTGAGACAACCTTGGCCATTTGGAATTGGAACTTAAATGCATTTTTGGAAGATAATAAAGAGAGCCTGATTTGTTTAAAGGTGACACTGTAAAACATTTACACTGCCACTTTTTCCACAAAAGGCAAGTTAAAAGCCTCTTAACCTTCCTTTGATTCATGTTTCAGATATGTTGTATTGTGTTATTTGTGAAGAGCCCAACCTTACCTGAGATAAGGCTCTGCCTTCCCACCTTACTGCATGTTAAAATGCCTCCAAAAGAGGCTAGACTTCAGCTCATTTAAAGTTGTGTTGAAAAATTGATGTTTGTTGTAAAGATTACTGTAATCTCAAACACGGAATACAATATATAATTAAGTAAAGGTTCAAGATTATAAAAGTCATTTTTCTTGGTTCATAGCTATTACACAAACTGAATGTTTCTGCTCTGCTGCTGATTTCATTTTGTATTTTCTTTGTAAACTTTTGCCCATTAGGGTTTTACAGAAGTACTGCTTCTAGTTTTAGTTCAGTTTGCTTTTATTTTTTATTTGGGGGGGGGGTGCTGGGAATTGAACCCAGGGCCTTGTGCTTACAAGGCAAGCACTCTACCGACTGAGCTATCTCCCCAGCCCCTGAAGTACTGCTTCTAAACAACAATATGTGGGTTAATTTGAGATAATAAGCCATCACCTACAGGAGAGATAGTATCAAATGCTGACTTCCAGTACCAATACTAACCCCCATTAAATGAAAGGGGTATCTGTAAAATTATAGATATTGAAGTTATAACCTATTATTCCCTCTTTAAGACTGGTGAAACTGGGTGGCTGGGTGTTTAAAACCAAAAACTTGGAGACCAAGTCAAGGAAAAAGCAACCAACATTTTGGTCCCTGCCCTCTAACATCAGCCAAGATGCTGAAAAGGAGAGGTATCTCTCTGGAACTTGCAACTCTGATGAGTCACCCAATCTGCTGATCAGGGAGATCGAGAGGACCCCAGGGAACATGAAGCCAACCAGTGCACATTCTGTAAAGAGGAGGGTCATTGAGATGGAAATGTCCCTAATGCTTTCAAGAGAAGCTAGGGGGGGATTCAAGATGGCGGACTAGAGGGTGGCTGCGTTTCGTGTTGCTCCAGGACTCAGGACGCAAGAAGAGGAGATATAGAGAGCCTTGGGACCAACTCAAACCAGCCGGGCGAGAATCTCCCACTGGGCAGACGTCCCGGACGGGGCAGGAGCCCTGGACGGGGCGGTAGCCCCAAAAGCAGGGATCTTTGCAAAGTAGAACGGCCGCGAGGCGCCCCTCCCCCTGCCGGAGCAGTGATCACAGACAGCTGGGAGCATTGAAGAGGGGGCTGCCCAGAGGAGAAGGAGAAATACGGGCTCGGCACGTCGCTTGGAATTGGATCAGCTGCGCCAGGGCTCCGGGCGGCTATCCGGAGGAGCAGCGTGGGTTCAGGACTCAAGAAAAGGAGATATTGAGAGACTTGGGACCAACTCAAAGTAGCCGGGTGAGTGTTTCCCACTGGGCAGGCGGACGGGGCGGTAGCCCCCGGACAGGGCGGTAACCCCAAAAGCAGGGATCGTTGCAAAGTAGAACTGCCGGCGAGGCGCCCCTCCCCCCGCCGGAGCAGTGACCGCAGACAGCTGGGAGCATTGGAGAGGTGGCTGTTCACCACAGCGCTTAGACTCGGCGCAACCCACCCGCACTCTGGGAGGCTGCCCAAAGGAGAAGGTGCTTGGTGAGCTGTTTGGACTGAACGTGACCACCCCTGAACACAGGGGGCTGCCCAGAGGAGAAGGAGAAATACGGGCTCGGCACGTCACTTGGAATTGGAACAGCTGCGCCAGGGCTCTGGGCGGCTATCCGGTGGAACAGCGTGGTGAGTGGTTTGGTCCCAGAGCATCCGCTCCTGAACATAGGGGGTTGTCTGGAGAAGGAGGAGGAGCGCGGCGGGGTGCTTGGGCTCGAAGTGACTGCACCAGGGCTACGGGAGGCAGTCGGGACAAGAAGGTGCACAGTGAGTTCTTGGGACTCGTGACGCACCAGATCTCTGGGTAACTGCCTGGTGGAGAAAGTGGTGCGTGGTGGGTCACTTGGTCTTAGAGCGACCGCACGGAACAACAGGTGGCTGCCGGAGGAAAAGGCGTGTGGCGGGTCACTGGGACTCGGAGCGATTGTAAGGGGCTCCAGGTGGCTGCTCAGAGGAGGGGCCGCATAGCCAGGTGAAAAGTGCAGAGCAGGGTCCTAGACGGCTTCTTGGTGGAAGGGCCCCACAGACAAACTGAGGGGCGGAGCGAAGGCTCCAGGACTGCAGGCAGCTTCTCTGAGGAGAGGCAGCCGAAGGAGATTCGTTTGTGAAGGGTGAGGCTTCCAGGCCCAGGAGGTAGGTCCGGGTCCCTGGGATCATTGCAGAAGAAGGCTGCCCAGCCCAGGCGGTAGTTGTGAATTGAACGGAACCTCTGGGAGGAAAACCGACCAGCGAGACCTCCCCACCAGGTGACTCCTCCCTGTTGGGTGAGGTTCTCCCAAAAGGACCGTAAAATCAGAGACACAGGCCCAAACTGGTCTTGCATCAGCCCACAACCTACTTCCCTTCTGGATGACCATTCATCAGCAAGTGAAGGTACCTCTGCCCACTAGCAGGGAATATACACCACCAGAAGGCCACCACCCCTAGGGAGTCAGCTCCCTTGTGGAGCACTGCATTATCAACTTCCTCCAAGATTTCAGGCTACTGAAGACTAAGAGGGGATATAATAGAAATCTTCAGGGATATTATAAGACAATAGAGGAAATCTGCAATATCACAGCGGTCAACTGATACCTGAACAATATGAGAAAACAAGGAAAGAAAATGCTGCAAACAAATCTAGATGTTACATCAATGAAACCCAACGACAGCATGGCAGAAGAAATGACAGAAAGGGAGTTCAGAATGTACATAATTAAAATGCTCAGGGAAGCAAATGACGAGATGCAAGAGCAAATGCAGGCACTGAATGATCGCACCAATCGACAGTTAAAAGAGCAAATACAGGAAGCAAAAGATCACTTCAATAAAGAGTTAGAGATATTGAAAAAAAACCAAACAGAAATCCTTGAAATGAAGGAAACAATAAACCAAATTAAGAACTCCATAGAAAGCATAACCAATAGAATAGAACACCTGGAAGACAGAACATCAGACATTGAAGATAAAATATTTAACCTTGAAAACAAAGTTGAACAAACAGAGAAGATGGTAAGAAATCATGAACAGAATCTCCAAGAACTATGGGATATCATGAAGAGACCAAATTTGAGAATTATTGGAATTGAGGAAGGCTTAGAGAAACAGACCAAAGGAATGAACAATCTATTCAATGAAATACTATCAGAAAATTTCCCAAATCTGAAGAATGAAATGGAAGATCAAGTACAAGAGGCTTATAGGACTCCAAATATACAAAATTACAACAGACCCACACCAAGGCACATTATAATGAAAATGCCCAACATACAAAATAAAGACAGAATTTTAAAGGCCGCAAGAGAGAGGAATCAAATTACATTCAGGGGGAAACCAATACGGATATCAGCAGATTTTTCAATCCAGACCCTAAAAGCTAGAAGGGCCTGGAACAACATTTTTCAAGCCCTGAAAGAAAATGGATGCCAACCAAGAATCTTATACCCAGCAAAACTTACCTTCAAATTTGATGATGAAATAAAATCCTTCCATGATAAACAAAAGCTAAAAGAATTTACAAAAAGAAAGCCAGCATTACAGAACATTCTCAGCAAAATATTCCATGAGGAAGAGATGAAAAACAAAGAAACAAATCAGCAATGGGAGGAACCATCCTAAAGGAATTGTCAAATAAAGGAAGAACCAAGTCGTCTCAAAATAAATAAATAAATAAATAAATAAATAAATAAATAAATAAAATGAACCAAATGACCGGGAATACTAATCATATCTCAATAATAACCCTGAATATTAATGGCCTGAACTCATCAATCAAAAGACATAGACTGGCAGATTGGATTAAAAAGAAAGATCCAACAATATGTTGCCTGCAAGAGACTCACCTCGTAGAAAGAGATACACATAGACTAAAGGTGAAAGGATGGGGGAAAACATATCATGCACATGGACTCAGCAAAAAAGCTGGGGTATCCATCCTCATTACAGATAAGGTGGACTTCAAGTCAAAACTAGTCAAAAGGGATAAAGAAGGACATTACATACTGCTTAAGGGAACCATAAATCAGCAAGACATAACAATCATAAACATCTATGCCCCAAACAGTGGCTCATCCATGTATGTCAAACAAATCCTTCTCAATTTCAGAAACCAAATAGACCATAACACAATAATACTAGGTGATTTTAACACGCCTCTCTCACCACTGGACAGATCTTCCAAACAAAAATTGAACAAAGAAACCATAGATCTCAATAACACAATCAATAATTTAGACTTAACAGACATTTATAGAATATACCATCCAACCAAGAGCGAATACACTTTCTTCTCAGCAGCACATGGATCCTTCTCTAAAATAGACCATATATTATGCCACAAAGCTAATGTAAGCAAATACAAGAAGATAGAGACACTACCTTGTATTCTATCAGATCATAATGGTTTGAAGTTAGAAATAAATGAAAGAGTAAAAAACAGAAGCTACTCCAACACCTGGAGATTAAACAATATGCTATTACATGATGAATGGATAACAGAAGATATTAGGAAGGAAATTAAAAAATTCCTAGAGGTAAATGAGAACAAAGAAACATCATATCAAAATCTTTGGGACACTATGAAAGCAGTACTTAGAGGAAAATTTATTTCATGGAGCGCATTCAATAAAAGAAGTAAAAATCAACAAATAAACAACCTAACACTTCAGCTCAAAGCCCTAGAAAAAGAAGAACAGACCAACACCAAAAGTAGTAGAAGACAGGAAATAGTTAAACTCAGAGCTGAAATCAACGAAATTGAAACAAAAGAAACTATACAAAAAATTGACAAAATAAATAGTTGGTTCTTTGAAAAAATAAACAAAATTGATAAACCCTTAGCCACTCTAACAAAGAGAAGACGAGAGAAAACCCAAATAACCAAAATTCGGAATGAACAAGGAAATATCACAACAGACACGATTGAAATACAAAACATAATTAGAAGCTATTTTGAAAATCTATATTCTAACCAAATACAAAATTTCGAAGACATCAACAGGTTTCTAGAGACATATGAATTGCCTAAATTGAGCGAGGAGGACATACAAAATTTAAATAGATCAATTTCAAGTAATGAAGTAGAAGAGGTCATCAAAAGCCTACCAACAAAGAAAAGTCCAGGACCAGACGGGTTCTCAGCTGAGTTCTACAAAATCTTTAAAGAAGAGCTCATTCCAATACTTCTCAAAGTATTCCATGAAATAGAAGAGGAGGGTACCCTCCCAAACTCATTCTATGAAACCAATATTACCTTGATACCCAAGCCAGACAGAGATAAATCGAGGAAAGAAAATTTCAGACCAATATCATTAATGAACATTGACGCAAAAATTCTCAATAAAATTTTAGCAAATCGCATACAAAAATATATTAAAAAGATAGTGCACCACGATCAAGTGGGTTTTATCCCAGGGATGCAAGGTTGGTTCAACATCCGGAAATCAATAAATGTAATTCACCATATCAATAGACTTAAAGTCAAGAACCACATGATTATTTCAATAGATGCAGAAAAAGCATTTGATAAAATACAACACCCCTTCATGCTCAAAACACTAGAAAAAATAGGGATAGTGGGAACATTCCTTAACATTGTAAAGGCCATCTATGCTAAGCCCATGGCTAATATCATTCTAAACGGTGAAAAACTGAAAGCATTCCCCCTAAAAACTGGAACAAGACAGGGATGCCCTCTTTCACCACTCCTATTCAATATCGTTCTTGAGACTCTAGCCAGAGCAATTAGACAGACCAAGGAAATTAAAGGAATACGAATAGGAAAGAAGAACTCAAACTATCCCTATTTGCGGATGATATGATTATATACTTAGAGGAACCAGGAAATTCCACCAGAAAACTGTTAGAACTCATAAGTGAATTCAGTAAAGTGGCAGGTTACAAGATCAATGCTCATAAATCCAATGCATTTTTATACATAAGTGAGGAATCCTGAGAAAGAGAAATTATGAAAACCACCCCATTCACCATAGCATCGAAAAAAATAAAATACTTGGGAATCAATCTCACAAAAGAAGTAAAAGACCTCTACAATGAGAACTACAGAACACTAAAGAAAGAAATCGAAGAAAACCTTAGAAGATGGAAAGATCTCCCATGTTCTTGGATAGGCCGAATTAATATTGTCAAAATGGCCATACTTCCAAAAGTGCTATACAGATTCAATGCAATCCCAATTAAAATTCCAATGACGTACCTTACAGAAATAGAGCAAGCAATCATGAAATTCATCTGGAAGAATAAGAAACCCAGAATAGCTAAAGCAATCCTTAGCAGGAAGAGTGAAACAGGGGGTATTGCAATACCAGATCTTCAACTCTACTACAAAGCAATAGTAACAAAGACGGCATGGTACTGGTACCAAAATAGACAGGTAGATCAATGGTACAGAATAGAGGACACGGACACAAACCCAAATAAATACAACTTTCTAATACTAGACAAAGGGGCCAAAAATATGCAATGGAAAAAAGATAGCCTCTTCAACAAATGGTGCTGGGAGAATTGGAAATCCATATGCAACAGAATGAAACTAAACCCATATCTCTCACCCTGCACAAAACTCAACTCAAAATGGATTAAGGACCTTGGAATCAGACCAGAGACTCTGCAGATTATAGAAGAAAAAGTAGGTCCCGATCTTCAACATGTCGGGCTAGGACCAGACTTCCTCAACAGGACTCCCATAGCACAAGAAATAAAAGCAAGAATCAATAACTGGGATAGATTCAAACTAAAAAGCTTTCTCTCAGCAAAGGAAACTATCAGTAATGTGAAGAAAGAGCCTACAGAGTGGGAGAATATCTTTGCCAATCATACTTCAGATAGAGCACTAATCTCCAGAATCTATAAAGAACTCAAAAAACTCTACATCAAGAATACAAATAATCCAATCGACAAATGGGCTAAGGAAATGAACAGACACTTCACAGAAGAAGATGTACAAACAATCAATAAACATATGAAAAAATGTTCAACATCTCTAGTAATAAGAGAAATGCAAATCAAAACCACCCTAAGATTCCATCTCACCCCAATTAGAATGGCGATTATCAAAAATACAAGCAACAGGTGTTGGCGAGGATGTGGGGAGAAAGGTACACTCATACATTGCTGGTGGGGCTGCAAATTAGTGCAGCCACTCTGGAAAGCAGTGTGGAGATTCCTTAGAAAACTTGGAATGGACCCTCCATTTGACCCAGCTATCCCACTCCTTGGCCTATACCCAAAGGATCTAAAATCAGCATACTACAGAGATACAGCCACATCAATGTTCATAGCTGCTCAATTCACAATAGCCAGACTATGGAACCAACCTAGATGCCCTTCAATTGACGAGTGGATAAAGAAACTGTGGTATATATACACAATGGAATATTACTTAGCCATAAAGAATGACAAAATTATGGCATTTGCAGGCAAATGGATGAAATTGGAGAATATCATGCTAAGTGAGATAAGCCAATCTCAAAAAGACAAGGGACGAATGATATCGCTAATAAGTGGAGGATGACACATAATGGGGGGGAGGGAAGGGTTAGTGTTAGGGTTAGAGTTAGGGTTAGGGAGGGGGGCAAGTATGGAGGAAGAAAGTACTGTATAGAGGGTAAGGAGGGATGGGAGGGGTGGGGGGAAGGGGAAAAAATAACAATGAATCAAACAACATTATTGTATGTGGATTTATGATTACACAAATGGTATGCCTTTGCGCCATGTACAAAGAGAGAGACAACATGTATCCCATTTGTTTACAATAAAATAAAATTAAAAAAAAAAAAAAAAAGAATTAAAAGAAAAAAATTTAAAAAAAAAAAAGAGAAGCTAGGTATGGTCAGCCAGATCCCAATGCATCCTGGCAAGTAGCACTACAGATAGAGGAAAGCTAAAGGAGCCAGGAGGCTTTATCACATATGTCCCAAGAGTGATCTCTAAGGAATCTCAGCTGACTCTTAAGGGTAGATAGGAAAAAGGTCTGTTTTGACCAGCTTGGTCTTAAATATCTGACAGGAGAGTATAGCCTAATCACAGTCCTACATGGATATTTAAAAGGAAAAAACAATTTTTTAAAATATAACTTAAAATGTATACTTGGGTCACCCCTATCAAAAGTAAGTAAAGCTGGAGGCTATGACGGAAGGATTATTGTATGAGAATGCCTAATAGTAATGATCACTAGAGCCAAAAATTTGTCCTGAGTTGAGTCTGATTACATAGACATACAAATCTTCCTAACCTCCTACATTGATGAACTTGATCACTGATAAGTTTATGAGTTATTGTCCTCATGGTTTTCAGAGACTGGTGAAATATTAATTATTTTTGTGCTAATTATTTACAAAAATGTAAAGCTTTGCTGTCTTTATTGTTGTCTTCACATGATCCCTGCCTTATGTATGCCTTGTCCAGTCACCTGTCATCTGCCACTGTGGAACTCTGGACTGCTCTGAAGCTGAATGCCCTTAACTCTCCACACCCTACCTGATAGAGAATAAGGACTTTGGGTTGCTTCCCTCAACTTCACCCCCTCTCAGCAGGAAGCAGTTTGGAGATTTCACCACCCACTTTCCCAAGGAAATGGAACACAGAAATTGACAGTGGGGAAATGTAACAGTGGTCCACTTTATGCTTTGAATATAATCCTTGCTTCTCTGCCACTGCGATTTATTTTTAAAATGGACATGTTTCTTTCTCTTTTTCTCTCCCTGCTCCTCCCTAATCTCTTCCCCTCCCTAATCTCAGAAGAAACAGGATTACCTTTCTTCTCCATCCTAGACAAAGTTATCTGTCCCTGAGTACACACCCACCACAGGAATGAAGTAATCCAAACTTTGGGGATATTACCAGAAGATCTCAGAAATGACTATCTCCCAAATTAACAAGTGAATTACAATGCCAACAGAGAACACAGCCTGAAATGTAGCCTTTGAGTCACTTCTTTAAAAGCCCCCTGTTGATGCTTATAGGCAGAATCACAGTCTTTGGAACAGGAGTTCCCTGTGTTTCACCTTTGCTAGCAAGGAAAAAAAAAAAAAGAGAGAGAGAGAACTATCAAAGCTGGACATAGTAGCTATGCCTACAATCCCAGGAATTCAAAAGACTTGAGGCAGGAGGAAGATTACAAGTTCAAGGTCAGCCTCAGCAACTTAGTGGGACCCTGTCTCAAAAAGGGTGAGTGGGTGCTGGGAATGTAACTCATTGGTAGAGCACCCTGGTTTTAATCCCCAGAACCACCAGGGGAAAAAAAAAAAAAAAGACTATTTTCAAAAGAACCCAATATGTTCTTTAGTACATCAGTGTAGCTGAGGACTGGGTACATGATGAGCTGCTTAGGAAAAGATACAAAGATGAAACAAGCTAATCTACCTTTCAGGGATCTTACCATTCAGATATTAGAGTGTCCTTCAAAATGAAGGGTACTTAAGGTTTTGCCACGTGAGTTGTTGAGTTGTAACAACTCCCTTAGATGCAAGTTCCTTGCAGATAAAGACTAAGTCCATATCTCTTCTACTTCTTACTCTCCTTCCCAAATATGGCCTAGTCATATGAACACAATATATGCTGCTGTAGCCAAGCCTTTCTTTGTTGCCTCTCTCATATCCAATCCTTCATTTCCAAACCCTCCACTGTCATTCTGGTTCAGGTCCTCACATCTGGACTTTAACTTAGGCCTCAGTACTATTTTCTTTCCTCTTCTGCCCATTTGGTACAGGGGATTGAACTGAACCCAGAAGCACTTTACCACTGAGTTACATCCCAGTCCTTCTTATTTATTTATAATTTGAGACAGGTTCTCACTAAGTTGCTGAGGCTGGCCTCAAACCTGTGATCCTCCTGCCTCAGCCTCCCAAGTCATTGGGATTACAGGTGCATACCATGGCACCCAGCTCTCTCAGTGCTCTTTTCTAATTCTGCATCAGCTCTTATTCATTTCTTCTAATACCTTACTTTGAATATGTATTGTCTCCTATAAGCACACATTTTTGTTCCCCACTATTGACAAGATTAAATCACATTTCCTAAACTTGATATTTAAAATCTCCTACGTTATAGATTTTCCTACTTCTCCATTATTTCTCCTTTATTATGTTAGTCAGCTTTGCATTAGTATGACCAAAATACTTGACAAGAATAACTTAAAAGAGGGAAAGCCTTTTTTGATTCAACGTTTCAAAGATTTAGCCCATGGTGGGCCAACTCCACTGCTGTGGGGCCAAGGTGAGGCAGACCATAATGGTGGAAGGGGTAATGGACTGCAAGGAAGATGAACTTTTCCAGGGCATGCCCCCAGTGACTCACCTCCTCCAGCCATATTCCCCCTGCCTAGAGTTACCACCCAGTCAGTCCATTCAAACAAGGATGAACTGATTATGTTACAGCTCTCACAATCCAGTCATTTCACCTCCAAATGTTCTTTGATTAAACACGAGCTCTGGAGGGACACCTCATATCCAAACCAAAGTATTTATGTATGATTTTCTTATTATATGTTTTCTCCTTTACAAACTAGAAAAGCCCTATATATAAACCCTCCTCTCATACCACCCACACCACAGGATTAATCTTTTTCTCGTTTGGCTTACTTCCAAGACTGTCCATTCCATTCTTTACTTACACACATGGTCTCCCCAGTCATTTTCACTCTTGGAAACTCTAGAGGGAAACAAGATCCAATTCTAACCACTACTATCCTAAATTCCAATAGCCTCTCTAAGTCTATCATTGCCCCTCCAAACCCCTGCCACAGGGTTGCTACAGGTATTTTGAAAACTCACAAATCATCCTTTAAAGCATCTATCAGTGGGCATGAGACCCTGGGTTCAATTCCCAGTCCCACAAACACACACACACACACATAAAACCTTCATGGTCCCTTCCAAAGCCACAGACTAAACCACTAACAACAGCTGCCTCAAAAAACTGTCCTGGATCTAGGGGAGAATTAAAGAATATTCAGTGGATAAGCTCTACCCCAGCAGAAGAGTGCATCATGAACATGCTCTACAGATGAAAACTTGCTGGGACATCTTTGGGAGTGAAAAACGAAGATTCGTTTCAGCATCATAAAGTCTTGGTCTGATCTTATCCCAGAAATGGATATAGAATGACCTTGGACAAGTCACTTGATTTGAAGAAGCCTCAGAAGCCACACCTACAAAAGAGGAAAATATAATGTCTATCATGCAGCACAGTTGGAAGAACTAAATCAGAAAGTTTATGAAACACCTAGAATACCCAGCTCATAGTATGTGCTCAATACATAATATCATATGCCAGCTGAGCACAGTGGTGCATGCCTATAATCTCAGTAATTCAGGAGGCTGAAGCAGGAAGGTTGCAAGTAGGCCAGTCTTGGCAACTGAGTGAAATCCTGTCTTGAAATAAAAAACATAAAACGGGTTAGGGATGTAGTCCAGTGGTAGAGCACCCCTGAGTTCAATCCCCAGTACAAAAAAAAAAAAAAAAAAAAAAAAAAAATTCATGTGCCTATCTTTCCATGTGCCAATATCTTCCCAGTTAGCCTGAGTCTCTTCAAATCACCATCTTGTCTCATTACTCTATGACTTTCAATACCAATCATTGTGCCCAAAACATAATAGCACAATAAATGCTTCCTACAGGATGGAATCCATTTCTGCACTTGCATTTAGGAATACAGATTAAGAAGTCCAAAAAGGCAAAATAGAGGGGGGAAAAAAATCTTAAAAAAAAAAAAAAAAAAAAAAAAAAAAAAAAAAAAAAAAAAACAGGCAAGAAGAAAGTGAACATAAGTGAAAACAGGCTCTATGAAGGAGTAAGCTATGACTCATAAAGACCATCACCTGGAAAGGACGTAGGTCCTCTTGGTCTTCCCACCAACACTCTCTTTGCCTGCTCCAGTGTTTTCACCCTGATTCTGAAATGTTCCTGCTTGATTTGATTTGATTTGATTTATTAGAATCACCAGGGAGTTTTCAGAACTCTGTGTGGGGAACTCCCAACTCCATGAAGATAGAATAAATATATTTTTGCTCATTCCTGCACTAAATACAACCCTAAACTCCAGACATTTTATATATATGATAAGTACAAGAGAATCTGAAAGAAAGAAGGAAGTCCAGCTGGGGACCTCTGCACCCAGGGGACAACATATGGAAGTGAGTTCCCTGGGTTTTCTTTTGGCCTTACATATCCTAGACTATCTAGCAGAGAAGCCAGAGACCCAGAAAGCCAACAGACACAGACCAAAACAAGTCCAAAAAAGGCCTTCCCCTGCAGCAAAGGGGCAGCCCAGCATGGCAGAAAACTTTTAGACAACAGCTCTACTGTTGTCAGCCAAGAGCCATAAAAAAACTGTGGCCTCAGCTCCACTGACCATGTAGGGAAACTAGACTCCTGCCCTCATCAGGCCACAATGAGATGCTCCAACCTCACCTCCTTCCTGGTGGTGTCAGAGAAGGCCAACTGGGAAGCTGGAATATCCACCCCCATTTGGCAATAAAGAGGCCTCCACCCCTCTCCTTGCTGAGGTTCCAGAAGAGGCCCAATGGAGAATCCAGAACTTTCACTACCACCCAGTGGTAATAAGGCCACAGTGCCAGTAGCAGCCATGTGGGGAACAGAAACAAGGTACCCCTGCTCCCTAAAACCAGGGCAGTATTAGCTGAGAACTGGAGGATAACCTAGATTTCCACCCCAACCTGGTAACAATAAGTCAGGGAACCCATGTTCTCCCCCACCAGCTCTTTGGCACAATAGTCTTGCTAGAAGAGCTAATAAAATTTGGTCTCAGGTGCAGGAGGGCACACCTGTAAACTCAGTAGCTAAGGAGGCTGAGGCAGAAGGATCCCAAGTTCAAATTCAGCCTGGGCAACTCAGCAAGACCATGTTTCAAAATTTTAAAAATAATAAATTAATCTGGGTTCAGTGGTAGAGTGCTCCTGGGTTCAATCCTCAGTACAAGAAAGAAAGAAAAAAAAAATCGGTCTCATACCATAATGCCCAAAATGTCCAGGATTCAATTTAAAAAAAAAAATTCATCATTCCAAGAACCAGCAAAATCTCAACACAAATGAGAAAAGATAACCAACAGATGTCAATTCAATGTCAAAATAACAACTATTAGAATTACCTGAAAGATTTGAAAGCAGTCCTCGTAAAAATGCTTCATGAGTTATTATGAATATTCTTAAAACAAATGAAAAAATGTAAAGTCTCAGGAAAGAAACAGGAGATATAAAGGTCACAATGCCCAGGCTATAGCCTATATTAATTTTAACAAAATCATTACAAGTACTCACCAGTGTTAGTCAGCTTTCTGTCACTATGGCAAAATACCTGAGATAATAAATTTAAAAGAAAGAAAGGTTTATTTGGTTTATGGTTTCAGAGCTTTCAGTCCATGGTCACTTGGCTCTGTTGCTTTTTATCTGTGGCAGCTCAGTACAACATAACAGGAGCATGTTGCAGAGGAGGCCTGTTCACCTTATTACAGTCAGGAAACAAAAAGAGACAGGAAGGGTCCCAATATTCCCCTCAAGGGCACACTCCCAGTGACATAACTTCATTCCCCTGAATGTTTAGGAGGCCCCACCTCCTAAACATTCCACCACCTGCTAACAGTGCTACAGGCTGGGAACCAGGACTTCATCATGTGGGTCTTTGGGAAAAACATTTAAGACCCAAACTAGCATTAGCCATCAGTGGTGTTCTGTGGTTTTGGTACTAAGGATTAATTCCAGGGGTGCTCAACCATTGAGTTATACCCCAGCCCTTTTTAGGAGTACAGAGGAAAAAGTTCAGCAAAGCATAACACTCCCGAGGAAGGAAGGGCTTGCCAAAGCTGCCCATTCTCTAGCTCTTCCATTACTCAAGAACGTTCACTCCTATATCTAGACACCATCAACACGTCCACCGTAAATGTCTTTTCAGGTGGCCCATTGCCGCTTGGTAGAACAGACTAGTCCCTGGGTCACAAACATCAGTAGGAAGAGCTAAAACCATCACCTTTAACAGACCATTCACCCTTAAGTCAACCTAGAAAGATATGCCTTATTGTCCTCATCTGCAAAACTGGAATACTAACACTCACTCTCAAAGGACCAATGGAAAGATCAGCTAATAGATGTAAAATACTAAAAACAATGCACAGAGTGTACTTAGCTCTTGGTATTTTGAAAGAGTTACAGCACAGGAGTTAAGAATGGACGCCCTGACCCAGACTGCCTGGGGTTTGACTCTGGGATCTAGTCATTACCAGATATGGACTCTGAGCAAATTATTCTGCCTTAACTTCCCCACCTGCAAAACTCAGATAAAGACAGTACCTTAACTCAAATGGTTATTGGCAGAATTCAACTAATCCTTTCAAGGAAAATCTTGCCATAGTGCCTGGAATATATTAAGTACTTTTTAAATGGCGTGATTACTTTGTGTTTTTGTTTAGTTGGTTTGTTTTTTGTGTTTTTGTTTATGTTTGTTTATTTTTGGTACTAGGGATTGAACCCAGGGGTGCTTAATCACTAAGCCACATCCCCAGCCCTTTTTATATTTTATTTTGAGACAGGGTTTCACTAAACTGCTTAGTGCCTTGCTAAGTTGTTGAGGCTGGCTTTGAACTCACCATCCTTTTTCAGCCTCCCAAGTTGCTAGGATTAGAGGCATATGCCACCATACCCAGCAAAATGGCATGATTGTTATGTTAGCTTTCTAGGATATGATATGTTAGCTTTCAGGGTAGGTACATGGGGAGTCCCTTCAGCCTTTCAGGGGCTTGTAGCCTGACTAGAAAGGAAAGAAATGCACACACAGAACCATCATGGAAGAACAGCACAGAACAGGCAACACATAATTCCACATGCATGTGAACAGCATTTCTCTCTAAGGCATTCTCCTCCCCATCTCCTCCTATCTCCCCAAGGCACACACACACAGAGGCTACAGAATGCAGAATGTTCTAAATATAAGGTGCAATGGATAGCAAGCATCCCCTTCTTGACCACTCCCTCACTCCCAAGGGCCCCTTGGTAGGGATTCCCAGTCTCATTCAACACTCAAGGCTGTTCATTTCCCAGGCACACTGGTGCACACGTGTAATCCCAGCTACTCAGGAGGCTGAGGCAAGAGGACTGCAAGTTCGAGGCCAGCCTGAATAGTTTAGCAAGAACCTGTCTTAAAAAAAAAAAAAAAAAAAAGCTTTTAAAGAGCTAGGGATGTACTTCAGTGGTAGAGCACTTGCTTAGTCTGGGTGCGTCCCTGGGTTCAATTCGTAGTATTGCAAAATAAATAAGTAGAAGGTAGCTACTGTTGTCGGCTCTCACAGATAGACTTTAAGAATATAGATACGAAAGTCTCACTGCAGAAAACCAACTGGGTTACATGTAGTAGGAGCAAATAGAGGATTCTAGAATGTTCCAGCACTCTATGAACACTGACCTTGCTGGAAGTGCCTTTTAAAATAACTTTAAAGCCAGCTGCACCAATACTTAAACACAAACATGATGCTGAACAGAAAAATTGAAAAGGGAAATGTAAGCAGCACAAGGTATTAATTAATCCCATGATGCAAGATTCCTTCTGCTTAGCTTACCCTGCTTAAAGAAATATTTATCCAAGAAATTCAGACAAGACATGTGAAGACAGACGACAAACTATACTTTAAGATTCTCTGATTTTTAATCCTAACAAGGATTAAAGGCTGGAACAAATGTAATTGGGGCATGCACCAGAACATAGTTAACCCCTTTTTATTCCATTCTAAGGAGGCTGACAACTATTTTAAGATCAGAAAATAGTCATGCTGTCTGATTTGCAACTTTGGGAATCAGAGTAATGCTGCAGCTAGATTTTTTAAGCAGGCATGTATAATGAAGATAATGTACTACCAGACTTCTGACATATAAAAAAAAACACTGTGTATGACTGTTCTGTAAATTAAAACCAAACACAGATGAAACAAAGTACAATTTGTAAAACTTAATAACAACAATAAAAATAGCAGCCCACTCTGCACCAGGCACTGTGCTATGCCATTTACAGGGATAACTCATTGAATCCTCTCATTAACCTTAGAAAGTATGCAAAGTTTGTAACCTATTTTTCAAATGAGATTGCTATAGGAGAAATTTAAAGTAATTCACACAAGGTTACATAGCACATAAGGGACAGAGCCAGAATTTGAACCCAAATACAGTGTGGTCCCTGAATTCATGCTATGCTATGCTGCCAAATTCATGTCATAAAAATTATAGAACAGTCAGGTACAGTGGCTCATGCCTGTAATCCCAGCAACATGGGAAGCTAAGGCAGGAGAATTCCAAGTTCAAGGCCAGCCTGGTCAACAAAGCCAAGTCCTGTGTCAAAACTAAAAAATTAAAAAGGGTTGGGGATATAGCTCAGTGGTAGAGCACTTGCATACCATGAGTGAGGCCCTGGGTTCAATCCCCTGTACCATGTTTTTTAAAAAGGTATGGCCAGGCATGGTGGCACATTCCTGTAATCCTGGTGGCACAGAAGGCTAAGGCAGGAAGTTCACAAGTTCAAAATCAACAAATTAGCGAGGCCCTAAGCAAATTTAGCAAGACCCTGTCTCAAAATATAAAATAAAAAGGGCTGGGGATGTGGTTCAGTGGTTGAGTGCCTCTGGGTTCAATCCCTGGCACCAAAAAGAAAAGGGGGGATGGGAGCATGGCAGGGCTGAGGATGTAGCTTAGTGGTAAAGATCCCCTGGGCTTTATAAAATAGAAAGTTAAAGAAAATAAGCAATTAATTAGAAAAAAGCATCAATTCATTAATAAGAATGCAACAGGTTGAAAAGAGGTTTTTCCATAAGTGACAATTAATAAATGACAATTACCTACTCCTGAAATTGGTCAAAGGCTCTAAACTCAGATTCTAATTCCATTGGACATTCATCACTGGAATTTCATTTAATTTAGGAAGAAACACTTACTCAGCACTTCCATTGGAAGGAAGTGGCACTCCGTGAGGTGGGGATAGAGATATATCAGACACATGGTAGCAGAGTGCCTCAGGTCACCAGAAACTAAGAGTTGCAGGAGAAAAATAAGAGAAATGGTCAGGAGAAGACTGGAGTCAACTGAGGCATCTCCCACTATGGGTGACCTAGGGAGGCTCTGGCCATTCTTACAGGGAACATTTTAGAAATTATATTCATTAATTCAAAATATGTTTTCTGGGCTGGTGGCAAAGCTCAGTGGTATAGCACTTGCCCAGCATGCACAAGGCCCTGGGCTCGATTCTCAACTACAAGGAAAAAAAAAAAAAAAAAAAGCAAAATAAATTTTCTATATGCAAGGCACTCCATTCAGAACCTCAAAAGACACAAGGGGGTGGAAAGACACAGACCCCAATAATGACTACATAGGGATGTAAACTAGAAAGAGCCAAGCAGCTCTAATACAAGTAGAGTTTGGTTAATCCCTCTAATTTAGGGGAGGGACTAGTAATATTCACTTCCTGAGTGATGTGAACTGGGTGGGAAATTTCACAGAAGGTTAAAGGAATGGTGAGCACTCCAGAAGGATTAAATAATTGTTCAACAACAGAAAGCCTTCAATGTCATGCTAAGAATTTTGAAACCAATCTAACAGGCTTAGAAACTTTTGCAGTTTTGAGTGGAAAGATAACATAACTCTTTTTGAGGAAAATTATTAGAGCAAAAGTTCACAGAATGAGGGCTGGGGTTGTGGCTCAGTGGTGGAATACTTGCCTGGCATGTGTGAGGCCCTGGGTTCAATCCTCAGCACCACATATAAATTAATTAATTAAATGAAAGTCCATCAACAACTGAAAAAAAAAAAAAGTTTATAGAAAGAAAGGGATCAGAGAAAAACTGGAGGCCTTCAGTTGAATACTTCACTGAAATGAATTTGAGCAGTTCTCCAAAATGTCAGACCTGCATACCCACGAAGATGGTGGGGTGGTTAAAAGAAGGATAAAGTCAGAGAAACAACTTGATTTCCAGCTTGTTGAGTGATGATATCAGCAACAGGTCAGGGTAACCAGCTAACAGATAACACAAGAGGTGAGGATGGATGTGACCCAAAGGAGGAGGTCAAAAGGGGGAGAAAGAGAAGCAGGCACCAAAGCAAAGCAGGCACAGTTAAGAGTGGTAGGGCCTGGCCACCCACAAGCAGGTGAAGAGAGCTGAATCACAGGACAGGATGCTCAGAAAGAAAAAACAAAAAGGATGAGGACAGAGAAGGGTGAGAACAGAACAATTTCCATATGGCAGTTAGGACAGAAGTCAGCAGGACTCACTCAAGGGACTAAATATCAAGAAGCTGCAGAAGGAAAACCATGGTCTTAAGAGGCTCCACTGTAAAAGGAAGAGAGACAATACATTAGTTAAAGAAAGAATCAAGGAAATGAGACTTTTCAGAGAGGGAAGTCCACAGCACATTTTTGGGCAAAAAGGAGTGAGCCAGTAAGAAGGAAGATGTAACCATGCCATGGTGGGTGGAGCAGGGTGGTGGATTAAGCCAATTAACAGAACAAAGACAGGTTAGCATGGGATGGAGGGCCAATAAATCTTAAAAAGAATGATGAGTCACCAACCTGATGGAGAAGGCCTGTATTCCCAGCTACTCAGGAGGCTGAGGCCAGGAGGATCCCAAGTTCGAGACTCTTGGTGAGACTTTTGGTCTTCAAAATAAAAAACACCAGGGGCCACAGATGTAGCTAAGTGGTAGAGCACCCCTGGGTTCAACCCCCAGTAATACAAAAGGAATAACAAAAAAAAAAAAAAAATAAGTGGGGGGAAGAATTAGGTTTCATCCAATTTATAAACCTCTGTAATTTTTTTTTAAAGATTTTTTTTTTTTATGTAATTGGGGATTGAACTCAGGACCTTGTACATGCTAGGCAAGTGCTCTAGCACTGTGCTCCATTCCCAGCCATTTTTGGTTCTTCTGTGTTTCTTTTTTTTTTTTTTTTTTTTTTTGAGTAGGGTTCTCACTAAATTACCAGAGTGGCATTCAATTTGTGATTCTCCTGTATCAGCCTATGGAGTAGCCAGGATTACAGGTGTGTGGCTAAAACCTTTGTATTTCAAAGAACAATATCAAGAAAATGAAAAGACAATTCAGAGAATAGGTAAAAAATATTTGTAAATCCATATAAAGGATTTGAAGCCAGAATATATAAAGAACTCTCAGAACTCGACAATAAAGGATCCTGACCTTGTGGTACATCCTGTAATCCAAGCAGCTCAAGAGGATAAGGCAGGAAGATCACAAGTTCAAAGCCGGCCTCAGCAAGTTAGCAGGGCCCTAAGCAACCTAGTGAGACTCTGTCTCAAAATAAAAAATAAAAAGGACTAGGATGTGGCTCAGGGATTAAGGGTCCCTGGGTTCAATCTCTGGAACCAAAAATAATAATAATAATAATAATAATAAAAATGATGATAATAATAGACAATCCAATTTTTAAATGTCCAAGGGATATGAACAGACATAAAAGAGACTCAAATGGCCAATAAAATACATGAAAAGACTTTTTATCTGATTATTCAACATAAAAATGCAAATCAAAACCATAGTAAGATACCACTTCACACCTATGAGTTCAGCTAGAATAAAAACCTAAGATAATAAGTGTTGGTGAGGATGTGGAAAAATCACATGGCTAATGGAAAACTAAAATGATGCAGCCACATTGGAAAAGAACTTAGCTGTTCCACAAATGGTTAAAAATAGTTACCATTGGTTATAACCCAGCAATTTCACTCCTTAAGCACCCAGGAGAAATGAAAACATATATCTGCACAAACACTTGTACGGTGATATTTATAGAATTATTGACAGTAGTCCAAAAAATGGAAGCAATCAAAATATCATGCACTGATTAAATGTTTTACAACTATACAATGGAATATCATACAGTCGTAAAAAGGTACAAAGTACTGACACATACTTTGGAAGGTTTGGATGAACCTTCAAACATTATACTAGGTGAAAGAAGTCAAACACAAAAGACCACATACTTCACGATTATATTTATGTGAAATGTCCAAAATAGGCAAATCTAGAAACAGAAAGAAAATTAGTGGTTGCTTAGGACCAAGGTGGAAAGGAATACTAAGGAGTGACAGCTAAAGAATATGGGGGGGTGGGGGAGTTGTTTTGTTTTGTTTTGATTTTTGCAGTAGAGGGAATTAAGGGACAATCTGTCATTGAGCTACATCCCCAGCCCTTTTTATCTTTTGCCCAGGGTGGCCTGGAGCTTGAGATCCTCCTGCTTCAGCCACCTGAGTCACTGGGATTACAGGTGTACACCACTGTACTCAGTCAGGATTTCTTTTTGAGATGATAAAAATGTTCTAAAATTGATTGGGGTGATGACTGCATACATCTGTGAATAAAGTAAAATCCAATGAATTACATATTTTAAATGGGTAAATTATATATCTGAATTATACCTCAATAAGGGTATTAGAAAGGAGAAAGGGCAGGAGGGAGGAAGTTCTTTTTCCAAAAACAGGAAGGAAGAAGCAAAGTAGTAGGGCTCCAGTTTGCAGTGTAGGGCAGGAAAGTGGAAAGGAAGTAAAAGGTCCAGACAAGGTCACAGACTGCTCAAAACAGCAGGATAAGGACATTATAAAGATCACTGAGAAGTTAAAGACAGCCTCTAGGCAATAAAACTGAGGAGTAGGCAGGTAATTATAGACAAAGAAAGCACGGGAGTTCTTCAAGTTCTTCGAAGTAGCAGCATTATGAGTAAGCAATAATAAACAGAGTCAAGTCTGATTAGGTTTCTGGATATAGATGACTGGCAAAGGGCATCATTACATGTGGCTGCATGATTCTGACCACTAAAAAGGACTGGGACATTGTAAGTAAACGATCCATGACTGAATGAAATGTATGACTAAGGGAGACATAGATTTCTTCATGAAATCCTGAGATATCAGCTATAGAGGAAAACTCTGAGATACCTGAGAACAATGTATAAGATATGAGAGCAATGTAGAGATAAATAAAAATAAGTGCCCTAAAAAGCCTACATTAAATGGGGCTGAGAGCATAGCTCAGTGGTGGAACAGTTGTCCACCAAGCACAAGGCCCTGGCTGTGATTCCCCTGCAGCCGCACATTTAAAAATGCTGGGCTGAGTGGTGTATATGCCTGTAATCCCAGCAACTGAGGAGGCTGAGGCAGGAGGATTGCAAATTCAAGGCCAGCCTGAGCAATTAAAGAACTTAGCAAGACTCTGTCTCAAAATAAAAAAGGTCTGGGGATGGGACTAGGTGGTTAAACACTTCTGGGTTCAGTCCCCAGTACCAAAAATAACAATAATAATAATAATAACAGGTGTTGTCTTTGAAACTAATTGTCTCTTTTATTGAGGACTGGGGTGTATCTAAGTGGTAGAGCACTTGCTTAGCAGGCAGGGGGCCCTGGGCTTCAATTCCCAGGACCACTAAACATTTAAAAATAAACAAAAGTGATATGAACAGAAGATAAAAATGTGTTTTCAAAGTATCTGGACCAATATAAGAAAGTGAAATGAATCTCCACTTTTAATGATGCCATCAAGCCCCTCATCTGAATTGCTACTAATCTAGACAGGACTCTTAATCTGGGTGAAGGGAGGAAGGGATGAAGCATAAATATTCAGAGTATAGTGGAGTGGCTTCTGAGAACTCTTTACCATGCCCTGAAGCTCAGGTGACTCAGGGACATCCCATTTATGGTGAGTGAACACACACAGCATCTTTAACTGCAAGCCCTTGTGCCACTGTGTTCAACAGGCATCCATCCGTGGGCAGCCTGCCATGTGGGTTATTAGAACCTCTAAGTCCACATCATGGAGACCATCAACCAGTGAAGCCATTTAGCAAGGAGGGAAATATGGCCAGAGAATTCAGTTCTGATCAGACCAAGTACTCACAAACCTCAAAATCACTCAGTTATATATATATTGCTTTCAGACTTTTTAAAATAGGTTAACTTCTTCCACCTGTCAAATAATTTTTACTGCCAACTATGTATGTACCTATATTTGGGACCTGGGGGACAGGAGATACAGAGAAGCATGAGACAAGGTCCTCAAAAAACATTTTATATCACAGGAGAAGATATGTGCAGAGAGGAAAGAACATAAAGTTTTGTGGTAGACAGAGGGATCCAAAGATGACTTCAACAATAGCTCATCCCAGGTACAATTTTGTAATGTGACCTTGACGCTGCCTCATCAAGAAGTAGATTGTTCCTCTTCCCTTATGGCTTGTTTTGATCAACAGAATGTATCAGAAGTGCTCCCGTATAACTCAAAAGACCAACCCTAAGAGCTTCATCCTTCCTGCTTAACTCAGGAGAGTCAATGGCCAAACAAATCACCTCTAGGCTGTGAGGAAATCCCAGTGAGCCAGTTGGAGACAGACACGTGGAGGGTCACTAAGGGACACTAGCCATATAAGCAAAGCCTTCTAGAACTTTCTGGCCCAGAAACAGGAAAACACAGCTAAGGGAAAGATCACTACATACAACAGAAGAACAGCCCGGCCAAGCCCTGCCTAAGTTCTTGACCCACAAATCATGAGCAAACTAAAGAGTTGTCAATTTAAGCCACTGGCTTGAGGTAGTTTGTTCTACAGTGTTAGATAACTGAAACAAAATTGAAGCCACAAAACAAAAGAGTCCTGATGATGTTATTATGTAGCTATGTGATCTTAGGTCAATGGCATCCCCTCTGGACCTCATTTTTCCTCATCTGTAAAATGAGGAGGTTGCACCAGATGAGCTAAGGTGCTTCACAGTTCTGATAGTCTGAATCAGTCATGTGGATATCAGTGAACAGCCCAAGCAATGAGTGCTAGGAATTCAGAGGGAGAAACTGCTTTAGGATCAAAGTCACTACTTCAGATGCAGGAAAGAGAGCTATAAACCAGGAGTCAAAAGCCCTGCAAATGAGGCAGCAACTATAACAATGCAGGCACATAGCACTCAATACAAATTCATCATTATCTGATACTTATCATTTCTGTGACCCTGGACAAGTTCATCTCTCTGATCCCCAATTTTTTCATCTGAAAAAAAAATTGAGATAAAATATTCCTGCTTCTATAAGTGAAAACATCTTTATATGTGAAAGCTACATACAAATCAATAATCATCTAGAAATATAACGATAGTATTAATACTTTTATTATTCTTTGTACCATTGTCTTTAGAAACCTCTTTCTCACCAAGCAAACAGAGACAGCCAGTTGATGGCACTGGCCACCAAGAAAGTATATCAAGAGATCAAGGGACAGGTTCTGAGGGGCCACAAAATTTCAGACATGTGAGATTTGACCACCCATCAGCAATGGTCAGGGAGCAGGTACTGAACACAGTACCCTGGTATCCCTTACAAGCAGCTCTTAGCCCAAGGGGAAATCTGGAAACAGCCCAGCATTAAAAGTGTGAATAATTGCCTAGTATGGAGGTACACATCTGTAATCTCAGTAATTCAGGAGGCTGAAGCAGGAGGATCATAGTTGAAAAAGCCAACCTCGGCAACTTAGTGGGGCCCTAAGAAACTTAGCAAGATCTTGTCTCAAAATAAAAAGGACTAGGAATGTAGCTCAGTTAAAGGTGTCCCTGGGTTCGACCCCAGTACCATTAAAAAAAAAAAGTGTGAATAATTGTACATAATTTCCTACATGGGAATCCTAGAGAGCAGCAACCTGAGAATACTGCTCCAGAGAGCTATGAATCAAACCACTGCCCAGCATTTATGGAGTGAGTACTCCATAAAATCATTGAATAAGCAAGCACTGGATTTAGGAGTCTGAAGTCAAAGCTCCAAGTTTAAACCCTAGCTTTGTCACACACAACTATGAACAATAAGAGAGGCAATAACCTTCCTGAGACTATATCTGGAGTTATAACAGACATGGAAATTCATCTCATAGAAAAGTGAATGAGAATTAAATGAAGTATTGCAGGTGAAAAACGGAGGATTCTGCTTAATTAGTACATACATGGGTATTTTTTTTATAAGTGCACAGAACCCTAACCCTTTCAGTCTTAGCTGGATACAGTGGTGCAAATCTGTAATCCCAGCAACCCAAGAAGCTGAGCTAGGAGGATCACAAATTCAAAGCCAAATTGGGAAACTCAGAGAGAATGTGTCTCAAAAGAAAAAGAAAAAGGGCTGGGGACATAGCTCAGTAGTACAGTGCCCTAGGTCCAATCTCAATACCAAAAAAAAAAAAAAAAATTGTTTTTAATAAAAAAAAAAAAAAAAGAACTTTTCAGTCTCTGCAGACCCCAGAAAATAAGAGGCATACATCCAAACAATCACTTCATCCAATGTTGATTCTGAAAAATTGCCAACTCTTGTAAGAGGAAGCCTTGGGCTCATTTTCCAAGGGTACCTGACAAGGCAATAATACATTTGTACTTTACAGCCTGTGTTTTCCCACAGCAAGGGAAGAGTGTTGTGTGGATTCAACTCTGAAATCCCAGTTATTGTGCAATTTCACGGACACTCTTCTGTAGGGATGTGGAAACCAGCCAGAAGAAGCACTTACCAGGTGCATGTGAGACAGAAAAGCTTCAGCTTCCACCTCTACTCAGGTCTTGACTAACACAGTGAGTATGCCAGTGAATTACAGAGAGCTGGAAGTTAGGACCCCAAGTCCTCAAAGTCAGCCTTTGCCCAAGGAAGCTCCACCACTGCCTGTACTGTGTGCCCTTGTCATTTCTTCTCTACCTCACCCCTCGCAAAGCAGAATCACTGGTCCCCATGCCTCTGCATTGGAAACACGGCTTAGATCAACTATATGCCTACTCTTAATGACCACCACCATCTGTGAATGCAGGGAAGTTACTATAGGAACTACATCACACAGCCTCCAGACATTTGCTTAGGAAAGAAACTGTATGTTTGGTGCTGGAAAAGAGAGAAAAGGATCCAGCAAGTTTGAGGCAAGCACCAAGTTCAGTATTTCTCAAAGTCTGGTTGCAATCACATTAATCTTGTTAAAGGTTCACATTTCTGAGCTCCCCCTAGATATATCATGGCAAGAATTGGACTTTTAATACTCTGTGCACACCAAGTTTTAACACCTATTTGAGACCAAATACAGAGGACAGTAAGGAAAGAATAAAAAGACTTAAAGACACTGTAAGTGTGATCTCCGTTCTTATACCCATTCTTACAAAACAGAGCACTGGTGAATCAAACAAAATAAAAGCCAATTTCCCAGTTTATGTGTTTCCGCTTGTGTAAAAAAATTAAATCATTATGATGATGAAAACTTTAACATAAAAAACCTGTTCACCAACTGGGCTTGGTCACACATGCCTCTAATTCCAGCTACATGGGAGGCTAAAACAGGAGGATAGAAAATTTGAGGTAAGCCAGGCACAGTGGCACACACTTGAAATTCCAGCAGCTCAGGTGCCTGTGGCAAGAGGATTGCAAGTTCAAAGACAGCCTCAGCAACTTAGTGAGGCCCTAAGAAACTCAATGAGACCTTGTCTCTAAGCAAAATATTAAAAAAAGGTCTGGGGATGTGGCTAACCCCCAGAGTAAGTACCCCTGGGTTCAATACCAGTAGTAAAAAAAAAAAAAAAAAAAAAAAAAAAGGGAAGGAAGGAAAGAAAGAAGAAAACAAAAAAGTTTGAGGTAAGTCTGGACAACTTGGCAAGACCCTGTCTCAAAAAGACCTGGTGATGTGACGCAGAAGTGAAGAGTGTTCCTAGAATGCTTGAAACCTTGGGTTCAATCCCCAGTAAAACAAAATAAAAATGCTCACCAAACCAGCAAGCCACAACAAAAATTAACCCAAATATCCCATCTTAGGATCATCCAGATCTACTCTGAGAGATGAGAGAAGTGAGATAAGATCTCGCCTGCAGCCCCACTCTGGTCCTAGCCATACCCAGTAATTCAGCTCTGCATTCCACATTAGGGTTTGATGACTAAGGAGTGGCAGGGTTTGATGACTAGTTCTAGCAAATATGGTTGGGGGAAATTATTAAGGGGAGAAAAAAATGAAAACTGATTCCCCAACTCATCTCCATAATGAGTGGAAAAAAATCTTAAGATAACTGACTATGCTAGACACATAGCAGATGCTCAAAAAAATGCCTCATAAATTGAATGATCCTTGTGTGAGATGCTAACCTCCTGTATGCACAGTAATGGAAGAGAAAAAGGGAACAGAGTAAAACTGTCTCCACTTTAAAAGTACTGTTTTCAAAACCAGCAATACCCAAACTACCTAGAGGGTCAATACTTTATTTCACTTAGTGACCGGCACGTGCTGAAAGTCCCTGAGCCTTTAAATTCACCAGGAAAGTCAAGTGGTAAGAAGCAAGGGCAGAATCCTTTTTCCCCAGAAAAGCACACTTTCCCAGCAATGAGCAGTGGAAACCTCCACTGCAATTTCAGAAATCAGAACTCCACAGTCAGGGAGGTACATCACACGGTCAGCCTTATATACACCTGACGGTCCATTACTGGCTTTGGCCCCACCTCTCCCCAAGGATGGACCTGGGACTTTCCCCTCACTCCCCGTGCTGAAAATTCCAGTCATCCCAGCTAAATTCTTCAGCAGTGAATGCTGAAACTTAACATTACACCACAAACGTAGAAAACAGCTTTCACCCACCCATTCCGGAGGCCACCCCCATTTCAATGACTGGTCATAATTTAGAAAGTGACTTAACACTTGGAACCATCTTACCTGGAATCAAAAATAAATAAATAAATAAGCTGTATTCTTTTTCTCAATTGGAAGCAAGCACTCCCTTTTTAAAGGTCCTTCCTGAAAAGACCTCTCCCGTGGGAGCCCAGCAGGTAAATAACACCAGTGCTTCCTTAAACCGATTCTCAAGAACCAGGTGTCCACGCCGCGCTCATTCACCTGCCTCTCCTCCGTAGGAGGGCTCTGCGAAGTAACTCAATCCAATCCTAGGCGGGCAAAGAAGGGGGAGTCTGCAGGTGAAAGGAGTCGGGGGTGAAGCAATGCCGCTCAAACTTTGCAGTTGCTCTTTAGCAGTTCTGGGTAGGAGCCCGTGGAATTTTATACTGAAAAGGGGAGTCACCTTCCCTAACAGATCCGCAAATCGGCCTAACCCACCTGCTCTGCATCCAGGATAGCTGTGCATCCCATCCACTCAGACATAACCCTTCTCGGGCACTACCCTCCCCGTGGCCCCCTCACCTTGGCCTCAAAGCAAATGCCGTGCTGGAAGGCGTCCTCATTGTGTAAAGGGATCCTCAGGTCGTGCCCATCGTCTACAAGGTTGTACTTGGTTTTGCTGGGCATGGTGACCCACGATAGACACGCTCCTCCAGAGGCGACGGTGCCTGCAGCGGCAGCAGCAAGAGGCTGTCTAGACCCCGGGAAAGGGAGACTGGGACCGAGTGAAGCGGCTGTGGCGGGGACAGGGTGGCGCGGGGTGGGCAGCGCCCTGGCCGCGCGGGCTGCTAGGCGGCAGCGGGAACCAGGAACCGGGACCCGGAGCTGTGCCGAGGGCCGAGCGGCAGCGGGCGGCGCGGATGCAGGCGACGCGAGCGGCGCTGTGGCCGCGCTATTCCTGCTGGCTAGGAGGGCGGCGGGGGAGGCGGCGGCGGGAGCGGGCGGTGCGGCACCCCGGCCCGGAGAAGGGAGCGGTGGGCCCGCGGCCCAAAGCGGGACTGGGAGCGACGCCGGCCCCAGATCAGTGGCGTGGACAGCCCGGGACGAGGAAGAAAAGGCGGCGGCGGTGGCGGTGGTGGTGGCGGCGGCGGCGGCGGCGGAGGAGCGGGGTGCCTGTCACGGAGACGCCGGATCAGCCGCCAGCGAGCGGCTCCTCCTGCGGGGCGGGCCCGAGCCGACTCCTCCCGCCCGGCGCCGAGGCCCCGCCCGCCGCCGGGCCCGCCCCCGCGCGCCCCGCGCTGCCCGCTGAGCAGGTGAAAGTCCCCGGAGCGGAGCGCCGGGTCCTGCCAGCGTAGCCTGGACGCTGGATCCCCGGACCTTCGGCCGGACCCAGACCGCCGGGAACCCAGCTCAGCCCTGTTTTCGTGTTTTACGGGCAAATTTTGAGCCGGGCATAGTTAACAGCAGAAACGTTGCCTAAGATTTCTGTTGTTGTTGTTGTTGTTTTTGCTTTTGTTTTTAAAGAGTGGAGAGGTGTTGTTGTTTTATGTTTTACCAGGAAGGCCCACGTCCTGTACCAGCTATTCCAATCAGGGTCTCATTCAATCTCAGTTCCATTTCTTATGAGAACCGAAACTGCTCCAAGTGGTAGTGGGGTGGGGGGGAGCAGTTATCTCAGGCACTTTTTGTCCCTCGGGGCAGCAAAATGTCACCTGTGTTTGGAGTTTAGGTAGGGTGCCTTTGGGGAGAATTTAAATATTTAAAAGTCGTCATCATCCTTGAGGAAATGGAGTAGACGGAAAAGGAGTACAAAGGACAAGAGTATCCAGAATGTTTTTATGTCCTTAAACAACCTTCTATAACTAGGTTGGACAAAATGGGCTTCCAAGTTATCTCTGATTGGTGTATTATTATACCTACTTTGTAAATGCTTGAGTAAGTTTTGCCTGTTACAAAGAAGTATTCATTTTTCTCCTTCACACCAAAAAGTTTTTGAGAAAAGTTGCCTAGTTATTTCCACCTTGGAAGAGATGGGATAATGGAAGGGTTATAAACTGAATGTTCAGTTTCTTTACAGTGTAAATTATGCAAATAATGGACCCATAGGAGGCGTTAATGACCAAATGTTCAGTATCTGACAAAACAGCATAGGTAAGAGATATATAACCAGTACAATTTATGTGACTTAATATTACTGCATAATATCTAAAAGTAACCAATCAAGCCAATGCCTAAGCCAGCCAAAGCTGAATTACTTAGATCAAATGGTCAGCTCCTCTATTGAATTCATTGCCATAAACTTGCTTTCCCCCACCCAGCCCTACTGGCTACTAAGGATTGAACCCAGGTTCTTGTACATGCCAGGCAAGTAATAAGCTTTATCCCTCGCCCTTTTTATTTTATTTTGAGACAGGGTCTCACTAAGTAGCCCAGATTGGCCTCAAATTTAGGATCCTCCATGCCAGGCCCCATGGCACATACCCGTAGTCCCAACCACACAGGAGGCTAAGGCAGGAGGATTGCAAGTTCTAGACCAGCCTAGGAAACTTAGTGAGACCCTGTCTCAAAATAAAAAATAAAAAGGATTGGAGATATAACTAATTGGTAGAGTGCTCCTGAGTTCAATCCCCAATACCAAAAAAAGAAAGAAAGGAAAACAACTTGTGTTCCTCCTACCTCATCCTCCCAAATTGCTGGGATTACAGAAGTGTGACACTGCCATGTGCAACTGTTAACCTGCTTTTAATGCTCTGTGGACACATTCATCCAAGGCCACACACAGACTAGACATCACTGATTGCTTTTTGTATAGGCCAGCCTGGGAAATCACCATGAAGCATCCCGATGAAACTTACTACACCATTTCATAATAAACTTACACAAGAGAGAATACATTATTGCCATAATTATATTTCTCATTTTGCCCCATAGGGCTAAAGTACAACTGCCTTTTCCTGTATATTGCTTTTCCCTATCTGCTGAAATTACCAGTCAAGTGGTAGTATCTGCTGGAATATTTCCCTATATAAAAGCAAACTAATCACTGGGACAAATTAATCATATGCTTTATGCTGTATAGATTTTATTACCGAGGAAATGCACCACTAACCTTTTTATAAATACAGGACAGAAAAGTCTAATCAGCCATGTTTGACAATTTGAATGTCACTGTGGTTTTACCGTGCAGAAAAAAACTATAAAGCTTGGCACAGTAACTCAACAACTTAAAAGCAAGTGCTTAAGTAACAATTTCATTTACATCTCATATTATCTCCCAAATTAAATGTCCTCTGACTCCAAGTGGCATTTTTTTCTAAATTAATTTGTTTTGTTTTGTTTTGTTTACAGTTCTGGGGATGAAACTCAGGCACACTGTACCACGGAACTATATGCACATCCCTATCATAATTTTTATTTTGAGACAGGGTTTCACGAATTTGCTGAAGCTGGTTCTAAACTTGTGAACCTCCTACCTCAGCCTCCTGAGTAGCTGCGATTATAGGCATGCTCCTACGTGCCCAGCCGTAACACATTGTTTATACATAAGAAACAAGCAAAAATGTAGAAGTCCCAAAGGTATTTCAGGGTTTGGTACAGAAACTACCACACAATAGACATCTAATAAATTGTTTATGGAACTAAATAGTAATAATGGCTTATTCTCATTAGCTTTCTCTGTGTCAGGCATTGTTCTCAGCATCCTAAGGGTATTATCTCATTTAATATTCACAACAACCTTAAAGTAATGCCCATTTTACAAAGAAACTAAAGCAGAGAGGAATTTGTATAACTTGCCCAAGGTCACACTTAACAAAACAAGGAGCCAGGATTTGAATTCAAGTCAATTCTATGTCCACAGGTGGAAACTGGATGACTGTGGAAAGCTTCATACTGAAAATGAGGTGCAAGTCAAATTCAAGGTCTGTTTTATTTAGGTGTGTTTTTTGCTAAGCTGTATTTATTGTATTTCAGTTAGATGAAATTTTCCAGAAAGGAGAGGCCTTTTCTCTGCTTTGACTTCCAACTAATATAATGTCAGCACACACAGGCATGTGTGCATCTTCCAGAAACAGTAGACATCCAGATTAATACCCTTTTCCTTTTTTTTTTTTTTTCCGAGGTGTGATTTCAATCTTGCTTTTCATTGTTAAATATAGCTGAACTTCACCCTCAGCATTTCCATATCCATAAAAAATGAATAGTTTTATTTCTTATAGTGAATAATACTTTCTATATCCATTTGTATTTTAGACATTGCATAATAAAAACTTTAATCTGAAGTACAATTTAATTAAAATATAAGTTGTTGCTGAGCATGGTGGCATATGCCTGTGATCCCAGTCACTGAGGCAGGAAGATCACAAATTGGGAGCCAGCCTGGGCATTTTAGTGAGACCCTGTCTCAAAATAAAAAAAAAAAAGAGTTGGGGATGTAGCTCAGTGGTAGAGCACTTACCTAGCACATGTGAGGCCCTGAGTTCAATGTCCAGTACCATCAAAAAAATATGCTTATAAAAATACATACATATTATATATAATTTATATTATATGTATAATATGGATTACATATAGTATAAGTTATAAATACATATATAGATCTCAACCACTTAATACTGTAAAACTTCCTATGTTAACTTTGTTTACTTTTAACTGCAGGTTTGGGGATATAGTTCTGTGGTAGAGTAGTTGCCTAGCAAGCTCAAGGTCCTGGCTTCAGAGATCTTATAATCCACCTCCTTTAGACAAAGACAAAGAGCTAGAAACCCAGAGAGATTAATTTGTCTAGTAATAACTGGGGACTAGAGCTCCTACCTCAGTTATCTTTTCATCACGCAATGATGGATTATAAATGAGTTGAGTATTGACAGCAAATTTTACTTTTAGTACATATTTGGCACTGAGAAAATTAATTTGCTTTTGCTCATAAATTCCTATTTTGCCATACAAAGCACTGCATGTGCATTGTTTCACTTTTCCATATGAGATAGTTACTATCCATATCTCCATTTTTTTTTGTTACCCCAGGTGGGAAGTGAACCATATCTCCATTTTGTAGATGAGAAAACAGACTGAGAGGGGGAAGTAATTTGTGTAAGTCATAAAGCAATAAGTCCTAGGAATCCTTGCCTGAATACAGGTAGCATAGATTGAAAATTATGTCACCTTGCTCAGATATGTACAGAGAACTACAAAATCATTTTATAAATAAAATATTAAACATAAACAACACATTATAACTTCCTACCATTGGATAACATTTAACTTCAAAAAACTCAGATTAGCTGGGTACCATGGCACATGCCTGTAATCCCAGAGACTCAGAAGGTTGAAGCAAGAGAATCACAAGTTCAAAGCCAGCCTCAGAAATTTAGCAAGGCCCTAAGCAACTTAGATCTTGTCTCAAAATAAAAAGGACTAGGGATATAGCTCAGTGGTAAAGCACTCCTGGGTTCAATCCCTGATACAAAAAAAAAAAAAAAATTTTTTTTTTTTTTTTGTTGAGACAGAGTTTCACTCTCTATGTTGCTCAGTCTGGCCTTGAATTCCTGGACTCAAGCAATAAGCAATCCTCCTGCCTCAGCCTCCTAAGTAGCTAGACTACAAACACCACACCCAGCAGCCACAACCTTTGATACACTTTCAAGTCCAGAAATATGTGGGCAAAATGCTACAGAAGGAAGTAGTTCCAGCCAGGCACTACTTCCCAATCAACTTGGCTTCACTTCTTTAATTATATCTGTGTTGGTAAACTTTTAAGGAACTGTTAGAACCCAAAGTCATTATCTTCTGGATATTTTTTGAAAGAACATTTGGGGTTTGGGGATTTGGAATTTTTTTGTTGTTGTTTTGTTTCTTTTTTGTTGTTGTTGTTGTTTGTTTGTTCTGGTACTGGGGGTTGAAACCAGGGTCAGTTTACCACTAAGATACATCCCCAACCCTTTTTATTTTTTTTATTTTTGAGACAGGGTTTTGGTAAATTACTCATGAAGGATTTGAAATTAAGATACTCCTGTCTCCACCTCTGGAGTCACTGGGATTACAGTCATGCACCATTGTGCCTGGCAATTTATAAAGTTTAATATGCACACTTTTTTTGGGAGGGGGGTACTGAGAACTCAGGGGTGCTTAAAAACTGAGCCAGATCCCTGGCCCTTTTATATTTTTATTTTGAGACAGAGTCTTTCTAAATTGCTTAGGGTCTCCACATATTGCTGAGGCTGGCTTTGAATTTGTAATTCTCTTGCCTCAGCCTTCCCAGCTGGGATTACAGACATGTGCTATCACCTGCCTTAATATACATACTTTTGTAGAAAAAGAGACTTACTTTTAAAACAAAAATAAATGAATCAATGGGAAATGTGCTTTGCTCTTAGGTTAGTGGGTGGAGTCAGCTTCAACTAAGGAGAAAAAAATATGTAGGCAGCATTACAGCATATGACACCTTTGAGAATAATCTTTCTTATGGGGAAAACATCTCAAATTATTGCTTTATTGTTCACATAGTAAGAGATCATAATAAATCAAACCTGGAGTAGAAAGCATTAACAATAGTGCTATTTTTTTCTTTTTAAAGAGAAATCACTTAATATTCTGCTACCACACTTTGCAGTGGGCTAATTATTTCCAACTCTATATGCTCCAAACACTGTCAAGTAAAAAAATGGTACCATGGACATGGTGGCCCAGCCTACAATCCCAGCATGTTGGGAGACTGAAGCAGGAGGATCTAAAGTTCAATGCTAGCCTCTGCAACTCAGTGAGACCCTGTCTCAAAATAAAAATGTAAAAGACAGGGCTGGGGATGTAGCTCAGAAGTATATTGCCCCTGGGTTAAATCCCTAGTGTCACCAAAAAAGGCCATTATCAGAAAGTCTTCAAGCTACCTATCAACTTTTTATTCCCTTGGAATAGTGGTGAGGATTTAGGAAAAGGGGCAGAGGATTCTGAGTTGAATCTGGGTCTGGTGGCATCTACTTATAATACCAGCAATTTGGGAAACTGAAGCAGGAGGATCACGAGTTCAAGGCCAGCCTCAGCAATTTGGCAAAGGCCCTAAGCAACTTATGAGACCCTGCCTCAAAATAAAAAATTAAACAGGCTGAGGATAGCTCAGTGGTAGAGCATCCCTGGGTTCAATCCCCAGTTCTGCAAATAAATAAATAAATATAAATAAAAAGAGAATTCTGAGTTGAAGAAAAAAGTGAGGATTTTGGCAGGGTTTGAGTTTTCTTTCTCATGTAGGTGTATCCAATATTCTCTCCAGGATGGTAGAACCATCCCTTGACTTTTCTAACTCAAAAGATTGTTTTTCAAGGTAAAGTTTATAACCGTGTTTCTTGACCTTGCTTCATATTTCAGGCAAGAAATATTTATTGATTCAACAGCTTTTGGTCAAAGACAATAAAAGCACATCTAAAAAGTATTCCTGCTTTAATGGTTTCCCAGGGGTAGCAGGGGATATGAGAGGTTGACACCTTTAATGAGACAGGCACTTTGATGTGGGGAAGGTAACATGTGATCTAAACATAAAAATGAGAGGCACTCATTCCTAAGTAGGATGGCAGGAAGGAAAGGAGAAAAATCTTTGGGTTGGCATGGTCAGCAATGGCTTCAAGGTCAGGCTTGCAGTTGAAAAAGAAAGGATTTTGATAGAGAACACCACAGAGGAGGGTAGAAATAGAGACAGGGTCTTTAGAGACAGTAATCTACAAAATCTCCTTAGGGGACAGAGAGAAGATAAGCACACAGGAAGAAGCATTTGGTGATAAACCTGGCAACAAAGCCTGGAGACAACTAGGGAGGCCTTCAACACCTGACTGAGATGACTGTACTCCATGGGAAATTTTTGAACTGGACTGTTCTCTGACCTTTTCATTTAAGCTATAATTGAAAAATGTTGGGCTGGGGATGTAGCTCAAAGGTAAAGCACTTGCCTAATATGAATGGCCCCTGGGTGCCATCCCCAGCACCACAAAAAAATATAATAAAAAAGTCTGGCACTAAAATGGATGTTTGGACTTTTCATATTATAAGGTTATATAGAGAATTGACTGATAGTCCTTGTATTGATGTCCTGTGCCCACAATGAAAGATGTTGAAAACAAAACTACAAAGTACCTCTACATTGCTTATTTCCAAATGCCTTTTAATAATCCACTTTAGCTTTGGCCCTTCTCACTAGGTGACAACTTGAGGGGTTTTTGGTGGGGAGGGGTGCCAGGGATCAAACTCAGGGCCTTACACATACTAGGCAAGAACTCTACCACTGAACCACATTCCTAGTCCATGCATATTATTTATATAGTCCTTTGGTGTGTTTTAGTGCTCCACAATAGGAAAATGCACACACACACACACCACACACACTCACGATAATAACAACAGAAACTTGATAGAGAAATTCCTTTAGTTTAGCTACTCTACAGAAAATTGATTTTAAGGCTTTCACTTTTTCCTCTCCAAACTTAGATCTCCACTCCTGAATTTGGGACTATTTTCATCAGTTATCTATTTAAAACATAAAGAAAGCCTAGCTGTTAAATTTAGAAAGTTGGGGCTTATCTGCTTAACTAAATCTAACATGTGTCATTGTAATTGATCTTGGTTCCTCTTTATAAAACTCACATTCTTAAGATAAGATGACACAAGGATTGTAAAAATACTATGGAAACCATTGAAAATGCAACATAAACATTGCATTTAACATTTTATTTTCAGATCTCTCTTTGGAGTTATAAAGATTTTAGACAGCTTTGTCATTGCTTAAAAAAAAGAAAGAGGGCTGGGGTTGTGGCTCAGTGGTAGGGCGCTTGCCTGGCATGTGTGAGGCCCTGGGTTCAATCCTCAGCCCTGCATATAAATAAATAAAATAAAATAAAGTAAGCAATTTAAGGTCAGCTTGGGCAATTTAGTAAGAACTTGTCTCAAAATAAAAGCTCAGTGACAGAGCACTTGCCTAGCACACTTAAAGCTCTAGGTCTTTACAAAATAATAGTAATGATGATAAAGCAAGAAAGAGACATACCATGCAGTGCAACCATGTATGTTTGGGCATGAATTCTCCCTGCCAAGTTCAGAGTCTGGCACTTTGGGCTTTGTGTTCTGAAAGCTCAGCTCAGTTTCCCCAGACTTTGACTAGTATAACAGGTTCTGCTCAAGACACTCTAATGTTGTCTTTTGAACTCCACACAAAGGGATAAGTAACAATATTTTTTTTTTAAAGTTACAGACATTTTAGGATAACTAGCAAATGAAGTGTTCAAGCCTTATCCACATCCAGCTTTAGCAGTTTTCCATCATTAGCAACTGCCTCATTCCCTTAAAAGGTCTTGTAATCTCTTTTATAAATCCCTTGACATCACCAGCTGGCCCCTCTCCACACCACTCGGAGCATTTTTCTTGCAATAGTGCTAGAGGGGCCTCAGAATTTTCCACCTCTCTGAACAGCCATGCTGTGCCATTCACTGGCCAGAGACAGCCTCTGTAATTTGAGCTTCATGTATATGATAACACTTTAATTGCAGCCAAGTTTAATTCAGAACAAATGTTCCTCATGTTCATACCTTTTGGAAAAGCAGCCTAGTCTAACAGCTAGAACAACAAGGAGGTCAGAGTGAAGGTGGGGATGGGGTAGAATCTCTAAAATGCAAATTTGATTTCCATACTATTGGTCTAGGCTAATGTGACCCAGCTTCCTGGGGGCCCCATGTCTATTTATAAGATGGACACAAAACTCTCCATCACACACAATATTGTGCATCCACCATACACAGTATTGTAGGAAAAATCCTTACAAAGTCTAATGGTGGCATGGAGTAGTCCAATTGGTCAAATATTCTGGTTAGTGGGAATTTACTGTAGACATAGGGTTTGCTGAAGAGGATAAGAATTAGATCATCATAAACTGGGCGTGGACATGCATGCCTATAATTCCAGCTGCGTAGGAGGCTGAGGCAGGAGGATCACAAGTTGGAGAACAGACTGGACAATTTAGAGAAACCCTGTCTCAAAATAATAAATAAAAAGGATGGATGTAACTAAGTGGGAAAGTACCCCTGGGTCCAATCTCCAGTACTGCAAAAAATAAAGTTAAATAGTAGTTGCCAAGGACAGAGAGGAAGAAGGAATGGGGAGTTATAGTTTAATGGGTACAGAATTTTTGGTTTGGGATGATGAAAAGGTTCTGGATACGTATCGTAGTAATGGTTATACAGCACTGCAAATGTACTTAATGTCATTAAATTATACTCTAAAATGGTTAAGGTAAATTTTGTTATGAATATCTTACCATAATAAAAAAATTAAGTGTTAAGCTGGGCACAACAGCACATACCTATAATCACAGCGACTTAGGAGGCTTAAGCAGGAGGATCACAAGTTGGAGGACAGCCTGGGCAATTAATTTATCAAGATGCTCAGCAATTTAGCAAGACCCTGTCTCGAAATTTAAAAAATAAATGAATAAAAGGACTGTGCATAAAGCTTAGTGATAAAGCACCCCAGGGTTCAAAAAATTTAATATAATTTAAAAAATAAAAGTTTTAAAAGAATAAGATCTGCAGAGCCCATGCAGATTACTTAATGCCAGTAATGCAGGAGGCTAAGGCAGGAGGATCCCAAGTTCAAGGCTAGCCTAAGCAACTTAGCCTGTCTCAAAGTAAAAAATAAAAAGGACTAAGGTTCTAGTTCAATGGTAAAACACCCCTAGGGTCAAAACAAAACAAAACAAACAAACAAAATGAGATCATACGTTATTCATAAATGCTTAGATCAGTTTCTGGCACTTGTAAGCTCTCTTGATTTTTATAGGGCTGGGGATGTAGCTCCATGGTAGAGTACTTGCTTAACAGGCATAAGCCCTGGATTCCATTCCTAATACCACAAAAAAACTATTTTTTTAACCACTCAGTTGATATTTGTTATTGTCAGATGAATATCACAGTGGCATTAGTGGTGCATTGAGATCAGAGGATCCATCCAGGCTTTTGAAGATATATTACATTGACTGGTCCCAGGATTTTTCCTCTTTGGCCCTATGACCAGCCTTGTGAGTGTCTATATTGTTAGGGTCTTCAACCATGGTATGTGGGATTTCCAGGCACACCTAGGGAGTATTCATGCCTAGTAGGTTATGAAGCACTAAATTTTTCTGGTCACCACTGCTGGCTTGTCATACAAGATGGAGATAACCATTACAAGATAAAAGGAGTTCTGTTGTTATAAAGTGTCCCCCAAAAGTTACTGTTAATGCAAGAATATTCAGAGATCAAATGAATAGATTATGAGAGCCATAACATAATCAGTCCATTACAGTTTGAATGGACTGACTGAGTGGTAACTATAGGCAGGTGAGATATGGCTGGAGGAGGTGGGTCCCTGGGGAGGTACCCTGGAAGGTGCATCTTCCTTGTGGCCCCTCGCCCCTTCCACCTGCCTCTCTGCTTCCTTGATATCATGGATGAAGCAGCTTCCCTTTGTCACAGTTTTCCCCCTTGATGTGCTGCCTCAATTTGGGCCCAGAGCAATGGAGTCAGCCATTCATAGACAAGATCTCCGAAACCAGGAGCCCCAAATACACTTTTCCTCTTCTAATTTGTTCTTTTTTTTTTTTTTTTTATGTTTAAGTAAGAAAATACCAAGGCTTTAATTTTTTCTTATAAAGATACCTCTGCTTATTGGTAAGTGAAACACAGTTCTCATGAGTAAACATGATTTACCTGCTTTGGGCTGTTTACCATAATGCCAAAGAAGTGACATGAAAGGGGTTAAGGTGTAATGCTTTTATCTTTACAGTAATAAAATGCTAAATAAAAAATTAAATGGACTTAATTAATGTGGGCAATCCCACAGGGAAAAGGCAAAAGGACTTCAAATCAAACAGTAGCAGTACTGTATACAATTTAAAAAATCCCATTAGAAAGAGCCCCTGCTTCTCCCTGACTCTGTTCCATGTGAGATATACCAGTGCAGAACCCACAGAGCTGATAGTTGGCATTATGTACTCTAGAGTCCACTGCAATAAGAAGGGGGGCAAAATCCTAGAAGGCAGATAAACTGGCTGCGGTCAGGCACCTACAGACAGCAGTGTGGTATATGGATGTTGACAACATACTCAGCATTAGTCCTCTGCCTGGAAATAGCAAAAGGCTCAAAAGGGTGAAAGGTGAAGGCAATGAGGCATCACACTGTGTGGTTGATGGGGCAGCCCAGTACAGCTGCCTGGATCTCAAACTTGAGCAGTCCAGAGTCCTGGACATAGAACCTGATGGGGTGATCTCCACAAGTCTTGGGTCACTCCATGAGTGACACCCACTTGTCATCGTAGCTGAAGAGAGACAAATCCAGGTAGGTGCTGCCACTGTAGGACTGTGCACTGATGGGGCACTGACCCAGCAGCCAGTGCACAGCCTCCGTGTGCCCTCCATACTTGGCATTTATAATTGTGTCATTGAACCAGCACTGGATCTGCCTTGCAAAATTGTTGCTGGAAGCTGAGCAGGGAAATTGGACTTCACTGTGCAAGGTAGCATTATGGAAGAGATCACAGAAGTTCTCAAAGAGTTCCAAAAGCTCATCCAATGTATTTTCAAACATGGCAATCACCTCAGTTGTCACCATATTGTACACTACAAAGAACAATGCCTGAGATGGATCAGTGACTTGCAGTGTCACTACGTCCTCACTGACATACTTGATAAACAGATGGTTTTCATCCAGAAGCTGCATTTTCCACATACACAGCTGACACAGCTGGTCAAAGTACTGGAAGAAGTGCCTCTTGGCCATTGCAATACCATTCTGCTCTCCCTGCCACCCACAGGTATAACAGTGGCCCGAGTTTCAGGGAGTTGATGAAAGGATCTGTAAAGGGATTGGCCATGCCTGTCTGACTGTCCTGCTGTACTTCAGGAAAAACAGCTGACACAGTGAGCAGGTCATCTTCATAGCGGAAGTGGTCAATGGTTTGTACATCGATGAATGTGTCTTCAGGAGTCACCTGGAAGCCATGGATGGTCTGCTGCTGCACAGACAAGATGGCCAGGATGTTTTTATACAAGTACAGCCCTTGGTTGTGTGACAGGACTACTTTATCACACATGCAGCCCTGGTACTCATAAAGTTCAAGAAATGTCTGGTGAGAAGAAAAAGCAATGAAGTAGCGTCCATAGGGTGAGAATTTACGCAAGAAACAAGGAGGGTTTTCATCGTTGACAACTGTAAAGTTAGGGAAGACATTCTGGTGGAACACTCTAACCTAGTGCTCAATGAGTACCTGCCTTGCCTGAACTGATTCACCACATTTCCAAACGGTGAATGACATTTTGATTTTGTATCTTCGAGGTTTAATAGTGGAAACATGATGATCCATTATCACATCTCTGTCGGGTCCTGGTTCAAGTCAGCTTGGTGTGTACCTCCCCTGGCCCTGCCCCCGCTATGCCTCAGCCCAGGCTCCCCCTAACTTGTTCTTAATGGGTCACAGTGATGAAAAAGTTGACTGAAAACATCTATGTAAAGTTCAGGGCTAGCAATTTTCAGGGACCTTCCAGACACCTCTGCTCCCCACCTACTACATCAGACAATTTTTGCAAACCAATCAACCATACTAGGCCAAAGGGTGGCAATGCAAGGATTCAGGTCACACACGCAGCCTCTTGAGCCCGTTTAAAACCTTAATTTTCTAATACCTGCAGTTACCCAATAGAAAGCTCAGAGGTGCCCAAAACATCAACCAAGTGGGAATAATAATAATGTTGGCTTCTGATACATATCCAGTGTTTCTGCCATTCATAATAATATCTTATTTTCTTACCATGCCTCATTTATAAAGCCCTTTTGTTTATATCATACCATCTAATACTCTTGAGAGCCTTCCGAGGGAGGTGTGAGCTTAATTCCTGTGTGTCAACAAGAAACTGAGGCTCAGGGAAGTTATGGGGTTTCCCCAAGATCTCACAGTCACGAAGTCTGGAAGGCAAGCCCTGATATCTACCTCACCCCTCTGGACATTCCAGCTCTTTAGTCCTGGACTTCTGTAATATGCTCCATTGTAAACCATTAAGGGAGGGGCTTTCTGGAAACAGGCATGTATTCAAAGCCAAGACCAAAGATACTTTACCTTCCTTATGGCTCCTTGGGAGAGTGTGGTGAGCTGTATAAATTGGGACAGCAATGTCCTCTTTGAAGGACTCCCAGGGATCCCACTGCCTGAATGTCCTTCTGAGCAATCTTCTGCCCCAGACTTCTACCATGTTCTACTGATCTGTGTCCATGTGGCATCTCAACAAGGCAAAGAGTCATTCTGATGTTTCCTTAACATAATGAAACAGTGGTTTCTCCAGCCTTCGGCTTTTGTTGTTTGTTGTTTTTTGGTTTTACAATATTGGGGATCGAACCGAGGGTCTCCTTCATGCAAGGTAAGCACTCTACCACTGAGCTACATCCCTCACCTTTCTCCAGCATGCAAAAAACCTCATGTTGCCTCTACTTGTCCCCTGGCATTTAACAAATAAGACCACCCTTTACTTCCATTCCCCACATTCCTTTACAGTCCTTTGTGACATCCTGGCTTCTGAGTCCATTTGGGACAGTGAAATAGACCCCACTGCTCTGCCACCAGGTTCTTTCTGCTCAAGAGTTAGAGTCTTCCCCTTCTCCTATGTGCATTATCTACACCAGAATTCCCTTTACCATCTTCACAGTCAAGAACTCTGCTCTGTACTTGCTCACTCTTTCATTTGTTGACTTATTTATTCACTTATTTAAGAATAGTGCTACTTACCTGCAATTTCTCTTCCCACCTCAATGAGTTGGCATGATCCAAAATATGTACATGCTCAGTGTGGAAATCAATTGACAAGGAAAGCTCACCTGGGCCTCACTATTGAAACAACAGCCCACACATTTAAAAAAAAAATTTTTTTTTAGTATTGGGGATCGAACCCAGGGGTACTCAACTACTGAGCTGAGTCCTTTTTATTTTTTATTTGAAACAGGATCACACCAAATTGCCCAGGCTGGCCTTAAACTTGAAGTCCTCCTGCCTCAGCCTCCAGAGTCTCTGGGTTTACAGATATGACTAACATGCCTGTCTTTAATTTATTTTTTTAATTTTATGTATTTATTTATTGACATACTGGGGATTGAACCAGGGGTACTCTACCATTGAGCTACATCCCCAGCCTTTTTTATTTTGAGACTGGGTCTCATTAAATTGCTAAGGCTGGCTTCAAACTTGTGACTTCCTGCCTTAGCCTCCCAAGTCCCTGAAATTCTAGGCCTGTGTCACCATGCCTAGCTTCCCTGCATTCTTTTAAATAGGAGAAAGCTGAAGCTGAGAGAAGTTAAGTGGCTTGAAAGGCAACACAACTAGCTGATAGACGAACTGAAACTACAACTCAGGCTTCTGGGAACTGTCATCACTTCACTAACTACTGGCTGTGCGGAACTCTGCAGAGTTATGCCCATGGCAGAGGACTGGCCCAATACTGCTCTTCCATCACACAGCTAAATGGTCTGATTTCCTTTTCAATGTGTTCTCTGTATGGCAAAGCAGTCTCTGGTGCCCTCAAGGGGCAGAACTGAATAGTGACAAACTCAAACAAGATTAGCTCCAGAAGCAACCTGAGAAATGATCCTTCCTCTGATCCACCCCCAGTGCAATTTCACAGAATGCTTTGCACTCACCTTTTTACTTTAAAGATCATAAAACATACTGAAGTATATCAAAATATATTTGGAACACAAACTGCCTCTAATGCTTTCAAAAAATGTAAACCAGATCAAACGCTGGAACACTGTGAGAACCAGGGAGCCCACTAGGCCAGACCAAGTGCCTATTCCTGCAAAGAGCCTCTTCAGAACCTGAACTAAGTGTGTAAACATGAGGAGAGAATGGGGGTGACCCTCTCAGCTCAATAACAGGGCACTTGTGTCCTCCCTCTTAGCCATAGGAGAGCCACAATGCTGTCCTCTCATCAAAGGATGGAGAAGACTAGATTTGGAGCACAGGGCCCTGGGTGAACAGTGAGGACTGATAATCCAATGGGGAAACAGGCAAGAATGTCTCCCTGGTGGTGGTCAGAAACCATGGCCTCCCTAGAACAGAGAAGGCAAGTGGGAGGGTATGAAAAGGAAGGAAGAAAGGGAATCAGCAAAGGGTGATCTGAATGGGAAGAACCACTATGGAGGAGTCAAGAAGGACTAGAAATTCCCAGAGCAGCAGTGACAGGAGGTGAGGTCCAAGCAGTGGGATTCGTGGGCTATCTGCACCTGGGGCAGGAGAGACATCTGGAAACTGTGGCCTTTTCTCTACTAACAACTGACATTCTATATGTGAGCAAAATTAATTATTCTGTTATACATTTCTGTAACCCTGTTTGGACATTGGTATTTTGTTTTATATCTGACACTCAAACTATAAAATCTGACAAACATTTATCAAGTGCTTATCTTTAGCAGGCACTATGTTGTCACAAGAGACTTAAGGGAGTCTGTCTCACTTGTCTCTAAATCCCCTGTACTGCAGCACAGTGGAACTTGATTACTATTAGACTGAAATATGGTATTTTGGGGCAGGACATATAGAGATCCTAATTCCATTTGTGAAGTATTGAATTCTAGGCTCTTGGATTTCTAGTTCTACGTGTTGTTCTTATATATGTGGACCATGGGGGCTGGCCTCTCTTTACACTCTTTTTTTCATTCTTGTTCTCACTCTAAGGAAGATAGTTGTGTTAGTCAGGGTAATTAACTCTAGCTGCTGTAACAAATAACCCCAAATCTCACTAATTTAGCACAATGAAAGTTTCTCACTCATACAAATTTGCAGGGATGCTCCTGGTCAAGAAGCTCTCTTCTAAAGTGAAGACAACTGAGGACCCAAATCCTTCTATGTTGTGTCTTCACCCTTCCCTAGGCCCTCCTTGTCATCTCCACTGGATCTTCTAAAGTCACCCAGGTGACAGAGAGAGATGGAAGGCCACGTACCTGGAACTTACCTACCTTGGCCCAAAGATGACACACCTCACCTCTGCTTAAGATTTTTTGACAAGGACTGGTCATATGGTCCCTCTCACATGCACCAGAACCTGAGGCTGGGGTTCTCTAGATAGGTAACAGCTTGCCAGCAGAGATTCTTCATCTCAGAAGGAAGCACAAATTTTTGGTGTAGTCATCTATGCCAAAACAATATTTTAGGATAATTAGACACTAAAGTTGTGCTATGATAAAGAAATCAAAAGATCATCAAATAAATACTATATTCTGCAAAATCTGGAAAATACCCTTTTGCTGGTATGGGAAACAACTGAATCTCTTTGTAAAGAAATTACAAGCATTGTCAATGCAGCTGGGTACAGTGTCACACTTGTAATCCCAGCTTGGGAGGCTGAGGCAGGAGAATCAGAAGTTTGAGGCCAGCCTTGGCATCTTAGTGATGTAGTGGGGATGTAGTTCAGTGGTAGAGTGGCTCTGGGTTCAATCCCTAGTACTCCAAAGGAAAAACATGAAAAGAAAAAGGAAAGAAAGATCAATGCATCCCAAGGAGTCTCTGTAGCCCTCTCAGAATTTCCACAGAATTTCTCCTCAGGGTCACCATCTAATTGGAGCTGTAACAGATGTTACAAATAAGGAGAGAAAGGGGTGGACCCAATTGCCCTTCAAGGCTGACTTCAGACTAAAAGGAAGTCTTGCTTGATAGGAAAGGCAAAGAAACCTTTTGTGTTGTCCTCTGTAAAGAACATTTCCTATCTTTTCTTTTCTGGTACTGGGGATTGAACCTAGGGGCACTCTGTCACTGAGCTACACCCCAGCACATTTTGTTTTTAATTTTGAGGAAGGGTCTCACTAAGTCACCCAGGCTGGTTATGAACTTGTGGTCCTCCTGCCTCAGCCTCCCATGTAGATAGGATTATAGTCATGCACCACTGCATCCAGCAAAATTACAATTTAGAGATATACCTCTAAGACCTATTAGAAGACCCCAAACAGTTCACCAAATCATAGTTATAAATATTTCACAAGCCTAAAATCTTGCCTTACCAGTCTTTCCTGTGGAACTTGGAGTAAGAAGAGAAGGGAAGTGTCTGTTTGTAGGCCTTGAGGTAAGGGGGATTTTACAGCATGTTTCCTTTTTCCTGGAGCTACCAAATTGAGAGAGAGAGAGAGAGAGAGAGAGAGAGAGAGAGAGAGAGAGAGAGAGAGACAATAAAACAGATTTTCCCCCTTGTGCTGGGAATTTAACCCAGTGCCTTGTGTATTCCAGGCAAGTGCTCCTCACCTGAACTATAACCCCAGCCCCCAGAACAGATTATCCATGTCACAGTGTCATCTCTCCTGATGCCAAATGCTGAACAGTGACCTGTATATCAAAAAATGTTCTGTGAATAAGAACAAGACTGATCAAGGAAACTAGGTGGAGAATTCGCCTGTAAGTAGGGACTGAGAATATAGCCACGAAGGAACTGGTGAACATTACATTATCATAAGAGAAAGTGACCCATGTGATTAATGATGTTCAAACTAAGATTTAAAAGGACATAGTTCTCACCAGGCATGGTGCAGTGGTGCACACCTGTAATCCTAGTGTCTCGAAAGGCTGAGGCAAGATTGCGGGTTCAAGGCCAGCCTGGGCAATTTGGCAAGACTCTGTCTCTAAATAAATAAATAAATAAATAGGACTAGGGACTTTACTCAGTGATAACGTCTTCCTAGGTTTAATCCCTAGTAATATCTAAGGAAAAAAAAAAAAAGAATCATACATCACTACAGGGCTCCATTTTGCTATCCTTCTATAGTTATTCCATCCCCATCTCCTTCTCTAAGTCCTGGCAAGGGCTATTCTGTTCTTCTCTATAATTTTGTCATTTCAAGAATATTATTTAGGGCTGTGTTGTGACTCACTGGTAAACCATTTTCCTAGCATGTAGAAAGCCCTGGGTTTGGTCCTCAACACTGAAAAAAAAAAAAAAATACACACACACATACACATACATATATATATAAAATCAAATCATTTAGCATGTGACTTTTTATGGTGCTTGGGATTGAATCCAGAAGCACTTTGCCACTAAGTTATACCTCCAGCCATTTTTTATATTTTGAGAGAGAGTCCCAGTAAATTGCCCAGTGTGTCCTTAAAACTGTGATCCCCCTGCCTGAGCCTCGCACATAGATGGGATTACAGGCATGCACCACTGCACCTGTTAGTAAGTGACATTTTGAGAATGGATGTTCTATTCAACAACTTTGCTGTCATCCAATATGTTACATATAGCTCTTTTCTTTTCCTTTATTGCTGTATAATACTCCTTGGTGTGGGTGTACTGCACGCTATGTAGCCAATAAAGAACATATTGTATTTGCTTCCAGTTTTAGCTATTTACAAGTAAACTGCTCTGAACAACAAGATGACACAGTTCCTGTCTTCTGAGCCAATGATTCAAGCAGTGCACATAAGAATCATCCTGGGAGTGGGGAGGAGAGTGTATTTAAGATGCTAATTTCCAGGGCTCCAACTGGAAAAGTAGACTGAGACAAGATGAGAGATCTGTATTTTTTAAAAATAAGATCAAACAAAAACAAAACAAAATAAAACAAAAAAACCATGACCAGGTAATTCTGTTTTGTTTTGTTTTTGTACTGGAGATTTGATTCAGGGGCACTTTACAACTGAGCTACATCCCCAGCCCTTTTTATTTATTTATTTTGTTTTGAGACAGGGTTTCACTAAGTTGCTGAGCCTGGCTTCGGACTTACCTCAGCCTCCCAAGTTGCTGAGATTACAGGGGTGTAACACCACATCTGGCCAATGACCAGGTAATTCTAAAGTATATGCTGGGAGTATTATTGAAAACAACTGTGGATTAAGAATCTACAGTCTGGTGGGTTTGATAGAAATAAAAATAATTTCTAGTACCATCCAAGAAAAATAAAAAATTCTTTTTTTTTTCCCTAAAGGGAAAATATTCTTGTTACTTCACACATTCTTACCATGGAGCTTTCAAAAATTGAATATGTATATTTCAATTTTGGCAGTGCACACATTGTGTTTTAAAGAAGTGATCTTTTATATTTTCAGACTGATTTTGTGTCTTGAGAATGCTGAATGTTGAGATGTTAATTTAGGCACAGATAAATGGCGTCATTGCGGGTGAATGTCTCCATGTGGCAGGAAAATCATGGGTCCTTTTTGGTGGAAGAAGGATAACCACTAATCCTATAAAACACAAATAGTTTTACCAAATTGTTCTGTGTAACTGCAGCAAGTATATGATTCTGAATATTTTTATTCCAAGGCAATGGTGATTCTAAGTAAGTTGGTCTATAATTTTTTTATTGCTGTTTTCAATTTGAAATGTTTATTTGTGAAGAACAGAATGAAATGCTCCAAATACTATCCTACACATATATGATAAAATTCTACATATAATAGGACAAAATAGCAAAAGATTCTTTGAGTTGATAGTTGCAGCAAGCTATTTCAGCCATTCTCTGATGTGTGTCAACCTGTGTGGGGCAGGGGGAACTATAGAACTTGAAGACCTAAGACCTGTGTTTGAGTTCCAGCTTTGCCACTTGGACAGCAGCTATGTAATCTTAGACATGTGACTTAAGGTTTCGTGGCTTCAATTTCCTCACCTGCAAAAGGGTTAAAGTTGCCCATGAATTGGGAGGCAGAGGCAGGAGGATCGGACGTTCGAGACCACCCACAGCAACTTAGAAACTTAGAGAGACCCTAAGCAACTTAGTGAGGCCCTGTATCAAAATAAAAAATAAAAAAGGGGATGTGGTCTGGTGGTAAATTGTCCTGGAGTTCCAGGTTTTTTTTTATTCCCAGTAAAAAAAAAAAAAAAGATAAGGTCTTGTGGTTCAGTGGTAGAGTACTTGCCTAGCATGTGTGAGGCATGTGTGAGGTGCTCAGGGTTCCATCCTGAGCACCACATAAAAAATAAATGGTTTTGTTCCCAACTACAACAAAAAACAAAATATTAAAAAAAAAAAAGATAAAGGTTGTTGCCATGGTGTCTCTCTCTCTCTCTCTCTCTCTCTCTCTCTCTCTCTCTCTCTCTCTCTCTCTCTCCCTCTCTCCCTCTCTCCCTCTCTCTCATTCTCCCTTTCTCTCCCTTTATTTATTTATTGTTACATTTTTATTGGTATATGATAATTATATATAATAGTGGGATTCATTATGCCATATTTGTATATGCACACAACATAATTCAATCAATGTCATCTCCCAACCATGATCTTTTTCAGTCCTAATATTCTGTGCCCTCCTACAATCTGCAAAAAGAAAATTTCAGTACTGGGAACTGAGCCCACAGGCTCTACCACTGAGCCACATTCCTAGCCCTTTTTATTTTTTATTTGAAGACAGAGTCTCACTAATGGCCTCTAACTTGCAACCCTCCTGTTTTAGCCTCCCAAGTAGCTGGGATTACAGGCATGTACCACAGTGCCTAACAAACCTTCATATTTAGTCATAACCCAAAGAAGAAAGATAAGGTGATTTTCACATTGCAAATTATCCCTCAGTTTGGAATGAATGAATTAGAACATGTAAATGTTCAAAGATAAAAAGAAACTAAACCTAAAATTAAAATGTTCTTATCTAAAAAGCTTAAAATAATGAATAAATTAGCTCCCCCCAAAATCAGAAAGAATATTTTCTGATGTAATGCTTAAAGAAGACATTGCCAATTATCAAAATGATGATGCTATTCCATAAAAATAATATACATTTGATGCAGAATTAGTGTGCTCTTCTATACAGATAAATAGAGCTATCAAATACACAATTGTTGTCACAAATTATCTCTGGAGACAAAACTACATGCTTTAAGACCTACAATGCCACATCTCTTTGATGCTTAATGGGATGTGCCATCCTGATAGACTATTACTATCATTAGTAAAAGGCACTTTGTCTTATCTTTCAAAGTAGTCTATAAAGAACCTCTTGCAAACCCTTCTTCAAAGATTACATGGGTATTTATCCCTCCGCCCCAACCCAGTGCTGGTATTTAACCCAGAGTCTCACAGATATGAGAATATGAACTCTGCCACTGAGCTATACTCCCATCTCTCAATTTTTAAACTATTATTAATACAAATAATTTTGGTTCAGTGCTTTGCATGTTCAAAGCACAGCATACAGTATGAGCTTAATAATTATTTGCTAAATAAGTTATTTAAATAAAATAAAAGGTACCTAACAAATTGGATATTAATATAGTTGAAAGGACACTGACACCAGGTTTTTTTTGTTTTTTTTGTTTTTTTTTTTTTTAATTAGATCTTTATGGTTACACATAGTAGTTTGGTTCATCCTGACAAACTCAGAGGCACTCAAGTCCTGACTGCCTCTTGCTAGCTGCACAATTGTGGGCAGTTTACATATGTCTTTAAACCTCAATATCCTCATCTGTAAATGGGGATAATTCTACCTAAACATGAGACTTAATGGGAAAGCTAAAAAAAAAAAGGAAATCAGTGAAAAACTTCAGTTCACCTTATTTGTATGGTGAAATGTGAATGCTTTTCTTTCTAAGACTGGAAACAAGTCCACTCTCATTTTCTTTCCCCATAGGAGTACAATGAGACAGGAAAAAGAGAGGGTAGAAAGGAAGAAATAAAACTGTCTTCATTTTCAGACAATGTGATCACCTACATTAAAAGTACTGAAGAAAAAAACTAGAGCTAATAAATGGGTACCACAAGCCACAGGATACAAGGTAAATGTACGTGCAGAAAGCACAGAGATGATGCTATTGGTAACCTCAGAAATCCAGAGAATATTTTCCTATGTACATATATGAATATACCATAGTAAACCCACCATTTTGCATATATATACATATATATTTATGTAAGTATATGTGTGTATATATAAGCCACCCCCCCACCCCCCCCACCCCCGTGCTAGGGATTGAACCCAGAGGCACTTTACCACTAAGCTACATACCCAGCTCTTTTTATTTTTTTATTTTGAGACAGGGTCACACTAAGTTGTTAAAGCTGACCTTCAATTGTTGTGGAAATCATGTTCAGCAAGAGACCAAGCACCACTGGGGGGGTTGGAGAACTCAGGTTTATTTAGGCTGGCAGACCCAAATGCTCTGAAATTCTGGGCCCCAAGCTGAGATTACACAGGGCTTTTAAAGAAATTTGACATCATTTCTTAACCATTACAACATTGATGGATTTGAATTCTTGACCCATGTGACCAAGGAGCATGAGCATAACTTGCAATAAGCAGTTTATCCAAACAGAACAAAGGCAGAGGAATATCTGCAAATGATAGCAGGAAGTGACCTGTATCACAGTCAGGAGTTTCTCAAGATAACTGTAAGCTTATACTCGTAGGAGCTTTAATTCAAACCTAACATAGAAATGTTACAATTTGAACAAGTATTTAAATAACACTCTTACAGAGACCAGTAACTAAGTAACACTCCTACAAAGACCAAAGCTATAAAGTAATATTTCCCTCTTCAAAACTTGTGACCCTCCTGCCTCATTCTCCCAAGTTACTGTTATCACAGGCATGTGACATTGCACCTGTCTCTAACACATGGTATATATTCATAAACCTCCCTTGAAGAGAAAAAAATAATTTTAATAAATAAATATATTTGTGAAATAAGCTAGTTTGCGTAGTCAATCTCAATCATGTCCATGATTTTGCAGAGTTCCTTTTGGAAGTCCTGAAGTTCTTGCAAGTTGAATACACAAGAGAGGGCCTTTCTTGGATAATGTCAGGTCAACTTGTTGAGAAAAAACTTTTATTCAGTCTACTGTATTAAGTGCTAATCTCTTTTAGCAACCTTTACAGACACTCTAAAAAATAATGCTTTGCCAGCTGTCTGGGCATTCCTTAACCTAGTCAAATTGACTCATAAAATTGGACACCACATTACAAATTTAATCATATTGATTCATAGTGATTCCTTTTGGTTACGCTGAGGAAGAATCTGTACCATGCCTGTCTCCTAGCTTCTGGTGACCACCAGCAGTTATTGGTGTTCCTTGGCTTGTTGATGTACCACTCCAATCTCTGTCTTTGCTTTCTCTGGTCTTCCCTCCATATCTCTCTGTATGTCATCACCTTTTCTTATAAGGACACCAACTATTGTATTTAAGGTCAATTGTAATTCAGTTTGATTTCATCTTAACTAATTAACAACTGCAAAGACCCAGACAAGATTGTTCATTGTGCACAAAAGTCACTGAACTTAAGTATGGAACAAATGTTGCTTCTGGTCACCTGAGGGAAAAAAAGTCAAGAATTTATTGGCCTATTTCTAATCATATGATGGACAATTTTAATAGATTTGTTAAATATTCACATAATACTTAGGTGGAAAGGACTTCCCTTGTATTTATACTTGCAAGTAAATTTTCTTTATCATTGCAATAGACTTTATGTGAGAAATGAGTCTTATTATTGATCTTGAAAATAACTGGGAGTTTATGAAAAAAAAATCTTCAATATGTTGCTGAAAAGGATAGAGGCACTCAGTATGAGAAGTCCTATAACTAATCCATATTTTACATCAATATTTTCATATAACAGAAGCCTCAGTTATTGGAATTTAGAAACATCCATATACTTACCTGACCATATCCTGTTTTATGTGTCCTAAGATGAATTTTTAAGGCACTGTCTACTTTAGCTCTGCCCTGTGCAAAAATCTGAGAAACCAAAGTTTTGATATTTAATTAACTAAAATTTCTAACACATGTTTAACTAGACACCTGACAAAATAAAAGTGTTTGCCTGTTTGTCATCCACGATGATTAGATATATCACCAGTGGTATGCAAACTAGCTTGGGAAACACTGGTATAGTGGGAGCCAAAATACATACAAATTATGGTTCACTACTCAGTATATATGTGACCTTGAAAAAATATTTAACATATTTGAGCTTATTTTTCATTTTAAAAGGAAGATATGTAATTTTAAAAAAGCATTTGTAATTAACTGGAGCACCAAGACATAACCAAATACTGCCAGATATTTCTAGGCTTATCTCTGCATTGCATCTGCATATGAGCCAAGTGGAATCCAATATGGTCACAGTTGTCTTCTTAGTAGTTCAAATACAGAAAAATGGAACCTGCATACTGAACTCAAAATCATCAGTATTTTAGCATCAAAGTTATATTCAGAAGTTTTATTTCTTTAAAAATATGAATAATGAGCCAGGCCTGTAATCTCAGATACTTGGGAAGCTGTATTAAACAGGAGGATTGAAGGTTTTCCTTCAACCTGGGCAATTTAGCAAGACCCTATCTCAAAAATAAAATAAAAAGGACTGGAGTTGTAGCTTAGAACATTTGCCTGTACTTGAAAAACATACCAAACAAAACAAAACAAAAAACAACCAACTGTATGTGTGTATGTGATGTATTTAGGCTAAATGATATTGCAGCATGAATTATTATTGCAAAATAAAAATTTTATCCTTAAACAATTAAAATAATTCATTATGATTACAATAACAGCCATGGGTCATACCAAACTTTACTACCAATACATTAAAAAGCAAGTACTCTCATTTGGGGTACCACTAGGTATAAACACAATCATAAGCACAAATGTAAATATGAACCCTAAAATCTCACAAAAGTATTCCATATGTTCTAGAATACCTTTTATCTGACTTAAGAATATTTTCAATTAAATACTTTTTATCTGACTTAGAATGTTTACCAATTAAAACATTTTTTTCAAATTCAATTTTTAAATTAAAATAACTTTCAAACTAAATTATATCAAGATGAAAAATTCTGATGGGGAAATTTAAATGTGATCAGATTTTTCCTTAACATCACATTGGTATTATTACACTGTCAGAGTTACACTCATCTTACTCTTTCACACATATGTGTATCATGTATAGGATGATCATGAGTAGGATGTTTTGATAAGACATTTATAAATGAATATGTATTATTGATAAAGTCACCAGTAATACAGATAAGGAGTAGGCTTAGTATGTAACTAAGAAAAAGAAAATTAATATAGAAAATTACAACTAGATATCATTTCTGCTAGATAATGCTAATTAAATACAGACAATCTGCAACTTACGTCAGTAGAAATTTTCTGGATCATTTTATTTTTCTTTTTAAGGTATGGTGGGGGGCTTCGCATGTGGGGTGGGCAAATGTTGCAACCACTCTACCACTGACTACATCCCCAGCCCTGTTTACTTTTTATTTCAAGATAGGATCCCACTGAGTTGCCCAGGCTGGTCTTGAACTTGTGAACTTCCTGCCTCAGACTCCTGAATAGCTGGGATTACAAGTGTGTGCCACTGCACTTGGCTTCTGGTTCATTCTTTTTTTTTTTTTTCTGGTTCATTCTTTATCCTTAAAAGATATAAGAGTTATAGTCCTAGAATGGGAAGCATGACTCACTCATATAGCTGATTAATGAAAATCTGGGTTCATTTACCTAGACCTTGTGCAGACCCACTTCATTGATTAGACTATTTTCACAGCAGGTAACAGAAAATCCTCATTTGTTTTGTCTTTAACAAGAACTGTGTTTCCCCCTGTAAAAAGATGTTCAGAAGTTCCATGTATGGTGCACCAAGGTCCAACACTTCTCTGTGGCTCTCCTGCTAGCAAGATGCCTGCAAGGGTTCTAAACATGGTCCTCAAACATGACTTTCTGACATAGGAAAGGAATGGTTTCTCCTAGTTTTTTACTTGGAATAAAAAACTTCTCCCCAGAGAAATCTCAATAGCATCCACCATATTTCATTGGTGAGGACAGCATTACATGCTCACCCAAAACAAATGATTGGAAAGGAAACAGGACCAATAAGAGTGGCTTAAATAGATCACTCTGAGCAGTGAATGGGGTTACTATCTGATGAGCTACTTGAGTAAGAGATGAATCACTGTCAGCAAGAAAAAAGGAAATAGCATTCCCTAAAATTCATATCTGCAGAAACTCAGAATGTGGTTTTATTTGAAAATAGGTCTTTGTAGATATTAGTTAAAATGAAGTCATACTGGATTTGGATGGGGCCTAATCCACTTCTAGTGTATTTATAAGAAGAGAAAACAGGTATGAGAATGCCACCAGAGGAGTTGCAAATTGGTGCAATCACTCTGGAAAGCAGTATGGAGATTCCTCAAAAAACTTGGAATGGAATCACTATTTGACCTCGCTATCCCACTCCTCGGTTTATACCCAAAGGACTTAAAATCAGCATATTACAGTGATGCAGCCACATCGATATTCATAGCTGCTCAATTCACAAGAGCTAGATTGTGGAACCAACCTAGATGCCCTTCAATTGATGAATGGATAAAGAAACTGTGGTGTATACACACACACACACACACACACACACACACACACATATATATACAATGAAATATCACTCAGCCATAACGAATAAAATTATGGCATTTGCTGGTAAATGGATGTAATTGGAGAATATCATGCTAAGTGAAATAAACCAAGCCCAAAAAACCAAAGGCCAAATGTTTTCTCTGATTAAGTGGAAGAGACAAGAGAAGAAAGGAGGAACTTTGGATGGTGGAGGAAAATAGAGTGGGAGGGGGTGGGGGAAGGAAAGATAGTAGACTGAGACAGTATTACCCTGTGTCTATGTATGATTACATGAATGGTATGAATCTACATTGTGCTCAACTATAGAAATGAAAAGTTGTACCCCATTTGCGTACAATGGATCAAAATGCAGTCTGTAAAAATAAAAATTAAAAACAAAAAAAAAATGCCACAGAGGGATGCAGAGGTTGGAATGATGCATCCATAAACCAGGGAAAGCCAAAGATTGCTGGCAACAACCAGAAGCTAGTAAGATGCAAGGAAGAATTCTTTCCTAGAGCTTTGAATTTGCTTTACTCTGCTAACACTTTGCAGGCTTCTAGTTTTTGAATTGTAAAAGAATAAATTTCTGTCATCTGAAGCCACCCAGTTTCTGATAACTTGTATGGCAGCCCTAGGAAACATTAGTTATATTTCTTGGTCTTACTTTTTAGGAGATTGCTTTAAGGTTCACAATATTTTAAACTCATCATAGTCTACTTTCAAAATATGCAATTTCAGATATAATCTAAAACATTTGTAACAGTATACTTAAAATCCTACTTCCATCCTTTGTATTTTTGCATTTTATTTCTACTGATGTGTGTGTATGTGTGTACACATATAAATGTGTGTGTGTTTTTCATTAGTATAATGAAATACCTGAGACCAAACACCCAAGGGAAGAGGATTATATAGCTCATTTTGGAGACTGAAAATTCAAACAGCATAGTGCCAGCTCTGGTGAGGACACCACTTGGCTGCATCACCTCATGGCCGAAGATACTACAATGGTAGGAATGCATGCAAGAGGGAATGAGCACATAGAAAGACAGGAAGGCACAGATTTGGATGGGGCTTGGCTTGCTTTTTTCTTTTTTCTTTTTTTTAAATTTTTTAGTTGTATGTGGACACAGTATCTTTATTTATTTAATTTTATATGGTGCTGAGGATCTAACCCAGTGTCTCACACATGCAAGACAAGCACTCTACCACTGAACTACAGTCACAGCCCCTTTTTTCTTATTTATTTTTCTTTTTAAAAAAATTTTTTAGTTGTCAATGGATCTTTATTTTATTTACTTATTTATATGTGGTGCTGACAGTCGAACCCAGTGTCTCACACATGGTAGGCAAGCACTCTACCACTGAGCTATGACCCCAGCCTGCTTTTTTATTCTTATTAAATAAAAATCTCATGAGAACTCAGATGTCCCACAAAAACTACCTTCATACTTCCCAGGGCAGTCCCCAGGGACTAAAGCCTCCCACTCGGTCCCACTTCTTAAAGGTCCCACCATCTCTTATATTGCCATACTGAAACCAAGCATTCAGCACATGAACTCTCAGGGAACAAATCATATCCAAACCCATAGTACATCATAAATCTTGGCATACATTGTGCTTTTTCAAGTTTTCGCCATAAACAATTATATTTAGAGAGATTTTTAAATGAAAGAGAAAGTATCATATATTTCCAAATGTTTACTACTTCTTGATCTCTTAATTCCTTTTTGCCTATCTGGCTTTCCATCTGGCTATATTTTTCTTCAGCCTAAAGAACTTCCTTTGACATTTATTTTAGTGGAAGTCTGTTGGCAATAAATTTTCTCAGCTTCTGTTTATCTAAAAGTGTCTTGATTTTGCCTTTATCTCTGAAAAATATTTTTGCCAATATAGAATTGTACATCAATAGGCTTTTTTTTTTTTCTTTCAGCACTTTAAAACAATCATGCCATTACCTCCTGGTTTGCATTGCTTCTGATAAGAAGTTAGAGAATTCTTATCTTTGGATAACTGTATATACAGTCTTTGTTGTTGTTGCTTTTAAGATTTTCTCTTTGCTACTGATTGTCATCAATGTAATTATTATACGTGTGTGTGTGTGTGTGTGTGTGTTCATTCTGTCAGGGGCTCATTTAGCTCTTTAGATCATTGGATTTATAATTTTCATCGAAATGGGAATTTTTTTTTCATCGAAATGGGAATTTTTCAGTTATTATAGTTTGAGGTATTTTCTTACCCCAGTCTTGACTCCAATTTAGCCCCTTGATATTGTCCCAAAGGTCACTGTATGTGGTACAGTGTATTAGGTTTTTCCAGGTTTTTTCCCTTCGTGATGCTCATTTTAAATAGTTTCTATTGCTGTCTTCAAATTTACAAATATTTTTCTATAGTTTCTAATTGCTAAAACCACTCAGTGAATTGTTCACTTCAGATACTGTTTGTTTGTCTGTTTATTACAGTACTGGGGATTAAACTAAGGAGTGCTCTACCACTGAGCAGTGGTAGTTCTTTTCATCCAGTTCTTTTCATCTCTTAGTGAAACAAGGTCTCACTAAATTTTACAGGCTGGCCCTAAATTTGCAATCCTTTTGCCTCAGCATCTTGAGTCACAGGGATTACATGCGTGTACAATTGCACTTTGCTTCAGATACTGTATTCTTAAGTGCTAGAGATTCACTTTATTTGTTTTTTCATATGTTTCTTTTCTTTTCTCATATTCATATTTTCCATTTGTCAGAGGACAAAATTTGGTTTAAAGAAGTTTGATTTGTATTTATTAATTTATTTACTTATTTTGTTACTGGTGATTGATCTCAGGTCTTTGAGCATGCTAGACAAGTGCTTCCCACTGAGTTACATTTCCAGCCCTTTTTTAAAAGTTATTTTGAGACAGGGTCATTAAGTTGCCCAGGTTGGCCTCAAACTCAAGGTTCTCCTGCCTCAGCCTCCCCAGTATCTGGGATTACAGGTGTGAACCACTGCACCAGGCTAATTTTTTGGCTTTATTTTCAATTTTATTCTTTAAAGTAGAATTAGTGTTCTGAGTTAAGAGAAAGAAGCTGGTTTTACAGACAGAAGAGGGCTGAAGAAATCAAAAAGAAGGAAATGTAGATTGAGGAGCTGCAATGTAGCCCAGTGGTAGCCTGAGGCCCTGTGTTGGACCCTGGCACCTAAATAAATAATTTTTATTTTTTAATTTGTTCTTTTTAAATATGCATGACAGGAGAGTGTATTTTGACATATTAAACATAAATACATTTATTTTTAAAAAAGCAGATTGGGCCAGTTTTGATGATGGCACATGCCTGTAATCGCAGTGACTTAGGAGGCTGAGACATGAGGGTTGCAAATTTGAGTACAGCCTGGGAGATTTAGTAAGATCCTGTCTCAAAATAAAAGAGCAAAAGGGTTGGGGTGTAGCTCAGCAGATTGGTCATTTCTATGTTATTTTTCCTAGTAAGGTAGGAACAGAGAGACAGAACAATACAAAAATAACTAATTAGTTAACATCAGGTTACCTTTGTTATGTAAGAAAGCAGAAGGAACTTCATCATAATATGAATTAAAACTGGCCTATTTAGGAAATTTGACTATAAACCTCTCTAATCCTGGTTTCTAGAAAGTTCAGAAAAACAATCTAGTGTAGCAGGAAGGACTCCATTTTTACTTTTAGCCTGGTCTGCTGGGGCCTAGGGCAGGAGTTTAGTGCAAAACAACGACTTCTTAAACACATTTGATACATTAAATCTTTTAAAGATTTACTTTGTTGTTGAATGTGATGATAGTTTTTTCAATTAAATCTTGAACATATTTCTCTACTAATTCCACATAGGTCAGCTTCTCTATTGACAGATTTTTTTTCTTTTATTGATGAACCATATTTTTCTCATTTTTCATGTTTAATTTTTTATAAGATGCGTCACAGCTTTCGTGGAGTTTCAGTTTACATATATACAGTTTAGTGTTCAGTCAAGGGTTCAGGAGAAAACCTTATGAACTCGGATGTAGCTCAGTGGTAGAGCACTTGCTTAGCATGTGCGGGATCCTGGGCTCAGTTTCCCAGTACTGAAGGAAAAAAAGGAAACCTTATGTGCTTCTTTCTGTCATGGTTCCTTGCTCCCTTATACATTCACGCTCCCTTGGCTTTCTTGAATTCTGATGTCTGTCTCCCCAGTTCAGTGAGACTGCTGTGATCTTGGGTTTTCTCACCCCTGCATCACATTCCTAAAAGGTCTCCTGGAGATTATCATAGGTCTCACCTTGTTTATTTCCTGTGTCTGGGGGAATCATAGTCCTGTTCTCCCTGTTGTTCAGTGTCTGAAATAGTTGTTTCACATACTTTGTCCAGTTTTTTCATGAGAGTGTCACCGAAAACTCAGTTCTTGTCCCCACTACCAATTCAATAATCACCTCTTTAAATGCTCCCTATTCCCCCTAATGGGGAGAATCACAACATCTGGGACAGGAGTCCTTTACTAGCAAAGCAATAAAACTTCTTTTCCTTTTTCTCAAAACCATGTCCTCATTACTGGATTGGCAGGGGCCGCTTTCTATAAAGGAAGATCTCAAGTTTGATACCATCTTGGGCAATTTAGGGAGACCTGTCTCAAAATAAAATAAAAGGGATGGTGGTGTGACTCCATGGTAGAGCACCACTGGGTTCAACCCCTACTACCATTGAGGGTGGGAAGCAGTAACCTGAAAGAGGAACCATTTGCCTCTGATTATACTCGCCTAGAACAGAACTTTTATATACCCGTATGGGTTCATTGGATCCAGAATTATCCATAACAATATCTGGATGACAATATTCTTTACCTCAGGGAATTAAGAAACAGTGTAAGAATTAATTGATAGTAACTGAACTCATATCAACAAATAAGAATAAGCTACAATTTGTTACAAGTTAAACATAAAATAACAAGTGGTTGTTTTTGGTTTTGCTTTTGCAGTGCTGAGGTTGGAACCCACCACCTTGCACAGTTAGCAAGTGCTCTACCACTGAGTTAGACATTGGGTCCTTAGATTTTTTTTTTAAATATTGACTTCAAATTCTTCCTTATGAACAAATGGGGAAAACACTTACCCAAGTTTGCCTAAAAGCCCAAGTTTATTCTGGAACAATTAGGATTTTCCTTTTCTTGCATTTTCCAGGCTTGGCAGATTTTCTGAATATCCCATGACATTTTTTCCCCAAGCCATTCTTGCTTCATAAGACTGCACGGGGAGGAAGTTATCTATTTACTAGTGACTCTCTCTCTCTCTCTCTCTCTCTCTCTCTCTCTTTCTCTGTTTCTTTCTTTCTTCCTTCCTTCCTTCCTTCCTTCCTTCCTTCCTCCCTCCCTCCCTCCCTCTCTCCCCCCCCCCTCTCTCTCTTTCTTTCTTTCTTTCCTTCTTTCTTTCTTCCAGTGATTGAACCCAGCATCACTTGACCACTGAGTCATATCCCCAGCCATTTTTTAAATAATTTATTTTTTATTTTGAGAGAGGGTCTCCCTAAGTTGCTTAGGGCCTTGTTAAGTTGCTGAGGCTGACTTTTTTTTTTTTTTTTTTTTTTATTGTAAACAAATGGGATACATGTTGTTTCTCTGCTTGTACATGGCGTAAAGGCATACCATTTGTGTAATCATAAATTTACATAGAGCAATGTTGTTTGATTCATTCTGTTATTTTTTCCCTTCCCCCCACCCCTCCCACCACTCTTTACCCTCTATAGAGTAGTTCCTTCCTCCATACTTGCCCCCCTCCCTAACCCTAATTCTAACCCTTCCCTCCCCCCCATTATGTGTCATCCTCCACTTATCAGCGATATCATTCGTCCTTTGGCTTTTTGAGATCGGCCTATCTCACTTAGCATGATATTCTCCAATTTCATCCATTTGCCTGCAAATGCCATAATTTTATCATTCTTTATGGCTGAGTAATATTCCATTGTATATATATATATACCACGGTTTCTTTATCCATTCATCAATTGAAGGGCATCTAGGTTGGTTCCACAGTCTGGCTATTGTGAATTGAGCAGCTATGAACATTGATGTGGCTGTATCTCTGTAGTATGCTGATTTTAAGTCCTTTGGGTATAGGCCAAGGAGTGGGATAGTTGGGTCAAATGGTGGTTCCATTCCAAATTTTCTAAGGAATCTCCACACTGTTTTCCAGAGTGGCTGCACTAATTTGCAGCCCCACCAGCAATATATGAGTGTACCTTTCTCCCCACATCCTCGCCAATACCTGTTGTTGCTCGTATTCTTGATAATCGCCATTCTAATTGGGGTGAGATGGAATCTTAGGGTGGTTTTGATTTGCATTTCTCTTATTACAAGAGATGTTGAACATTTTTTCCTATGTTTGTTGATTGCTTGTAGATCTTCTTCTGTGAAGTGTCTATTCATTTCCTTAGCCCATTTGTCGACTGGATTATTTGAATTCTTGGAGTAGAGTTTTCTGAGTTCTTTATAGATTCTGGAGATTAGTGCTCTATCTGAAGTATGATTGGCAAAGATATTCTCCCACTCTGTAGGCTCTTTCTTCGCATTGCTGATAGTTTCCTTTGCTGAGAGAAAGCTTTTTAGTTTGAATCTATCCCAGTTATTGATTCTTGCTTTTATTTCTTGTGCTATGGGAGTCCTGTTAAGGAAGTCTGGTCCTAAGCTGACATGTTGAAGATCTGGACCTACCTACTTTTTCTTCTATAATCTGCAGGGTCTCTGGTCTGATTCCAAGGTCCTTAATCCATTTTGAGTTTAGTTTCGTGCATGGTGAGAGATATGGTTTTAGTTTCATTCTGTTGCATATGGATTTCCAATTCTCCCAGCACCATTTGTTGAAGAGGCTATCTTTTCTCCATTGCATATTTTTGGCCCCTTTGTCTAGTATGAGAAAATTGTATTTATTTGGGTTTGTGTCCGTGTCCTCTATTCTGTACCATTGATCTACTTTTCTATTTTGGTACCAATACCATGCCGTTTTTGTTACTATTGCTTTGTAGTAGAGTTGAAGATCTGGTATTGCAATACCCCCTGTTTCACTCTTCCTGCTAAGGATTGCTGTAGCTATTCTGGGTTTCTTATTCTTCCAGATGAATTTCATAATTGCTTGCTCTATTTCTGTAAGGTACACAATTGGGATTTTAATTGGAATTGCATTGAATTTGTATAGCACTTTAGGTAGTATGGCCATTTTGACAATATTAATTCTTCCTATCCAAGAACATGGAAGATCTTTCCATCTTCTAAGGTGTTCTTTAATTTCTTTCTTTAGTGTTGTATAGTTCTCATTGTAGAGGTCTTTCACCTCTTTTGTGAGATTGATTCCCAAGTATTTTATTTTTTTCGAGGCTATTGTGAATGGGGTAGTTTTCCTAATTTCTCTTTCTGAAGATTCATCACTTATGTATAAAAATGCATTGGATTTATGAGCATTGATCTTGTAACCTGCTACTTTACTGAATTCACTTATGAGTTCTAAGAGTTTTCTGGTGGAATTTCCAGGTTCCTCTAAATATATAATCATGTCATCAGCGAACAGGGATAGTTTGAGTTCTTCTTTTCCAATTCGTATCCCTTTAATTTCTTTGGTTTGTCTAATTGCTCTGGCCAGAGTCTCAAGAACGATGTTGAATAGAAGTGGTGAAAGAGGGCATCCCTGCCTTGTTCCAGTTTTTAGGGGAAATGCTTTCAGTTTTTCACCATTTAGAATGATATTAGCCATGGGCTTAGCATAAATGGCCTTTACAATGTTAAGGAATGTTCCCACTATCCCTATTTTTTCTAGTGTTTTGAGCATGAAGGGGTGCTGTATTTTATCAAATGCTTTTTCTGCATCTATTGAAATAATCATGTGATTCTTGACTTTAAGTCTATTAATATGGTGAATTACGTTTATTGATTTCCTGATGTTGAACCAACCTTGCATCCCTGGGATGAAACCCACTTGATCATGGTGCACTATCTTTTTAATATGTTTTTGTATGCGATTTGCTAAAATTTTGTTGAGAATTTTTGCGTCGATGTTCATTAAGGATATTGGTCTGAAATTTTCTTTCCTTGATGAGTCTCTGTCTGGTTTAGGTATCAGTGTGATATTGGCTTCATAGAATGAGTTTGGGAGGGTTCCCTCCTCTTCTATTTTATGGAATACTTTGAGAAGTATTGGAATGAGCTCTTCCTTAAAGGTTTTGTAGAACTCGGCTGAGAACCCATCTGGTCCCGGACTTTTCTTTGTTGGTAGGCTTTTGATGACTTCTTCTATTTCAGTACTTGAAATTGGTCTATTTAAATTGTGTATGTCCTCCTCGTTCAGTTTAGGCAATTCATATGTCTCTAGAAACCTGTTGATGTCTTCGAAATTTTCTATTTTGTTGGAGTATAGATTTTCAAAATAGCTTCTAATTATGTTTTGTATTTCCATCCTGTCTGTTGTGATATTTCCTTGTTCATTCCGAATTTTAGTGATTTGGGTTTTCTCTCGTCTTCTCTTTGTTAGTGTGGCTAAAGGTTTATCAATTTTGTTTATTTTTTCGAAGAACCAACTATTTATTTTGTCAATTTTTTGTATTGTTTCTTTTGTTTCAATTTCATTGATTTCAGCTCTGAGTTTGACTATTTCCTGTCTTCTACTACTTTTGGTGCTGTTCTGTTCTTCTTTTTCTAGGGCTTTGAGCTGTAGTGTTAGGTTGTTTATTTGTTGAGTTTTACTTCTTTTATTAAATGCGCTCCATGAAATAAATTTCCCTCTAAGTACTGCTTTCATAGTGTCCCAGAGATTTTGATATGATGTTTCTTTGTTCTCATTTACCTCTAAGAATTTTTAAATTTCCTTCCTAATATCTTCTGTTATCCATTCGTCATATAATAGCATATTGTTTAATCTCCAGATGTTGGAATAGTTTCTGTGTTTTACTCTTTCATTTATTTCTAACTTCAATCCATTATGATCTGATAGAATACATGCTAGTGTCTCTATCTTCTTGTATTTGCTAACATTAGCTTTGTGGCATAATATATGGTCTATTTTAGAGAAGGATCCATGTGCTGCTGAGAAGAAAGTGTATTCGCTCTTGGTTGGATGGTATATTCTATAAATGTCCATTAAGTCTGAATTATTGATTGTGTTATTGAGATCTATGGTTTCTTTGTTCAATTTTTGTCTGGAAGATCTGTCCAGTGGTGAGAGCGGCGTGTTAGAATCACCTAGTATTATTGTGTTGTGGTCTATTTGGTTTCTGAAATTGAGAAGGATTTGTTTGAGATACATAGATGAGCCACTGTTTGGGGCATAGATGTTTATGATTGTTATATCTTGCTGATTTATGCTTCCCTTAAGCAGTATGAAATGACCTTCTTTATCCCTTCTGACTAACTGTGGCTTGAAGTCCACATGATCGGAAATGAGGATGGATACTCCAGCTTTTTTGCTGAGTCCATGTGCATGGTATGTTTTTCCCCATCCTTTCACCTTTAATCTATGGGTATCTTTTTCTATGAGGTGAGTCTCTTGCAGGCAACATATTGTTGGATCTTTCTTTTTAATCCAATCTGCCAGTCTATGTCTTTTGATTGATGAATTCAGGCCATTAACATTCAGGGTTATTATAGAGAAATGATTTGGTTTCCCGGTCATTTGGTTCATTTTTAAAATTTTGTTTATTTATTTGTTTGACACAACTTGTTTCCTCCTTTATTTGACAATTCCTTTAGGATAATTCCTCCCTTTGCTGATTTGCTTCTTTGTTTTTCATCTCTTCCTCATGGAATATTTTGTTGAGAATGTTCTGTAATGCTGGCTTTCTTTTTGTAAATTCTTTTAGCTTTTGTTTATCATGGAAGGATTTTATTTCATCATCAAATTTGAAGGTAAGTTTTGCTGGGTATAAGATTCTTGGTTGGCATCCATTTTCTTTCAGGGCTTGAAAAATGTTGTTCCAGGCCCTTCTAGCTTTTAGGGTCTGGATTGAAAAATCTGCTGATATGCGTATTGGTTTCCCCCTGAATGTAATTTGGTTCTTTTCTCTCACAGCCTTTAAAATTCTGTCTTTATTTTGTATGTTAGGTATTTTCATTATAATGTGCCTTGGTGTGGGTCTGTTGTAATTTTGTGTATTTGGAGTCCTATAAGCCTCTTGAACTTGATTTTCCATTTCATTCTTCAGATTTGGGAAATTTTCTGATATTATTTCATTGAATAAATTGTTCATTCCTTTGGCTTGTTTCTCTAGACCTTCCTCAATCCCAATAATTCTTAAATTTGGCCTTTTCATGATATCCCATAGTTCTTGTAGATTCTGTTCATGATTTCTTACCATCATCTCTGTTTGTTCAACTTTGTTTTCAAGGTTAAATATTTTGTCTTCAATGTCTGAGGTTTTGTCTTCCAGGTGTTCTATCCTATTGGATATGCTTTCTATGGAGTTCTTAATTTGGTTTATTGTTTCCTTCATGTCAAGGATTTCTGTTTGGTTTTTTTTCAATATCTCTAACTCTTTATTGAAATGATCTTTTGCTTCCTGTATTTGCTCTTTTAACTGTCGATTGGTGCGATCATTCAATGCTTGCATTTGCTCTTTCATCTCATCGTTTGCTTCTCTGATCATTTTAATTATGTACAATCTGAACTCCTTTTCTGTCATTTCTTCTGCCATGCTGTCATTGGGTTTTATTGATGTAACATCTAGATTTGTTTGCATCATTTTCTTTCCTTGTTTTCTCATATTGTTCAGATATCAGTGGACCGCTGAGATATTGCAGATTTCCTCTGTTGATTTACAATGTCCCTGAAGATTTCTATATATATCCCCTCTTAGCCTTCAGTAGGCTGAAGTCTTGGAGGAAGTTGATATTGCGGTGCTCCACAAGGAAGCTGCCTCTCTAGGAGTGGTGGCCTTCAGGTGGGGTATATTCCCTGCTAGTGGGCAGAGGTGCCTCCACTTGTTGACCAATGGTCATCCAAAGGGGACCTAGGCTGCGGGCTGAGGCAAGGCCTGTTTGGGCCTGTGTCTCTGGTTTTACCGTCCTTGTGGGGAAACCTCACCTGGCAGGGAAGACTCACCCAGTGGGGAGGTCTCGCTGGTCAGTTCCCTCCTAGAGGTTCCCCTCAATTTACAGCTACTGCCTGGGCTGGGCTGCCTTCCTCTGCAAAGTTTCCAGGGGCCCGGCCCTACCTCCTGGGCCTGGGAGCCTCACCCTTCGCAGATGAATCTCCTTAGGCTGCCCCTCCTCAGAGAATTTGCCCACAGGCCTGGAACCTTCGCTCAGCCCTAAGCCTGTCTCTGTGTGGCTCTTCCACCCAGAAGCCTCCTAGATCCTGGGACCCTGCTCTGCACCTAATCGCCTGGCTGCGTGGCCCCTCCTCTGAGCAGCCACCTGTGGCCCCGAACAATCGCTCTGAGTCCCAGAGACCCGCCACAGGCCTCTTCCTCCAGACAGCCGCCCAGTATGCCGTTGCGGTCACTAGGAGTCCAAGAAACTCACTGCGTGCCTCTTCCTCCCACCAACCACCCGTAGCCCGAGGCAATCAATCACTCCGAGTCGAAGTGAACCTCCCTGTTCCTCCTCCTTCTCCAGATAACCCCCCGGGTGTTCAGGAGCAGTCCCTCTGAGTGGCTCTGAATCCACGTGACCCGCTGCACGTGTCCTCTGGGCACCGCCCGGAGCTCAGGTGCGGCCACTCAAGACCAAGCGTCCCACCACACTTCTCCTCCAGGCAGCCCCCCTGTGTTCAGGAGCTGTCACTTTAAGACCAAACAACTCACCACTCGCCTTCTCCTCTGAGCAGCCGCCTGGAGCGCTAATGCAGTCACTGCGAGTCCAAAGGACCCGCCGCGCTCCTCCTCCTCCTACTCCTACTCCTCCGGGCAGGCCCCGGGGTTCAGAAGTGGTCAGAGTCCAAACAGCTTGCCACGCAGCCCCTTCTCTGGCAACCGCCTGTAGCTCTGGTGTAGTCACCCGAATCCAAGCGGCCGCGCTCCTCTTCCTCCTCCTAGTCCTCAGGGCAGGCCCCGGGGTTCAGAAGCGTCGTTCTGATTCCAAACAGCTCGCCGCGCAGCTTCTCCTCTGGCAACCGCCTGTAGCTCTGGTGCAGTCTCTCCGAATCCAAGTGGCCACGCTCCTCTCCTCCTCCTCAGGGCAGGCCCCGGTGTCCTGAGTCCACACAGTTCTCCTCGCTACTCTTCCCCTGGGCAGCCGCCGGAGCCCCAGTGGTTGCTCCGAGTCCCAGCGCTGTGCCGAGCGGCTTCCTTTACGGCGCTCCCAGCTGTCCGCGTTCACTGCTCCAGCAGGGGGAGGGGCATCTCGCCGGCAGTTCTACTTCACAAAGTTTCCTGCGTTCCGGGACCCCCGTCCCATCCGGGGGGTGAGAGTCACCCGGCTGCTTTGAGTTGGTCCCAAGCGTCTCAATATCTCCTCTTTTGAATCCTGAGTCCTGGAGCAACATGAAATGCAGCCACCCTCTAGGCCGCCATCTTGAAACCTCTGAGGCTGACTTTTAACTTGCAATCCTCCTGCCCCAACCTCCTGAGTTGCTGGGATTACGGACATGTACCATTGTGCCCTTCTTACCAGTGGCTTTCTTACCCAATGCACAATTATTTTTTTTCAACCTGGACTGAAATAACTTTGAAAGTCAAGGTCTGAAATGTTTTTTTTTTTTTTTTCCTTCTTTACCTGGGGATCTAATCCAGAGCTTTGCACATGTTGGCAAGTGCTTCACAATTGAGTTACATCCCCAGTCCTGTGTGGTTAATTTTAAGTGTCAACTTGACTGTTAAGGGATACCCACATAGCTGTAAGCATTATTTGTGAGTATGTCTGTGAGGGTGTTTCCAAAAGATGCTAGCATTTGAATCAGTGAATGAGTAAGTGTGCAATGTGGCACCCTCCAATCATCTGAGGACTGGGATAGAGTAAAAGGCAGAAGTAAGGACAATTTTCTCTCTCTTTTAGAGCTAGCATCCATTTTCTCTTGTCCTTAAACAATAGAACCCCCGGTTCTCAGACTTCTGGCCTCAGACTGAAAGTAAGCCAGATGTGGTGGTGCACAAGTGTAATCCCAATGACTCTTAGAGGCTAAGGCAGGAGGATCTCAAATTCAAGGTTAACTTGGGAAACTTAGTGAGACCCTGTCTCAAAATAAAAAATAAAAAGGGCTGCGACTGTAACGTAATGTTAGAGTACTGTAATGGTTAATTTGAATTGTCAATTTGATTGGATTAAGAGACGCCAAAGATTAAGAGGCTTCTGGGAGTGTAAATGAGGGTGTGTCTAGGAGTGATCGGCATGTGGGATAGTGAACTGATGTGGAGACCCTCCTGAAGTGTGGGCAGCACAGTCCAATAGGATGGTGGCTTGGATGGAATAAAACTTGGAAGAACAAGGAAGAAGTAGCAGATGGAAACTCGATTTTTCTTGAACATGTTCTTGATTTGCTGCTGTGATCACCTGAGGATATCAGAGACTCTTGATCCTTCACTCTTCCAAAGCAAACTCTACCAGTGGTTCTCTAGGGAGTTTCCAGAAGCCTTCAGTTTGGACTAGGGTAGCACTATTGATCCCTTTTGTTCTGAGGCATCAGCCTCTTGGACTGCACTCTACTGGTTCCTCCAGCTCTCCAGCCTGCAGACAGTCATTGTGGACTATCCATTTTCTAGTCATATAATAAATCCCCCTTTTATAATCATACTTCCTGTTGATTCTGTTCCTCTAGAGAACCCTGACTAATAGAAAAAAAAAAAAAAAAAAAAAAAAGACACCATCAAGTCCCTTCCCTGGTTCTATAAATTGTAGGTGACATATTGGGGGGGCTTCTTAGTCTCCATAATCATATGAGCAAATTCCCCCAATAAGTCTTCTCTCATCTATCTATCTATTCAGTTGTTTTGCTGGAGAACCTGAATAATACAGATTTTGGTACCAGGAGTTGTTTCTAAAGATTAGAATTATAAGCAAAATACCAATTTCATTCTTTATAGAACAAGGAAAAATAGTACTAAAATTCATTGGAAAAAATAAAAGACTCAGAATAGACAAAGCAATTTTAAACCAAAAAACAATGCTGGAAGCATCACAATACGTGACTTCAAATTATACTGGGGAGCTATAGTAACAAAAACTCCATGGTAGTGGCATAAAAACAGACACATAAACCAATGGTACAGAACAGCAGATACAGAAACAAACCCACACATCTACAGTTATCTGACCCTTGACAAAGTGTCAAAAACATACGTAGGAGAAAAGACATCCTTTTTAATAAATGGTGCTGGGACAACTGGTTTTCCAATGTAGAAGAATGAAATTAGACCCTTATCTCTCACGCTGAACAAAAATCAACTCAAAATGGATCAAATACCTCTGAATTAGACCAGAAGCCATTCAACTCCTAGAAGAAAATGTAGGGTCAACACTCCAGCTTTTAGGCACAGGCAATGACTTTCTCAATAGAACCCCTAAGCTCAAGAAATAATGCCAAAGGTTAATGAGACCCCATAAATTTAAAAAGCTTCTGCGCAGCAAATGAGGAATGTGAAGAGATGGGAGAATGGGAGAAAATCTTTGCTAGCTCTTCTTATGATAGAGGATTAATATCTAGCATATATAAAGAACTCAAAAAACTTTACACCAAAAAATTGAATAACCCAATTAATAAATGGACAAATGAACTAAACAGACACTTCTCAAAAGAAGATACAAATGGTCAACAAATACATGAAAAAATGTTCAACATTATTAGCAATTAGGGAAATGCAAATCAAAACTACACAGAAATTTTTCATCTCACACCAGTCAGAATGGCAGTCATCAAGAATGCAAATAATAGGGACTGGGGTTGTGGTTCAGTGCTTACCTAACATGTATGAGGCACTGGGTTTGATCCTCAGCACCACATAAAAATAAATAAAGATCTTTTGTCCATCTACAACTAAAAAACAATTTTTTTAAAAATGAATGATAAATGCTGGAAAGGATGTACACAAAAAGGAACACTTTTATACTATTGGTGGGGCTGTAAATTAGTACAACTGCTATGGAAATCAGTGTGGAGGCTCCTCAAAACATAAGGCCTGGAACCACCATATGACTCAGCTATACCATTTACCTTGAGGAATAAAAGTCATCTTACTACAATGATACCTGCATACCCATGTTTATAAGAGCACGATTCACTATAGCCAAACTAGGGAATCAGCCTAGATATCCATCAACAAATGAATGGATGAAGAAAATATGGTATGTATACACAATGGAATTTTATTCAGCCATAAAGAAAAATGGAATTATGTCATGTGCAAGAAGATGAATGGAACTAAAAAACATACTGTTAAGCAAAATAAGTCAAACTCAGAGGGTTAAGGGTCATATGTTTTCTCTCTTATGCAGAACTAGCAAGGAAAAAGGAAAACAAAGGTGGGGGTGGATCTGCAGAGGAAAAGGACCAAGGGGTGGGAGGCAGGGAGAGAGGGGGAAAATGCTGGGGAGTGAAATAGGCCAAATTATATTGTGTGCATATACAAATATGTATCAACAAATCCCATCAATATGCACAACTATAATGCACCAATAGAAAAATGAAAAAATGGAATTGTAAGAATGAGTTTCTTAAATTGGTATTAAGGTTTCTGGAACTGGTTCCCTAATCTGATTAGACTTAAAATTTCTAAGAACTTTATTTCCAATAATACAGAGAGCACTGATAGTCCATGGCATGAACTGTTCATAGAGATCAGCAAAATATCTGAATTGGATCCTGTCTTAAGTCAGTTTTGTGTTCCTATAACATAATACCATAGATCGGGTAATTTATAAATATTTTTTGTCTCATAGTTCTGGTGTCTGGGAAGTCCCAGATAAAGGGTTGCACTTGGTGAGGCCCTTTTTTGCTGCATTATCACCTGGTGAAAGAGATCACATGATGAGAGAGCAAGGGAGGGCAAAATATTCTTTTGTAACAAACTGTCTCTTAAAATAACAATGAACTTGCTGCCAGTAATGACATTACCCCATTCATGAAGTATCTTTTATAGGTCCCACCTCTCAACACTGTTGAATTAGGGATTAAGTTCCCAACACATGATCTTTGGAGGACACATTTAAACCCTGGCAGATATTCCTAATTGACCACTTAAAAAAGTGAAGTTGCTTAGAGACTGCATATGATACTTTGGAACATTTGTGGGAAGCTAAGGAATATAAAAATGTTGGTCGGTTGCTTCTCACAGCATTGAAGAAAGTGAAAAAAGAAAAAGATGAGCCCAAGGATTTGTATTCCAGGGATCAAGTGACACATTTACAAACTAAAAATTTCTAGATAAGCCTGAGGGATAATCTTATGTCCCATAGCCGCAGGGTTGAAACTGCTGAAAATCAAACACAAGACCTCATCATGCAACTACCCAAATTAGAATGAAAATTGAACTCTCAGCCTTCCAGGGTGTCTACTGTTAAAGTGAAGGCATGGATTGGGAAAGAATTGAATCTTGTAATTTGAGTTAAGAATCAAATTATTAAATGAGAAAAAACACTGATAGAGCAGAAATCTAGGACTGGAGGCTGAGGTAGAAGTATCTCAAATTCCAGGCCAGCCTGGGCAACTTAGTAAGAGCCTGTCTCTTTTGTTTTTAAATTTTTAAAGTTTTTCTGTGGTGCCGGGATGTTGTGTGGGGAGCAAGGTTCTGGGCTCCTGCATTTATAAGAAGATGCAAGGCAGAATTGCAATAGTAGACAGGCTTTATTTGGAGGCAGCAGCATTCCCCAAGCAGTCCCCAGCTCCAACCCCCACCCCCAGCCATTTTCATAGGCCCTATTTATATGCAGGCCAAACAAAGAAGGCACAGTGCCAACAGGTTACACAAGTGAGTTCATGCTCACAAGCTAATGTTTATGACCTTGAGTATACAACGATGAATCAGGGTGTTTATGACCTTGACTACATATTAAAACGTAGCTGGGACAGTTTCAAGATGGCAGCCTGGAGGGTGGCTGCATTTCATGTTGCTCCAGGACTCAGGATTCAAAAGAGGAGAAATTGAGAGACTTGGGCCCAACTCAAAGCAGCCAGGTGAGTCTCTCCCACTGGGGAGGCGTCCCGGATGGGACGGCAGTCCCGGAATGCAAGAAACTTTGTGAAGTAGAGCTGCCGGCGAGACGCCTCTCCCCCCGCTGGAGCAGTGAACTCGGACAACTGGGAGCATCGTAGAGGAGGCCGCCCAGCACAGCGCTGGGACTCGGAGCAACCACTGGGGCTCCGGAGGCTGCCCAGGGGAGGAGCGGTGAGGAGAGCTGTGTGGACTCAGCACACCGGGGCCTGCCCTGAGGAAGAGGAGGAGGAGCGCCGCCGCTTGGATTTGGAATGACTACACCAGAGCTACAGGCAGTTGCCAGAGGAGAAGCTGCACGGCGAGCTGTTTGGACTTAGAGCGACTGCTTCTGAACACCGGGGCCTGACCTGAGGACAAGGAGGAGGAGGAGCATGGCCACTTGGATTCGGAGTGGCTATACCAGAGCTACAGGCGGTTGCCAGAGGAGGGGCTGCATGGCGAGCTGTTTGGACTCAGACCACTTCTGAACACTGGGGCCTGCCCGGAGGAGTAGGAGGAGGAGGAGGAGAAGCGTGGCGGGGTGTTTGGACTCGCAGTGACTGCATTAGAGCTCCAGGCGGCTGCTCAGAGGAGGAGGCGATTGGTGAGTTGATTGGACTTAAAGCGACCGCTCCTGAACACAGGGGGGCTGCCTGGAGGAGGAGCGCGGTGGGTCGCTTGGTCTCGAGTGGCCGCACCAGAGCTCCAGGCGGTTGCCCAGAGGATGCGTGCAGCGGGTCACGTGGATTCAGAGCCACTCAGAGTGACCGCTCCTGAACACCCGGGGGGGTACCTGGAGGAGGAGGAGGAACAGGGAGGGTCATTTCGACTCGGAGTGATTGATTGCCCCGGGCTACGGGTAGTCGGTGGGAGGAGGAGGCACACAGTGAGTTGCTTGGACTTCTAGTGACCTCACTGGAATACTGGGCGGCTATCTGGAGGAAGAGGCGTGTGGCGGGTCTCTGGGACTCAGAGCGATTATACGGGGCCCCAGGTGGCTGCTCAGAGGAGGGGCCGCATAGCCAGGTGATTAAGTGCAGAGCAGGGTCCCAGGATCTAGGAGGCTTCTTGGTGGAAGAGCCACACAGAGACAGGCTTAGGGGCAGAGCGAAGGTTCCAGGACTGCGGGCAGATTCTCTGAGGAGGGGCAGCCTAAGGAGATTCATCTGCGAAGGGTGAGGCTCCCAGGCCCAGGAGGTAGGGCCGGGCCCCTGGGAACATTGCAGAGGAAGGCAGCCCAGCCCAGGCGGTAGCTGTAAATCGAAGGGAACCTCTAGGAGGGAACTGACCAGCGAGACCTCCCCACTGGGTGAGTATTCCCTGCCAGGTGAGGTTTCCCCACAAGGAGGGTAAAACCAGAGACACAGGCCCAAACAGGCCTTGCCTCAGCCCGCAGCCTAGTTCCCCTTTGGATGACCATTGGTCAACAAGTGGAGGCACCTCTGCCCACTAGCAGGGAATATACCCCACCTGAAGGCCACCACTCCTAGAAAGGCAGCTTCCTTGTGGAGCACCACATTATCAACATCCTCCAAGACTTCAGCCTACTGAAGGCTAAGAGGGGATGTATATAGAAATCTTCAGGGACATTGTAAGTCAATAAAGGAAATCTGCAATATCTCAGTGGTCCGCTGATACCTGAACAATATGAGAAAACAAGGAAAGAAAATGCCGCAAACAAATCTAGATGTTACATCAATAAAACCCAATGACAACATGCAGAAGAAATGACAGAAAAGGAGTTCAGATTGTACATAATTAAAATGATCAGGGAAGCAAACGATGAGATGAAAGAGCAAATGCAGGCATTGAATGATCGCACCAATCGACAGTTAAAAGAGCTAATACAGGAAGCAAAAGATCATTTCAATAAAGAGTTAGAGATATTGAAAAAAAACCAAACAAATCCTTGACAAAAGGAAACAATAAACCAAATTAAGAACTCCATAGAAAGCATATCCAGTAGGATAGAACACCTGGAAGACAGAACCTCAGACATTGAAGACAAAATATTTAACCTTGAAAACAAAGTTGAACAAACAGAGATGATGGTAAGAAATCATGAACAGAATCTACAAGAACTATGGGATATCATGAAAAGGCCAAATCTAAGAATTATTGGGATTGAGGAAGGCTTAGAGAAACAAACCAAAGGAATGAACAATCTATTCAATGAAATAATATCAGAAAATTTCCCAAATATGAAGAATGAAATGGAAAATCAAGTTCAAGAGGCTTATAGGACTCCAAATACACAAAATTACAACAGACCCACACCAAGGCACATTATAATGAAAATGCCTAACATACAAAATAAAGACAGAATTTTAAAGGCTGTGAGAAAAGAACCAAATTACATTCAGGGGGAAACCAATACAGATATCAGCAGATTTTTCAATCCAGACCATAAAACTAGAAGGGCCTGGAACAACATTTTTCAAGCCCTGAAGGAAAATGGATGCCAACCAAGAATCTTATACCCAGCAAAACTTACCTTCAAATTTGATGATGAAATAAAATCCTTCCATGATAAACAAAAGCTAAAAGAATTTACAAAAAGAAAGCCAGCATTACAGAACATTCTCAGCAAAATATTCCATGAGGAAGAGATGAAAAACAAAGAAGCAAATCAGCAAAGGGAGGAATTATCCTAAAGGAATTGTCAAATAAAGGAGGAGTCAAGTTGTGTCAAACAAATAAATAAATAAAATTTTCAAAATGAACCAAATGACTGGGAAACCAAATCATATCTCAATAATAACCCTGAACGTTAATGGCCTGAATTCATCAATCAAAAGACATAGACTGGCAGATTGGATTAAAAAGAAAGACCCAACAATATGTTGCCTGCAAGAAACTCACCTCATAGAAAAAGATACCCATAGACAAAAGGTGAAAGGATGGGGAAAAACATACCATGCACATGGACTCAGCAAAAAAGCTAGAGTATCCATCCTCATTTCCGATAATGTGGACTTCAAGCCAAAGTTAGTCAGAAGGGATAAAGAAGGTCATTTCATACTGCTTAAGGGAAGCATAAATCAGCAAGATATAACAATCATAAACATCTATGCCCCAAACAGTGGCTCATCCATGTATGTCAAACAAATCCTTCTCAATTTCAGAAACCAAATAGACCATAACACAATAATACTAGGTGATTCTAACACGCCTCTCTCACCACAGGACAGATCTTCCAGACAAAAATTGAACAAGGAAACCATAGATCTCAATAACACAATCAATAATTTAGACTTAACGGACATTTATAGAATATACCATCCAAATAAGAGCGAATACACTTTCTTCTCAGCAGCACATGGATCCTTCTCTAAAATAGACCATATATTATGCCACAAAGCTAATGTTAGCAAATACAAGAAGATAGAGACACTACCATGTATTCTATCAGATCATAATGGATTGAAGTTAGAAATAAATGAAAGTAAAACACAGAAACTATTCCAACATCTGGAGATTAAACAATATGCTATTATATGATGAATGGATAACAGAAGATATTAGGAAGGAAATTTAAAAATTCTTAGAGGTAAATGAGAACAAAGAAACATCATATCAAAATCTCTGGGACACTATAAAAGCAGTACTTAGAGGGAAATTTATTTCATGGAGCGCATTTAATAAAAGGAGTAAAACTCAACAAATAAACGACCTAACACTACAGCTCAAAGCCCTAGAAAAAGAAGAACAGATCAGCACCAAAAGTAGTAGAAGACAGGAAATAGTTAAACTCAGAGCTGAATTCAATGAAATTGAAACAAAAGAAACAATACAAAAAATTGACAAAATAAATAGTTGGTTCTTCGAAAAAATAAACAAAATTGATAAACCTTTAGCCACACTAACAAAGAGAAGACGACAGAAAACCCAAATCACTAAAATTCGGAATGAACAAGGAATATCACAACAGACAGAATTGAAATACAAAATATAATTAGAAGCTATTTTGAAAATCTATACTCCAACAAAACAGAAAACCTCAAAGACATCAACAGGGTTCTAGAGACATATGAATTGCCTAAACTGAAGGAGGAGGACAAACACAATTAAAATAGACCAATTTCAAGTAATGAAATAGAAGAAGTCATCAAAAGCCTATCAACAAAGTAAAGTCCAGGACCAGATGGGTTCTCAGCCGAGTTCTACAAAACCTTTCAAGAAGAGCTCATTCCAATACTTCTCAAGGTATTCCATAAAATAGAAGAGGAGGGAACCCTCCCAAACTCATTCTATGAAGCCAATATCACACTGATACCTAAACCAGACAGAGACTCATCAAGGAAAGAAAATTTCAGACCAATATCCTTAATGAACATCGACGCAAAAATTCTCAACAAAATTTTAGCAAATCGCATACAAAAACATGTTAAAAAGATAGTGCACCATGATCAAGTAGGTTTCATCCCAGGGTTGCAAGGTTGGTTCAACATCAGGAAATCAATAAATGTAATTCACCATATCAATAGACTTAAAGTCAAGAATCACATGATTATTTCAATAGATGCAGAAAAAGCATTTGATAAAATACAGCACCCCTTCATGCTCAAAACACTAGAAAAAATAGGGATAGTGGGAACATTCCTTAACGTTGTAAAGGCCATTTATGCTAAGCCCATGGCTAATATCATTCTAAATGGTGAAAAACTGAAAGCATTCCCCCTAAAACCTGGAACAAGGCAGGGATGCCCTCTTTCACCACTTCTATTCAACATCATTCTTGAGACTCTAGCCAGAGCAATTAGACAGACCAAAGAAATTAAAGGGATACGAATTGGAAAAGAAGAACTCAAACTATCCCTGTTTGCTGATGACATGATTATATATTTAGAGGAACCTGGAAATTCCACCAGAAAACTCTTAGAACTCATAAGTGAATTCAGTAAAGTAGCAGGTTACAAGATCAATGCTCATAAATCCAATGCATTTTTATACATAAGTGATGAATCTTCAGAAAGAGAAATTAGGAAAACTACCCCATTCACAATAACCTCGAAAAAAATAAAATACTTGGGAATCAATCTCACAAAAGAGGTGGAAGACCTCTACAATGAGAACTATAGAACACTAAAGAAAGAAATTAAAGAACACCTTAGACGATGGAAAGATCTCCCATGTTCTTGGATAGGAAGAATTAATATTGTCAAAATGGCCATACTACCTAAAGTGCTATACAAATTCAATGCAATTCCAATTAAAATCCCAATGACGTACCTTTCAGAAATAGAGCAAGCAATTATGAAATTCATCTGGAAGAATAAGAAACCCAGAATAGCTAAAGCAATCCTTAGCAGGAAGAGTGAAACAGGGGGTATTGCAATACCAGATCTTCAACTCTACTACAAAGCAATAGTAACAAAAACAGCATGGTATTGGTACCAAAATAGAAAGGTAGATCAATGGTACAGAATAGAGGACACGGACACAAACCCAAATAAATACAATTTTCTCATACTAGAAAAAGGTGCCAAAAATATGCAATGGAGAAAAGATAGCCTCTTCAACAAATGGTGCTGGGAGAATTGGAAATCCACATGCACAGAATGAAACTAAACCCATATCTCTCACCATGCACGAAACTAAACTCAAAATGGATTAAGGACCTCGGAATTCAGACCAGAGACCCTGCAGATTATAGAAGAAAAAGTAGGTCCAGATCTTCAACATGTCGGCTTAGGACCAGACTGTCGCTGGCTCTTTGCGGTTCCAAAATCCATGGATATTTGTGACCGTTTGCAGCAACAACTTGCACGGGTCTTATGGGTGGTGGAGTGGAAACTGAGGCACTTCCATCTTTCTCTTTAGTGCACTGCTTTCTTGCTTGTTTATAGAGGATAGAGGAAAGGAGGTTTACTTTCTTTGAGAGGAGAGAGAGAGAGCCCGCTTATCAGAGAGAAAGAGACTTTGCTTAAGAGAGAAACTTTGAAAGACAAGCTTTGCTTAGAGCTTAGAGGAAGAGACTTGCTACACCTTAAAGTCCTGCATCCTGTGAACTAAGGGTACGTCCACCCAAGGTGCCCTAGTGATGCGTCTCAGTTCTCCGTTCCGCGATCTGCTTTCCGCCGCTGCCCCTACTCGCTGCTGCCGCGTGTGTCTTCTTCTGCTGTTTTCCTGCTAATGGCTGCTGTGTCTCTGTCTCGCTCCGCCTACGCTTATATCACCTCCAGGAGGCGGAGAGCAGGGCCACGCCTCTTACGCAAGGATTAGGCGAGACGCTCGGAGCAGGCAATTAGTGCTCGAGAACACATGCACATACATTGTGTGCGTGGAGGATAAAATCACCTGAGTGTGCTTATGTCAGTTAACCTCCTCGCTGCCGATGTAATCAGGCGCCATCCCGGCGCCGCCAACATAACACAGCCCCCAACACCAGACTTCCTTAACAGGACTCCCATAGCACAAGAAATAAAAGCAAGAATCAATATCTGGGATAGATTCAAACTAAAAAGCTTTCTCTCAGCAAAGGAAACTATCAGCAATGCGAAGAAAGAGCCTCCAGAGTGGGAGAATATTTTTGCCAATCATACTTCAGATAGAGCACTAATCTCCAGAATCTATAAAGAACTCAGAAAACTCTACTCCAAGAATTCAAATAATCCAGTCGACAAATGGGCTAAGGAAATGAATAGACACTTCACAGAAGAAGATCTACAAGCAATCAACAAACATAGGAAAAAATGTTCAACATCTCTTGTAATAAGAGAAATGCAAATCAAAACCACCCTAAGATTCCATCTCACCCCAATTAGAATGGCGATTATCAAGAATACGAGCAACAACAGGTATTGGCGAGGATGTGGGGAGAAAGGTACACTCATATATTGCTGGTGGGGCTGCAAATTAGTGCAGCCACTCTGGAAAACAGTGTGGAGATTCCTTAGAAAATTTGGAATGGAACCACCATTTGACCCAGCTATCCCACTCCTTGGCCTATACCCAAAGGACTTAAAATCAGCATACTACAGAGATACAGCCACATCAATGTTCATAGCTGCTCAATTCACAATAGCCAGACTGTGGAACCAACCTAGATGCCCTTCAATTGATGAATGGATAAAGAAACCGTGGTATATATATATATATATATATATATATATATACAATGGAATATTACTCAGCCATAAAGAATGATAAAATTATGGCATTTGCAGGCAAATGGATGAAATTGGAGAATACCATGCTAAGTGAGATAAGCCAATCTCAAAAAGCCAAAGGAAGAATGATATCGCTAATAAGTGGAGGATGACACATAATGGGGGGAGGGAAGTGTTAGTGTTAGGGTTAGAGTTAGGGTTAGGGAGGGGGCAAGTATGGAGGAAGGAAGCACTGTATAGAGGGAAAAGAGGGGTGGGAGGGGTAGGGGGAAGGGAAACAATAACAGCATGAATCAAACAACATTACTCTATGTAAATTTATGATTTTACAAATGGTATGCCTTTATGCCATGTACAAACAGAGAAACAACATGTATCCCATTTGTTTACAATAAAATAAATAAATAAATAAATAAAACGTAGCTAGCTGGAAGTCTCAGCAAGGGAGCCTAAGTACAAGCATAATGGGCTTGCCCAACAGAGTTCCTGTATGCCAGGCAAGCACTCTACCACTGAGTCACATCCCCAGATGCTTGCTGTACCCCCTCTCTCAAAACAAAAAAATAAAATAGAAGGGATGGAACTCAATGGTAGAGCGCCCCGGATTCAATCCCCAATTTTGTAAAATGAAACAAAATAAAACAAACAATAAGAAAACAAAGCAGAAATCTGAAAAATGTGTGGGAATGTATATTTTGAATGTACGACAATAGCAGAAGGAACAAAGTTAATCAGACCAAATTTATTGAGGGACCACTTAGCAGAGATTCTGCATTTAATGCTGCATCTCAGGAAGTTAGGAAGGCCTCTCACACAGGGCTGAGCATAGTGGTGCATGCCTGTAATCTCAGCAACTCAGGAGGCTGAGGTAGAGGATCACAGGTTTTAGGCCAGTCTTGGCAACTTTTAAGACACTGTCTCAAAATAAAAAATAAAATAGGCTAGGGATATATTTCAGTGGTAAGCATTCTTGGATTAAATCCCCAGCACTAGGGGAGAAAAAAGAAAAGAAAGAAAGTTCTCTCACAGTTTGGTTGGTTGACTTAAGCATGATCAGAAGATGACCATCATGAGCAAACTGGAGATTCCTGATCTACCCTGGCTTAATGTAAAGGAAGGGATTCAAAACCTCAGGGAGATTGGAATGCTAGAGTGTATCTGTCACTTAAAACCAACTCACCCACCCTGGGAAGGTCCAGAAAACATACCTTTCATCAACACTTTGAGAAATGGATTTGTACGGCTAACCCAGCTTTCCTGTTATGTTTTTCTCTATAGGCTGGGACTTTGGGGAACTGTGATCACTGAAGTGGAAAACTTAAAGGCAACAAGAATAATTGGTTCTTGGGGTGGCACGGTATTAAACCATCAAAGGCAAGGTGAGCATTGTTACCATAATGGAGAGCAGAGGTAAAGCAATAATCAGAATAGTCTGTCAGACCATGGCATTGGCTAATTGATCTTGGTGTTCCTAGAGGTGAAACAGATAGGAAGCCTACTAAAAAAGCAAAAAAACAAAACAAAACAAACAAATGAACAAAAACCCCACTTCCATGGTTGAACCCAGGAATCTTTTTATTTTTTAATCTTGAGACAGGGTCTCACAAAATTTCCCAGGCTGGTCTTGAACCTGCAATCTTCCTGTCTCAGTCTTCCTAGTAACTGAGATTATAGGCATGCACCACTGCACCCAAAGAGCCCACTAAATTCCTACTTGATCTGTATGAACAGAAAGTTTTCAGGTCAGGTGAACAAAAATTTAACTTAAATCATAAAAACAGTAAGTAATAATCTCTTGACCAATTTCCAGACTTGAATCAGTTTATAGATACTGAACACTTTGAATGAAGGGGATGCCAGGCCCCTTTAAGGAAGAACTCAGAATACACTACCAAAAAAAATCATATAGGTTACTCTTTCTTCCAGTCTTCCCCAAAGGAACTTATGGGTTACCAGGGTAAGAGTGTAGGGGAAAAGGAAATTATTAGACCTTTCAAGTACTACTGAATACTGGCTCTGAGCTGACACTGAATCCAGAAGACCCCAATCATCCAGTCAGTATAGAGGTTTATGGAGGTCAGATGATCAATGGAGTGTTAGTTAAGGTCCAATTCACAGTGGGTCCAGTAGGCCCCTAAAGCTATCCTATGGTTTATTCCTCCAGTTCTGAAGTGTGTAATTGAAATACACATACTTAGTGACTGGCAGAACTTTCATATTTGTTCCCTAACTTGTGGAGTGAGAGGCAATATATGGAAAAGACTAAATGGAAGCCATTAGAGCTGCTTCTATCCAGCAAAATAGTAAATAAAAAGCAATGCCATGTTCTTGGAGAAGTTACAGAGATTATGGTCACCATCAAGAACTGAGGACTTAGCGCAGTTGGTAGAGTGGTTGCCTAGCCTGTACAAGACCCTGGGTTCAATACCCAAAGCCAAAAAACTTGAAAAATTCAGGGATGGTAATTCCTACCATATCCTCCCACTGGCCTACCACAACCTTGGAGAATAACAATGGATTATCATAAGCTTAATCAAGTGCTGAATCTAACTGTAGCTGTTGTACCAGATGTGATTTCATTTCTTAAGCAGATTAACACATTTCCTAGCACCTGGTAACCAACTATTGATCTAGAAAATGGATTTTGCTTCATATCTGCCACAAGGCTCACCAGAAGCATTTGTTTGTAATTGTCAAGGCCAGTAATACACCTTCACTGTCCTACCTTGGGGATATAACTCTCTAGCCCTGTGTTATAATTGAGATCTTAAGAGATCTTAATTGCCTTTCCCTCCCACAATGTATCACAATAGTCTATTACATTGTTGACATTATGCTGATTAAAACTGGTGAGCATGAAGTAGCAACTTCTCTTGTCTTATGGAAAGACATTTGTGTGGCAGAATGTTGGAAATAAATCAGATTAAAATTCAGGTACCTTCTACCTCAGTGAAATATCTAGAAGGTTGAGTGTGTGGGACATATTGAGATACCTCTTCTAAGGTGAAGGATAAGTCCTAGCATCTGGCCTCTCCTATAACAAAGAATGAGGCACAATGTCTAGTAGGTTTATTTGGATTTGGGAGTAGCACATTCCTTATTTGAGTGTGTTATTCTGGCCCTTTACTGAGTAACTTAAAAAACTGCCCATTCTGAGTGGGGTCCAAAATAGAAGTCTTTGCAATCTGGGGGTCTTAACTGTAAAAATGTCCTAGGACCCTTGGACTCCAAAACTTGTCCCAGTAGCTCCCCAGGTTTTCAGGCCTTTGACCTGAGACAGAGCTGTAATACCAGCTCTCCTGCTCCTCTAGTTTAGAGATGATATCATGGAACTTCTTAGTGTCCATAATATGTGAGCCAATTCCATGATAAATCCCCTCTCATATTTCTCTAAGTCATGTGCAACTAATGTTTCGATCAATCATGGACAGAATATACAATGGTGGTACTATAAAATTATAATGGACCTAAAAATATTCCTATCTCAGGAATGAGGTGCAGCTCAGTGGTAAAGTCTTGCCTAATATGGACAAGCCCCTGGGTTGATCCTTAACATTAAAAAAAAAAGTCCCATTGCCTAGTGACATCAAAATCATTGTAATGTCATTGTGTAATGCATTATTCACAAGTTCATAATGATATTGATATAAACAAACTTATCCTACTGTTAGACATATAAAGTACAGCATGTAGTATGTGAGTGTTTTAATAAATGAAGTACTAGTTTATATATTTACTGCACTTCCTGCCCCCAATCTTCCTGCCTGTACTGGAGATTGAACCCAGAACCATCTTATCACTGAGCCACATCTGCAGCCCTTTTTATTTTTTATTTTGAGACAGCATCTCACTAAGTTTCCCAGGCTGGTCTTGGTCCCTGGCTCACCCTCCCATGCAGCTGTAATTGCAGGTGTGCTCCATCATGCCCAAGCTATACTGTATTTTTTATTTTTTTAGAGTGTACCTCTTCACCTATAAAAAAAAAAAAAAAAGAAAAACTATAAATCAACTTGCCAAGTTACACCAGCGACAACTTCAGATATCTCATGTTTGCTGTCTTGATTTTATCAAGAGGCTGCAATCAGTGAGTAACCCCTACCATCTAGGTTTGTGTCAGTACATCTGATGAAGTTTGCACAATGGTGAAATTGCCTAACATAGTTCTCAGATCTCTTTGTTAAGTAATGCATGACTGTATATCTTGTGATGTTGTTTCTCTGAAGAACCCTACTATGGGGTCCTTAACAACTAAAATGATGAGATTTCTTTTTCTTCCAGCATGTTCTATAAAATGCCTCCCAGTGGTTACCTGTCATCAGGAAATGGCTTGTCTTTTTTGTGTGTGATGTGGTGTACTAGTTTCCTGTGACTGCAATAACAAATTATCACATATCTGGTAACTTTCTCTCTCTCTCTCTCTCTCTCTCTCTCTCTCTCTCTCTCTCTCTTTTTCTTCCTTCCTTCCTTCCTTCCTTCCTTCCTTCCTTCCTTCCTTCCTTCCTTCCTTCCCTCCCTCCCTTCCTTCCTTTCTCTTACCCTCCCTCTCTCCCTTCCTTCCCTCCCTTCCTTCATTCCTTCCTTCCTTCATTTTCATCTTTCTTTCTTGGTACTGGGGATTGAACCCAGTTGCTTAACCACTGAGCCACATTTGCAGCCCTTTTTTTTTTATGTTTTATTTTGAGACAGGTCTCACTAAGTCCTTAGGGCCTCACTAAGTTGCTAAGGTTGGTCTCAAACTTGCAATCTTTCTGCCTCACCCTCTTGAGTTGCTGGATTTACAGATGTGCATCACTGTACCCAGCTACCTGGTACCTTTAAACAATTAAAATTTCTTCTCCCCAAATTCTGGCGACAAAAAGTCCAAAATCGGTTTCATCAAACCAAAATAAAGGTATTGACAGTGCTATCAGCATTCCATCTAGGAGCTTCAGGGGAAGATCTGCTCCTTGCCTCTCCTTACTTTTGATGGATGCTGGCATTGCTTGTCCCTGGGTCATGTTACTCTATTTTTCTTTCTTTCTTTCTTTCTTTCTTTCTTTCTTTCTTTCTTTCTTTCTTTCTTTCTTTCTTTCTTTCTTTCTTTCTTTCTTTCTTTCTTTCTTTCCTTCCTTCCCCCCTCTCTCTCTCTCTCTCTCTCTCTCTCTTTCTCTTCCCCCCCCCCTTTCTTTCTTTTTTGTACCAGGGATAGAACCCAGGGGCACTTAACCATTGAGCTACATCCCCAGCCCTTATTATTTTTTATTTTGAGAAAGGGTCTCACTGAGTTGCTGAGGCTGGCTTTGAACTGCCATTCTCTTGCCTTCATCTCCTGAGCCACTGGGAGTACAGGCATGAGCTGCTGCACCCAGTTTACTCTAATGCTTATCATCATCTTCAAATTTTTCTCTCTGCCTTTTTTTTTTGTGGTAGTGGGGGGCATTTGAACCCAAGGGAGTTTTACCACTGAGCTACATCCTAATCCTTTTTAATTTTTATTTTAAGACAGGGTCTCACTAACTTGCTGAGACTGGCCTCAAACTTGTGCTTTTCCTGCCTCAACCCCCTGAGTTGTTGGGATTTCAGGCATGTACTACCATGCTTGGCTAAATCTCTAGATTCCTTCTTCACATTGCTTTCTTCTCCGTATCAAATCTTTCTCACTTTCCTGTAAGGGCATTTGTGATAGAATTGAAGGTCCACCTGAATAATTCAGGAGAAATCTCAAAATATTGAATCATGTCTGCAAAGACTCTTTTTCCAGGTAAGATAACATTTGTGGGTTCCAGGGATTAGTATTTAGATATGGGGGGCATTTTCAGGCTATTACATCATAGCTATTCAAATTCCCTCAATTACTGCTGAATTCTGTGCAACGAGTTTTCTGGACATATGGTGGCATTTTGAGGATAACAACTAAAGTCTAGAAAAAATGAACTAAGTAGGAAAATGGATGTTATAGGGACCTCTGTACCAGCATTAAATTAAATACCTGTTCTCTCTATTAACTAAAGCTTTTTTCTTTTTGTCTGCCTGAGGCCCATAATAGTCAAGTTCCTATTTCTATAATAGGAACAGTGACATATACCAGAGAGTGTACAGACAACACTACCTTCCCTATTCATTACATGAGCTTCATTTATTGTAGAACTGTGCTGCATAGCCTCTTAGTCTCAAGAGAACCTATATTGGCAAGGCAATGCCCAGAGCCACAATTAGTGACCTAAGAGCTTAAGAGAGTGGAAAAGATAGATAAAGCAAAAAAAAAAAAAAAAAAAAAAAAAAAAAAAAAGGTTCTGAGGCACAGACAGACAGACAGTAAAAGAATAGTGAAAGAGGGAAGAAACAGAGAAACAGAAAGAAATAGCTCTATCTGGAAGGGTACCTTCAACCAATAAGTATCAAGAATTTAATGAACAATTGTAATACAATATAATGTACTAGAACCTGGTAAGGGAAAGAAAATGAGTAGAACCTTGTCCTTCCAACAGAGAATCTTCCATGTAGGAAGAGAGAAATGTACAAGTCTAACTACAATAGAAGGTCTATTAATGTAACGAACAAACAAAAGGATCAAAATGATATGGAAATTGCAGCTGCACTGGCACATGCCTGTAATCCCAGTGACTCAGGATGCTGTGGCAGGAGGATAGCAAGTTCAAAGCCTGCCTGTGGCAATTTAGCAAGGCCCTCAGCAACTTAGGGAGACCCTCTAAATATAAGAAGGGTTGGGGATGAAGCCCAGTGTTAGAGCACCCTTGGGTTCAATCCCCAGTGCTGAAGAAAAAAAAAAAAAAAGAAAGAAAGAAAGAAAAAGAAAAAGATGCGGGACTTAAAGAAAAATCCACAACTAGCAAAAGGGATCAGGGAAGTTTCCATGAAGGGCACAGGGTGTGCATGATACTTGAATTAGTATATAAGAGACAAAAGAAGTCACACAGTTTTGGGGCTAAGGATTTTACAAGTCCATGGTCTATAATCTCAGCTAAGTAAAGCTTCATTATGGGGCAAGTTCTCTCCAGGTCCTTATAGGTCTTGCCTTCCCATACAGCAGCTATTTTAGACCCTCCTCACCTTCTCTACTTCTATTCTTCCTCTAATTCTCATTGAGAAATGTTAGCAAGAGCATGTCCCACTCCTGCCCTCCATCATTGAGCCTCACTGCATGGCCTTCATCCGCCCTGCTTCTCTCCAACTCCCAGAAGAGATGGAAGGGATGGATAACCACCCAACCTTGTGCCTAGAATTATGCCTCCTTCTACCTCTTGCTGGACTTTGCTCTGCTTGGTATTTCCTTTCTCTTATGTGAAGTGGTTAAGAGAACAGTCTCAAAGTGGACAGTCTGGGTTCAAATCTCTGCTCTACTTCCCTCTGTCTGTGACATGAATATTTTCCCACTCTGGATTTTGTTTTAATTTACCTATGTGTCCAGGCACAGTGTTGCCCACCTGTAATCTTAGGGGCTCAGGAGTCTGAGGCAGGAAGATCACAAGTTCAAAGCCAGCCTAGCAATTTAGTGAGGCCCTAAGCAACTTAGCAAGACCCTGTTGCAAAATTAAAAATAAAAAGAGCTGGGGATGTGACTCAGTGGTTAAGTGTCCTGGGGTTCAATCCCTAGTACCAAACAAACAAACAAAAACAAAACAACACAAAACAAAACAAAAACCCCCAAAACCTAAGTGTAAAATGGGAACAACAGGGTTTTCCAAGATGGCAGACTAGAGAGTGGCTGCATTTCATGTTGCTCCAGAACTCAGGATTCAAGAAGAGGAGATATTGAGAGACTTGGGACCAACTCAAAGCCACCGAGTGAGTCTCTCCCGTTGGGGAGGCATCCCGGATGGGTAGTCCCGGAACACAGGGAACTTTGTGAAGTAGAGATGCCCAGCGAGACGCCCCTCGCCCCGCTGGAGCAGTGAACTCGGACAACTGGGAGCATTGTAGAGGAGGCTGCTCAGCACAGCTTTTGGACTCAGAGCAACCCACCGGGGCTCCAGGGGGCTTCCCGAGGAGGAGCTGTGCGGCGAGCTGTTTGGACTCAGAGCGACTGCTCCTGAACACCGGGGGGCTGCCCGGAGGAGGAGGCATGCGGCGGGTCGCTTGGACTCAGAGCGACCGCTCCTGAACACTGGGGGGGCTGCCTGGAGGAGGAGGAGAAGTGCAGTGGGTCACTTGGACTTGGAGTGACTGCACCAGAGCTATGGGTGGTTGTCGGGAGGAGGAGGCACGCAGTGAGTTGCTTGGACTCCTAGCGACCGCACTGGAACACCAGGTGGCTGCCCAGAGGAAGAGGCATGCGGTGGGTCACTGAGACTTGGAGTTACTATATGGGGCTCCAGGTGGCTGCTCAGAGGAGGGGCTGCATAGGCAGGCGATTAGGTGCACAGCAGGGTCCCAGGACCTAGGAGGCTTCTTGGTGGAAGAGCCGCACAGAGAAAAGCTGAGGGACGGAGCGAAGGTTCCAGGACTGTGGGCAGATTCTCTGAGGAGAGGGAGCCTAAGGAGATTCGTCTGCGAAGGGTGAGGCTCCCAGGCTCAGGAGGTAGGTCCAGGCCCCTGGGAAAGTTACAGTGAAAGGCAGCACAGCCCAGGCTATAGTTGTGGATTGAGGGGATCCTCTAGGAGGGGAACTGACCAGCAAGACATCCCCACTGGGTGAGTCTTCCCTGCCAGGTGAGGTTTTCCCACAAGAACGGTAAAATCAGAGACACAGGCCCAAACAGGCCTTGCCTCAGCCCGCAGCCTAGTTCCCCTTTGGATGACCATTGGTCAACAAGTGGAGGCATCTCTGCCCACTAGCAGGGAATATACCCCACCTGAAGGCCACCACCCCTAGTGAGGCAGCTTCCTGTGGAGCACCGCATTATCAACTTCTTCCAAGACTTCAGGCTACTGAAGGCTAAGAGGGGATATACGAGAAATCTTCAGGGACATTATAAGTCAATAGAGGAAATCTGCAATATCTCAGCAGTCCACTGATACCTGAATAACATGAGAAAACAAGGGAAGAAAATGCCCCAAACAAATCTAGATGTTACATCAATAAAATCCAATGACAACATGGCAGAAGAAATGACAGAAAGGGAGTTCAGAATGTACATAATTAAAATGATCAGGGAAGCAAACGATGAGATGAAAGAGCAAATGCAGGCTTTGAATGATCACACCAATGGACAGTTAAAAGAGCTAATACAGGAAGCAAAAGATCATTTCAATAAAGAGTTAGAGATATTGAAAAAAAAACAAACAGAAATCCTTGAAATGAAGGAAACAATAAACCAAATTAAGAACTCCATAGAAAGCACAACCAATAGGATAGAACACCTGGAAGACAAAACCTCAGATATTGAAGACAAAATATTTAACCTTGAAAACAAAGTTGAACAAACAGAGAAGATGGTAAGAAATCATGAACAGAATCTACAAGAACTATGGGATACCATGAAAAGGCCAAATTTAAGAATTATTGGGATTGAGGAAGGCTTAGAGAAACAAACCAAAGGAATGAACAATCTATTCAATGAAATAATATCAAAATTTCCCAAATCTGAAGAATGAAATGGAAAATCAAGTTCAAGAGGCTTCTAGGACTCCAAATACACAAAATTACAACAGACCCACACCAAGGCACATTATAATGAAAATACCTAACATACTAAATAAAGACAGAATTTTAAAGGCTGTGAGAGAAAAGAACCAAATTACATTCAGGGGGAAAACAATACAGATATCAGCAGATTTTTCAAGCCAGATCCTAAAAGCTAGAAGGGCCTGGAACAACATTTTTCAAGCCCTGAAAGAAAATGGATGCCAACCAAGAATCTTATACCCAGCAAAACTTACCTTCAAATTTGACAATGAAATAAAATCCCTCCATGATAAATAAAAGCTAAAAGAATTTACAGAAAGAAAGCCAGTATTATAGAACATTCTCAGCAAAATATTCTGTGAGGAAGAGATGAAAAACAAAGAAGCAAATCAGCAAAGGGAGAAATTATCCTAAAGGAATTGTCAAATAAAGAAGGAACCAAGTTGTGTCAAAAAAAAATAAATAAATAAAATTTTAAAAATGAGCCAAATGAACGGGAATACAAATCATATCTAAATAATGACCCTGAATGTTAATGGCCTTAACTCATCAATCAAAAGACATAGACTGGCAGATTGGATAAAAAAGAAAGACCCAACAATATGTTGCCTGCAAGAGACTAATCTCATAGAAAGAGATACCCATGGACTAAAGGTGAAAGGATGGGGAAAAACATACCATGTACATGGACTCAGCAAAAAAGCTGGAGTATCCATCCTCATTTCAGATAATGTGGACTTCAAGCCAAAGTTAGTCAGAAGGGATAAAGAAGGACATTTCATACTGCTTAAGGGAAGCATAAATCAGCAAGACATAACAATCATAAACATCTATGCCCCAAACAGTGGCTCATCCATGTATGTCAAACAAATCCTTCTCAATTTCAGAAACCAAATAGACCATAACACAATAATACTAGGTGATTTTAACATGCCTCTCTCACCACTGGACAGATCTTCCAGACAAAAATTGAACAAAGAAACCATAGCTCTCAATGACACAATCAATAATTTAGACTTAATGGACATTTATAGAATATACCATCCAACCAAGAGCGAATACACTTTCTTCTCAGCAGCACATGAATCCTTCTCTAAAATAGATCATATATTATGCCACAAAGGTAATGTTAGCAAATACAAGAAGATAGAAACACTGTCCCAGCCCACAGGACTGCAACGGGAACCTGGAGGGGGGAGCGGGAATTGGGAGAGACAAGAGACACGAGAAATGGAGACAAGACAAAAGCCTGATCAAGTCTCGTTTATTAGGGGAATAAACCCAGTTAATATAAAGTACAAAAACCAATCAGGGGAAAGCACGCGAAGGCAAGACTAGTCCACGCGCCAGAGCTCAAATAAGGAAGTGTATTTGGCCAGTCATGAAGCACCACGCAATCTAGTCTGATGCACCTGGTATTGTCTGACAGTTACTGTGCAGGAGTGGCACACCCCACCAGCATCTGGCAGGTGCCATCTTAGCTCAACATGTGGCGAGGCAGGGGCGTGGCCTGCCGGCTCTGGACAAAACACTACCTTGTACTCTATCAGATCATAATGGATTGAAATTAGAAATAAATGAAAGAGTAAAAAACAGAAACTACTCCAGCACCTGGAGATTAAACAATATGCTATTATATGATGAATGGATAACAGAAGATATTAGGAAGGAAATCAAAAAATTCTTAGAGGTAAAAATTCTTAGAGAACAAAGAAACATCATATCAAAATCTCTGGGACACTATGAAAGCAGTACTTAGAGGAAAATTTATTTCATGGAGCGCATTCAATAAAAGAAGTAAAACTCAACAAATAAACGACCTAACACTACAGCTCAAAGCCCTAGAAAAAGAACAGAGCAACACCAAAAGTAGTAGAAGACAGGAAATAGTTAAAATCAGAGCTGAAATCAACGAAATTGAAACATAAGAAACAATACAAAAAAACTGACAAAATAAATAGTTGGTTCTTTGAAAAAAAATTGATAAACCTTTAGCCACACAAACAAAGAGAAGAGGAGCGAAAACCCAAATTACTAAAATTCAGAATGAACAAGGAAATATCACAACAGACACAAGTGAAATACAAAACATAATTAGAAGCTATTTTGAAAATCTGTACTCCAACAAAATAGAAAATTTTGAAGACATCAACAGGTTTCTAGAGACATATGAATTGCCTAAACTGAAGGAGGAGGACATACACAATTAAAATAGACCAATTTCAAATAATGAAATAAAGAAGTCATCAAAAGCCTATCAACAAAGAAAAGTCCAGGACCAGATGGGTTCTCAGCTGAGTTCTACAAAACCTTTAAAGAAGAACTCATTCCAATACTTCTCAAAGTATTCCATGAGATAGAAGAGGGGGGAACCCACCCAAATTCATTCTATGAAGCCAATATCACCCTGATACCTAAACCAGACAGAGACTCATCAAGGAAAGAAAATTTCAGACCAATATCCTTAATGAACATCGACGCAAAAATTCTCAACAAAATTTTAGCAAATCGCATACAAAAACATATTAAAAAGATAGTGCACCATGATCAAGTGGGTTTCATCCCAGGGATGCAAGGTTGGTTCAACATCAGGAAATCAATAAATGTAATTCACCAAATCAATAGACTTAAAGTCAAGAATCACATGATTATTTCAATAGATGCAGAAAAAGCATTTGATAAAATACAGCACTCCGTCATGCTCAAAACACTAGAAAAAATAGGGATAGTGGGAACATTCCTTAACGTTGTAAAGGCCATCTATGCTAAGCCCATGGCTAATATCATTCTAAATGGTGAAAAACTGAAAGCATTCCCCCCAAAAACTGGAACAAGGCAGGGATGCCCTCTATCACTACTTCTATTCAATATTGTCCTTGAAACTCTAGCCAGAGCAATTAGACAGACCAAAGAAATTAAAGGGATACGAATAGGAAAAGAAGAACTCAAACTATCCCTATTTGCTGATGATATGATTATATACTTAGAGGAACTAGGAAATTCCACCAGAAAACTTTTAGAACTCATAAGTGAATTCAGTAAATTCAGTGGGATATAAGATCAATGCACATAAATCTAATGCATTTTTATACATAAGTGATGAATCTTTGGAAAGAGAAATTAGGAAAACTACCCCATTCACAATAGCCTCGAAAAAAATAAAATACTTGGGAATCAATCTCACAAAAGAGGTGAAAGACCTCTACAATGAGAACTACAGAACACTAAAGAAAGAAATTAAAGAAAACCTTAGAAGATGGAAAGATCTCCCATGTTCTTGGATAGGAAGAATTAATATTGTCAAAATGGCCATACTACCAAAAGTGCTATATAGATTCAATGCAATTCCAATTAAAATCCCAATGACATACCTTACAGAAATAGAGCAAGCAATTATGAAATTCATCTGGAAGAATAAGAAACCCAGAATAGCTAAAGCAATCCTTAGCAGAAAGAGAGAAGCAGGGGGTATCGCAATACCAGATCTTCAACTCTACTACAAAGCAATAGTAACAAAAACGGCATGGTATTGGTACCAAAATAGAAAGGTAAATCAATGGTACAGAATAGTGGACACGAACACAAACCCAAATAAATACAATTTTCTCATACTAGACAAAGGTGCCAAAAATATGCAATGGAGAAAAGATAGCCTCTTCAACAAATGGTGCTGGGAGAATTGGAAATCCACATGCACAGAATGAAACTAAACCCATATCTCTCACCATGCACGAAACTAAACTCAAAGTGGAGTAAGGACCTCGGAATCAGACCAGAGACCTTGCAGATTATAGAAGAAAAAGTAGGTCCAGATCTTCAACATGTCGGCTTAGGACCAGACTTCCTCAACAGGACTCCCATAGCACAAGAAAGAAAAGCAGAATCAATAACTGGGATAGATTCAAACTAAAAAGCTTTCTCTCAGCAAAGGAAACTATGAGCAATGCAAAGAGAGAGCCTACAGAGTGGGAGAATATCTTTGCCACTTATTCTTCAGATAGAGCACTAATCTCCAGAATCTATAAAGAACTCAAAAAACTCTACACCAAGAATACAAATAACGCAATCGACAAATGAGCTAAGGAAATGAACAGACACTTCACAGAAGAAGATCTACAAGCAATCAACAAACATAGGAAAAAATGTTCAACATCTCTAGTAATAAGAGAAATGCAAATCAAAACCACCCTAAGATTCCATCTCACCCCAATTAGAATGGCCATTATCAAGAATACAAGCAACAACAGGTGTTGGCGAGGATGTGGGGAAAAAGGTACACTCATACATTGCTGGTGGGGCTGCAAATTAGTGTAGCCACTCTGGAAAGCAGTGTGGAGATTCCTTAGAAAGCTTGGAATGGAACCACCATTTGACCCAACTATCCCACTCCTTGGTCTATACCCAAAGGACTTAAAATCAGCATACTACAGAGATACAGCCACATCAATGTTCATAGCTGCTCAATTCACAATAGCCAGACTGTGGAACCAACCTAGATGTCCTTCAATTGATGAATGGATAAAGAAACCGTGGTATATATATATATATATATACAATGGAATATTACTCAGCCATAAAGAATGATAAAATTATGGCATTTGCAGGCAAATGGATGAAATTGGAGAATATCATGCTAAGTGAGATAAGCCAATCTCAAAAAACCAAAGGACAAATGATCTCACTGATAAGTGGATGATGACACATAATGGGGGGAGGGAGGGGTTAGTGTTACGATTAGAGTTACGGTTATGGAGGGGGGCAAGAATGGAGGAAGGAAGGACTGTATAGAGGGAAAAGAGGGGTGGGAGGGGTGGGGGGAAGGGAAAAAATAACAGAATGAATCAAACAACATTACCCTATGTAAATTTATGATTACAGAAATGGTACGCCTTTAGTCCATGTACAAACAGAGAAACAAATGTATCCTATTTGTTTACAATAAAAAAAAAATGCGAACAACAAAAGTACTTACTTTGTAGGTTATCCAGGGAGTTACATGAGCTATTCCTCGTAAAAGAATGTAGTCTCTGACCTGGAGATGGTGTTCAATGAGTGCCTGTATATATTATTAACCTGCTGATCAGTGGGTTCTTTAATTTCTGACTCCGAACATGCTGAAGTTACTTCTGTCTACAGAAACAAAATGTTGCCTCCTTTACCATTTGCTTTATTTTTATTTTTATTTTTTTTGCTGTGCTGGACTTGAACCCAGGACCTCACACATGCTAGACAAACATTATAGCACTGAGTTACACCCCCAGACTTTTAAAAATTTCATTTTGAGACAGTGTCTTACTAAGTTGCCCAGGGTGACCTCAAACTTGTTATCCTATTGCCTCAGTCTCCTGAGTAGCTGGGATTACAGGAATGCACCACCATAGCCAGCACCATTTGCTCTTTATCCCATATCTCTTCTTAACCAAAATTCTTTTTTTTTTTTTTTTTTTTTGGTACCAGGCGTTCAACTCAGGAGCACTCAACCACTGAGCCACATCCCCAGCCCTATTTAGTATTTTATTTAGAGACAGAGTTTCACTGAGTTGCTAGTGCCTCACCATTGCTGCGGCTGGCTTTGAACTCATGATCCTCCTGCCTCAGCCTCCCGAGCCACTGGGATTACAAGTGTGCTCCACTGTACCCAGCATAATCAAAACTCTGGAAAGAATGATCCATGCAAGTGGAAGATGCTGAGTTTCAAGAAAGCCTCTAGCTTGACTGAAGAATACAGGGATGGTAGAAAGTGATTGAAGGTCGACTGGGGCAAATCATGGGCAAGCCAAGGTACTGAACTTTGTCCTGAAAGACATGTGGAGCTGCTGACCTCTGGCAGAGAAGTGATCCATTGGAATGTAGTTTATTAATCAGATAGCAGTGTGCATATGAGAACAGACTTAGTCCATTTTCTGTTACTATAACTGAATACTACAGACTAGGGAATGGACAAATAATAAAGGTTTATTCAGCTCACAGTTCTGCAAAACAGGAGGTCCAAGGTGAATGGGTAAAATATGGTAAAGAACTTCTTGCTGTGAGAATTCTGCAGAATCCCATGAGGGTACACAATGTCACATGGCAAGAGGGGCATAGGTAAAACATAGAACCAAACTGGCTTTTATAACAGAAACTTCTCTTGCAATAATTTATTGTCTCACTAACCCATTAATGGATTGATCCATTTACAAGGGCAGAACCCTCTTTAATGTCCCATCTGGTCCCACTTGTTAAGTAAATTTCAACAGAAGTTCTGGTGGAGACATTCAAACTACAGCAAAACTCTTTAGAAAGTTGTTATACTAGGAAAGATGAGTTCATAAACCCAAAAGAGGCAGCAGCAAGAAGGGACAAGATATGTGAAGTCAATGCAAATCATACTGATGGACCTTAGCAAGGGGGAAGAGCAAGAATAAATTATTCATGATGTAATGTCTTCATACCTTGTGGTGGTTTGTATCCAAACAGAGGAGTGATAGGGAAGAGGAGAAGCTGGTTTGGGGACAGAGATGATGAACTCAAGTTGGGACTTGCTGAGTTTAAAAAATGACACTAGACACCAGGTGTCACTATACTCCCACCATGAAAATTGCAGAGCAGCCACTGAGATACCAAAGAATCATACTAAGCTGTGTCCATTTTCATCTCCTGTCTGGGATCCTGTCCTGACTTCCTTTCTTCTGCAGAGCTGGCACAGAAACTCCACACGCACTACAGACTTGAGATATGTTAGCTATCCCATATTGTCTGTTGGCTCACTAAGGAGCTCTGTGCTCTGTCCTCTGAAGTTCCATGATTTAAAAACCAGTCCTTTGGGCTTTTAAAGATTTTGACTTGGAGGAAGCTAAACTCATTGTACTGGGGATTTAACCTAGTGGCACTTTACCCACTCAGCTGTATCCCCAGCTCTCTTTATTTTTTTATTTTGAGACAGGGTCTTGCAAAATTGCCCAGACTGTCTTTGAACTTGATCCTCCTGCCTCTGCCCTCCAAGTCACTGGGATTACAGTAATGCACTATCAGAACCCGGCTTGATTCTGACTAGACCAGTAAATTCTGGCAGCAGGCCCTAGGGCCTTGCTCTTCTCTTCTCTCCCACCTGCCTTCAAGCTGTAGGTGGCACAAGTTGGCTACATAGTCACTATGTTATAATTTAAGGAAACACAGGATGTACAGGTGTTGGGAAATGTGTCATGAAAACCACAGTGTCTACCCTTCTCATGTCTCAAATATTCAACATTTTCTACAGCAATTGGTGGCCTTACAGAAATGTACCAAAAAAAAGTATTTTTTGTAGAAAGCTACGTTCAAGCCAGCTGTATTCCAGCACATACAACAGAAGGACCAATAAATCAAGTTGCTTGGTTTTACCCAAGAATTCAAAATCTTAGGGTTGAAGGGGACCACCCTGGAAAGCACTGGGTCTGACCAATTCTGTTGGCAAATAGACAAAATTGAGGTCTGTGTCTTCCCAGAGAGGCCAATAGCTTCCCAAGTACACACAGCTGTAGTGGCAGTGGTGGGGCCAGGTGCCAGGTCTCTAAGACTGGGACAGCTCATTGCCCACTACTTCTGCAGTTGGTTATTTTTTGCATCATTGTGCCCTTTACATTTAGTGGTTAAAGAACCTTAAGTCTGGAATTCTAGAAAGAGAGAAGGTATGTGGGGGAGGAGCTAAACTCAGGCTTTTTTTTTTTTTTAACCCAGAGTGCTCTACTGAGCTACATTCCCAATCCTGTTTATTTTTTATTTTGCGACAGGATCTCACTAAGTTGTCGAGGCTGGCCTTGAACTTGCAACCTCCTGCCTCAACCTCCCAACTCACTGTGATTACAGGTATGCACTACCATGCCAGGCTAAATTCAGGTTTTAAAAGTCTAAATGTTCCAGGGTAGGATGTGATAAACAGCATGAAATTGGGAATAAGACAGACCTGGAATCAAAGTTAGCTTAAGAGATGGGTAAGATAGAAAGATATAAAATGGAACATCAAAAATTCAAAATGTGAGAATTAACAGAATGTGCATACAGTTTCTTATTAGTATATTTCCTCTCTTTGTTTCTTACTTTTATGATCATCTTATGTTGCTATCATTTCAAATAACTTGTTTTCATCAAAAGGTGTTTTTTGTAAGCCTCTTGACAAACTCAAAATAAGAATAATAGACAAACCAAAAATAATAAGCAATGAATCAAAACACATTACTAGAGCCACATGTGGTGGCACAGTTGCCTATTATCCCAGCAACTCAGGAGCCTGGGGAAGGAGGATGGTAAGTTCGAGGTCAGCCTCAGCAATTTAGTGAGGCCCTGCCTCAAAATTGAAATTTAAAAGGGTAGGGATAGCTGGGTGTGGTGGTGCAGGCCTGTAATCCCAGAGGTTCTGGAAGCTGAGGAAGGAGGATCGAGAGTTCAAAGCCAACTTCAGCAAAAGCAAGGCTCTAAGCAACTCAGTAAGACGCTGTCTCTAAATGAAATACAAAATAGGGCTGGGGATGTGGCTTGGTGGCTGAGTGCCCCTGAGTTCAATCCCTGGTACCCCCCACACAATAAAAGGACTGGGGATGTAGCCCAGTGACATAGCACCCCTGGACTCAATCCCCAGTTGAGGGGAGGGGAGTTGTGGGAACTAGTACCATGTGCTAAAATTCTTACTGTTTAGCAGATCTATATGTATCTCATGGGTGCAGCTTAGTTTAGAAAGAGAAGTAATCTATGTGGAATCATAGTGTCTGTATCACTCAGTCTTGGATTCCAGTCCATTATTATGGGAACCCACTGCTTTTAGGCCTCTGGTTTCAGGACATCATGGCATGAACACGCAGTGGAGCAAAACCATTTATCTCATGGCCAGAACTCAAGAGAGGGGAAAAGGAAAGAATGGGTTTATAATATCCCCTTCAAGGGCATGCCCCCAATGACCTGAAGACCTCCCACTAAGGCTCAGCTCTTAAAAGTTCCACGACGTCCCCATGGTGCCTGGACATGGGTCATAAGGTTCAACACACAGGCTTTTGGGGAACATTCTCCATCCAAACTATAGCAGCATACCTGAGCAGAACCTAAAGCAGGAATCTGGTATTGTGTGCACCAACCTGAATAGTGAGTCTTTGAGGGTTTTGAGCACACAGACTTACAGAATGTCAGCAGCAAAATACGTCAATAGAAGCCTCAGGTTACTGTAAGATTTTTAGAGGGGCAATTGATAGCAAAATTAAACTCTTTGAAAAATTATAAGGGACAAATTACACACAGAAAAATGCAAAATCTTAAGCCTGTTAATTTCTGCTTTTATTGCTTGTGTAATTTCACCAATATCATGATATATAATGTTCCTACAGCCCCAGAAAGTTTCCTTCTGTTCTTTCCCAGTCAATACCAACATTTCCAAAGAGGCAACTATTCCAATTTCTAGCACCATACATTTGTTTTATATGTTCTTGTTTTTCATATATTACAGAGTCATACGGTGTGTAGTGTTTTGTCTTTTTTTTTAGCTCAGCATAATACTGTCTACTTTTATTTCTGCTATTGAATGTATCCATAACTAATTAGTACCTTTTTACTGTGTATGATTCTGTTGCCTGAATATATTCCTTTTTTAAAAATCTGTTTTCCAGTTCATGCATAGTTGTTGCTTCTAGTTTGGAGCTGTTATGAATAAAGCATATATATATATATATATATATATATATATATATATATATATGTTGTTGTTGTTGTGTTGTTGTGATGCTCTACCACTGAGCTACATCTTCAACCCTTTTTATTTTTTATTTTGAAACAGGGTCTTGCTAAGTGCTGAGGATCTCACTAGGTTGCCCAGGCTGACCTCCAACTTGCAATCCTCCTGCCTTAGCCTCCTGAGTTGCTAGGATTATGGGCATGCCCCACCCCACCATGCCAGTGGCTTTGAGTATTCTCATTTTTGTTTTTGTTTTTTTAAAATCTATCTTACTACTTTCCAGTTGTATTGGCCTTTGTCAAGTTCAGTTCTCTGTCTTAGTCTCTTCATCTTCAGTCTGGGGATAATATTATTTGCACTGTAGGATGATTGCAAAATGAAATAAGATGGTCAGAAGGGACCATTTGGGGTCTGCAAAGCTTCATTGACCCCAGGGGACTCCATTTACCTTGAAGGGTCCCCCTGGAGGTACAACAGGGCAGTGTGGTTCAGGGCATATAACTCTAAGAAGTGAAGGCAAGACACTAAAAAGTTCTTGTGAAAGAATGGAGAATCTGAACAGCACACAGCTGTTTAGAAACACACCTACCACTTTCAGAAAATAGAGTTCTAAATGGTATTTTCCTTGCAAGAAGTGAGACAGGAAGAGAGAATAAGGGAAACCTGGGTAAAATTAGCAAGATGAAGGAAGGTTAGAAACGAGGGGACTTCCAAAATTAATTGGAACATGCTTGAGGGAAAGGTTTTGTGTTTTTTTGTTTTATTTTGTGTGTGTGTGCATGCACATGTGTACACGAGAACATGGGGATGGCACCCAGGGGTGCTCTACCACTGAGCTACATCCCCAGACCTTTATTTATTTATTTATTTATTTATTTCAAGACAGGATCTCCCTAAGTTGCCCAGATGGCCACAAACTTGTGACCCTCCCGCCTCATTCACCTGAGTTGCTGGGATTATAGGTATGTGTCATCATGCCTGGATTCAAGTTAAGTTTTCAAAAGAAAGAAAGTCATTTTTTAGAGGAAGAGGAAGAAGAAATGTCAACAGCAGTTGGAACCCTGACTTGATTGTGTTGCTGCTTTTTAGGCAACTCTCTCCTGGGATGGGATCTTCAGCTCTCAGCGCTCAGAGCTGGGTTTCCTCCTGTCTGGAGTGAGATGTCCCTTAGGTTTTCAGTGTCAGGCCAGGGATTCCAGCCTCACTCTGCTCACCACCTTGCTTCAGATGGTGCCTTCTTGTTCTTCCATATAGTCCTTCCCACGACCCAGGACTGGAGTGGCATCTCCATACTCAGTGGCTGCTGGTAGATGTGCCCAGTCACCCTGTCAACAAACGCAGGAGATGGCCCTATAGCCCAGTCTCTGAGATCATTTCAAAAATAGACCAAACTTTAGGAAGTTATCTAATAGTCCCTAGAACAAAGCAAACCAGAAAATGAGAAAAACTCATCTACCTAAATCACAATCACCTTCACGTATCTAAATCACAATTGCCAGATGGGCTATAAGCAGTGGCTCACAACTGGAGTCCCAGCAACTCAGGAGGCTGGGGCAGGAGGATCACAAGTTCGAGGCCAGCCTGGGCAATTGAGGGAGACCCTGTTTCAAAATAAAAATTAAAAATGGCTGGAAATGTAGCTCAGTGGTAAAATGCCCCTGTTTTCAATCCCTAGTACCAAACAACGACAACAACAACACAACTTACCACTGAAGGCAGGACCTGCTGACCCTGTCACAGGGATGTGAAGCTTCTGTAAAAAGGAAGGAGAGGCACATGAAGGTCCCAGAAAAACACACCACACAGAGAACTCATGGTGTGTTGGGGCTACCCTGAGCATGGAGCATGGAGGTCTCCCAGAACCAGAGAGAGGGAGAGAAAGAGATCATGGTGTTTAGAGAGCCACAGGCTATATGCAGTGCTCTTGACCTGTCCCAGGACAGCAATAGGTGGTTGCCAGATGTGCCTTACATGATTCTCACAAGCTCCATTCACATGCACTGTGATGTGAATGGCATTCCCTGGAGTGTTGCCACATAGCAGTCCTGCATAATTTCTTGCAAAGGCAGAGGACTTCTGCCTATCTTTCCCTCCTTTGGTCACCAGAAGTCATGAAAGCAGAGGAGCTTCCTTTTGACTCAGAGCTGTGACCCATCCAGTGCAGGTCTCTAGCTTGGGCAAAGTCATTGGAGGAGGCCAAATGATCTGCAAATAGAAAATTATGGTCTTCACTTTGTCTTTCCTTGTGCTGCCTATTCATTGCCCCTTTGGCTAATCTGTCTAGTGGGTTCATGGCTCCTCATTGCCTACAGACCTACTCCCAGCTCTCTGGCATGGGGTGGTACTTGCCAGTCTCATTTCCCATTATTCCTTGCCTTGTATTTTATATATTTTATACTCCAGCCACTACCCACATCATGGCTCATTATCTTGCCATTCCAGCTCCTGCCTTCCTCTTGATCTGGAAAGCCGTCCTCTTCTTGCTCCACACTTGCTTCCCCTGGTCCTACCTGCTTGCTTCTCCTGCTCCTCAGCATTGTTGTCCTTTATCTGGCCAACTCTTGTTCCTCCTGTAAGCCTCTGCTAAGGTATCCTTCCCCTTGGAAGTTCCCCTGGGACACCCAGACACTGCCCTGCTTAGTTGGCTAGCCATGACTTCAGCATCCCGTTAGTGCTTCCAAGCTGTCTGGCATTTATCTTTCTGTGTCTTTCTCAGGAGACTGTGAGGTTCTTTAATTAATTATTATCTTGAATTGTTATGAATTAATGTCACATGCATTCATGTCTCTGTAATGTTTCAGTACCTGGCATACAGATATTGCACTTTATACCTACTGAATAAATAGATGACTACTGAACAGATGCCAATGCAATTGGCAATTCAATGAATAGGCCATGATCCCAAATGCAAATAGAATTTTCAAATTCTGGTTACTTATACATTACTGAGGTAACAATAAGAATATAAATACCACTGAGGCAAGAAGATTGAAAGTTTAAGGTTAGCCTGAGCAACTTAGGGAGACCCTGTCTCAAAATAAATAAAAAGGGGTGGGGATTTGGCTCAGTAGTAGAGCATCCCTGGGGTTGAGCCCTCAGCCTCCCCCCCACATACACACACACACACACACACACACACACACACACACACAGAGGAGAATACATGTCTGGACATTTTGAAGCCATTTCAGGGATAGGTAGAAATAATGACCTTTTGTGGAACCCATAGAAAATGTGAGCAAACAGAAATGCTCAGAACCCAGAAACCTAAACAACATAGGTTTATTGAACATATAATATGTGCTTGATAAGTACATGTTGATTTTACTTTAATTGGCTTAAAAATATAAATTTAATTATGTAAAGTTTGGTTTAATAAAAAGAAATCTCTAGCCAGGCATGGCAACCCATGCTTGTAATCCTAGCAACTCAGGAGGCTTACAGTAGGATTGCAAGTTCAAAGCCAGCCTCAGTAACTTAGTAAAACCCTGTCTCAAAATAAAAAATAAAAAGAGCTGGGGGTATGGCTCAATGATTAAGTGCCCCTGGATTTAATCCCTGGTACTGGAAGAAAAAAAAGAGAAAGAGAAAAGAAAAAGAAATCTTCATGGTTGGTTGGAGAAAACCAATAGTCTTCTAGTAAACTAGTAAAGAAATGAAATTAAAAAAAAAAACAAACAAACAAACCTGAGAAAATCGAGAGAAGAAAAATCTTTTTTTTCTTCATTAAAATATCATGGGGGAAAACACTCTTTGTACTCCTTCCCAGGGTCACACATTTCTAATCTTTATGACATAAGCTCCCGAAGGCAGAGGTCTTGTCATCTTCATCCTTTTATGCTCAGCAGGTCACAGAGTGCTTGGCTCATAATGTATGTTCAGCAATGGAGTTAAACTGAATTAAAGGAGAGAAAGAATGTGGAAGATCAAAGGCAAAATAAGAAGCTGAGAAAGCAGCAAAGTAAAGTGAACAGGGGAAGAAAGAGCTCATTTTTGACTGTGCTTTCCATCATCCCTTTCCAGCATTTTATGGCAGTTCCCTGGCACAGCTCCCACTCTCCAGCCAGCCAGGGAAGGGAGATGGCAGAATGATGTTGCTCATGGGACTTTGCCCTGCTCTTTGATTCTGCTGCTAAGGGGCAGGTGCATTTTCTAAATTACATGCTAAAGTGGCAGGTCATTTCTAGTTACCCCAGCCCCACCTGGCAAATGAGGACTTGGTTGGCGACAGACAGACATTTCAGAGCAAAGCCCAGAGGCTCCTGGGTAAACTGGAAAACAGCTGCTCTTGCCAGAAGCAAACTTGGCTGGGGAGGGATGGGTGGATATGAGAGCTGAAGGATCCCCAGCATCTAGCAACCTGCTGGCTGAACAAAACTGGCGAGGGTCCGGGGTCCTGAAGTGGCACCCTCATGGCTTTCTGAGACCTGTTCTTTGAACATTCCTCTCTAAACCCATTTCCTCATTCATAAGAGAAAATGATACCACCATGGGGTTCTGGACATCAAATGATGCCTGGCACATGGTAAGCACTAAGTGCAGAACAGTCATCACCCATATCATTGTCTTGGTGCCTCAGGAACTTCATCTGTTAACAAAGAAAGCAATACTTATTTCATACTAATATGCTGAGGATCAAGTGAAGTGGACTCTGTGTGCTCTCAGCAAAGGATGCAGAGAACTTATAGTATGTCAATTTAGATGTTCCAAAACCAAACCAAGCTCAACTCAGGATCTTCCAGTCAGGTTACCCGACTGGCAGGTGGGAGAAAAGCCATGGACAGTATATCTTGATTTCAGAAAGTAGGTGACAAATCTCTTGATATGCTTGTATATATGGTGAATACATGTGGTCTGAGCACTAACATCTCTGTTTGGTCCCACACAAAGAAGGTTAATATCAGTAAGGGCAGGGACTGGGGATGTGGATCAGTGGTAGGGTGCATGAGGTCCTTGGCACATATGAGGTCCTGGATTTGATTTTCAGCACCACCAACAAAAAAAGGGAAAGACTTTCCCTATAATGAATGTAAAGCTGTAGAATCTGGATCTATCTGAATAAAAAGGGTTTTGTTTGTTTGTTTTGTTTTGTTTGGGTGCTGGGGATTGAACCCAGGGTGCTACATTCCCACCCCTTTCTTTAAATTATTTTTTATTTTGAGACAGGATCTTGCTAAGTTGCTTAGGGCCTCACTAAGTAGCTGAAGCTGGCTTTGAACTTGCAATCCTCCTGCCTCAGCCCTCCTAGTCTGCTGGAATTACAGCATGTGCCACCAAATCCAGCTAGTATGATTTTTATTTAATGATTTGAATTAAGACAGAAACTATGCTTATTGAATTTGGAAATTACCCAAAACTGGGATAAAAGCAAAAATATCTAGATTTCAATAGGCTGAAAAAATGAGCCAAAACCACCATACTATTCAGTGGGTAAAAATGTATAAGCTTATATTTGGGTTAAATAAAGAACATAGCTGGAAAGAACAGGATAGAGGAAACCAGTATAACATTCATATATTATTTAAAAATAGTACATTTAAAAAATAAATCAATATGAATCACCAGTGCAACATGTTTGCCAAAAAAGCTAAGGCAATCTTGGGTTGCATTTATAAAAGAACAGTGCCCAGAAAGAAATAGTGAGAAAATAATCAGAATAATGAAGGTTCTGGGAAGTCACATGGTCTGAGAAACAGGTGAATTAAATGGAGACAGAAGATGAAGAAAGTTAATATAGCTAGCTTGAGAAAGAGATTTTTTTTCCTAACTTTTTAAAAATTTTTTAAAAAATTTATTTTTATTGTAAACAAATGGGATACATGTTGTTTCTGTTTGTACATGGAGTAATAGCATACCATTTGCGTAATCATACATTTACATAGGGTAATAATGTTTGATTCATTCTGTTATTTTTTCCTTCCCCCCCACCCCTCCCACCCCTCTTTTCCCTCTATGCAGTCCCTCCTTCCTCCATTCTTGCCCCCCTCCCACTCCCCGTTATATGTCATCATTCGCTTATCAGTGAGATCATTCGCCTTTTGGATTTTTGAGATTGGCTTATCTCACTTAGCATGATATTCTCCAATTTCATCCATTTGCCTGCAAATGCCATAATTTTATTATTCTTTATAGCTGAGTAATATTCCATTGTATATATATACCACAGTTTCTTTATCCATTCATCAATTGAAAGAGGAGATTTGAAAGGTACTATCTTTAAGTGAAAGAAAAGCCCTGTTGTGGGTTTGTGTTGTGGGTTTGTGTTGTTTTGTATAGTCCATAGTAGTGAACTTTAAAAGGAGACTTTACAGGTGAGCTTTTAGTGGGGCATGGTGGCACATGCCTGTAATCCCAGAGGCTTGGGAGGTTGAGGAAGGATGATGGTGAGTTCAAAGCCAGCCTCAGCAAAAGCGAGGTGCTAAGCAACTCAGTGAGATCCTGTCTCTAAATAAAATACAAAATAGGGCTGGGGATGTGGCTCAGTGGTTACATTCTCCTGGTACCCACCCCCAGTCAAAAATGAGCTTTAAAAGAAAATAAATTTCAGTTCAGTAGAAGGGACTCATGGTCATGCTATGGTTGCTACAGCTCCACACATTATGACCATAATCAAAGACAATTAGTGAGAGAAGTGCCATATGGTATCAGAAAGCTCTACTCTCCTATTTATTTCATTTATCAGGATATAATGTATTGTTTCCAGAAATTCCCTGAAAATCTATTTTATTTTATTGGCCAGAACCAATAAGGTTAGTGCTATCTAAAAGAGACTGGGGAATTGCATGTCTGGCAATGAGGTAATTGAGACAAGCTTAAACAATTATGATTATGTCAAAATTAAGAATAATGGGATGGAGTCAGGAGCTGGGTATAGTGGCATATGCCTGTAATCCCAGTGGCTCGGGAGGCTGAAGCAGGAGGATCACAAGTTCAAAGCCAGCCTCAGCAATTTAGTGAGGCCCTAAGCAACTTAGCAAGACACTGTCTCAAAACAGAAAATTTTAAAAGGGTTGGGCATATGCCTCAGTGCTCAGGGTTCAACCCCTGGTACAAAAAAAAAAAAAAAAAAAAGAATGCAATGAAAAATGGAAAGAGTTTGGGTCCTTGATGACATCAGTGAGATAATTAATAGCCAATTTTCAGTCATCATGGAGAGAAAAACTAAATGTGAATTTGATTAAGCCATTACTAGGAGTCTCTGGTACTTGCAGATGGCTACAAAGGCACTATTTATTAGAGTAATTGGGAATGCATTCAATCTATTTGTAGTTCCCATTCAAACAATCAATATTTATTTAGTGTCCACTAGGTCACAAAGATGGGGGAGCAAAACAGACAAATATCTTGCCCTAGTGGAGTTTACAGTTGTTGCAAGGAAGTCAGACACCACTGAAATAACCCACTATGGAGTACAAATACCTAACTCTCATGCGTCTGTAAAGAAGTACGTGGCACTGTGGGAGCATGTAACAGAGGCATTCCCTGGTGATAGATTCAGGGAAGGCTTTCCTGAGAAGTGAGCATCAGTTTGAGAACTGAATATGTATATTCAGACTGCTATCTCTGCCCAGAATGACCTTTGTCTTTTGCCTACATCTTGCTGACTTATCTACCACTATGTTGAAACCTTCCATCCCAGTTGTCTTCGGTTTCACTCTTTCAAGAAATCCTTTCTGACCTTTCAACTGAAGTGACCTATTCCTTTTAAGCCCCACTGGATATATTCATATCTGCCTTACAATTTCAGTGCTTGTTTCAAGTACCTCCTCTTTCCTACCCCCACTCCTTCTGTAAAAGATGCTCTCATGGTCACAGCAAATGACTAGCAACCTAGCTTGTTGCTTTGGACTTGGCCAACTTTCAAATTTTATGTATGTATGTATGTATGTATTATTATTATTACTTGTGGTACTGGCTATTGAACCCAGTAGTGCTCTACCACTGAGCTACACCCCAGCCCTTTTTATTTCATTTTATTTTTATTTTGAGACAGGGTCCCACTAAGTTGCCCAGGCTGACCTTGAACTTGTGATCCTTCTGCCTCAGCATCCCCAGTAGTTGGGATTAAAAGTACATACCAGCACATTCAGCTAAACATTTATTTCAACTAAGTCCTAAAATTACATCTTATAGATGTTTACCCCCATCTTGTTTCAGAAAAGATTTGATAACTTACATAGAGTGGTGTTTATATGTGTGACATCTTCATAAACCCAGAATCTAGGATTTTCTCCATAAACTGTTGTTTTCTAAACTACCAAAATTTATTAATAATGGGAGTGTAGCTCGGTTGTAGATTGGTAGGCCCTGATTGGATCCCCGACATGGCAAAATAAAGACAAAAACAAAAATCCCCACAGTAATTCTTATTATTATCCTGTCCACTATCATCATGTATACAAGCAGAAGTCTCCTTGGTTACTTAGATTATTACAACCTTTATTCCTTAGCATACGGGCAGAATGCTTGGAATTCTCAAGGACGTGAAATTTATTTGAATGTCTTTGAAGTGACCTGGCTCTTCAACATTTTCAGGGTGACAGCTGTTCTGGAAAGGCAATACCATTAAATTCACACAGTTAATCTTCACAGTGGGTTTATGAAAGGGACATTAATTTAAGAACATAGCAACATAATTGCACATTGTTAAAAGCAGATGCCCTCTTAGAGATCATCTGGTGACAGAACCCCGATACTTCCAACCCAGTTGACAGTAAAAGGTGTTCTCTTCCGCGATCATCAGAAATATCAGAGACTTTAAGTCACTTTCCTTATTTTTAACATTGAGGACACACTCCAGCAGAGAGTTCAATAGTCATCCTCTGGGTGGAGGTATTACTAGGTTCTGAAACTGTGGCAAGCAAACTACCAACACCGCTAAATTCAAAGCTACCAGAGATTACGCCCGGAGTCAAGTACAGGGAAAAGACACACGCAAGAAGAGCAAACGCGCCTTCTCTCCGGGACCAGTTGCAATAAAGGGAGAAAGTCGAGGCTTTGCACCGGCCATTAGTGCCTGACTCCCATCCCATAGGAAAAAAACGCTCTTCTAGGAGCGGAGAGGATGGGTACAAGGAATCCCCAAACTTCAGGGATCCTGCTCCGGGTAACCTCTGCGTTTTTCATTTGCAGTCAAAAGAGGGAAAGCGAGCTTGCAGTCTCGGCCCTCCCCCGCGTGCGCCGCAGCTGAGTCGCAGTCGGGGGCGGGGTCGGCGGGCGCCCCTCCGCCAGAGCTCTGTGCGCTTCCAGGTCCTCCTCCTCCGAGCCGTCACTGGCTGCATCTCCGCGGCAGGCACAATAGAGGCTCCGCCCTCCCTCCGCACCCTCCCTTCGCTGCGCCCTCGCCTCCCGCGCCGCCGCCGCCGCCGCAGCCGCTGTCCGCCTAGCGCCCAGTCCCTGTGCGCCCAGAGGATCCCTGCAGTCCGCGTCTGCCTGAACGCCCGCCTTCCACCTGAACCCTCTCCACCCGCGACGCGTTTGACTAGCCGGTGCCTGCCTCCACCTTCCCGGTCACCTCCTCTTCCCTACTCACGCCTCTCTAGTCTTGGCTAGAGTCGCGAAGAAAGGAGATGCCCAGGGTCTCTGGGGCGCTCCCTCCAGCCCAACTCAGCCGCACCCATCTTTAGAAAGTGCTTGGGACAGCCACTCTCGAGCTCCTGCTTAAACATCCTCTAGCCTCAGTCTTTGCTGAGATCCCCGACCCAAGCCTTCTCCGAAGGGGCTAAGGTCCTTCTGGTCGTGTCCCTCATGGCCAAGCCTCTGCTGCTAGTTCTTTGCTTCTCTCTGATTGCGGCACAGGTCTGGGGGTCCAGCACTCCTCCAACAGGGACCAGCGAGCCTCCAGATGAACAGACAGTGGCTCCTACAGAGGATGAGATTCTGCAAAATGAGGCGGATAACCAAGAGAACGTTTTGTCTCAGGTAGGATACCGAGTTCCACACACCTTCTTGTCCTGGGTGGTGGCAAGGGCCAAAGGATGGTTCTGGATGAAGCATTTGGAAGGAAATGTTTTTCTTCCCATTACCAACGACAGGGACATTTACTTTTCGTTTATCAGAATATTTTCTTAAAGGGAAATGAGGGAGTCCTATTCTCAAACTCTTGGGGTCTTTCAAGGTTACCAAATCCAGAGAAAGGAGAGGAGAGGTAAGGGAAGACTTCACAGAACTCTCTGAGAAGGAAGAAAAGTTTTTGTGTGTTTTGGTTAAAGGGTTGTGAAGAATACTTCTTGTCTATGTGGCTGTTTGTCAGATTTGGAATGTGTAAACAGGCGGGTATGTTGGACAGGAGGCAGATGGCACAACCCATGGGAGATATTTTATGGCCTGCAGTGAGCCGCCCACTCAGAGACATAGGGTGAAGACAGAACTGCAACATGTGTAATTCATGTGAGTTGCCCCCAAAATAGAGGAAAATTGACAAGATCCCAGGTATTGCAAAGGTAGAGTGGAAATGTATATCCCTCAATCTGGCTTACTCTCAGTAGGAGCCCGGTGACAGATGATAGTGACGAACTTTGTAATGTCCATTTATGAATCTAAATCAATCCCCCAAACACCCTGATACCCATTCTATGGATAAGGTTCAGAAAGCTAAAGAGTGGTGGGGGTGGTAAGAATCAAACCATCTGGCAATTTTCAGCCCAGATCTCACGACTGTAAGGAATACTTCTCTCTGGTGTTGATTTTGTGCTCTCCAGAGCTGTCATGATGGTATGCAGTGGGTGACACTATGATCCTCAGGACCAGAGATATCAGGGGAAGGATCCTTAGTGTGTGCCTGTATCTCCATTAAGCCCTCAGACTGGGTCTTGTCTCCTTCCTGTAGAGGGAGCGATCACCTCTGCTTTGAGATTTCTCAAACACTATTCTCATTTTTCCTTTCATAATTATGCTAATATATGTTTTGTGCCCACCCATAACCTCATACTGACCCATAAATCGAAAAGAAACAAAATCCCTCACACTGGGACTCTGGAATATCATCAGCAAAAGCTTTCTTGAAACCCGAGCCTCCAGAAAGGAAGGAACCCACCCAGGGTTCTCAGAGCAGGGTTGCTTAGGAATCCAGGCCGAGTTTCAGAAAATGGACAGCCATGATTTACTATCAGCCCAGAAAAAACAGCTGCTTAAGTCACCCTGAACTACACCTCCTTCTTCCACTGACCCATTCTGTATTTGACAACAACACTAAAGCAAATATTAGTCTTAGAAGAAACCCAACCTTGGCAGGGAAAACTCCCTCCAGACAGCATCCCAAGGAACATTTCTACTCAAACAAGCTTTATGCCTGCCTGCTGGGATCCTCAGTCAAATAAAGGGAACACTTCTGACTGTCTAGGTGGGGAGTCCTGGTTTTGGATATTTAGGACATGCTGCAAAGCAACTCAGGGTTGGGGAATCTGTTTCCCCAGCAAGTGCCCAGGGTAAGAACTCCAGAAAGTTTGCTGTTGTATGTTTTCTTGCTTTGGGAAAGCTGGTAGGAGCAAGATCCCAGAAGAAAGTGTTTAGCATTGTAGAATGCAGCAGGTGTGGACAATTTCCTGGGTTTGGCCTTGGATTTGGGTTCAGAATCTGCTCTAGGAGCCAAATAAACCCTCAGACTGTATAAACCTGTCTTTCTCTTCCCAACTCCCTTTCTCCAACTATATTCTCTTTTATTTTCCTGGTACTAGGGATTGAACCCAGGAGTGCTCTAGTATTATGCGACACCCCTAGCACTTCAGTTTTTCCTTTTTTGAGACAGGGTCTTGCTAAATTGCCAAGATTGGCCTTGAATTTGCACTCCTCCTGCCTCAGCCATCTGAGTCTCTGGGATTATAGACATGTGCCACCACGTCTGGCTCCCTTTCTCCAATTCTAACCCATCATTTGAGTCTCAGATCAAATACCTTTTCCTCCAAGGAACCTTCCCTGGTACCCAGTTGGAGCCTCTGTTGACTTCCACTGCACTTTGTCCCCACTCTTCAGGGCACTTATCACTGTCTAATCTGCCACTATTATTTATTTGCCTCTTACATTCTAGGCTCCTTGAGAACAGACTGTTTGCCTGACCCATCTCAATCTTTAACTGCACTTCCCCAGTCTCTAGAAGGTACTCAATAAGTGTCAAATGCTGAACCAGGAGAGAAACCAGTAGTCCCCAAATCTGAATACCAACTTTCCAATTTCTCCTTCAACTCTTTCTTTCTTTCTTTCCTTTTCAAATCCAAACCTGGATTCTAGCAGACTGCAAGGCTATTGGAAGAATGATGGAGCTCTTTTTTTTTTCTTTTAAATGATTAAAAGCAAAGGCCCCTGAAAATACACAACCTTCCAAGATAAACGAAGAAAGCTGAACTCCGAGTGCCTTCCCGGAAATGTCCGAGTCAGCAAATTGCTTTGTGATGACCTATTCATTCTGTGGTTCAGTTTTGTTTGAGGTGTCTGGCTAGTGTAGGACATTTTTTTAGGTGTATTTTATATGTATATGTTTTTATTGCTTTGATTTGTGAATTTGTTTTCACATAAAATTAATCATACTATATATATTGATCTATAACTTGAGTCACTTAACGGTAGTTCCTGGAGATTTTTCCCATGTTGATATATATTGTTGTTTTCTTTTAGAGTAGGACATTTGACAAAGTTAATGGACAACCTTTTTGAGGAACCTGATATTTGCATAACTCCAGTTCATTTGCTCTGTCTAGTTGCTGGGGGACTATGACAAGGTGAAAGCCGTGTCTGAGGGTTCAGATTGTCAGTGCAAGTGTGTGGTGAGACCGCTGGGCCGAGATGCCTGCCAGAGGATCAATGAGGGAGCATCCAAGAAGGAAGACTTTTACACTGTGGAAACCATCACTTCAGGCTCATCCTGCAAATGTGCCTGTGTCGCGCCTCCATCTGCCCTCAATCCCTGCGAGGGAGACTTCAGGCTCCAGAAGCTGCGGGAAGCAGACAGCCGAGACTTGAAGGTAGGAGCTGGTGGGGGCAGTGCCACAGATGAGAAGGCTCTCTGGGGTCCCATGAGCCTACAGGGCCATGGCTGGGGATTGTAAGACCTTTGAAGGAGGCCAGGCCTTCTCCTTGGAGTCTTGTGTGTGGTGATAAGGCTGATGTTTTGACAAAATGATCAATTCAGCTCGGAGTCTGAGGGAGATGGGGGAGCAAAGAACACTTGCCCCTCCTTACAGAGACTGGGAGGCCAGACCTGGGATCAGCTGCCAGGCCCAGCTGGCCAAAAGAACTCAGTGTTCTCCAGGAAAATTGCTGTCACAATTTCCTGTCAGCTCAGGGTGGATATTGAAGATGTAAAAGACACAGAGGAGCTTCTCAGTCATTGGCATCATTGTTGGAATGACCCAGGATGAGAGGCCTGGGGCCCTCATCAAATGGATTCTGTGATCATACTTTGTAGGGTGGGAAGCTCAGACCCTACCTAGGTATCCTTACTGACTGACTTCATGTAATACCCTTGCTTTGCTCATGAAGTGGGGTGATGGAATAAGCTTGGTTTTAGAGTTAGACGCTTGGGTTTAAATCAGTGCTGCATAATCTTGCTGAAGTTACTAAATTTGTCTGACCTCAGTTTCCTTGAATAAAATGTGGGAATAATATCTACTTCAAATGAGAATTCATGAGATGACAACTACAGAGTGCTTGGCACAATGCCTGATATTCACTGAGGCATGACTGTGTAAATGAATGAATGAATGGTCATGTAATGCACTCCTGCTGTGCTTGGTAGCTAACACTCAGCTACAGGTACTCATTGGTATCTCTTTAAGCAGTCATGTTTATCAGTACAAGAAATGGCCCAGGATTTGGCCATATTGCTTAAAACTGCAGTTCAGCCATGAATCTACTTTCTGAACTACATCATGGTCACTTAGTTCTAGGGTTGGACTCTGGGCAACTTCTGGAATCACATCAGGCAAAATTCCTATTAGGAATCAGAATATCATCCCATGTGTACTAACCTGCTATGGCCCTTACCCAGCATCCAGCTGTCTTCCTCTGCTGCAGAAGAAAGAGAACTTCTAGCCAGGTGCACTAATATACTCCTGTAATCCCAGCAGCTAAGGAGTCTGAAGCTGGAGGATAGCATGTCCAAAGCCAGCCTCAGCAACTTAGTTGGGCCCTAAGCAACTTAGTAATACCCTTGAAAATAAAATTTGAAAAGGGTTGTAATGTGGTTCAGTGGTTAAGTGCCCCTGGGTTCAATCCCCGGTACCAAAAAGAAGGAGAAGGAGAAGGCGAGAGGAGAGAGGAGAGAGGGGGGAGAGGGAGGGAGGGGGGGAGTGGGAAGGGACCTTCTAATCATGAATATTTCTTTGGAATTTTTCATCTAGAAGCAAGGCTGGGAGGTGAGTGGGGAACAGATAGATTGCAAGTAGTTTACCCAGCAAACTCTTCAAAGGTCTGGTTCTTGATAGGGAGGCTCCATTTAAGCATATCTCATCTGCCCCCATTGCCTGTACCCTCATGCCCTGGATGCTACCAGAGCCTCATTCACTTTCCTCCCAGGGACTCTATACTGTCAGGGTGACCATATTGGAAAAAAAAATGAGAAGGTTGGATGCCCTATGGTAAGTAGCTACCTCAGACATGGGCCATTAGGTCTCTCTCTCTCTCTTGTTTTTTTTTTTTTTTTTTTTTTTTTTTTTGGTGCGAGGGACAGTTTGGTACTAGGGATTGAACCTAGAGGTGCTTTACAACTGGACTACATTCCCAGCCATTTTTATCTTATTTTAAAAGAGATTCTCACTAAGTTGCCCAGATTTGCCTCCAACTTGCCATCTTCCTGCCTCAACCTCCTGAGTTGCTGAGAGTACAGTCAAGTGCCACTGTACCCAGGACCATTGGGTCTCTTTTACCCCAGGATCAATTTAGTTGTCCCCACCCCCTGCCCAGGGCCCTTGTACATGCTAGGCAAGTCTTCTAACACTAACCTATATTCTTACACTAGCTGTATTTTTTGAGATGGGTTCTTACTATGTTCTCCAAGCTAGTCTGAGACTACCGGGTTCAATTGAGTCTCCTGTCTTGATCTTCTGAATAGATGGAACTATACTTGATGCTATGCCTATGAACTGACTTTTTGTGCTAAGGAATAATCTATTGGTATCTTCGGGGTCCTTTGTAGACAATGAAGATGAGGGTCTCAGAACCATATCCTGAAGTTATTGATGTGTACACTTTGTTGAGTATTTGTAGATTACTTGTTGTGGGCCAGGTACTCTGCTAGATATCTTGAGGAAACAGAGATGAAGCTTTGAAGGAGCTTACAGTCTAATAGGAGAGATGCATGTGACTGATGGATTTCATAAAAGAGGCCTAAACAGTTTGTGAGGATGTTTCAATCTTGAATTTACTTGTTCTTGTAGGATTCTTCCATTTTCTTACCCAAATATTTCAGAAGGCATAATACATCATTTGGCTCACCCCCACAAATGTGTTTCTGAGGGCTACCTCTCAATTCCTGGCTAGTGGCTTCCTAGTGTTGAACCTACAACATGGAGATCTGAAGGAAACTTCTCCCGCTGTGGTCTGTCTACCCCAACCCTGGGCTAACCTCTGAATCTTGTTTCATAGCTCTCCACCATCATAGATATGCTGGAAGGAGCTTTCTATGGCCTGGATCTCCTGAAGCTGCATTCAGTCACTACCAAACTGGTGGGGCGAGTGGATAAACTGGAGGAGGTAAGGAAGATTCTGATTTCATTTTCCTTCCTCTTCCCCTTCCCCTTCCCTTTGCAGTCCTGGGAATTGAACCAGATCCTTTCACATGCTAGGCAAGTGCTCTTCCAGTGAGTACACCTTCAACCTTTTTTATTTTTTATTTTGAGGCAGGGTCTCATTAAGTAGACTTAACCCATTCTCTTCTTTGGAAAGAAAAAATATATTTTAAAAAATGTATCCAAAATCATACCAAATTCTTGGTGACAGATAATGAATGAAATAAAAATGTAAAAACTTTATTCTTTTCATGTATAAGAACCATATAAATAATGTATTTCTATTTTTAGCTTGACTTCCAGGGAACTCAGAGCTAAATGATATGTAAAATTACAATAAGCATCTTACCTCCAGTTTTAAGGTAGAGTCATCTGCCTCCTGGGAATATGGTTGCTGATTTGTTCTGTTTTTTGTTGTTGTTGTTGTTGTTTGTCTGTTTTTTAACTGTTCTAGTGCATATCTTTCTGTGTGAGTGTGGGTGAGAATGTGTGTGTACCTCATCCATTTGAGAGAAAGAAAACATAAAAGTGATTATTTTGTTTTAATATTATAATTATTAAATATTAGTTGTACAAATAATGGGTTCCACTATGAACCTTTGTTATCCCCTCTCTTTTCTTTCCCTGGCCTCTATTCCCGTTCCCTTCCCTGAAAGCCCTCTTCTGCTTTCAGGTCATCTTTTTCAAATTTTTTTGTTTCCTTTCCTCATAATCAGAGAAAATATATTTGTCTTTCTTTGTCTGGTTTATTTCACTCAACATAATGTCCTACAGTTTCGTCTGTTTTTTTTTTTGCAAATGACATGATTTTATTCTTTTTTTATAAACAACTTTATTTTTAATTGATATATATCAGTTGTATATATTTGGGGTACAATGAGATGTCATGATATAGGTATATATATTGGAATGATTAAATCAAACTAACATCCATCAGCACATTCTTATTACATTTTTATGTTAAGAACACTGAAAATCTACTCTTAGTACCTTTTCCCCCCTCCCCACCAGCCCACCTCTCCCCTCATTCCCCTCTGCATAATCCAAAGTTCCTTCATTCTTCCCTACCTACCTCCCACTATGGATCAGCGTCCACTTATTAGAGAAAACATTCAGCCTTTGATTTTTTGAGATTGGCTTATTCCACTTACATGATATTCTCCAGTTTCATCCATTTACCTGCAAATGCCATAATATTCCATTGTGTATATATACCACAGTTCCTTTTTTTTTTTTTTTTTGGTTCTTTTTTTTATTGTAAACAAATGGGATACATGTTGTTTCTCTGTTTGTATGTGGAGTAAAAGCATACCATTTGTGTAATCATAAATTTACATAGGGTAATGTTGTTTGATTCATTCTGTTATTTTTTCCCTTCCCCCTACCCCTCTTTTCCCTCTATACAGTCCTTCCTTCCTCCATTCTTGCCCCCCTCCCTAACCCTAACTCTAACCGTAACACTAACCCCTCCCACCCCCCATTATGTGTCATCATCTGCTTATCAGCAAGAGATCATTCGTCCTTTGGTTTTTTGAGATTGGCTTATCTCACTTAGCATGATATTCTCCAATTTCATCTATTTGGCTGCAAATGCCATAATTTTATCATTCTTTATGGCACCACAGTTTCTTTATCCATTCATCTGTTGAAGGGCCTCTAGGTTGCTTTCATAGTTTAGCTATTGTGAATTGAGCTGCTATAAACATTGATGTGGCTGTGTCACTGTAGAATGCTGATTTTTTTTTCTTTTTTGCAGTGTGGGGATCAAACCCAGGGATTTGTGCTTGCAATGCAAGCACTGTACCAACTGAGCGATCTCCCCAGCCCTAGAATGCTGATTTTAAGTCCTTTGGGTATAGGCCAAGGAGTGGGATAGCTGGGTGGAATGGTTGTTCCATTCCAGGTGTTCTTAGGAATCTCCATACTGCTTTCCAAAGTGGTTGCACCAATCTGCAGTCCCACCAAAAATGTATGAGTGTACCTTTTTCTCCACATCCTTGCCAACACTTATTATAGCTTATATTCTTGATAATTGCCATTCTGGCTGGAGGGAGATGAAATCTGAGTAGTTTTGATTTGCATTTCTGTAATCGCAAGAAATGATGAATATATTTTCATATGTTTATTAATCAGTTGTATTTCTTCTTCTCTGAAGTGTCTGTTACAGTTCCATAGTCCATTTATTGATTGGGTAATTTGTTTTTTTGGTGTTAAGTTTTTTGAGTTTTTTATATATCCTGGAGATTAATGTTTTATCTGAAGTACCAGTGGTAAAGTTTTCCCCCAATCTGTAGGCTCTTTCTTCACATTGATTGTTTCCTTTGCTGAGAAGAAGTTTTTTAGTTTGAATCCATCCCATTTATTGAGTCTTAATTTTACTTCTTGTGCTTTAGGAGTCTTGTTAAGGAAGTCAGGTCCTAAGCTGACATGATGAAGATTTGGGCCTACTTTTTTTTCTATTAGGTGCAGGGTCTCTGTTCTAGTGCCTAAGTCTTTGATCTACTTTGAGTTGATTTTTGTGCAGGATTAGAGATAGAGGTTTAATTTCATTTCTTTACATATGGATTTCCAGTTTTCCCAGCACCATTTGTTGAATATGTATTTTTTTTTTTCCAATGTATGTTTTTGGTACCTTTGTCTAGTATGAGATACCTGTATTTATGTGGGTTTGTCTCTGTGTCTTCTATTTTGTACCATTGGTTTTCATTTCTGTTTTGGTGCCAATACCATATTGTTTTTGTTATTATTGCTCTGTAATATAGTTTAAGGTTTGGTATTGTGATATGATTTTATTCTTATGGCTGAATAATACTCTGTTGTATGTATATGCTTTCTCTATCCATTAATCTCTGGATGGGCATATGGGCTGATTTCATATCTTAGATATTGTAAATAGTGGGCTGGGGAGATAGCTCAGTTGGTAGAGTGCTTGCCTTGCAAGCACAAGGCCATGGGTTTGATCCCAGCACCACACACACACAAAATAAATAAATAAATAAATAAATAAATAAATAAATAAATAAATAAATAGATATTATAAATAGTGCTGCAGTAAATGTGTATGCATCTTTTGAATGACTGTGTTTCTTTTGGACATATACCCAGAAGTCATACAGCTGGATCATATGGTATTTCTTTTTTCAGTTTTTCAAGGAAGCTTCATGCTGATTCCCAAAGTTGCTGTACATTTTTTTTTTTTTTTTTTTACATTCCTAACAACAATGTATAAGCATTCTTTTTCTCCACATCATCACCCGCGTTTATTAGTTGGTGGGGTTTTCTTTGTTTTGGCTTGTTTTTGTTTTTGTTTTTTGTTTTGGTAATAACCAATTTGCATTTCCCTGGAAGCTAAAGATATTAAGAATTATTTTCATATATTTTTTGGCTATTTGGACTTCTTTTGAGAAGTGTCTGTTCAGATCATTTGGCTATCTTTTGATTGGATTACTTATTACTTTGGTTGTTAGGATTTTTTAAATTCTTTGTATATTCTGGACATTAATACTTTGTCAGATGAATAGCTGGCAAAGATTTTCTCCCATTCTATAGGTTGTTGTCTCTTCACTCTGGATTGTTTCTTTTTCTTTGCAGAAGCTTTTTAATTTGATGTGATCTTATTGTCAATTCTTATTCTTGTTTCCTGAGATATTGGAGTCTTATTCAGGAAATTGTTGACTGTGCCAATATTTAGGGGTGTTTCCCCTGTTTTCTTCTGGTAGTTTCAATATTTCAGGTCTGATTTTTGTACAGGATAAAGGGGTCTACTTTCAGTCTTCTACACATGGATGTCCAGTGTTCCCAGCACCATTTGTGAAGAGGCTATCTTCTTTAATGTGTTTTTGGTGTTCTTGTTGAGAATCTGTCAGCTGCAGATGCATGAATTTATTTCTGGGTCTTCTGTTCACTTGGTCTGTATACCTGTTTTCATTCTAATACATGCTGTTTTATTACTATGGCTCTATACTGTATTTTGAAATAGGTATTGGGATGCTTCTAGCATTATTCTTTTTGCTCAGGATTGCTTTGGGTATTCAGGGTCTTGTATGCTTCCATATGAACCCTAGGATTATTTTTTCTAGTTCTGTGAAGAATGCTATTGGTATTTTGATGGAGATTATACTGAGTCTGTTGAGAGCTTTTGAGTAGTATAGATATTTTAACAATATGAAGAACGTGGGAGGTCTTTCCATTTTCTAGTGTCTTCAATTTCTTTATTTGGTGTTTTATAATTTTTGTAGAGGTCTTTCACCTCCTCAGTTAAGTTTCCTAGACTTTTTTTTTTTTTTTTGAGGCTATTTGGAATGGAATTGTTTTCTTGATTTCTTTTTCAACAATTTTATTATTGATATACAAAAAGGCTACTGATTTTTATATGTTGATTTTGTACTTTACTGAATATGTTTATCAGTTCTAAGAGTCTTTTTATGGAGTCTTTAGCCTTTTTAAAGTATAGAATCATATCATCCACTGGGATATTTTGGCTTCCTCCTTTCCTATTTGTATCCCTTTTATTTCTTTCTCTTGCCTAATTGCTCTAGCTAAAAATTCAAGTACAATATTGAATAAGAGTGCTGAGAATGGACACCCTTATCTTGTTCCTGTTTTTAGAGGAAAAGATTTAATGTTTTCCCCACTCAGTATGATGTTGGATATGGGTTTATCAAATATAGTCTTTATTATATTTTGGTATGATCCTCCTATCCTTAATTTGTTCAGGATTTTAATCAGTAAGAGGTGTTAAATTTTATCTAATTTTTCTGCATCTACTGAGATGATAATGTGACATAAAAGTGATTTATAATGAGTAATGTTCCTTCATTGGACATTCAGGCCGCTCATGCTCAGGAGGGATGCCAGTCTGCAGTGCCAGTAATGTAATGTTCATAGTCAAAGACACCACATCATTCTGATTGGGTTTTGAGGAATACACAATTGGTGCCATAATGTTCATCTAATGATGTGTGATATGATGGTAAGAGTTATAGTTATGGACATAACAATAATGGTGATATTGTTTTGTTATTGTGATGCTTTATTTATAAATAAGAAAGTTTAGTCACCAGAAAAGTAATGTTCATCATTCAACCCTATTAATTAGAGGCTTATGGATATCTTTTATTGACTGGCATCTAGTTTTTGGACTGATATTTAAAATAGTTTCCAAAGAGCTGCTCCTTCAAGTAGAAATCTTTTCTTTAATTTTCAGAATATTACTGTAAGTGGTAAATTTAATAAAGGAACAACTACAAATGTATCAGTATTCCTCATGGGAAAAAATGGACTTTTGAGGATCTATTATGGGGGTTCCTTGATAAGTGATTTGTAGATATGAGATGTAAAAAATGTAAAAATTTCTAGTTTGTGGCAGAAAGAGTGCCTGACTGAGTCAACACAGAGTTACTCTTTGCCTGCTATTCCCAAGCAACTGTATCTTAGGTTTGCCATCTGTGAAGTGGGAATGGTACTCTATCTACTTTGTATGCTTCCTGAAGGAATAAAATGTACACTAATTATTATGAAAATATTTTGAATTGATTAAACATGGCACTTGAGTTGTGACCAAGAACAGACTGGGGCACACATTCGTGCATTCCTCCGCCAAGAGAACTAGGACAGAGGTGATAAAGCGTTGCAGTTAAAAGGATTGTTCTAGCAGGTTCCTTCTATTCCTAAAAATTTTCTCAGGAAGTGAACCCCAGCTCCTTCTCCACCCACCCTTAGGTTTCACCCCTCCAGCTCTGACTGTTGCCATTTTGCTCTTGGTGAGGTGATAGATCCACAGTCACTTCAGTTATCAACTTAAGGAGAAGGGTTAGGGTGCTGAGCCAGAGCTTTGTAGATATGTTGATGTGGCCAAGTAGACCACCTCAGCCTCCATTCTCCCAGAGGGGCTACCTAAGAGACTTAGAACATGAGATGTCTTGAATCTCTCCTTCCCCAACATTGAGAACTAGAATGATAAGATTGGGAATGGTCAACACCATCCTGCGCCCAGTGGACTTCATGCAGGCATGGACTCTTCCTCCCATTAAAACTGCTGTCTGATTTTTCCAGAAGGGTTCAAAAGGAATTGAACCAGAGTCCAATATTTGACAGTATCTATGTTTCCTGAGCCTCTCTACAACTATGCCCCTTTAAAAAAAGGATTGTATTTCTGTAGGATCAGGGGTGGTGGCAACTTCTGCTTTTACCTGACCTTGGTAAACATGTGGTTTTCAGTGTATCTAGAGAACACAGCTTGGGAAAGATAGCTGTGGGGGAGGAGCAAAGTGCTTGGGAAGCCTAGGTCAGGCACCCAGCCTCTGAGGGGGCCAGTGGGCTGGGTTTTCTTCAAGAACTGCAGTTCATCCCCAGCCTTATCTAGCAGCAGAGCCTCCTGTTGACCAAAGGTAGAATTGTGGATGAATTTGAGCAGTGCCAGCTCAAATGTGTGGCATCCTGTGTATAGGAGCACAGTAACTAGAGTTTGGCCAAAATGAAGTTTATTTATTTTTTAATTTTGGTACTGGGGATTAAACGCAGGAGCACTTAACCACTGAGCCACATCCCAGCCCTTTTTATATTTTATTTTGAGACAGTCTTTTTCAATTGCTTAGGGCCTCACTAAATTGCTGAGGCCGCCTTTGAACTCAAGATCCTCCTGCCTCAGCCTCCTGAGCCACTGGGATTACAAGCGTGTAGCACTAAGCCCAGCCAAAACGAACTTTATTATATGGATGAAAAGATCTCTTTTTTCAATAGTGTGGTATATTTAGTAGCAAACACTGGACTTTCATAATAAGTATATATATTTGTATAGCATTTTATAGTTTCTAAAACATTCCATATACACTTAGCCCATTTATTCCTGTGAGCTAGGAAGGATGTGAGACCTAAGGCAATTAGATGAATCCCCTGAGATCACAGTAGAAAGACGTATAGGGTTGGAGCTCAGGTCTTCTGGTTCCTAGTTCAGGGCTCTTTCTAATCAACTGCATAAGTTCCTTTGAATCATTGTTTTCTGCCCTGTAAGCATCAGTTTTTCCTAACCAGAACTTGAAAAGAATAGTTCTTCCAAGGGAATTTCTAGGCAGAACTGTGGCTGCATCTCATAAGCCCCATTAAATAGGATTAAAGTTGAGTTAGGGAAGGTCCCACCCAATAGGAGGTTTTCCAAAAACAGACAGTCCAAGGAGACAGGGTGCTGTGGTATGACAGGAGGGTCTTTGGATGGGCTCAGACCCATGGAATGGAGTACTGTATCTTGGATTAAGGTTGTCTCCTGGCTCGTGCCAGCTGTCTGTCTGGAGTATACAGTAATTGAAAAGGCAGAATGTTGGGTAAATGGAAAAAACATTCCCTCTCCAGCCTGGCTCTGCAGAAGGAATGGAAGTGAAATTCTGCTCCAAGTCCTTGGATATTCTTAAATCCCAAGGGGAATTCTTTGAAGGTCAGACAGGACAACAAGGGTCAGATTGGAGGGGCTTTTTGCCCGAGTCAGATCAGTGTTTGGCAGTATAAGTGGGCACGTGTGTGTACCTCCACCTTGGGTACAGAGGAGGATGTAGGAATGGAAACTTCATTTGCAGATGAAAGGGGAAGGAAGGAGAGAGAAATGAAATCCAAACTGTTCAGAACCTCACACTTGGTAAAATCAGTACTGGGAGCTCTGCCTAGTGTGTTGATTTGGTTTAAATTTTTGTTTTAAATTGTGAAAAATAATACCAGCATAGAAAAGTGCATGATAAGTATTCAGCTTGATAACTTATTATAAGGCAAATACCCCTGTAATCATTATCCAGCTTCAGAAATAGGTCAATATTCACATCCTCAAGGCCCCCTGATATGTATTCTACTCATCCTTCCTTCCTGAGGGGATCCTCTCTATTTAGAGGCTTGTATTTTAATTATCTTCCTTGTTTTTCTTTAGAGTGTTCTCATATAAGAATGCATCCCCAAATCTTCCAAAATAGTCCTCAAATAAACAGTTTTGCCTGCTTTCTTCTTTCTTTATTTTTTGTACTGAAGATCAAACCCAGGGGTACTTTACCACTGAGCTGTATCACCAACCCTCTTTTATTTTTGAGACAAGGTCTCACTAAGTTTCTGAGGCTAGCCTAGAACTTGCAATCCTCCTGCCTCAGCAACTTGAGAAGTTGCTGCAGTTATGGGCCTACACCAGGATACCCAGCTGCCTAATGTTGCCTGTTTTTTTTTTTTTTTTTTTTTTTAAGAGGGAATTTATTATTTTTAATTTTCAAATTTTTTATTGGGACATAATATATATTAGTGGGATTCATTGCATATAGCATGATTTGGTCACCTTTATTCCTCCTCTTTCTTTCCCCTCTTCCTTCCCCATTTTGCTTGTGTTGGAATTTTAAATATACAGAATTCTACAAAATTGTGTATCTGTTAGTGAATGTGTGTGTGCACATGTGTTGGACTTCTCTTATTCAGTTTTATGTTTTTGATATTTACCTATATTGTTTTTGTGTCTTGTTCATTCATTTTTATTGCTATTATTCTATTGTAAGACTATGCAACAACTTATTTATCTATCTCCTAATGATAGATATGTGTATTTTTTCCAATTCATAAATGGCCCATGAACATCCCTGTATAAGAACATCTGAGAAGGGAAAGAGAATACAAGAAGTGGGGGCGGGGGAGGCGGGTACAGTGTTGGATTGTAGTTAGGCAAAGAGCACAGAAGCCAGGGAAGATGAGAAATACAAGTCTGAAAGGAAAACCTGTACCTTCCAAAGACAAAGATAAATCCTATTCATTGCATATAGACCCATGTCTGGCATTGATTCAACTGGAGAAAAAACTTTCACCCCGAACTCCATGTGCACCAGAGACTTATAGGCTGCCCAGATCTAAAAATGGATTTGGGAGGCAGCAGGACTAGAAGCATGGGATAGTACTGCTTTCATGAGCAGATTTGTTTCCAAGGTGACAAAAAAGACTGAGGGACAGATTATAATCTTTAGCATCAAAGCACTAATTGAATTAAATTATTCCCATAAAAGTTGCAAATCTTTGTAGTGAACCCTTCTTCCCATTCTAGCTGTAGTATACCTGTAAACATTTATAACTATGTGGTGTGCTTATGACTGTGTGCATATATGCCTTCATATATGTGTGACTGCATATCTCATGCTCTTAAAATAGATGAATTGTGCTGGGTGTGGTGGCACATGCCTATAATTTCAGCAGCTCGGGAGGCTGAGGCAGGAGGATCACGAGTTCAAAGCCAGCCTCAGCAAAAGCAAGGTACTAAGCAACTCAGTGAGACCCTGTCTCTAAATAAAATTCAAAATAGTGCTGGGATGTGACTCAGTGACTGAGTGTCCCTGAGTTCAGTCCCAGTACACACCCCCCCCCCCCCCAAAAAAAAAGGGTGAATTCCTACAAGCTTTCACAGTGTGGTATCTCATGGAAGCTCTGCCCCTGGTGGTGACTATTCTCTTCCTTTTTCACCATCCTGCTAAAGTTTGTGTACTCCATCCAATGGGTGCAGATGGGCACCAGGGAACTTTGTGTGTCAGTTGAAGGCTCACTCCTCAAAATGTTGCCCCCACAGAAGATTTGAAATCTGTTATGGATTTACCAGACACAGAACTGGCCTGCTCCTCAGAATGTGGAAGCTTCTCTCCCAAGCCTAAAAGTTCCCTGGCTTTTGTGTTTCTGGCCTACAAGGCAAGATCAAAGTAGGATTCCTGCCCTGTGAGGATATATCTTTTTACCAAGTAGTAGAAAAATGTAATTTTCATCTGTGCATGCCTGGCAGAGACTTAGGGGAGCTTATCTTTCCAAGTCTCCTCTTTCCCCACCTCCTTGTGCTCCCATCGAGACACCCTAACTTGTCTCTCTCTCCTGATTGAATCTACTTCTGCAGAAGGGTTCATGGTCAGCCCTTTCACTCTTTCTTCAAGTGCAGACTTAGAGAGGAGTGTCGCTCACCCTGTCCACCTGAAGTGAAAGAAGGCAGAGGGCTGGAGATGATGTTTCTAAGATACATTTAGACTTTAACATTATTTAATTCAATTTATATCTTAATATGAGTTCAAGCCAATGTATTACCTCTCCTGGGGTTATATATACTTGAAATCTAATTTGCCACCATGGAACGTGAGCTTTTTTCTTCTTGGCTTAAGGTGTAAGAGTCAGCCCTCCATCTACTGGCTTAGGAGTAGCTTATAGCTGCCAGGATATGAGGAGTATGTGGCTATTTTAGGGGACGAGGTTTCCCCTCACGCAGAAGTTCATCATCAGAGGCCTGGGACTTCTTGCTCTGCACTTGTTTGACTCTCCTTCCAAGCTTGGAATCTTTTGAGGGCAGCCAGGGTCTAAGTCCTCTTTGTGTCCCCAGTCCTAGCCCAGCACCTGACGTGGAATAGAAGCTGAGCAGCTGTTTGGATGACTGGGGGATTTAACATGGCAGCTGGCGTCTCCCTTACCCCAGGCCTGCTTGCCTGTCTCCACCAGCTGTGGTTAGAGGGATTGGACCCCTGCTGCCTGTCCTGCCATCAGGAGCACCGGCTGTTTCCAGCTGCTCTCCCCCTCTAGCTCTCTTACCAGGGGGTTGGAGACAGCTGTCGATTGGGTGCCTGTTCCAGGCCATCTGGTTCTTGTTGGGTCCTGGAGGGCTCAGAGGGGGAAGGGCAGGGTGAGCTAATGAAACTGAGAGCCCTTGCACTATGAGCCCAGTCACCCTCATGCTTGCTCACTTCACTCCTACAGGAACCAGGTCTCCTTGGCCCTTAAGATTTTCATCTGCACCAGATCTCTGCATATCCAGCCATCTACCAGTAGGCCTGACACCCACAGGGTCTCTCTGGAAGCCTCCTTGGATGCAGTGGCACATGCCTACTATGTGATTTGAGGGACAGAGTTTGTCCCACCTGCAGTCTATCCTGGTCTCCTCCGACAGGTGTCTTGTGCCTCTCTCCCACATACCAGTCTTGGGTCTTCTCCTCCTTCCTGGCCTAGTCACACCACCGAGCTTTTCCTTCCTTTCATACCTGTGTATGTCTATAGTCCTCTTTTATGCCAGGCACTCATCCATTTTCAATACTAAGCTTATCAGTATAGGTGTCATCATTACTTCTTTTTTTTCTTTTCTTTCTTCTTCCTTCTCCTTATCCTCCTCTTCCTCATCTTTCTTCTCTTCCCCTTACACCCCCAATCATTTTTTAAAAAATTTTGAGACAAGGTCTCACTAAGTTGCCCGGCTGGTCTCAAACTTGCAATCCTCCTGCTTAATGTCCTGAGTTGCTGGGATTACAGGCATCTGCCAGTGTACATGGCTCATTACTTCTTTTCCCAAAGATCCTGGAGAAATTTCATCACTTCTAGCCTATGGTTACATTATCAGGCCATGACCGTGGAATGGATTTCAGCAGCATTGTTTCCCTCTGTACTCCCATTCACAGAGACTGGACAGAGCCCTGAACTGAGGTCATCTTTCCCCCTAGACACAATGTTTTTGGCTCAAACCGCTGCATGATCTTACCCAGGCATGCACACACTTGTCCAAGAACTGGACAAGGTCAAGGTTGAGTCCATAACCAGGGTAGCCTTTTCCTATGCCCATTCCACCAGTCTGCACATCTGGTTGTGTTAGCCCACCTACAGTCACTCAAGCTGTGTCCTGACCAGCTGTGCTCACCAGTGTTCTGATGGCCAGCTCTACCCTCAACTCCACCTGTGTTCTGGTTCCCTCTTGCCAAGGGACTCTACCCAGTTTACTTGCTTCCTGTTCTCTGCTCTCTGTGTATCTGACTGACCCTGTCCCCATTTGTCAATGTGGCCTTTTTCTCAGCAGACAACCTCCTGTTCCCAATTGCACAGTCCTCCAGCATGCCCCTTCTGCAGGGTAGCATTTGTTCCATGAATACCTCTCAGTTCCTTGGCTCTACCTAGCTCAAGGAGTCATGACAGAGTTCCCAGATCTTAATTGTGTCCATCCTTCTGTCCTAGTCCTCTAACTGCCTCTTCTCCCCACCCTCCCTCTTCACAGCAGCAGGATCCTTGGTAGAGACCATGTGGCATGCTGGCTTCTGCCAGATAGGCACCCTTCCCACCTCCTCTACAACCTTGATAGCCCTGCCCACAAGTTGAGTTGCATACACCATAAATGTCACAGTTGCAGCTGTCCCAGGTCATGGGGTTCAGTTGTTTGCCAGGACAGGATCTAGAGCACTCTGCATAAGCAGCATCCCCTGCACCACCTGAAAAGTACCCACAGAAGGTCCTTCGTGTGAGGGAGGCAGAGCCCTAGGGAGGAGTGGGGGACAAGGCAAGGCCAGCAACCTCAGGTTGGGGTGGGGGTGGCCAAGGAAGGGCAGCTGCTCCTGCTGCTCTTGGGACACCAGCCAGCTTAGCCCAGCAGGCCAATGGGGTGATGCCACTTCTAGTCCAGTGTTTATTCAGGCAATGAGGGCTTTGCTGTTCCCTTGAGGGGAATAAACTATACTGCTCCTCTGGGTTCTCAGAGCCAGAGCAGCCTCAAACCTTCCTCTGTGGAAATCCAGAATAAAGGCTCCTTACTGAAACCAGAAGGAGTCGGAGATTATAAATCAGTGAGCAGGAGGCCCTCTGGGGACCAGAAGGCAGGAGGCAGGAGCTGCGTTTGTGGGGCTGCCCCTTGTCTCACTTGGGATTAGTGCTGACTGTTTTAAGGTGTTCAGAAGTCAGGTGAGAACTTATTTCAAATAAAAAATATGCCTAGGCCAAGCCATCCTGTCCACCCAGAACTACCAGCACTTTTCATTGAGTCCTGTGTCCACTGCAGGGAACCAAAACATAGGGCGGCAAATGTGGACATGCCTCAGCCCCATCCTCAGGGAGACATCATCACGGTGGCTGAGGAGTCAGTACCTGCATCTATCAGGTTGCCCTGACTTAAGGCAATTCTTTTCACTAGTTGATTTTCTTGTTTTATTGCTTCCCACCCCCTGTTGGAGGATGATCTTCACTAGGTGAAGATCTTCACCATGATCTTCACCATGTTCATTGTTCTTGCTCACACTTGATCCCTCAGTGCCAGGACTGGACACATTAATGCAATAACAACACACTGGATCTAATGGGCTCTGTTATCTTAGGACAACAGAACTACAGCAGGGACATCCCCTGTGCTGTTCTTGGCAGGTGCTTATGGATCACAGAAATGCTTGAACCCCTGTAAGATGCCAAGATCTCAGTCCAGGGAAGACCTGCCCTTCTCATGGCCTCTCACACATTTCTGCCCCCTTTCCAGCAGCCATACTTAAGGTGGCACTTTTTTTTTTTTTTTTTTTTTTTTTTTGCGTGGTAATGGGAATTGAATCTAAGGGCTCTTTACCACTGACTGAGGTATATCCCCAACCCTCTCTACTTTTATTTTGAGTTGTTGAAGCTGACCTGACATTTGTAATTCTCCTGCCTCATCTTTCAGAGTTGCTGGGATTACAGGCAGGCCTGCACCACTGCCCAGTTTTGAAAATCTGCATTTTTATAAACTCCTGTATGTTGCTGATGCTACTGGTCTCTGCAGAGGTCAGGGCCAGGAGGCTGGGTGCTGATTCAGCTCAACAGCTTTGAGGGGCAGGAGTATACTGGGGATTCCATTGAGGGCCTCGCACATGCTAGGCAAGTACATTACCACTGAGCTATACCCCAGCCCTTCTTAAAATTTTATTTTAAGACAGTCTCATGAAGTTGTCCAGGCTGGCCTTGAACTTGTGTGATCCTCCTCCCTCAACCTCCCAAGTAACTGGGATTAAAGGAGTGCACCACCATACCCAGCAAGCTCTTCCACGTTTTAAAATGACTTTCAGCTGGAAAGGTAGCTTAGTAGTTCAGCAGTTGTCTAGCATTTGCAAGGCCCTGTGTTCAGTCCCCAGTACTGCAAAAAAGAAAGAAAGAAAAATTATAAAATGACCTTCAGCAAATCACAGCCTTATTCGGGGCCTCAGTATTCTTCCTGTGAAAAACTAGGCTTGATTTCTGGGGTCTTTTTCAGTTATGACATTCTGTGAAAAATAACAACCACTTAGTATGTTCCATGTACATCTGTGTGTATTAACTCACTCAATCCTCATAAAAATGCATAGGGAAAGTGCTAGTGCTATACTATTCCCATTTTCCAGACAGGAGATTGAAGCAGAGGGAATTTAGGTAATTTGCCTGAGATCCCAGATCTAGGAATAGCAGTAATGAGATATGAACCAGTTTCCTCCAGAACCCATGCTCTTAACCATTGCACTTGACTGCCCTTGACAACCTCCATCAAGAAAATTGCACACCCAACAAGACCACTCACTCTGGGAATTCTCAAAACAAGACCTGTTTCTCATGCACTTTTGCTCTCACAGCTAATTCTGTGCAATTTACAGAGGCTTACTTGGCTTAAGCCCCATAGAACACAGTGAGCCCTTCCAGGGCTCAAAATTTGGCATGCATTGAGATGTCCTGAGAATGGCATGGCCAATAGTTCTGGAGTCTGGTTAGTTTAACAAGCACCTACTGGGCTTCTTGGGCAGCCCCTGTAAGAGCCACTGGAGCCACCGTGTCTGGGTGTCACGGTCTGCCTGGATATATACACATTGCCCTGGCTCTGAGCCACCAAGACTTCTCTCTAGGACATTAGCAACATCTTACCCATCTGCAGGGCTTTGCCTGGCAATGTCTAACTTTACACTTCCCATGTCTGCCTGTTAAGAAGGATGGAAAGCAAACACATCCTATATTTTACATATTTGCTTCCTTTACCAACCGCATAAACAGGGCTCAGAGAACATCACATCAAATATTTTAGATGCTCATGGAAACCTTAGTTTAGGGGCCAAAATTGGAAAGTGTTGGATCTCAATGCAGTCAGATTTCTCTAAAAATAACTCCAGGAGACAGAACTTTTCTAAGTCTGTCAACAGCTTTCCTATGATTCAGATCCTATTCCGTGTTTAACTTCTGCTGGATGTTGCCTCTGCTGTCCCCAGCCCACTCTTGCCCTGCTCTGAACTCACTAAACCTCACAGTTAGCACTTATAGAATTTAGTGTGGTCTATAATCCAGGACAAGAACCCCAGAAGCATTTAGAGCCTTCCTTTCTGCCATACTGCACCTCAGACACTCAGAAGTCACTCGCCAGAACTGGTTGACTGAAATGTGTAGTTTTGTTCCTTTCTGATATGACCCAGGTCTAGAACAGGGCTAATTTGCTAAGGAGTCATTTAGGGAAACTTCTCATGGGTGAATAGACATGTTTGAAGCTAGTCTATCAATTGCCTTTGTAAATGATGCTGAAGCTAGGAAATAGTTTGCACTCCTTAGAATAGCAAACTGAGTAGATTTTGGGGGCCTGTCTTCTGAAATTGTTTAGAAAACCTTTAATTGAGCAAATGATTCAAGTGTTCAGGTGAAAAGACTTTTTTGTAACGTTCTTCTTCACTGGGTAAGGCAGACTATACAAATGGCAGGAAAAGAGCCAGGTCTCAGACAGTGGAATGCTATTAGAAAAACTATGGTGGTTTAGATAATATTTCCAGCAGTTGGATATCCTGTGCCTGGCATGAGGCTGGGCACACTCCTGGGTCCCAGTCACTTACTGGCCTACTTCTCAGCCTGTCTGTTGTGTCACTGTGCTCTGAGGAGTGTCTAGTCTAGTGTGTCTCTAGGCTCCATGCTGCTGGTTGCCACCTGCTTATCTTAAAACACTTTAACGGATTCCCTTTTCAAATCATCTCTCTTCCCAGGAAGTTTCTAAAAACATCACCAAGGAAAATGAGCAAATGAAAGAGGACATGGAAGAAATTCGAACTGAGATGAATAAACGAGGCAAAGAGAACTGCTCTGATAACATTTTAGACAGCATGCCAGACATCCGCTCAGCACTGCAGAGGGATGCAGCAGCAGCCTACGCCCACCCAGAGGTACAGCCCCAGCCTCCAAGGGCCTCTCATTACAGGGGTGGGCATCTCTTATTTGCATAGAGCTTTTCAGGGTCCTGTCTTTGGCAGTTACCGTCTCATTTCATCTGTACATAATTCCATAAGTGTGCTGGGCAGGGGTCGATCCTCTTTGCTTTACCCTGAAGTTCGGAGAAGTTCAGTGAGTAAGTGTCAAAACCAGGACTCAGATCAGGATTCTCAAGTCCCAGCCCCATTCTTTTCATAATACCCATCCTGCCTTTGTGAGCAGCCTTTGCACTGATAGATAAGGACATACGTGTTGCCTAGCATGGGATCATTCAGGCTCATTCCTGCTGTCCTGGCATCATTAATAACATCTTTTCTTCTCGGAAATGTCTCAGCTTGGAAACAATAATTATATGGCCCCCCATTTACAAAAGACTTGGTCATTTGCTACATACTTTCACCACTAACTGTGTGGTCTTTGCCACAGCTCTGGAAAGCAGGCAAGGCAGAGGTCAATACCCCTATCTTGCAGATGAGGACACAGATCCAACAATGTTCCTTATCTCCCTGGCTCAGTTGCAAAGTGATGGCAGAGTCTCAATCCTGTTTCTTCCCATCCAGTTCTGTCCCCAGCATGAAGGGCTACACTTGCGGGAAATGGAACACTGTCTAATATAATTTGAGTGATGCCAAAAGACCTGCTTGCTTAAAAATGCCTCTACATTTGGTGCCTGTTTCTTTTGGCTCCAGTAACTACCAAATTATGTTTATGTGCTAATGATTAAATGTAATGAACCAAGTTATCTACTAAAGTGATTGCCAAGGAACAGGCATTAATTTGGACCATAACCTAAACATGTGGAAGAGGAAACAAGTAAATTTTGGTAGCAGGACTAGAAGAGTCCTTTTAGTAAGACATGCTGTTTGCAAGGCTGGTCTGGATGAAGTATTATAAAAGGGTCCCAGAGACAGCAGCATTTCAGAGAAGCCTTGCTAACTTTAACTGGTTACTAAGAGTCAGTGGTGGATGCACACTGATGTCTGGGGGGTAAATTCTAGGTGTGTCATGGATGAATCCCCCCAGCTAAGGAAAGTTGGTCTGGATATGAGTTGAGCAAGGTCTGCATCACTTAAGTCCCTAACCAGTTCCTCTGTGTATTGTGAACAACATTAGGAAGTGTGTTAGTTTTCCATTAATGTAACAAAACACCTGACATAATCAACTAAAAAAAGAGAAAAGGTTTAATTTGGCTCACATTTTCAGAGGTTTCAGTCCATAGTTGGTTAACTTCATTGCTTTTGGTAGAACAAAGTCAGGCACCTCACAGTGGCTAGGAAACAAAAGAGAAGAAGAGGAAGGGGCTGGGGTCTCATCATTTCCTCCAAGGGGCATACCTCCAATGACCTAACTTCTTTCCACATCTTAATGTTTCCATACCTCTCAAAAATACCATGGACTGGGGCCAATCCTTTAACACATGGGCCTTTGGGGGACATGTAAGATTTGAACTACAGTAGGAAGCATTACTTTGTAGAAGTTATGAATTGAGAGGAAGGAAAGCTGGGTATGTGGTCTCAGAACTTTTGGGTAAAGAAACTCATCATAGTGGTGACAAGCAGGCCTCAGTGGAGGGTTTAGGGACTCTTAGTCACATGTATTCTAGAAGCAGGACAGCAGGCAGATTAGGTCTTTGAGACAATAAACCCTGAAAAAGAATGATGCCTGCATCTTCCCAATATGTAACTCAAAATAAAAACAATACCAAACCATAGAATAATTATAAGGCAGGGCAATAAGTCTTGCTTTGCCCATGATGATTACTTTGGTGCTTTTTTTGAAATACTATATTCCTTCTGAAATTATTTTTATTCTCATTTTGGGGTGTCCCCAATGTGCTGACTACCAAGCATGTGTTTAGTCTGCTTGGTGGGTCACCCCTGAGTGGGCCTGAGCTTGTAACCAAAGAACCATGGGACTTTGGAACAAGAAGGGGAATTGAAGGCACCTGCTTATCACACGTGGAGCCTGTGTTCCTTATCCCAGTCTATCTGGCCTACCCAGCCACCAGCTGCCCAGTGGAGCCAGCTTTCCTGACCCTCTCTAGCTTCCAGTTTCCCAGTCTGCCAGGCTAGAAAATTTATCTGTTGTCTTGATGACACAGTTTGTGGTATGTTCAGGAACCCAGCTCTGATTTCCTGAGGGCAAACAGCAAACCAAATCAAACACACAACTCTTTTTCTCTTTGCTCAGCAAAGTCCTTTCCCTCCCTGAATTCCCATTCAGCACACTGCTGAAGTTAGCACAATCTACCCAGACCGGACTGGTGGGGTGGTGAGGGAAAGTGGTGAAGGAGGCCCAAAGGTAGGATCTTCCTTTCCCTTTGCAACCCTGTCTCTTTAGTGAACCCCATGCTGAAGACGGGGTGGATGGGCTTAGTTGTTTATTTTCAGGGTTCTTGCAGATGATGTCAGGGTTTTCTGGAATGGTGAGTGGTAATTTGTAGAAGGCCTCTCTCCAACCTGGCCCCTGCCTGGAAGGTTGGCAGGGGACTGGGGGACTGGAGTGGAGAGGGCAGAGTGGGAGTGGGAACATCAATGCCAGGAGTTGAAGTCATATAACAAGACTCTTGGATTAACAGAGAGGAAATCAAAGCTTGGTAGGGGTAGCTGCCGCCCAGTGCAGCCTGTCGCCAGTGAATCCAAGGAAATTATATGTTCTCTGGCAAAGGCTATCCATGGTCTTGCTCCATCTCCTTGGCTGGAACAAAAAAACTATAGTTCCCGCCCTTGCCTGGGAGCCTGGAACTAAAGACAGTTGCTACGGTTTGCCACGAAGAAATGACAGCCCCCTTTTGCAATGCAGAGGGAAACTGGGGCCCAGCAATTAGCTGCCTCTCTGTGTCTGAGTCAAGGGATGTGGCTGGGGCCTCTTGTCAGCCTCCCAGACAGCTCTTTCCACTGGGAAATGAGGGATCTCCCAAGTCTGCTGGGCAGTAGCCAGACCATGGCCCTGAGGTCACGGGGATGTAGGCGAGTTTTTGGATGGCAAACAAGTGGTCCTGTGGTCACAGCTGTGGGTAGTGTGGCTCAGTATGAGAAAGATTGCAGGCCCTGAAGCCCTGGGCCTCCTTCTTGGTCATGTGACTTGATAAGCACTGCCCTCCTTAGCCCCTTAATTGAATGACTTTCAATTAAACTGCTAAATGACTCTGAGTCTCTGTTCCCTCATCTGTAAAATGTGGATGGCAATAACTACTTTGTCCCATGATGTTGTAAGGGTTAGAAACAATGTAAAGGGTCATAGCCATAATAGGTGCTTACTAAAAATATCATTGTCAACAACCAGGTGTTCACCACACTTCTGACCAAGGTCACTTCATCAGCAAGAACAGGGACTTGAGGGAGGGGCAGGTAGCTGGAGTGGGGGCTGCCCAGGGGATGGTTGGCATGTGGGCCTGCTTCTTCTGGGAAGCTTTTTGGCCCCAGCCAGGGGAGGCTGGCAGAAAGGTGTCTCTTGCATTCCAGGAGTCTCTTGCCACTGGAGGGAGAGACACATGCGTGTTTGGGAACTGCCATATCTCTTGCACCATCTGGATAAACTCTTGTCACAGGAAAACAAGTACAGACTTGGGGGTGTGGTTGGGAATAAGGACTCCATGTTTCTCCAGGCAAAAATTTAAAGGTCAAAACAGACTGGTTTGCTTCCTCCTGTGCAAAGTAAAGAAATTGGCTGTGATGACTCAGTCCCTACAGTTTACATGGAGTGGTTGAGGCCCTATTTTGCCTCTGGGGCACTAGTCATCCAGGATATAGGTTTTATTTCTGCATGGGCTCTGCTATCAAGGCAGATTTCACCATGACCTAGAATTATAAGGTCTAGAGGAGCTCACCTGTCTCCTCTTGGTAGAAAGGGGGCAGTTTTGATGACTTAGTAGGAACCTACCTCTTCTTTATTCCCTATTTAGGTCCTTGTGACAAAAGAGGACCACATTCATCTCAGGTTTCCACATTCCCCTGATGGAGTCATGCCTCTCAGAAGCTGGAGCACCTGAAGGGTGGCCCTGACTTTGAGCCCATCCAGGTCACAAGCCTTGTACCCATTGTCCTTTACTTTTAAAAGTTGGTGACTTTACTCCTGTTAAGGGAGTATGACTGGACAGCTTAGTACAGGACTCAAGACCCTGACATACTGTGGGCACAAGAAGTCAGTCCTTGCCAGATGCAGTGGCTCACACCTGTAATCCTAGTGACTCAGGAGGCTGAAGCAGGAGGATCACAAGTTTGAGGCCTGCCTGGGCAGCTAAGCAAGACCCTGTCTCAAAATGAAAATTTTAAAAAGGCTGGGGGTGTGAATCAGGGGTAGAGCACTTGCCTAGAATGTGCAGGGCCCTAGGTTCTTGCTCTAATACTACAAAAAAAAAAAAAAAAAAGAAAACAAATCAAAACAATAGAGAGATTTGTTGTCGTTTCACACAGAAGAGCTCTGTAGGCAGGCAGTCCACAGCTGGTATGGTTAGCTCCAATACATAGTGATTTCCATCCTCCCAAATCCCATCATGATCACAAGATGGCTGCTCAGCTCCAGCCATCTTGTTCACATTTTAATCCAGGGAAATGAAGAAGAAAGCAAAAGATACCTCCCAGCTTAGTCAGCACCCGCTTTTAGAGAACTCTTCCGGAAGTTCCTCCAATCAACTTCTACCTATACCCCACAAGTGAAAATGTCCATGTCCACAACATTGGGTGTCTGTTAGGACTTGAATAATCAATTAGAAATCTCTGCCACAAGGAGAAAAGTGGGGGTTGGGGGAGGAAAGATGAGTTCTGCATGAGAAGGTCTGCGAGTATTTCCCTAGAGACCTTGGATTTTAGCTGTATCTTTAGAAATGGGCAGATTTTAGTAAGTGGCTATAGGTGGAGGGACATGGACAGGGGTTGGTAATGACTTTTTAGACAGGGAGTAAAAAATTAGTCTGAGCAAAGATCCAGCAGATCAGCTGAGCTCAGGAGTGAGCCAACTGACTGGGGTACCTGGAGCATGGGAATTGATGTAGTAGACAAGAGAAGAAGTCCAAGACTTTGGACTTTGGACTATGCATTAGGAAGGGTTTGAGGCTGGGGAGTGACATGTGTTGTAGGGTACCCATTCTGATAACCTTAAAAGCAATCAGGCTTCATCCTGTGACAGTGTGCCTGCTGATTCTCAGGTTTCATGTCCCATCTGGGCACCCTTTCCCTTACATTGGTCTCTTTGGAAGCAACTTAGAGCTCAGTCACCCAGCATCTTTAGACCACAGCTGAGTGTAGAACTGTGTTCTCTGGGCAGAGTAATGTTGAGCTCAGAGACGTCAATTCTGGAGCCAGGCTTCCTGGGTTCAAATTCAGGTTCCACTACTTACCTGTTGTGGAATCTTGGACAATTTTAATGACCTCTCTGTGCCTCTGTTTCTAATCTGTAAATGAGCATGACAAAAATGGGCCTACCTCACAGGGCTGATGAGAAGATTTAATTAGCTAACATTTTTAAACACATAAAGCACTTAAAACTGGACATGGCTCTTGGGAAGTCTTACTGTTATCTCTCTGGCTTTGTTCCCACCTAACCACTCTCTCTGATCAGTGACCTGACCTTCCCTTGTGTCCCCTCTGAGGAGCAGTATGAAGAGCGGTTTCTGCAGGAAGAAACTGTGTCCCAGCAGATCAACTCCATTGAGCTCCTGCAGACTCAACCCCTGGCCCCACCTGAGGTGGTGAAGCCTCAGCGACCCCTTCATAGGCAGGTCCATCTGAGGGGCCGGCCAGCCTCCAAGCCCACCGTCATCCGGGGCATCACCTATTATAAAGCCAAAGTCTCTGAGGAAGAAAATGACATTGAAGAGCAGCGTGAGTTGGGGCCAGCAGGGAGGGAGTTGCCATTTGGACCATGTGAGATGGACTTCCTGGGAGCCACACACACCTCCCACAGTTTGATGACTGCGGCGGCCCAATGCTGCAGGGTTACAAGTTATCCAGAATTGTGGTGCAATCCTTTATAACTTACCCAGTGACCTTGGGCAAGTTACTTAACTTCTCTGGGCTTGCAGAAGACCACATGGTAGAACATGACTGAGCTGGAAGGGACTTCAGTGCCCTCTGGCTCAGTCCTTCCTGTTTGCAAATGAGGGAATCAAAATTTTGGAGAAAGACTCCTATAAACCATATGGTAGGCTTCTATCACCTGTTTTTCCCTCCCTTCAGGGCCTTTGAGCTTGTTCTCTAAGCCTCCAGAACCTCCCCCTTTTGATCTCATTCTTTTTTTTTTTTTAAACAGTAAATAGATTATCCCTCTCCTCATCATTTTAATCTTGTTTCCTTAACACTTCCTTTCCCTGTATTCTTCCTTGTTTACTGCCTCCTCCTGTCCTTCTCCTGTCTTCTTTCTTTTCCTTGCTCAGAGTCCCCCAAAGACCTCTATTCTTTTCCTCTCCCCAAGTGAGTCCTTCCCCCATCTGGTCTATACAAAGACCTCCTGCCTGTTCTCCCTGCTTCTGCCTTTTCCTCCATCCAGTTTATTCTCAGTAGCTGGCAGTCCTTTGGCTCATTCTAAACTGTGTTGTCTTTTTATTGATGTTGGTGTTATTATTGATTTGGAGGTGTTCTTTACATATTCTGGATTCAAATTCCTTTTCATCATATGTTTTACAAATATTTGCTCCCTGCCTGACTTGCATTTTCAATTCCTCTTTCCTTTTCTTTTTCTTTCCCAGTGATGGAGATCAAACCCAGGGCATAATACCTGCAGGCAAGTGCTTGACCACTGACCCATGTCCCCATCCCTGTGTTTTTAGTTCCTTAATGATGCTTTTGAAGAGTACATGAAGTCCAATTTACTAATTATCTTTTTTGCAGTCTTTGCAGCCTCTCTAAGAAATTTTTGCCCTCCCATATATTGTTTCTGCTCAAAACCCTTCAGCCTCTTTTATTTCACTTACAGTGAAAACTGAAATTCAGGCTGGATGTGGCAGCATGTACCTATAATCCCAGCTGCTCTAAGACTAAGGCAGGAGGATTGCAAGTTAGAGACCAGTCTGGGCAACATCACAAGACCCTGTTTCAAAAGAGAAGATAAAAAGGACTGGTGATGTCATCAGTGGTAGAATACCCTTGAGTTCAATCCCTAGCACCAAAAATACCGTAACAAACTGAAGCACCGCTCAACCCCCAAGCCACAGGTGACCCACCTCCTGTTCTCTCTGACCTTGCTGTCCTGTTTCTCTCCCCTTCACACGTTCTGCCTCATTCTCTCTGGCCACCTTGCTGCTCCTCTACCTCAGCAGGCATGTGCTATCCTCAGGGCCTTTGCACTACTATTATTCCCCGCCCCGGAATCCTTGGCTTGGCTATCTCCTCTTTCTCCAGAATTTTGCTCATTCCTTCATCTTAGTGAGCCCTGTCAACCACTCTATTCATAACTGCAGATTTCCTTTCATTCCTAGTGTTCTTGAACCACCTCACCCTACTCCCCCTCATAGCACCTTTAAACTGTAATCTATCTGTTCAATGACTCTGTGAGTGAGCTCAAAGATCTTTGTCTTGCTCAGTGTTGTTGCATATGCTTCTTAAACACTTGTTAAATGAATGGACTGGATAAATAATGTCCTACTGGCCATTGGGGTTCATAGCCTATGACTCTGCCTCCACAAGGAGCCCCTGAGTTCTGGGTGGAGTCTAGCTGCAGTCTGTTCGGAAATACCCTCCAGGAAATACAGCATCCTTCTGTCTGTGTTCCTTATCACCTTCTTCTAAAATCCCAGCTAGCCTCCATCTCCAAACCAGGCCACCATGTAGAGGAAAGGAGTCTGTAATTCACCAGTCAGTTCCACTTGCTTTTGGCCAGGTTGTTTCTTGCCCCAGGGATCAAATTGACCTATGTTTGTTCTGCAGAAGATGAGCTTTTCAGTGGTGACAGTGGAGTGGATTTGCTGATTGAAGATCAGCTCCTGAGACACGACGACCTGCTGGCCAGTGCCACCCGGAGACCAGCAGCTACCAGTCATGGCCCTGTTGTAACAACTGACCCAAATAGCCAGACCACACCCCTGTCCTCAGCACTGCCGCAGGCCTCGACCTCAGCACCTGGCCTCACCGAGCCCACTCTCCAGGCCTTAGCTGAACAACTCTCAACAACTCTCCAGGCCACCTCAGTGTTTCCAGACCGCAGTGGGGAGCTACCTCCTACTCAGGTCCCACCCACCACTGTGGCCCACACAGCCACCCAGCAGCCTCCAGTCTCAGCTTCTCTGGCATTGGCTCCAGGAGACACATTTGTGGAAGGGACACAAATAGTCCCATTGCCTCCCACTACAGTCAGGACAAATTCCCTGGGAAAAGATGTAACTGCTGGGCAGGGTGCAACCCTTGCTAGCCCCACCCTGAGCCCTGAAGAAGAAGATGACATCCGGAATGTCATAGGTGAGTTTGTCCTATCTGACCTTGGTCTCCTGGACAGCTCAGGTAAAAGATTGACCATGGAAACAGGTTGAAATAAAAGTAAAAAGACAGAGGGTCAAAGATCTTCATAAAGAAAGGCAAGTGAAGTGCTGGGGGTGTAGAGCTCAGTGGTAAAGCACCCTGAGATCAATCCCTAGTACTCACAAAAACAAACAAACCAGATCCCCAGTCCTACAAAAGGCAAGTGGAATTATGTCTTATATCAATAATTAATTTTAACAACTAGGGTTTATGACAAGACCAGGAATCTCCTTTCATGTATGTATATATATATATATATATCTTAATTAATAGAGCCAAGATCTTGTCATTATTAGTCAGTTCTGTAGACATTTATCAAATAGACTCTGTGATGGGTATTAAGGTAACTGACAATTACTGAGTAAAGTTTTCTACAGTAATTTTACTTTATTTTATTTATTTGGTACTGGAGATAAACTCAGGGACTCTCTATAGCTGAGCTATATCCCCAGTCCTTTTTATTGTTTATTTTGGAAGGGGGTCTCCCTAAGTTGTCCAGGCTGGCCTTGAATTTGTGATCTTCCTTTCCTTAGCCTCCCGAGTCATTGGGATTATAGTGCACAACCACACCTGGTGTCTATAATAATGTTATCAGACCTCATTATGAAATAGCAAAGGATTCTTAATGGGGGAAGGTTCAAGAATCACAGCAGAGTGGGAGCAGAATAATGAGTACAGTGGGCCCTAGTACAAAATCCCATGCACCCTATCCCTGAAGAACAATGGAAACATTGTGGTATCTAATACTATGACAGCAGAATGAAGAAACATAAAAATGAAACAGGGGACACTATATTGGTCTGGCTGCTAGGAAGATTGGGGAATGTTTTTAAAGGAGGTATTATGTGAACTGGGTTTAGAAGGGTGAGTAGGAGCTTTTTATGCAAAACAGGGAAGTCTCCTAACCATTAAGTCTAAAGGAGCAAGGTATGTTGTAGAAGCATGGAAGTTTCATGGCTACAAGACAACTATGAAAACAGTGAACAGGAGAGTGGGGTAGAGGAAGGAAAGTGGAAGCAGTAACACATATGTCTTCCCCAAAGAACTAAACCAACCATTTATTAAGTCACCACTGAGAATCACTAAAAACTGCTATTGAATAATAATGTTGTCAGAATACTTGTGGAGCAGCGTACAGTGGTGCACATCTATAATCCCAATGCCTCAAGTGGTTAAGGTAGGAAGATCGCAAGTTCAAGGCCAATCTGGGCAACTTAGTAAGACCCTGTCTCAGTTTAAGAATATATAAGAACTGGGGATTAAGCTCAGTGGCAGAGCTCTTGCCTACCATGAGTAAGGCCCTGGATTCACTCTGGGTTCAATTCCCAATGTCATACATTCAACAAAAAAAAAAAAAAAAAAAAAAAAATAAAAAAAAATAATAAAATTGTTGGAAACATACTTGCTTTGACAGAGGACACAGTTTGCCTTATACATATCTTTCATATCTTTTCCTTCTCTCCAATTTCCATTTCCTTGGAAGCCTTGTTCCCAATCCCTCTTCAGAATGAGGTGCCAGCTCCTGCCAGACCCAAGGTAGTGGAAGGAGCACCCACCTGGAGACACACCCCTGGGGATAGCCTGGTCCCTGCCATTGTGTGACCCTGGCTAAATCCCTGCCTTTTTTCAGGACCATTTCTTTCATCATTATCCTGGTTTTCTGTAGAAGTTTACCACACCATTGATATAGCAAGGAATTCTTAGTGGGTAAAAATCCCATAGTAATGGCAGAATGGGAGCAAGGTCACAGCCAGTTAGAATGAACCTCAGGGCAAAACCTCATAAATGCTGGTCTGGAGAACACCGAGGAAGAAAGCAGTCCTGGTTCACAGAGATTGGGGTGGGAGCAGGAGAGAGTGTTTTTTGTTACCTTTTCCGTCCATGGTAGGAGCAGCTAACCAGAGCAGAAGGCCAATTCCCCACTGTATGGATTATCAAGTTTCTCTTGCTCTGGGTGCTGCCTAATTTCTGCAGAATGCCTTGGTGTCTAAACAGAAGCTCCCACTGCTGTACTGGCTCTAGGCAGCCTGGATTTCAAGCTCTTGGAACCACAGTTCCTTAGTCTAGTACTCTACCCCAACCCTGCCATGGAGTGAGCTCTCCTGGGCCCCCATACCTCTACTCTTTAGCTTCCTGTCACCCTTGTGTAGGAGGGCAGTTCCTGCTGATATTTAGAAATCTGCCCTCACAGCCCCTCCACAGGTAGACTGAACACTCATGGGATGGACAGGCTACAGGTGGGGCCCACACCTATGTTCTCAGGCAATGGATTTGAGCCTGGGAGCTTCTTCCCTTGCACTAGCCAGGAGAGCCTTTCCCCACTATCTCAATAACCCACCTCCATCCTGGCTTCTGGCACCCCTTCTCCCCATCTGCTTATCTGGGTTTTGTCACCTGTGGGCTTTTCTGGTGTAACTTCTGACTTGTACCCTACCGGACTTCTTAAGACTCTGCCCCTCCAGTAGCCTGAAGGGAATGCCGATGCCCAGACAGAAACCCTTGTTCCAGCAGCTGTTTAGCTGGGAGCTGGGGACTAAGCACACATTTTCTGTTGTTTGATATTCTCTTTTAACTAGAATAAGTGTCAGGCAGAGAGGATTTTAGGCTCACTTAAAGACTAACCAGCAGGGTTTCTCAGAAGAGCTGGGGTTTTTGCCTCTGTGTTTACTCAGAAAAAAAAAATCCTGGACATGGCCAGGCATGGTGATGTGCCTGTATTTCCAGTGACTTGAGAGGCTGAAGCAGAAGGATCACAAGTTTGAGGCCGACTTGGGAAACTTAGTGATATTCTATCTTAAAATTAAAAAATAAGAAGGTCTGGGTATGTATCTCAGTGGTAGGGCACTACCTACTAAACACTAGGGTACTCTAGTACCACAAAATAAATAGATACATAGATAGATAGATGATAGAGATATATGTATATATATCAAATTATATATATATTATATATAATACACACACAGATATCATTTGGCTGAAACATACATAAGCCACTGACTTCTTGCTGGGGGAAGGCTGTTTGATGGCAATTTTGATTTTTGGGCTGCTTAAGAAGTGGTTTTAAACAAGGCTGCCTTTAAAAAAAGGAACATCTTATCCCAGGGTTTCCAAACCTGATTTTGTGATGTTGTAAAATGCCTGTAATTATCCTCAGAGGAATTGTAAGATTTTAGAAGAATGTCAAGCATAAGGAAATTAGAAATTATTCTTGGTTGTGCAAATAAGCATTTGGTGGTTGCATGGCTCAAGGACAGACAGAAGAAAGATGCTGTCAGAGACAGGAGCCAGGGCTCTGGGAAGGAGTAAGGGCCATGGAAGTGGCTCCCCTGCTTACAGCCTGTCTTGGAGTGGACTGTTTCAGTGGCTACAGAGGAATAGAACAGTTGAGCAGTGTGGCCACAGCTTTGCACATCTTAGACTTCATCAAGGACAATTCCTGATATGTTTTTTTAGAAGGAGTTGGACTGGATGGGCAGGGGTGGGGGCGGAGGAGTGGGAAGGAGCAGACAAAGAGGACAGTCATCTTAGGACAATACAGGCAAGGGCCTGTCTCATATTGGATCTAGGAAAAATCATGATCTGTAAAGAATGTCTCCCCCACAAAGCACACATCCTTAACAATTCCCAAGTGTTGGCCGGCCTCTCTGGCTGCAGCATGAAATGACCAGGCCTGCTGGCCTCAGGTCAGGGAAGCTGCTCTGTGGCAGCTGTAGAGGGGGATGCTGATGTGGACTAGGGAAGTGCTTTCCAGAGCCTCCAACTGTGGAGTCTGCCCAAACTCTTTCCTAATCAGTGTCTTTAATTCCTCAACAGGCAGGTCCCTTCTGAATCCACAAGCACACTGGAGACTCCCTAGTCCCACCCCTCAAACTTCTGGAAACTTCAGTCATTTAGAACGTGGGGCCTACTGACTCTAGAAGTAAGACTAGAGCCAGCCATGGTGGTGCATGCCTATAATTCCAGCAACTTGGTAGGTAGAGGCAGGAGGATTACAAATTCCAATCCAGCCTCAGCAACTTAGTGAGACCCTGTCTCAAAAAAAAATAAATAAATAAAAAGGCTTGGGATGTAGCTCAGTGGTGGAGCACCCCGCGTTCAATTCCCAGTACCTCAAAAAAAAAAGAAAGTGGAATAATTCTTTATAAACGAATATGGACCAAAGTCTAGGCCTCTGGACCAGGATAAGGAGTCCATGGGTAATGTATTCTGCATGTGCCTATGCTAGGCTGGAAAGATCCAGAGGGAGTGAGACAAGATCCCTTCCATAGAGGGGCTAACTGTGTGGGAAAGGCCACAGGTGGCTAAAGAGGCAGAACTCATAGGATACGTGGCAAGTGTCCAATGCATGCAGTTCTGCTGTGAGGCTCCCTCTCCAAGGGTGGCCATACACTTACATGGTTCACAGAACAGAAGAACCTTGGGGCAGAGGTAAAGTCGGAGTCAGGGTTCACAGGGCAGAGTGAAAGCAGCCCAGGTGTATGCACATAGACTGGGATGACAGGGAGAATGGTGGGATTCCTGGATAGGGAACCAGGGCTGGAGGATGAAGGGCATGAGAAGTTAGTTAGGACTTAATTCTAAAAGTGATAGGGAGGGGTCTGAGCATGGAAACCACATGCAGATTTGATCAGTTGGAATAATGAGCACTGTGTGTCGGGTTACCAAGAAACATTCTGCCCCAGAGTTGCACCCAGACTTTTGTATGGACCAACATAGAAACATGAGCTGGCACAGTGGTACATACCTGTAATCCAAACTACTCAGGTTGCTGAGGCAGAAGGATCTCAAATTTGAGGCCAATTTCAGCAACTTAGTGAGACCCTGGTAATCTGAGGACCAAATTTCCCCATAATGTATTTTTACCTTCTTTAGTTTGAATGTCTTTAGGACAGCTGCTCCTCCAGTTCTCCATTCTCCATTGCTGCAAGTGGTTTCACACTCAGCTAATTGGTTCATATGTGCCTGGACCCTGGAGGCATTTGAGTTTGAGATCTCTGAATAGAAGCAGATGGCAAGAAGTAAGAATGGTGATGCCGGAGGGGCTGATAATGCTAGGTAGGGACTTTGGACGTCACAGGGTGGTTGGAGATGGTGAGTTATTAAGGGTTTAAGCAGATGTCCATCAGAACAGCAGCTCAGGGATTATGGGTAGAATGGGTCAGAAGAAGGCAGAGACAAGCCAGAGACAACTAATATAATTGGAGTGAGTCAGGCCAGAGTCAGCAAGGCCCCAACTAAATCCCACAGGTGGAGGGGAAAGGACAAAAAGTGAAGAGGAGAGATAGAAAGGATACCACTCATTGACCACAAGGAATGTGGGTGGAGAAGAAGGGGACATCAGAATGATCTACATTTCTGGCGTGGTTAGTGGGTAGCATACTGTGCCTTTCGAGGGTAGGACACACAGGTAGGGCAGGCTATGAACTGAAGCAAACTGATTCCCTTTGTAATGCATTAAGTCTGAAGAACCAAGAGGACAACTGGGGAAAACAGAGTAGACCATTGGATGTCTGATGCTCAGAAACAAGACCTGGACTGAGAGTCATCCATAAGAGCTGAGCTTGGCCAATGAGTGCACAGGGCTGAGAGGAGAGGAGGCAAACAGTGGAACTTAGAACTTGAAGGAATAACATCTGGAAAGTGGGCAGAGCCAGCCCAAGAACTGGAGATGGCATGGCTAGGGAAGTGGGTAGGGACCAGCAAAGAGTGGGGTGTGGAAGACCAAAGGGGGACTTGGACTGGGTAGAGGGACTGGGGACAGCACACAGTTTCTGACCCAAAGAGAGGCTTGACTAGAACCAGAGGACTAGAGAGCTTCCCTGAGGGACAGTGGTAAGTGTATAGGCAGCAGTCTGATTGGGCTGAGGAGCACGCAGTTATTAAGGGTGACAAGAGGAACACCCTGCAGAGAGGCTGGCCGGAGGAGCTCACAGCTGGGGGCAGGGAGGGGAGGGAGACATCTCGTTAGCTGATGTACTTTTTTTAGGATGCTGAGATTCAGGTGGGTTTGTATGCTGAAGGGAAGCGTTCCTGCATCTCAGACCCTGGTAACCTTTGAAGTAGGGCCAGCTGCTTTACAGGACTATTGATGTATAGGTGAGTTAATACACAGAAAGTGCTTGGTCAATGTTAGCCATCACTGTTACCATCATCCTTGGCAGCCCTGCTCTGGGGAAACCTAAGATGAGTCACAAGACAGCACCATCCTTTCTCTGAAATTCCTTTGAACTGCCTCCCGTCTTTCTGACATTAACCTTGAAGAGGCGTCAACACACAGTTGTCTTCTCTCCAAGGCTGACAGTCTCTTGCCAAATGTTGGAGCTTCTGCACAGCCCCAGCCTTTCAGAGTATGGTGATGTGTCTGGGCCTCATGGTTCACTGACCTCCTCCCTGGATTCTGTCTTCAAATGCTCTGAAACCCCATCAGTCCTGTCATTCCTGCCTGGGCTTATGCACCCCATGTTTGCTGTTGTTCACAGCATGTGGAACTATGTCCTGTGATCCTAGGTATTAAGACTGTGAGATTGCAAACTGGGACCCTCCTCTTCCTTCAGAAATCAGGTTGCCTCCCGGAACCCCAGAAGTTGACTCCATTTGTATTAGTCTCCTATGCCTCTGAATCATAATAAGTTTAGTGACTAAAAACAACAGAAATTTGTTTTTTAACAGATCTGGAGTCCTGAAGTCCAAAATTAGTTGTACAGAGCTAAAATCCTGGTGTCAAAGGGCTGTTTCCTTTCAGAGGCTCCAGGGGAGAATCCATTCCTTGTCCTTTCCAGCTTCTGATGACTGCCAGCCATCCTTGGCTTGTAGCACAAAATTCCAATCTTTGCTTCCAGTTTTCACATTGACCTCTCCCTTTTTGTTATCAAATCTCCCTGTGACTCTGTTATAAGGATCCTTATAGGAAAGGATTTTAGGAAACACCTAGATATCCAAAGCTAATCTCTTCAAGATTCATAATTTAGTCCACATCTATAAAGTCCCTTTTGCCATCTAAGGTCACATTCACAGGTTCTAGGGATTACAGCCTGGATATCTTGGGGACATCACTCAGCCTACCATAGCATTATCAGGGCAGATTCTCTAGGCACTCTGGTGAAGTAGGCAGGGCACATATTATACCTGTTTTACTGCTGAGAAAGTCAAAACTCTGTAATGTTATGGAGGCAGCATCAACTATGGAGTCAGTGGCAGGACTAAGACAAAAGCCAGGCCATTGACTCCAAGCCTGGGCACTTTAATAGTTCCATATGAGCCCCTACCATTGAGAATCTTGGTGCTAGCCAGCTGTCATGGTCACACCTATAATCCCAGTGATCAGGAGGATAACAAGTTTGGGGTCAGCCTGGGCAACTTAGAGAAACTCTGTCTCGAAATAAAAAATAACAAGGGCTGGAGATGTAACTCAGTAAAACATTCCTGGGTTCAATCCCAAGGAACCTCTCTCCCCGCTGCCAAGAGAGAGAGAGAGAGAGAGAGAGAGAGAGAGAGACTTCATACTGTGACAGGATCCTGTAGTGATTTGAGGGTCTGCCCAGGATAGTTCAGGACATTAAAAAAAAAAAAAAAAAAAAAAAAAAAAAAAAAAGTCCAGACTTTTGGAGCCCATTTATATTCTCTTTGTCTGGACAGAGAGGTGGCATGGCTTTGGTAGCCCCAACAGAAATATCTCACCTCACACAGCTATTCATGGGGCTTTGGGGCATGGCTGGCAGGCACCTTAGAGACATCAAATCAGTGTCTTTACTGAACTTTGCCAAGGAAGGGGCATATGAAATTGCCTTCCCTGTCAATGGCATGCAAGGGCTTACCTCAATGCAGGGAGCATGGCTTTTCCACTGGAAGCCAGGGCCTCACTTAGTGCCAGAGAATGAGGTATTTTCCATCAGGCTTCACTGGCAGGGCTCAGCTAGAGACTTCTGTTTTATTGTCTTGAACAGATGATCTCAGTTGTGGGGGGATAAAGCACTGGCGGGTAAGTTCTGTTGTTCGTCATACAGTCTGAATCTCTCCTCTCTCTGTCAGAGTAGGACTCAATAAACCCCACTAAGCTGCTAAACTCTGCCAAGTGCACCCAACTCTGGGGCCTGCCTGGAAAACAATGTTTATTTCATTTCTAACCCCTGGCTGCCCTAGACCCCGGGCCAAGGGCACAGCTGCCTGCCCCATCCTGCCAGCTATATGCCTTGGGCTCTTTCCTCAGATCACTTCTGGGAAACAGAATGGATGAACAGATTGGAAAAATTTGGAAATGGGGTGACTTGGAATCTAGAGAATCCTGAACTCAAACTGTAGGCTTGTGGTACTTTTATCCCAGGTGAGTGTCAAGAACTGATTATTTGTTGAGTGCAGTGAGCACACGTATAATCCCGGTGACTTCAGAGGCTGAGGCAGTTGGATTGTAAGTTGGAGGCCAGTCTAGACAACTTAGTGAGACTCTGTCTTAAAATAAAAAATAGAAAGGTCTGGGGATGTAGTTTAGTGGTGCAGCATTTGTCTAGCATGTAGGAAGCCCTAGGTTTAATCCCTAACACTGCCAAATAAATAAATTAGTAAAAGAACCAATTATTCCTATCACTGCTGTTCTTCTGGTCTGCCAGTATTGATGGTTCATACTCTTGCTGGTTCCCACTGTCAGGAGAGGCTAAGGAAGTTGTGAGCATTAATCGGGTTCTCCTGTTACCCCTCTTGCTAACTCCTCCATTGCTCACTTGTATGGGGATGGAAAGATCAATAATATGCCCTTAGTCTCATGTGAGACTTCAGTTTCATTCAAAGACATGTTAAATACTAGTATTACATATTAAGCATTTCAGTCTTTCAACTTGGTCTGGAACCCAGTATAGTTTTAGTGACATTTTAGTTTCTCCTGAGTACTAAGCCACTCCAAAGAGTTATTCAGAAGGGTATTGCTGAATTCTTGTTTCATTGAGGCAGACTTGAACTCTGTGTGTGTGTGTGTGTGTGTGTGTGTGTGTGTGTGTGAGAGAGAGAGAGAGAGAGAGAAAGAAAGGAGAGATGCTGGGGATTGAACCCAGGGCCTCATGCATGCTAGGGAATCCCTTACCATTAAGCTCCATCCCCATCCCTCAGACCTGAACTTGGAAGGAAGTTCCTACATCCAGAGTAAGCGCTTTATGTGGGGACTTGGTGCCCTTCACCTCCAATTCCCAAGTAAGGGGCCCTGGTACCCTGCTGCCAGTAGTGACAGACCATCAATTGGGGATAATGCTCTAGGACCTGGTGGGTGAACCTCAGGGATGTGAATACCCACTGCTTAGTAAGGACTGGTCCCAGGCAGTTCAGCAACTTGAAGAGCTCAGTGTTCCTGGTTACGCCCAGCAGAGTCCTCTCCTCTTCTCATATTTCTCATGCTACTGTGGTGCACTCACCCAAGTATCAGCCCATCTGCTGGTGTCTGCGAAGTGCTAGATGCTGTGTGTTCTGGATACCAAGAATACAAAGAGGAAAGACCATACCTCCTGCTCCATTCGTACTTACATTCTCATTGGAGTAGGTGTCATGGGAGGAGAGAGATGCACAGACATTGTGGAGATCAAGATGACACATCCTGTCAGAAAGGTGCATTCATGCTGGATATGGTGGTATATTCCTGTAATTCCAGTGACTCAGGAGGCTGAGGTCAAAATAAAAAATAAAAAGGGCTGGAGATGTAGGTCAGTGGTAGAGCACCCCTGGGTTCAATCCCCTGTACCACAGAGAAAGATACATTCATGGTGCAATGGGAGCAGAATGGAACAGAAGAATAGAATGACTTTCCAGAGGAGGATGTAGAGCCAGAAATGGATTTTGGATCTTAGGTCCTTGAGGACCAAAAGTGAGAGAATAATAGGAGCAAAGAATGATGGCATGGTAGTGGCTCAGGATGGGGGCAGTGGATAGCTTTGTAGGAGAGTGTAGAAAAAATAAGGGGAATAGCAGCAGATGATGCCAGAAAGATGTCTAGGGTCAGGTTATACAGGACTGTTAAAGGCTGCCAAGGAATTCAGATCTAGGTGGAGGAGCCAGTAAAGACTTAAGGGGGGCTATTATTAGATGGTCCCAACACCTCCATCATCCACCTCTTCTCCACCAGGAAGGTGCAAAGACACCCTGTCCACAATCACAGGGCCAACCACTCAGAACACATATGGACGGAATGAAGGAGCTTGGATGAAGGACCCCTTAGCCAAGGACGAGCGAATTTACGTAACCAACTATTACTACGGCAATACCCTGGTAGAATTCCGGAACTTGGAAAACTTCAAACAAGGTATATGTTATGGGTCCAACTCAGGTACCTCTTCCCTGCCCCACTGTCCTCTATTTTAATCACAGCCAGGCCTCTTTGAGTGAGAAGAGTGACATCTTCTGATGGTGAAAGGGCCTGTCCTAGGAGGGTGGTCTTCCTTCCACAGTCTAACACACTATGCTCTTTCTCTCTCTCAACTCAGCCTTTCCTTCCTAGCTTCTGGGACACAGGATGACCTTGAGTATAGTACAGAAAACAGTAGTGAAATATTCTCCCTTTCCCATTGTCCTTGAGAGTTTACAAATCACACTCAGATATATTAGCACCCTAGACTCTTGATATACTCAGTGAGGCAAGTGGAATTTGCTCTTTCCATATGACAGATGAGGATGCTGATGTACAGAATATTTAAGCAATTTGCTGTACAGTACTAGAAAGGGGCAGAGCCAAGACACAGATCCAGTTCTGCAGACCCCTAGTTGGTAACTTGTCCCATCATAGAGATTGACCTGTCCCTCTATAACACCTCCTTGAAGCTTCCACCTTCTTGCCACCCACAGGTCGCTGGAGCAATTCCTACAAGCTCCCATACAGCTGGATTGGCACAGGCCACGTGGTGTACAATGGCGCCTTCTACTACAACCGGGCCTTCACCCGCAACATCATCAAGTACGACCTGAAACAGCGCTATGTAGCTGCCTGGGCCATGCTCCATGATGTTGCCTATGAGGAGGCCACCCCCTGGCGGTGGCAGGGCCACTCAGATGTGGACTTTGCTGTGGATGAGAATGGCCTATGGCTCATCTACCCAGCCCTGGATGATGAGGGTTTCAGCCAGGAGGTCATTGTCCTGAGCAAGCTCAATGCCATGGACCTGAGCACACAAAAGGAGACCACATGGCGCACAGGGCTCCGGAGAAATTTCTATGGCAACTGCTTTGTCATCTGTGGGGTGCTGTACGCTGTGGATAGCTATAACCAGCGGAATGCCAATATCTCCTATGCCTTTGACACCCACACCAACACACAGATTGTCCCCAGGCTGCTGTTTGAGAATGAGTACTCCTATACTACCCAGATAGACTACAACCCCAAGGATCGCCTCCTCTATGCCTGGGACAATGGCCACCAGGTCACCTACCATGTCATCTTTGCCTACTGACACCCTCGTCCCTGCAAAAAGAAGCACAGAGGGGCCATTTGCACCTTGTGTATGTGTGTGTGTGTGTGTGTGTGTGTGTGTGTGTGTGTATGAGCTTGTAGATGGGTGTTGTTTAAAAATATATATTATTTTGTATAATATTACAAATGTAAAATGACAATTTGGGTCTATTTTTTTTATATGGATTGTAGATCGATCCATACATATATGTGCTGGTCTCATCTTCTACAGTTTATATTTTTGTGCAAATGAACTTCTCCTTTTGACCAGTAACCACCTTCCTTCATGCCCTCCACCCCTCCGGCTCTCAGAACCCCAAAATCAAAAGGTTTCTTAGTTTGGGTCTTGTGAACAGACAGATTACCAGGAGTGGGAATGAAGGAGGCAAAAAAGAAGTGCTCAGTGGTGGGAAAAAAGTTTTATGTATTGGAGAAGTTTTAAAAACCCAGAAAAATGCTTTTTTTTTTTTTTTTTTTTTTTTTAATAAAGAAGAATTTTAAAATCCTCCTCCAGTGCGTTTTTGTTTAGGAGGAATGTTTCTGGTCAGGTATTGGATCCCTCTCCCAGGAGGAGGTGCTATCTGGTGTAATTCACAAATGTTCTCTTGCTGAATGGTCTGTGTCCAAGTTCAGGTCCAAGGGACTCTCTCTCCCCTCCTGAGGGGGTTTTTTTCTCATGGGTGGATTTGGAATGAACTGACCCTTGTGTTTTTTTCAATTTTTCAACACTGATTCCTTCATTTCTCTTCTAGTCACACCAACTTTTTTGCTCTTACTGTACTGCCTTTTTTTTCCCTGATCATTTTCCCCAAGATGTAGGAACCTATTTATTCCTTAGTCCTTTTGCACATTGCCTGGTGTTAGGGCACTGTTGAAAATGTAAAGCTGAGTGTGATGTCCCTGCCGTACCTTAAGAAGCTTTCAGTCTATCAGTCTCTCTCTGTCTCCATAATTCTGCCCTCTGCCTCATACCAAACATTCTATTAACCAGAATTTTCCTTTTCACCTTCCCACCCCGGAAAGGGACCCAGTTTTGAAACAAGATCCCTGAGCAGAAGGGAAGAATCACAGCCCCTTCCGGTGCAAGACTAAGTAAGCTCTGTGTAGCACTGGAAGTGGGCTTTTCTTCCCCAGTACATGCAGCAGGAGAAAAACACCTGAAGATGCTTTAATAAGCATGGTCTGAGGGGTGTGGGGAGGAAGACAGCCTGGGGATGAGGCGGGGAGATAAGCACATCACTGCGGCTTCCCTAACTTTAGGGAGCAGCTGCCATCTACTTATCCTTCGCAGACCTCAGACCCTCTCCCCTCCACCTGCCTGTCAATCACTGTGCTGCTCATGTCTTGCCAAAGGGTAGATGGCTTCCCATCTAACCCTTCTATCCCCACCCCATCAGCTTTCTGTACTTAAACATTTTCAAATAATAAATATGCAAATGACTATACTTTGTCTCGGGGCTGTTTGGGTCAAATTTGCCTGTGCAAATGCAAGCAGTGGTCTGGTTTGGTGGCAAAAAAAGGGTTAGAGGGAGGGGAATGATAGTTTCATGGTTCAGGAAGGATTTGGTGGGTACTGGGGTAGTGGAGCAGCCCATGTCCAGAAGCCTTACCCTCCTGAAACCCTGGCCTTTTTGTTGGGATCTCGGTTGGAAACTATAGCAGAGACCCAAGCCGCAGGCTTGCAGTGCTGCTCAGGGGAGTGGATGTGGCTCCCTGGAGAGTTGCTGTTGTGGAAAGAAAATTACATCTAATGGAGATGTTATCTACACCTACCTACTTAGCATATATCTAAGATGATATATTTGTACTTGCCAAACTCCCAGACCTGAACTTGTCCTACTATCCACTCCTCCTAGGAACCTCATTGCCTGGTTGCCCAGAGGCCACCCAGCAAATTTACCTTTTACCAACTATGTCTGACCTCCAGTTTAGGTGGTTCATACAGTGCCAGGGCCTCTGATCTGCCCATTCTTTGGGTTTCTGAATTAACCCTCAGTCAAGCAGGACTGGCCTATACTGTCCAGAGCAGCCTCAGACTTCAGAGTTCCAGGGCAAGTGGCCTTCAAGGATTGGCCTTAGAAGCAAACAATCAGAGTCAAGCAAGAGGTCAAGGGCTTAGTGAGGGCACAGCTAACATGTAAAATAGTTGGGAGGCCCTGAGTGGCAAGGCAGGGATGTAGGACCCTGGGACATGTCATCACCCTGGAAAACTAGGACCAGACTGAGAAGCCTCAAGTGGGAAGGAGTAGTGTAGGGACCAGGCAGGCCTACCCCCCAAAGCCAAAGGGAGTCAAAATTAGTCTGTTGACTACCATGGCCATGATCTTCTGGCCTAGGTCAGAGGCCTTAATAGTCACCCCTTTAGTGAGTGCCATCAGGCACTCCTGGAAACTCCTATGGTCACTCTTATTGTGGCTCCAGAGTCTCCTCCAACCCTCTTTGTAGGGGGTCCTCGTTTCCTGACCCTCCAGTTAAGAAGTCATATCAAAGAACATCTATTGTTTGGCGATCAAGGGAGTCCTGAGAAACAGCCCTCTGGGGGAAGCTGACCCAGCTTTACTGGGTGAAAATTGTCTACAGACCAAACCACCCACTTAAGATAGGTATGAAGCTTCTGGGTGCCAACCACAGGCTAGAGAGAGAAAGCAGAGGGAGTATTATGGTTTGGATATGAGGTGTCCCCAAAAACCTCCTGTGTTAATGCAGGAATGTTCTGAGATTGGCTTGGGTGAGTGATAACATAATTAGTGAATTGATTCATTTGATGGATTGATGATTTGAATGGACTAACTTGGTGGGTCATGGAGGGCATGTTCTCTCTCTCTCTCTCTCTTTTTTTTTTTCCTTCTCCTCCTCCTCCTCCTCCTCCTCCTTCTTCTTCTTCTTCTCCTCCTCCTCCTCCTCCTTCTTCTTCTTCTTCTTCTTCCCACCATTAAGAACTGAGCAGTTTTTTTTTTTTTTTTTTTCACATAAGGGAGTTTATTAAGCAAACAGAGTGTCTCCCTGCAGGTAAGAGAGAAAATGAGAGGAAAAGAGAAAGGAAAGAGAAAGGATGCACGCTAGAGAGAGTGGAAAGCAAGGAGGAGAAAGAAAGTGAGTCAGGGGGAGAGAAAGGCAAGAGAAGAACCGAGCAGTTTTATTTTATTTTTTTTTATTTATTATTATTTTTTTTAACAAACTTTCCCTCTTCCAGATTGTTCTTGTCAGGTATTTTGGTCATAGCAATAAAAAGCTGTGACCAAGGCCTGAAGCTGGGTGGTCTGAAAGTCTTCCCTGAGCAAATCCAGGGCTTATCCAAGCAGTTTTCTCACCTTGAACTAAACTTTGAAAACATCAAGACTTAGGGAATGAGTTTCAGAAGACAAGCATCCTGTGCGTGCTACTGCATGCAGCAGGCCTGAGGCACAGTCCCTCCCTCCACAACTCTGTCCTCATCTCTGAAATGAGGGGGTATTATCCAACTCTCAGATTGCTGACTGAGACTTCTTCAACTTTGTAACCCCCTATGTAACCTAGGCCATTTTAATTGCCTAACACAATGGAAAAGTATACTAATAAAGTACTCCCAACAGTATAATTTCAATAGATGAGGAAATATTATAAACAATTAATCTTTCCCTTCTTCTTCTGGTACTAGGTGTTAAACCTTGTGCATATTGAACCTCTATCACTGAGTCTTAACCTTTTTTGAAAATTTTGAGACAAGGTCTCATGTAGTTGCCCACATTGGCCTCAAATATGCCATCCTCCTGCCTCAGCCTCCTGCGTAGCTGGGATTACAGGTGTGTGCCACAGCACCCTATAGTCCATTTGTTTTTACATTTATTTATTCATTTAACAATATTCATGGAATCCCTACTGGGAATACTGAGTGAAAAGACAAAGTCCTTGACTTCATGAACTTTTACTCTAGAGAGAGAGAGAGAGAAAAGAAATACATTATGTGTGACATGATAGCAGTAACATGAAGCAGAGAAAGAACAAGAGAGATGGAAAGGGAGTGTGCTATTGATTTAGGTCAAAGAAAGACTGTGTGACAAAAGATTTGGAGGCAGAAGCAGAGCACAATGACTGGTGAGAGGAAGAGCATGAAGACCCAAAGGCTGACAGTAGGTGGAATAGCAAAGAGCAGGAACCCCAATCCTGTAGAACCCCAGAAATCCTGTTGAGGCTGGTGGAAGCATCTGCAATCAACCAGCACAGGGGCAATGAGAAGGTTTATTCTGCTGCCACTTAAAACGTCAACACACCTGAACCTTGTTGGGCAATTGCAGCAGGCCTTCTTCCACTGTGAAGAAAGATATGAAGAGGAATGTTTGATACAGAGACGTTTCCAGAAAAATGTCTCCTGCTCTCCCACATGGCATTCATGCATACTTGGATAAGTTCCTTAACTTCTCTGAGCCTGGTTGTCATCTGTAAATGGACCATACACTGCCTACAAGGAGGGTAGATTCATGAAAGATTTGACTAAAAAAATAAGTGAAAAACAGTGACCATTATTCTCTAAAGCTGAACTGCCTTTTTGGACTTTTTTTTTTTTTTTTTTTTTTTTTTTTAGTACTGGGGATTGAACCCAGGGTGCTCTGCCACTGAAATACATTCCTTGCTAAGTTGCTGAGCCTGGCTAAGAACTTGTAATTCTCCTGCCTCAGACTCCATAGCAGCTGGGATTACGGGCATGCGCTACTGTGCCTGGCCAAATTGCTTATCTTAATGTCCCAAAACAGCTCCTCCTCTGGACTTCCTTAATAGTCTCATGGTCCCCTGAGATTCAAGCTAATGGGCCCTCTTTACTCCCTGGGTCTCCACAACAGCATTGTGGGAGGTGGTAGTGCCCTTGTGGACAATTTCCAGCTCTTCTCTGTTATGGCTGTGTGATCTTGGACAAGACCTTGAACTTCTCTGAGGCTCATTTTCTTTCTCTTTAAAATGTGAGTAATGATCATGTTGAGATGATTACTTTATTATTATTTTAGATCTTTTTGCTGAGAATTTTAGATTTTCATTCAATTTCATTTAATGCAGTTGTTTTTGGTACACTTATTCACCTGTTCATTCTTTTTATTGTATAAGCTTAACTGGAAAAAAATTAAAGTGAGGAATGAATCTTAGATGGCTATTTGGGGACATAATGAAATGACATCTGAAGCACAAGACAAAAATAGGCACTCAATAGGCTTATTTTGTTTTGTGCAATTTTTCGATCATACAAAGTAGTAGAGTATAACAAACCCCATATTCTTAGGCATCAAGAAATAACAATCATCAATATTTTGTTATATTTGCTTCATATCCTTTTGAAAAATTTTGCTGACGTCTTTTAAAGTCAGCAGGACATCTTACTAAAACACTTCAGTAAACTTCTTTTAAAAGAACATTTTGGGGCTGGGGTTGTGGCTCAGTTAGTAGAGTGCTTGCCTGGCATGTGTGAGGCCCTGGGTTTCATTCTCAGCACCACATAGAAATAAAATGAAAGATCCATTGACAACTAAAGAAAAATATTTTTTAAAAAGGACATTTTCCTATAGAACCTCAAATGTAATTTGTTTAACAGTGATTCCTTAAAAATTAATAACGCTCAATTCACTTTTTTTCCCAGTGGCCTCAAAAATGTCTTGTATATTTGGGTCTTTGAGCCAGGATTATCTACACATTGAATTTTGTATCACTCACTCTTATAATATTTTTTACTTTGAAATAATTTAAGATTTACAGAAAAGTTGCCAAGCTAATAGAGTGTTCCCAAATACTCTGTACCCAGTTCCCCCTAGTATTACATCTTATATAATGATCATATTTGTCAAAAATAAGACACTGGTAATGGTAATTACTCCCAGCTCAGTTAAGTCTCTTTAGTCTACAGTCCTCCCTTCACCATTTTTTAACATCATTGCTTTGCTGAAGAAACCACATTACTTTTCTGTTCAATATCTCTTTCTGACTTTATCTGATGGCTTCTTTTGGGTGTCATTTAACTTAGTCCCCTCTCATCTGCTTATCCCTTAAAGTGAAAGTTAGATCTAGAGGACTAATTAGATTCAGATTAAACATTTTTGGCAGAAGACTTCATAGTGGTGCTGTGAACTTGGTGTTTGGGGTCTTCCATATTTACCCTACTATTTCAGCTGATCAGCTTCACCATGCTGGGATAGCAAGTTGCAAACACCTCAAACCTACCTGTCTCCTGAGTCCCCTTCCACTGTCACTGCTAACACCTGAATCTGGCTTTGGGTTTGTTTCCATTTTTTTTTTTTTTTGGTACATTACAATTATACATAATGGTGGAATTCATTATTACATTTTTGCACATGCACACAATGTGGCAATATAATTTAGTCAATATTGTTACCTAGTATTTTCCCTTCCCCTCTCCTCCTCCCTTCCCTGGTCCCTTTACTCTACTCTTCAGATCTCCCTTCACTTTTCATGAGCTCTCCCACCACCTTTCTTTTCTTTTTTGTCTCTAGCTTCCACATATAAGAGAAAGCATATGACCCTTGACTTTCTGAGTTTGCCTTATTTCACTCGCTCTCAAGTTTCATCCATTTTTCTGCAAATGACATAATTCTATTCTTCTTTATGAATGACTAAAACTCCATTGTGTATATATACCATACTTTCTTTATCAATGCATACATTGAAGGACATCTAGGCTGGTTCCATGCTTTGGCTATTGTGAATTGTGTGTTTAATTTTGATGCATTTAGTCTGACGCATTTAATTCTTTAGGATAAATGCCAAGGAGTGGTATAGCTGGGTCATATGGTAGTTCCATTCCTAGACTTTTGAGGACCATCCATTCTGATTTCCATAGTATACTAATTTACAACCCCACCAATAGTGTAAAAGTTCCTTTTTCACTGCATCCTCTCCGGCATTTATTATTGATTGTATTCTTGATGACTGCCATGATCTGGCTTTGATTATGTCCCTGTAACCATTAGGGACATGAGAGTGCCTTTGTTACTGGAATAAGGTCTGGCTACTCACCACTCAAAGGCCAATATTTCAGAGACAATTGGTGGCAGGAAAGAATCACTTTTATTCAAGTGCTGGCCCTGAAGAAGATGGAGAGGTTATTATCCTTAAAGCTCCATCTTGGGAAAATTAGGGGTGCAAAGGGCTTTTATAGGGAGGGAAAGGAGGTACAGTGAGATAATGGGCAAGGTATTCATCATCCAGAGTGCGTGTCTTAGTTTTTGCTGTCACAATGGACTTCTAACTCCTGTGGCTAGTCCTCAGATTTTCTTAAAGCAGATAAATTATTTTTCTGCAAGCTAAACCTCACAGCAATTTACATGCTTTGTGTTAGTTGATGTACATAGACTAAGGAAGGTCATTACGAAGACCACCAGATGTTCTGGGTTCTATTAATCTGAGGGAAGATTATTTAGCACTTAACATCTTAACCATTTATGAGGGACCTCTCTTTAGAATTTAGAATGCTGGGGGACATGGGGGAAGACATAATACTTACAAAATGATTTTGGGGAGCAGGTGGAAAAGGACAAAGGGAGGGGGAAGCAAAAGTAACTGCCAAGAACATCCCCAAGGGAGGGGTCCTGTTAACACCTTCTGGCCTTGAACATCAAGCAGTTCTATTTTTTTCTATCAATATTTCATAAATTTATTTGATGGGCCCAGTTCCTTTTCTGTTCCTGTATGAAAACTTGGATGGGCCCCTTGACTTCTTTGGCAACTCTCAGGTAAAAAAAAGTCCTATGGTCACTTTAAACTACAATAACATCAATACAGATTTAGTTAAAATGGCCAATTTTAACAATTGAAATGCTGAACTTGATTTCAGGTTGCATCCACATTTATGCTTAGGCCTGTTGTAGGCAAGAGTCCTGTGGTTACCGTTTGAAACTGGAATGTCCCCAAAAGCTCATGTGTTGAAAGCATGGTCCCCAATGCAGCAAGGTTCAGAGGTAAGGTGTTTAGGCAATGCTTAGGGCTCTAACTTCATCAGCAGATTAATTCATTGATGGATTAATTCATCAATAGCTGAATGGCCTACTGGGAGATGGAACTTACTTGGAGGAACTAGGTCATTGGGGACATGCCCTGGAAGTGTTCAGGTAGTCCCTGGTCTCTTCCCCCCTCTCTCTGCTTTCTGCTGCCATGCCCTTCTACCATGATATTCTGCCTTGGCTCAGGCCCAGAGCAATGGAGTTGGACAGTTATGGACTGAGACCTCTGAAACCATGATCCCCAAATAAACTTTTCCTCCCCTAAGTTGTTTTTGAAGGGTATTTTGTTCACAGCAAGGAAAAGCTAACATACCTGTCATTGGTGAGGAGTTCATTAGCTCCCCCACATGGTTGACTTCGGTGCTGCCCCTCTGGAATGGAACAGAAGACAGATCCCAGGGACAGAGAAAATACTACTTGTCTGGCAAGGTCCTGGTAGCCCAACTCTTCATAGAGATGTTTAAAATATTCTCCTGAAGCAGGGTGTGGTGGTGCATGCCTGTAATCCCAACGACTAGGAAGATTGAAACAGGAGGATCACAAGTTCAAGGTCAGTCTCAGTCACTTAGTGGACTCCATCAGAATGAACAATGAAAAGGACAACAGATGTGGTTCAGTGGGAGTGATTGCCTAGCATTTGTTCTACTCCCAGTACCCCCCAAATAAGATCTACTTGAAGCTCTTTCCTTAGCATTACTAGGAAAGGAAAAGGGCACACCCTACCCCAGGGAGTGGGTAGAAACTAGGTAACTCTCTCCCAAGGAATACTCTTCAAACATCCTCTTAATATTTTTTTTTCTAACTTTCAAATACTTTTATGCTTTTAGTATGGGTGAAGAGTTTAAAAGTCTCTGACCAGTTTCTGTATACCTCTCTGGACACCATAATGCATATGGTGCATATTGCATATGGTATGGGCCATCTTTTGGAATATGAGATCCTGGGTCTCCTTGGTGCCTGAAACTCCTACTTTTATATCTTAATACTTTGGCAGTCCTCCGCCCCCTCACCTATATACCTTCCCAGCTACCATCTGCTGCTCTTCTTGATACCTCATACGATCTATGAGGTCCAGCCCAAGTGAAGTCCTTTCTAGTGTCCCAGTCAGAGCAAGAGTAGCCCTTAAAATAAACACAGTACTAACTACATTTGCCTTTTCTTGCATTTGTTTGTTACCATATCTCCTCTGCTCAGTGGAGATTCTTTTTCCTAAGAGGTAAAGGCTAGTCCTTATTTGTCTGGGACTCTTCACAGCTCTGAGCATAGAGTCTAGTCTATATTTCCTATTCATTAGGGATCTGCTGAATGGATGAGGGATTTATTTGGGCCACACAAATTCAAGGTCAAGTAAGTGACTCCACAAACTGTCATTTGACATAGCCTTACTACAATATGTACCTAGAGAGTCATTCTCTAACTGCATTTTCCTCAAGGTTCTCCTGTCCATAGGCTTATTGTCAATGTTCAACAGACCAGGGGGACTGTAATGTGGCCATGTTAAAACTGGGCAAGTTGAGACTTGAGTAGGGCAGACTCTTGGACTCACTAAGAGAGGATTCCTGTAAGGGACAACAATCTCCATTCGGTTGTCATCCCTAAGCCCAGCATGTCATCATTGCCAAGGCCTCAGTGAGGGTGATGGGCTGCTTCCCCATTCAAAATCCAAAGACACAGAATTATACCCACTTGCTTGACCAGCTAACCAATTAGCAGGAAATATGACCACTTGGGGTTGCCATTGAGTACAAATCGGCAATATTCAGTCTCAAAAGCCTGAATATGGTTGGTGGACGACCTTAGCTCTCCTGACCATGGAATTTCCCATGACTTCTCCCACACACTCCATCTAGGACATCCTCCCTACCTCTCTCCTTAACTGCCTGATGTTCTCAATCGATCCACAACTCTCATTAAATCACAGATTGGCACCAATAAAAGGTCTTGGATTTTGACTTTCCAAGAAGTCAATGCAGAATGAATATTTACTTTTTTGAGAGAATTCTCACATTCTATATAAATCTATTAGCATATCTTTAAGAATCCTTGATTGTAAACCACAGAAATAGATTTTTGCTAGCTTAAGAGAAAACAAATTTATTGGAAAGATACTGGGAAATTCATAGACTCAAAGACAAATCTGTAGAATTTGGACATAGGAGGACAGAATCAGGCCAGCTCTGGGTAAGAGAACATTGTGATTTGTCTTTTGATGATACTCTTGTGAAAGTCTGTTTTGGATATCTATAGTCTTCCAGGTGTCTCCATTCAAAATGTAACTTTCCAGGGGAGGTCTGATTGGTGAGTTTGGGTGCAACCTCATCCCCAGTGTGGGGCTCTGTGAGTGACAGTCCCACTCTCACCATACCAATTAGGAGAAGCCAGTTCCATGAAGGGCTGCTGAGCAAAAACATAAAACAAAACAAAACCAGATGTCCATAACAAATGTTTTCTTTAATAGCAACCTCCACTAATATAGTTGAAATATGATTCAATTTTCCAAAGTTAAGTTTATACACAAGTCTTTAAGCAAATTTTTCTATTCACATTAGCTGCTGGACAGCTTAAGCCTTATAGCAAGCACATAGGACTTTTATGGTGTTCATATTGGCTTTGCCTCTCTATTGGTTGTTTTGTTTTTGATTTTCACTTTTCTTTCTCTCTGGTTTGCCATCTTGTGATTTTTTTTTTTCTAGAATAAGGCAGAATATAAATGAGAAGATTATCTGTGACTCTTCAAGAATGTGTTATGTTGTAATGCAAGGTTTGTGAGTACTGAGTTTTCCCATTAGGCATGCTGGGAGTCTAGAAGCCAACAGTTACAGTTACAAAGATGTTGAGTCATTAGATACAAACAAGTTGTGTCAAACTTTTACTTCATAGTACTCCTATGTTTAGGGGCTTGCAATCTGACCTATGACAATATAGGCCAGATTAATGAGGGTGGGGGGAGAAAGAGATTAAGAACAAACACAACAGAAGCTGGATGAAACAGAAGAAGCTTGGGGCAGGGCCCTGCTCTGGGGTTATTGTCTAAGTGACCTCAGCTGAGCTCTTTCTTTCTAGAGGAGGCTGGCTGGCTCAGGAGCACCAAGGAAAATTTGGCAGTACCCAGGGGAATTGAAGTGCGGCCAATAGCAGCAGGTGCCAAGAATGGCCAAAGAACTGTGGTGAAATTCTCAGAGTCCCATAACAACTTCAGCTTTGGTTTGGAGAAGACGGGTTGGAGAGAATGACGGGAGGTCTGCCTGCTGCCCTCAAAAGAACTCCAGCTCCACCCTTCAGCCTGGGTGATAAGCTGATATTTCCCACCAGGAGAGGCCTGGGTGTAGTGTTCTCATCAAAGATGTTTTGGTTGCTGATATCAGAAACCCACTCAGTTTGGCTCATATAGAAGACTGCTGGTTGGTAGGATACAATAGGCAGCCTGATAGTTATATAGTGATGTATCTTATCCTCTCAGGGACCAGAACAGAAATTCAAAAATTGTGTCTGTACTCTCCATCCCTCAGGGGTCCTCAGAGAACATCCTACTTCTGTTTGTCTTTGCTCACTCCTTCACATATGGCCCAACATGGTGGTAGTATGAGGAGCTCAACAAGCTCTCTGAGCTTGAGTACCCATGATTCTATCCCTATGTCTCCTATTCAAACTCCCTTATTGGCCTAGCTCATCTTCACGTTGAGTATGAGGATTGACCACATTCATCCTTATCTAGCCAGTCATGGCTAGGTTGAATCAGTCATGTAGTCCCCTAGGATCATAGGAGGGTTCTGAAAATATCAACTCTATTGAGGCATGTCAATGCTGACTTCTCGAGTTGAAGTCCTCAAGACCTTCTGGATCCAGATGGGCTCCTGTCAGGAATATTGCTAAGGGATTCCTGCACCTTGGCCACTAGGCTCAATGACTCTGAGGATAGAAAGTGTTTTGGCCACTGGAGAAGAGCAGTGTTCTGTGACTTAAAAAAAAAAAATAGATTTACCTTTGCAGGTTGATACCTCAGTGGTTTCTCCTACAGACCTAACTCCTCAGAGCATGTCTCTCTTGAGACAAAGCTATTCAAGTTCAAGGAACTATTTGAACTCTTTATAATTATTCAAGACTGCTTACAGCATCAAAGTGGCACTCTGAGATACAGAACATTAGCTACCAGCTAGGGGTACTCCTTCCTAGGCAAAACAAGCCTTTACCACACAAGATTGCACTGGCCCTTGAGTGCACCTTCCCTGCCTTTGCTCAGCTGTCCCTCCCAGTCACAGCCTGCTTGAATTCCCTGCTTCCTTTAAGACCTCACCCAAAGCCCACCTCCTATGTGAAGACCCCTCCCTTCATCTTCCTTTTTCCCCATTCTTTGTTCTTTTGTGTCTTAGTACATGCAAGTTTGGCCCCCTCCGAGCTTGTGTTAGTCAGTTTTTCATTTCTGTGAGCCAAGTACCTGACTAGAGGAGGAAAAGTTTTTTGGGGGTTCAAGGTCTCAGAGGTTTAGTCCCTGGCCAGCCGATTCCCTTGTTCTGGGTCTGAGGAGAGGCAAAATATCATGGGGGAAAGATATGGTGGAGGAAAGCTGCTCAATTCATGGCAGCCAGGAAGCAGAGAGGGAGGGGGAGGAGGAGGAGGAGGAAGGAAAAGAAGAAGAGGAGAAGCCAGGGACAAGATATATAATTCAAGAGTCACTCCCAGTGATGTAACTCCTCCAGCTACATCCTACATGCTTATAGTTACCATCTAGTAGTTCATTCAAATTATTAATCTATCAAATTGATAATTCCATGGGTTAGGTTATATCTCTCATCATCTAATCATTTCACCTCTGAACATTCCTGCATTGCCTAAACATGAGCTTTTCAGGGGACATTAAAGATCCAAACCATAACTGAACAACTCACGCTTGTGGGTGTCTTCCTCCCTAGGCTGGTTGTCACTGGAGAACATCTGTCTCCCTATCAGTGTCCATTCAGAATAATTGGTGGGTTATGTGCTGACTTATAGACTGCCACCAAAGATCTCTTGTTCACACGAAAGAACTTTTGATCTTCCAACAGCCTCTGGAAGCTGCCAGGCTCCAGTGGTCCCTAAGTTGCTATGCCCTTCTAGCCTGCTGTGCCAGTTATGGCATTTATTTCACCCCCCTTTAGACATTAGCCCTGCACTGACGTCTTCACCTCACAATGGCCACTTCTGTTACAGAGGGGTCATTTCCCTCCATGATGCATTTTCAGAATAGAAAGGATCTTTGCTGGGATTCTCTTGTAGTTACAGAATTTCTGCAGGACAGGCTGTCCTACCCTTTGCAGCTCTGCAGGAGACAGACCCTTGATCCTGAGGTGTTATGGTACCCGCCCCCCACATCTGCCCCTCACTTTTTTCTTCTCTTATGAAATATAAGGGCCAGAGGCTAGCTATGGCTCCCAGGCTTTGCTGCCTTGACTCTGAGGAAGCCAGTCCACTTTTGATTCTTCTGTGATGCTAGGCTCGTGGTCAGGACAGACGGGAGGCAGAACAGAGAGCAGGGAGGCCTGCCAGGAAGTAGAACAAGAGATCTTGACTTCTCTCTCACAGGAAACTGCTGACTGGAAACTGCAGGGCTCAGAGGGTGAATCCCAAGAGCACTCTGAACCCATCCAGCAGGCCAGGCCAGGCCAGGCCAGGGCAGGGCCACAGGGTGCAGCCTAAGAAAAGGAACTGAGAGGGACCTGTTGTGCCCAGGGATGAGCAACACTGGTGGTAGATACTTCCAACATCTTGAAGTACTTGATGTTAATATGAGTTTCCCATAACCCCACATGGTTCCTTGAGCCCAACCAGCATCTCTCTGGACACTCCCAAGAAACAGCTTCAGTAGCAGAGAGCACTGAGCCCAGAATGGGATGAGGTGGGGGGAAACTCATGCCTGCCCATTTCCAGGGTATGCTGAGAGTTCTGCAATATGGTTTGTCCTAGTAGGTAGGCTACAAGCACACCAGTCAGGAGTCTCCCAATTTTGCACAAAGAAGCTATTAAATCTGTCCTCCAGAATTTAAGAGCTTGTATAATTTTTTCTTCGTTTTGTCTTCAAGTTTTTTGTTTTTTTTTTTCCTTTCTCCCTATGACTCAGTATTTGGATGACTGTCCCTGAAAGAAGTCATTAGGGTGAGATCTAAGAATCAGGGGCTGGTGCCAGGTTAGGAGAGAGGAACTGCCTTTCCTTTACCCCAGTAAACACAGTTAGGAACCGGAGGCCTGTGCCATAGCTCACCTGTCTATCCCTCCAGGAACTGCCCCTTGGCAGCCATTGCAGAGCCAGCCCTCTCTCCCAGGGTGACTCCTAAGGAAGAGTTTAGACCTGGAGCTCCTTCCTCAGGAGCAGGAGGAGAAAGAGAAGGGACTAAAGGCTTTGCTGAGTCTGGTGCTTTCCCTGTAGAGCTGTTGTGGCCAGAATCTGCACACTCAGCCTCATCCTGGGAAACCCTCCAACTAGCCCCAGAGCCTGAATTTGGGTGGGTTTGGGTCACCCACCGCATTTGGGTGTTTTTATTTTCTTAGCAGTTGATTCCTTCTCTCCCTCCTGGCTTATCTTTTCTTGTGTTGCTTCAGGGTTCTTCTGGGTCAGCGGTTGTCCTCTTTCACCCATTCTTCATGCCAACCCAAACCTTCTCTCTGCTCATCTTTTCAGAGCTTCGTGTTTTTCCCCCAGTTTGCCAAAGGCCTAGGAGTAGAATCTCCCACTTTGTTCTCTCTGGCCTGGGCCTACCCTCCCCCTCTTCTCTCTCCCTTTTCTTCTTTCCCTTTCCCCCCTTCTTGCTTCCTTTCCTTCCAAGAATATGCCATGTCACAGAAAGCTCCATTTTCACAGCTATGGTTATTTTCATGTTTCCCTAGTTCTGATATCTCAGAGGAATGTCTGACGTCATTCCCACAAATGAATCCAATGGTCACCAGCCACCCCCCCTCCCCACACAACCTCTTCTCTCCTTTCTTTACCAGCTATTTGCTTAGTCTTGACTGTCTGATTATTTAAACACAATTTTTCTTATCCCTTAAAGCCTGCTCCACTCTCAACCTCTAGGATTGTGTTGCTCCATAAACATCAGAGTGAGGCCTCAAAAGACAAAGTTCATTGGTTCCCAAACGTTTCTGCACATTAGAATCAGCTGGAAAAATTTTAACACATGTCAGCTTGGGGCACACCCTATGCCAATTAAGTCAGAACATCTGGGGGTCAGAGCCAGGAATCAGCAGTTTTTAACGATCCCCAGGTGATTCCAATATATAAGGAAGATTGGGACTCACCAGTGTAGAGCTGTATTGAAGACATTTGGAGTCTATAGCCAGATGAATAAACCCTGTGGAGCTTGGGCCACAGTCCTTGTCTTTCAGGGCTGTGAAGGAGAAAGGGCCCAGGAGCCCTGCCAGGAGCAAAGGGTTCTCCCAGCCCTGCAGGGAGGGGTGACAGCTGACCCAGACCTCTCCCTTCCACCATAGAGGGTGCTAGTTCAAAGCAGGGCCTTCCAGGAGACCGGTGCTCAGTAGCAGCGTGGATCTGTGGGACAGCTGTGTGCTTCCTGGATGAAGATACTGAGATGTAGTGGCTTGTTGACTTGGCTGAGCACACACGTCTACCCAGCTCTGACTCCTGCCCCTCAGCTGGGAGTGTAGCCATCCTGGTCAGCAGAGGCTAGTTGATGCAACAAGGGATGGGAGACCGAAGGTAGTCACAAAAAGAATATTTTTCTTTTGGGGCTTGAACTCAGGGGTGCTCTACCACTGAGCTACATCCCCAACCCTTTATTATATTTTTATTATTTTGAGACAGGGTCTCCCTAAATTGCCAAGGCTAGCCTTGGATTTGTGATCCTCCTGCCTCAGTCTCCCTGATGGCTTGGTTTATAGGAATGCACCACTATACCAGCAAAACAAAGAAAACTCTTTACTGATATTTCCCTAAATTCCCAGTAACGGCAGCCATGGAAAGGTTCATGTGTGGTGGAAGTCTAAATATTCCCATGCTGCAATCTCTCTGACAGGCATCTCCATGGGGGGTTCTCAGAGTCCTATGAGAATTCTCTGGGGAGTTTGTTGAAACAGATTGCTGGACCCAGTCTCAGAGTCTGACTCAGTAGATCTGCATTAGAGCTGGGGAAGTTCCCTTTCTAGCAAGTTCTGAGGTATTGCTGCCGTCTGAGGGTTGTATTGGTAGACCCATTGGTCTACATCCTCTTTCTGGACCTACTTTCAATTTGTCATAGACAGAAGCCAGAGGGAAAAAGCAATAGGAAGAAATAAAGTGGGGAGAGGAGAGTTACTGATGGCTCATCTGTTGAGGGACGTCAGGGCTATTCTTGTTTCCATTGCAGTCTTGTCTTAGTGGGGGGAAGCTGTGGATCCTACATTGCTAGCACCATATGAATATTTGCATACGTTGACATGCAGACACATGTGATAAATGTCAGTTGATTGCTATACTTCTGGAAAGACAATGTATATTTGTGGCCTTCTAAATGTTCAACAATTAACTCAAAATACTCATCTAGTCTGACATGCCTGAAGCACCATGTCCCAAGCACACTGCCCACAGAATGACTGGGCTCACATGGTCAATGAGACACTGCTAGGGTTCCTGCCCTTCTGGAAATTATTGTCCTGTAGGGATGACAAATATTTAACAATTAACTGCAGAGGTAATAAGGAAAGGAGAGGAAAAGAAATCAATGCGAGGGAAACAATCTAACTGTGTGAGTAGGGTTTTCCTTATATTGTTCTTGCCCTGCTGGCCTGTACCAGATTATAACTCTTGGAGAGATGGATTAGCCACACCTGTACCCATGTTGCAATGTGCTTCTGGCAGTGTTCATGTGGGTGGTAACCCATAGAACCATTTACAACAAGTGGCTAAATGTTTCAGCATCTTTTCTGCTCAGGCTGTTTAAGATGAATTTCTGGTTCCCCCAGCTGGAGATCTGATGGACACAGCCTGGGCTAGTTGTGTGTGGGGTCATTGTAATTCTGTCTTCCTAAAGGCTGCCAGGCTGGAGGGAGCAATATATCAGTCTGATGTGAACAAGTCACTTAGCAGAGAATTCTAGAAGCTGCAGGAAACCAGAGACAATTTGGTGAAATGCACCATTTTATGTCCTGGGATCAGAAGCCAAGTGAGTGGGTGAGCTCTGTGGCCATGATAAAGACACTAGCTAATGAATCTCCCATCCCAAGTTCCCCTGAGAGTAGCTTGTGTCTAACTAAACTTTATTGTTTCAGGATGACCAGAAATCTTATCCTTTTCTGGAAGTTATCTTTACTCTTCTGTGGAGACAGAGGGTGACCACATAGACCCAGGGAAAAGACATTATTCAAATATCTTTAAGGACAAGAGCATCATTTAGTTTATCTGCAGTTTCCCACAACTCAATGGTAAATGTCTGGCTTTGGTACAACACTTAGAATCTGTGTTTTGGACAAGCTATGTCATTAACACAGACCAAACATGTTTGTATCTTTCCACAGTGTCAGAATTTATTGAATAGCAGTAAATTCACAGGCTACACTTTCATCAGTGGCAATTCTCCAAATACCCACCTGATAATCATAAATTAGGCAAATACAAATTCTTTTGTTCCAATCTTAATTTCTAATGTATGTAACACTCAAGTCACACATTAAACTTCACACAAAGATATATGCAATATACATTATATATAATAGATAATAAACTATATGTTACATAAGGGCTAAGAAATGGTTAATATGGTCATAAGGTTACAGGATGCTAAACCAAGAGCACAGGCTGAGAGAGGCATAAAAGCAGAGTCAGAGTCACGGTAGGTGGTCAGATAAGAATTTTTTTTTTTTTTTTTTTTTTTGTATTGTGGATTGAACCCAGGGGTACTTAACCACTGAGCCTTTTTAATATGTTTTATTTAGAGACAGGGTTGAAAGCTGAGTTGCTTAGGGCCTTGCTAAGTTGCTGAGGCTGGCTTTGTACTCACAATCCTCCTGCCTCAGCCTCCTGAGCTACTGGGATTACAGGCATGCACCACCACACTTGGCCAGATAAAGATTATAACCAACCAGTTCCACAGAATTGTCAAAGCAGAGGGTTTAGACAGAAAGTAGTTTCGGTTTTAGAGTGTCAGCTCCAGGTGTTAGCATGGAGTTTCAGCTTGAGATGTCAGCTTGGAGCGGGCTGCACACGATCATTATTGGCAGGAGAAACCACACCATTGAAGCCTTATAGGGACAGGATATTGGAGGTTCCTGGGCAAGGCTCATGATGAGTTACTAGTGATGTCTGGGTGCTACTGGGTCCAGTCTTGGGGGGGTTCCTCCCTTGAGAGGGTTGCATCTGGTGAGGTTGATGAGTTCTCATGTCTGGTGTTCCTGATATGATTTGGAATATGCACATGTCTGGGTAATCCTTGATTTATTTTGATAAGTTGGCATATATGAGTTATTTATCTCTTTGTGCCTTTATGGATATGCAGGGTAGATGGTAATTGTTTATCTTTCAGGCAGGGTGTGGAGTCATTCTACCTTGGCGTTTGTTCTCAAAATGGAGTCACTCAGGTTTAGGCACAACCTGAAAATTGCTGTTCTATATATCATGGAGTAACTCAGAAGGGCACAACCTGCTCTTCACATATAGTAAAGGTTTAATCTCAGGGTCAATTTTTTCTAACCCACTGTGAAGAAATGCAGTCCAAGAATCCAAGTTCCACTGGGTTGGATATAAGGAATTCCCCCAAAAGCTCAAGTGTTAGACCATGCAAGAATGCTCAGAGGTGAACTGATTAGATTATCTGAGCTGTAACTTAATTAGTGCATTAATCCATGATGAATTAATAATTTGAAGGGACTTCTGGGTGGTAACAGTAGGGAGGTAGGGTGTGGCTGGAGGAAGTAGGTCACTGGGGGTGTGTGCCTTTGGGGATTTTATTTTGTTGCTGGCTCCTTAATTTCTCTCTGTGTCTGGGCTGCCATGACCTGAGTAGCCATGCCCTTCCACCATGAAGTTCTGCCTCACCTCAGGCCCAATGGAGTTGGCCTACATAGACTGAACCTCTGAAACCATGAGTTGAAATAAAACTTTTCTTCCTCTGTTGTTCTTGTCATGTATTTTGGTCACAGTGACAAAAAGATGACTAAAACATCAGGCAATGGGGATGACCCTGGAGGCTTTGGAAGTTGAGCAGGACACTTGGGAAATGAGAATCTGAGATGGCAATTGAGGTCTTGGTTCTTCCTTTGCACCCAGTTGACTGTTCACAGAAATATGAGATATGCCTATAAACAACTGAAAAAAAATATTTTTTGTTTGCCTCACAAGTACCCTCTCCCATCTAAGGGAGCATGGATTTCAGGAGTGATAATGCTGCAAAAAGTCACTCTTACAAGATAACAATCTATTTATTAATTTGGTATGTTGTATTTATTTTAAAGGTATGTCCTTGATTTCTGGACCAATGCATTTCAATTTTGAATCTGAAGATTAGTGATCTCTTATATAAGCATCTTTCACCATTTCAAAATTCAGCACCCTTCTTAGCAGTTAATTCTTCAGGGAAAACTCTCTAAAGATAGAACTTGTGATCACAGGAGTAGTATTAGGAGAGGGTACATCCTGGGATGGGTTCAAAATGTCACACTTGAACTCCTGAACATGAGCAGCATGGGGTTTTGGCAAAGACTGGGGTCTTCAGTTATGGAAGGAGCCATCTTGTCTCTGCGCTGCTAGGTAACTCATCCAACATGGGGACCACAAAGGCTGAGGCCAAAAGAAGCAATACAACAAGCAGGTGGCATTGAGCTTTAAGAGGGAATGAACAGTTCAGAGTAAACTCTCTGACCCTGCTGAACCTTGCCTCTTAGCTATGTTCCTCTTTCCTGAACATCCTCAGCACTGAGTGTGTCCATGTTGTGTGGCTTGGATCTTCCTTTCTCCTTGGTCTCCTTTTGTCCTTTATGACTTCAAAGGATGAATGGTAATGTTGTGTAATAGAATATGACTTTAAATTCATGATAGACTAGTACCAGCTCTGCTATGTACTAGTGGTATGATCTTGAGTTACTTGATCTTTTGTGCCTGCTTCTTAATTGGTGGGGTGCATAATGATATCTGTGTCTACAATTAAGGATTCGTAAAGTTTATGCTAATGCTTAGAAAGGCACAAGGTCTGTCAGAAGGTTGTCTTCAATAAGCATCACCCATTACCATCAACCATTACCATCCATTACCAACCATTACCATTACCAACCATTATCAGCCATTACCATCCTAAGGGAAGGATTCTCTACAGGCATCTGTACAGATCACACCAAATGCATGTGATGGCATGAAACATGCTACAGGTTTCTGTGGTAAGCAAAACACTGGAAGTGACTGGAATACGTGTACCCAAAGAGGAATGGAAAAATTGCAGGGTATATGCTAGAAGAGCCCTCTGTTTATGATACCATGTATCATTTATACCAAACACCATTTGTGGTTACACTTTGAGATTCAAAAGTTGTCTTGACCTACCATGAGAAGTCCCAGGGTTAAATTGCTTAAGGATTTGGTGGTGATGGTGGTGGGGTGGGGGGAAGGAGTTCAATTTCCCTTATTTACCTGTTGCTTCCACTGACTCTTCAGTGAATGGCTTGTCTAACTGGACTGTCTGCATGCTTTCTTCTTCATTAGTTATACCACGTTGAACCTGAGTCCTCAGAACAACATGGATACAATACCATATGTAAGCTTTCACTAAAGAATCAGAACCATGAACATTTCCATTTTAGCATTACAAGTTGTAAAAATCCTTTGCCCTCTTGCTATGAGTCTTCTCATGACACTCAGAGGATCTAGATCCCAGTCTTGTTGTTTGGTTCTAATTTCTCTTTTCTGCTAGTCAATCATCTGCCCTCTAATCTCTGCTAACTTCTGCAGAAGAGGTGATCTGAGGTCAGTCCCCTAGATGGGAAAGGGGTCTCACGTTCTAAATAAGTTGATTAAGGTGTCTTCTGAAACAAAAGTAATTTTGCCTCTGGTATAGTTTGAATCTGAAATGTCCCCTAAAAGTACATGCATTAAAGGCTTGGTTCCTGGCCTGTGGTGCTATTAGGTGGTGATAAACCTTAGGAGTTGGGTTGTTATGGAAGGAAGTTAGGTTTTGGGGGTGTGCACCTGAAGAGGATATTGGGCTTTGGTCCCTTCCTGTCTCTTTGCTTTCTGGCTGTGAATAATTCCTTCTACACATGTTCCTGCCATGATGTGATGCCTCACCACAGGCCCAAAGGCAGTCATGGACTGAAACCTCTGAAACTCTGAGCCAAAGTAAACCTTTCCTCTCTATAAGTTGTTTATCTCAGGTATTTTGTCACAGCAACAGAAAACAGACTAACAGCCTCTATGAGACCCCTAATGTCATCATATTTTAAGTTTTTTTGTATTGGACTCCACAAGCTATCTGTGAACTTGTTTAGGGCTAGAACTGATGCTAAATATAAGCCTCAGGAGGTGGAACAATATAGTCATTAATAATCTACATGCTGGAGCTAAATTGCCATGGTCCAAATATTAGCTCCATTACAAAATAGACAGGTAGATCAATGGTACAGAATAGAGGACACGGACACAAACCCAAATAAATACAACTTATTAATTCTGTAACTATCTGAGGAAATAGGTTGTACAGAGGATTGAAATAAGAAAATAGTTAATGAACATAAGCCATATCTGCAGCATGAACTGGGTACTCAATAAATGCCCTCATTCATTACTCCTGGATGGATCAGCTGCTGTTGTCTAGCTGTTGAAGCTAGTTGTTGCCTAGCTTTGTGTATGGTGCCATCTGCCATTCCAAGTTGGGAAGAGGCTTTTGGTAAAGACTGAAAGTAACTGAATAACAGTTTCCTGATGACATGCAAGGATCAAGTATGGGTTTTAGATATATATATATATATATATATATATATATATATATTTTTTTTTTTTTTTCTTGATGAGACTGAAGTTCAAATATCTGGACACAAAAACGGAAATTTTTACTTAGCCAGGCTTGGATGAAGAGAGGAAAAGAATTCAACAGTTTCACCTAATGAGTAACACAAGCCACAAAACCTTTTTAGGCTTCCTAACCATTTAACTTCAAAGATTCATTTTTTTCTACATATAGAACAAAACAAAGCGAGTTTAAAAATTCTTTATTTGAATTTTAGAGAAAGAACAGGTATCACATTATAAAGACTTGCTTGAAAGTATGAAAAAGTCTGCTGTCATTTCTTTATGTATTTTGAAACAACATAATTATTAAGGGAGATACTGGCATATCTTTCTACCTAATTTTCAACACACCCTTAAATTAGCACAGATACAGCCTTGGAAAGAAAACCCTTGTGAAATAGGATTTCTAAAGTCCTCAGCTGGTTCTAAAGCATCCATGGATGTAGCATTTCTGGTCTTAGCCAAACATACTTGTCAACATGATGAGGAAAAGAAACTGGTATCTCTCAGGCTAGTTGTTTTCATCTAAAGCATGGTTTTCCCATCATCTCCTCTATCCTGATGACTGGATCATAAATTAGGGTTGATATGAACTAAAACAGTTCAATCAATAAACATTTGCTGTGAAAGTCAACCTGCTAATCTCAGACAGGGATTAATGCTAAGCCTCCTGATTTATTTAAATAATGGTGACCAACTTCATTGAAGGCAAACAGCATAACAGTGTGGTGTTTGTTGACCTTGACAAATGATAAACTATGATTTATTTATTTTGTTCTCAAGCTTAATATAATTAAGTCTTTTAATGTGCTAAATCCCTAGTGCTTAATGTTAGTTAGCCAAGAATGGTGTTCACTATGTAACACTGGCTAGCCATGACATGATTCCATATGTAGAATTAACTTCCTAATCACATACTTTTATCATTTTTTTTCATAAATTCTTTTGCACCTAGAACACAGATATTAGAACTGCTGCAAGTTCTAGTCTTATCCAAAATAAACTCTACTATAAGCTTAGTCATTAAAAACATAACAGAATACTCTCTGATTTCCCCCCCCTCAGGAGAAAATTGCATTTCTTTTATGGGCATAGTTCCTTTTGGACTCTGGCAACATCTTTTCTGGGTAGTCCAACATTCTGTTTCCTTAAAAATCAACCACAATCCCTACAGTGGGGTGGGGATAAGGAAGACAGGAATTTCCCCTCCCAAATGTTATTAGGATAGGAATGAATTCTGATATTTCATTCTCTTCCTTTTAGGCTTTCTTGTTTTTATGGTATAACTTATAATTGGGTATTCATATTAGCAGCAAAGATCCTAAATTATGTACATTAAAATGCTTAAGACTAATGAAAATATCATTCTGGTAAGGAATATGGAGTCTGTAGGTGGTGATAAGCTTCTATGAATTCTGGCAATAAACAATCTTATTTGAGAGGTTAATTCCTATGACACAACCAATAGCATGACAATGGCTCATTTGGAGTTCAGCTCCTATGGGTTTGTTGAGGGAAGCTAAGTCAGCCCATTGGTATGTAGTGGAAAGAAGGTTTTCATGGGTGGAAAATTTTCAGGAGGTCAGACTGAAAGGGGCTATCAGATCAGAGTGGCTGTTCAGGTTATGAAAGTAAAAGTGGCTACTTCTAATATATTATTGAAAGTGGAAGTTGCTGTGAAACTTCTCACTGTATTAGACAGTTGAATATAATGACAAGTTTTTTCCTGTGGTACATTTCTGTCAAGTTTCACAACCTGAGCTGAGTTAAATAACAAGAACCACATAATAGTCTGAACAATGGGAGAGCTTGAGAGTTATCCAGTTTTAAACACTAAATGTCACAGCAATGGTGTCTAACTAGCACCCACTGCTATGTCTATGGGGGAGTATATACTCAGGAAGAAGATTCAGGCCAATAAGACTTCAACAGGGTAGTGTCTCTTTAAACATGATAGAAAAATCAGTTTGAATTTCAAGTTTCTTCTCTCTTTCTAAGGAATGTTTATTGGGAACACTTACAAATGACTCATATAATATTGTTGCTTTCAAATACCTTCTACTTCTGGCTAACAAGAAAAGGCAAAGAGGTGCCAACTTTGTGCTAGAATGTGAAATCATTAAAAAAAAATAAGAAGATGCTCTGAGCATTTATAATCTGGGGGACTTTTTACTTCTGAAACCATAAATTCCACCCAATAATCTGATGTAAAGTTGCTATACCACAAGCATGGCAAATGACAGATTTGCCTTGAGAACGATCCTTTCACATTTACCCTTACAAATTGAGAGTTAGTTAACCCTAACATTCTAGTGAAGCTGTTCCTGTGCTACTGGAGTACAGGGAAGCAGCTCCTAACATCTAACTCAGTAGTTAGCATGAGGTAACACCCACTTACTTCCATTAAGCCTAAAAATTTAGGCACAGATGGAAAGACTGCCCCAGTCAGTCTCCACTGTCACTTTCCAACACTATAGTATTATTGGCCCAAGAGCACAAAATCACCTAATAATGGGTGGACTTTCTTCCTCCATGAATTTGTCTAATTTTCTTGCAAGTTTGCAAAGCCTTACTTCAGAACTTAATAAATTAAAAAAAGAAAAAAAAACATATATATACATATATCTCTCACACTTCCTGGCTACCGCACCCAATAGGCAAGCCCACCAATATACTTAACCCAAATACCTGCTCTATTATAGTATTAACTTGGCATGGCAACCTTCTATTTCCTAAAAAGGGCCTAGTGCTAGCATTAATGCAAACATTAAAAGTAAAAATTGCTACTGCACCTAGGATTAATAATAGCTTTAAAAAGTATAATATTTCTTTGTGCTTGTCAGTCCCCTTTCACTTGTTTTCTGAAACTCTACCACGAGGAGGATCTTGTTCCCTCATTCTCAAAAGATCAGTTCAAGAACAGTTGATGATAAGAAGCTGTAGGGTCAGAGAGTGAAAAGAGAAAGCAAGGCTCCCAGACAGCTTTTAATAACTTCTCAAGTGCCCAGCTCTGTGACTGAAGCTTCTGACCCTCCTAACATCAGTCTGCTCTTCAACTGAGACTGTCTCCTAACCATCATTCACATTGTCACCCAGAAGAGAGGAATTAATCTTGATGTACATGACATATTGAAGTCTTTGGTCTGAGGAGTTGGTAGAATGAGCACAAAAATGCTGGGAAGAAATGGATGAAGTAAAAATGAAGTGCTAAACATAAGAAATCATGTGATGGTTTCTTTTTGTGTGGTTTGGTGCCAGGAAGAGGAGAGAAATTCCATCTGTAATCATTTCAGGTGCACTGTGTTTGTATCTACTACAATAAAACATGACAGTTCCAACCGATTAGCAGCTCGGGAATGACCATGCCTACTTGCCATGGTCACAGCCCCTTGTTGGGGAATGGGAAGGAGTAGGGCTGGAGGACAACCCATTGCTTACTTGCTAGTAACCCAGAGGTCATCTAGACATTCAGTTTACATTCCTTGGTACCCATTAGAAGAAACATCTCCAGGGAAAAAGGTTCTTGTCTGGAAAATCACAGGAAGCCAAATCAGAGGAGGGCTCCATTAACTTAAAGTAGTTTTAATTGTGGAAAAAGAAGAAAGCTAACTAATACTTCCTCCACACCTCCAGATTCCCAGGTAAAAGAGCAATAGAGGCCTCCATCCCTCCAAAATGAAAGTGATTTCCTTAGAAAGCATCTAACTAGCCTGAGAGATCACTGTCTAGAGAGTTAGAAGTACTGGTGATTCTTTAAAATTATTTATTAGTGCAAGCCTAATAGGTTTGAAGGCAGAAAACAAACTGAATACATGTAATCCTTGAGGGGTTGATAAATTTTTTCTTCTCTCTCAGGGAGATACAGTATGCAAAGGAAAGGAAGGAATCTCACAAAGGCAAATTCATAGAGGTGAGAAGCAGTGTTTGCAGAATGAGTTTTATCAAGAAGTTGAAAAGTTTCAGGAAGGAGAGGGAAGAAGAATCCCTTCAGAAACTGAAGGCAGAATATCAGAGTGGATATCACTACCTAAGATCCATTTTTGGGAATTCACCAAAAGAAATAAAAGTAGGTAAAGTACAGTATAATGTGAGAACACATTTTTTTAAAGCCATGGGACAACAAAGGAGTTAATTTCTTCACTGTTCACTGAAGATTATTGCCATATTATGGGATGCACCCAGGAGGAATGCAAGTTTGCCTGTCTGCATTGTATAAAGTAATACTTGTCAATTCTAAAGAGAGAAAGCTCTTGCCTTGCTTAAGTCACCTCCATGTTCCTTAACTAAGTTTGATATTATATATAGAGAAGCGTGTGTGTGTAGTGGGTGGGAATTCACAATAAAAAAGAATGAATTGCCCTGTGGTCCCTGAGGATCTGCATGGTTAGTTAAATCTGTATGCTATCACTTGGGGACCTTGAGTCCTGAAAATAAACAGTAGCTACAGCTTTCATCTTAAACTGCAATCACATCAAACTTTCCATGTTTTAACACATGTATTAATTAAACCACTGACCCTTCCCTTCCATTCTCTCAAATATGTGGTTCACCTCTGAACCCTAACACAGTCACCCATTCAGGTGTAAACCACAAATGCTAAGTAAAAATAAACTTTACTAATTGGGGGTATCCCCTTTTTACCCAAAGCTCAAATTGTTTTGAGTCTTTGTGAGGTGTATTTTTGGCTGTTCTGGTTTTGAAATTTGCACAGCATCCAGAATGGGTTTGCATTAAAGGAATGAGAAACTCAGTAAGTGGGAACCATCTGAACATCTGTGTGCCACAGCTTTAAAGAAAAATCACTTTACTGTATTAATAAGTGAAATGGCAGAAAGAGGAACTGGATCTTACTTGAAAGAAGATGACTAAATATAAAACAAATACATCAGGGAAAGCATTTAAAAAAGGTATGGGAAAAAAATCTACACCAGGTAACACTGGAGGATGCAGGCTACATTTGCCACTAGAGAAATGTTCCCTTGCATATAATTTCCAGTGCTTTCCAAATAGATGGGTGGATGGTGAAAAACAGCAGTTTCTTTTTCTCTCTCTCCCTATCCTTGAGCCACAGCATGAGACAGTTGTCTGCTTGCCACCACAGGGGCAGAGAGTACCATTTCTCTCACCACTCTTCAGTTTGGCAGGGTCTCATTCTTAATATTCCAATGTAGCTGCTGTGTACTACTGTAATGATTCAGGGATGGTGCTGACAACATGGGTCGCCTTGGTGGCTGCTGGAGGAGAACCAAAGAAGGTGTTGGTTTGATTCCTCTGCTGATCTCGGAGGTAAGGAGGGACGGAGGAGCTTTTGATGTGGAGGATCCTGGTGTCCATCACCTGACAATCAATTTGCATCATCACTTCATAATCCTGCCCATTGATCACGTTTTCTGTGGAAAGGAATATACACAGGCATAAATGTTCAACAGAATGTGCATCTCTGCTATAAATTTTACTCCCAGAAGGACATGAATGTTTAAGGGTGTGAACTGTCAATACACTTTCAAGGATGCAAACGAACTTCACCAGTTACTAAGCAGAGCTATAGCAGGGCTCATTGCCAAGAGGGCCTTTCCTCTCCTTGATTTTAGTTTCCAAACAACATTTATTGGCTCATGAGGGCTGGACCCACTGCCAGAGATAATACCACAGAGTATCTGTCCACAGACATTGTGTGTCTTGTATACTTTCCATGCAATGAATTATTATAACTGGAACAAGTAGAACAGAAGGGGATTTTAGTAGGGAGCAGAAAGAATATTTAAGCCCTTCTTCTTCCTTTCAACAATGGGAAGGAACAACTATCCAACAACCAATGATATGAATGTAAGGAGACCTTTGATCTTTTGCTTAGCTCCTATTCATCAATAAAATTTCTAATTTCATTAAGATATTCCCAACTGTGAATCTAAGGGATTGCATTAGAAGAATAAAGTACTGTGAAAACTCACAAGAACTCAGATATTTCACAATTATTCTCTTTCCTTGAGATCTTTATCATATCCTTTCCATATCAAGGTAATCTTTATTTCCAGTTTCTGATTTCAGGTACAAAGAATCAATATAGTTACAATATGAGATTAAAGTAAGTGTTCTAGGACTTGCAGGTACACTAGAGGGTATTTGTAAAAGGGAACAGAAAAACCAGGTAGAGTCATGCTTAGCATACATAGTGGTGCACACCAGTAATCCCAGCGGCTTGGGAGGCTGAGGCATGAGGATAGTGAGCTCAAAGCCAACTTTAGCAACTTAGCAAGGCCCTAAGCAACTCAGTGAGACCCTGTCTCTAAATAAAATACAAAAAAGGGATGGGGATGTGGCTCACTGGTTGAGTGCTCCTGAGTTCAATCCCTGGTACCAAAACAAAACAAACAAAACAAAACACAGATACAAACTACACTCCCTTCTTATTTCCTAAGAGGATGAAAGCTCTTCATTTTAGGGAAAGGGCCATATAACTCCCTGATTTGTAATCCTGAGTGGTCATTTTCCAATTTGTAGTCAATTAAAATTGTGCATAGAACTGATGAGAGAATTATAGACATGACATTTTTCAAGCCCAGATGAATAATCACAGCAATACAGTTAGAAGCTGTGTGAACTTGGAAGAATGTTGGGTAGTCAATATGGTGTCTGATTTTGCATTTTCTTCTGTGAATTTTGTGTGGAGGTGGCCTCGTCCTGTACTTCCTTTCTATGACGATGATACAAAATCAACCACTGATTTTTAAAAATTAAACATTTGGCTTCTCTATGATAATTGAATATGAAAGTAGATTTTTTTTCTATTCTATTATGTCTTATTTTTACTTTGATACCATGCATATCAAGCATTATAAATCTGGAGGAAGAAACTCCAAAGTTTGACATTTGCTCTTCAGATTCCTTGTTATATTTGGGAAAACTGAGTCATACAGATTGTTACTTAAGAAGTTAGGGAACCTAGGGTCTCTTCTGGAGACCATCTATTCTGGGGTGCCATAAATTGGGGTCTAATTTACAGACTTTAGGGTTTATAAATTCCCTGAAATTGTATGAAATGTGTGTGTGTGTGTGTGTGTGTAGATAGGACCCATCAGATTCTCAATGAAGTCTGTGATCCCCCTCCCTACAAGTTAAAAATTACTAGACAAATCTAGTTATCAATTAATTTTAAGTGTTTTGAATAGATGATATATTCTACTTTAAATCCAACAGAAAATATCATTCCTCCACTTCTATTTGTTGGTTATCTGTTCCAATGTTTAAAGTAGTCTCCAACAATGATAAATTTCCCATTACAAGTCTTATAAATCTCCTCTATTACAACTGAGGTTAATTTCCTTCTTTCTCAGTCTTACCAGAGATAAAGAACAGCTGGTTGCTGCTGTATATGAACAAATACTACCTATTTTTAAAGACTATTGTTAGGAAGTTTAAGTCCAACTTTAGAAGTCCTGCCTGTTTGCAATGGTTATCAAATAATTTGCTTATCTTTAGAGAATTAAATTTGAATAACTATAAGTTAGTCAATGTTTCCCATTGAAGTATTTTCCAAAAAATAGGAGATGGAAGAAAGATATCCTGCAAATGTATTTGGAGTCATTTCATTCAGAATATGTGACCAAGTTCGGATTTCAAGGCACAACACTAGTCATTTCCTTTTGGAACCATAATCCTCTGTGTGTGTGTGTGTGTGTGTGTGTGTGTGTGTGTGTGTGTGTGCATGTACACATTCATCTAGTACACAGGCTCTGTGGCATAGAAGACCAAATAATGGAAAACACATGCATCAGACATGCAATACACATTACTAATTTTTACTGCTTTCCTGAATTGACTCAGAATCCAGATGACAGTTTAAGATCAAGACTAAGATCTCTAATAAAGCCCAAACCACCTGCAGAAGTCATTATAGAGTCTATGAGCCTGCTATGATTTAAACTGATAACTGGAGTTCTTTAATACTTTAAATATCAAGAAGCGGTGGAAACTCTAGGAAAAAAAAAAGCTTGAATGTTTAAGGGAAATCTAAGTTCCAATATCATTCCAAAACCTTGGAGTTCCTAGTCTGTTGAAATGGCATTGTCATCTTAAGCCCAACCAGGTGGAAACTCAAGGTTGGTTAGGTCAGGGTGGTTTTAAAACAGTTTCTGTTTTTCACTCCCTTCTTCTGGGTCAAGGAAACTTATCAGCATTGCTAGAAGAGGACTCTTCCAGGTAGTATGTAAATGTCTGAAGCTGAATTCAGGAAGCCCCTCTGAAAGACAAGCTGGACTGGATACTTTCAAGTTTGGAGTGATATGCCATTAAAGTCCTCAAATACCAATACCTCTAAAGACCCGTTGAAGATAATAGTAACACTGTTTGGTCCACTCTGTGAGACCTTTGGGGATTTCGTTCGAACCCCTGTGGAAACCCCATGGACAATTAATAAAGCAGTCTCATCATTAATGATGAGGTTTGAATTATTTTAATTAAAGGAAAACTGAATGGGAAATGGCTCATGATAACTCATGATCTTTGTAAGCCCCTCCCTGGAATGTAGGACATTTGTATGGTGTACACACTACACATCCAGGAGCAGTAGAGAGGTTCCAAAACTCAATTTAAGTTTGTGATTTAATTTAAGGCCCTTAATTTAAGGTTGTGATTTTTGTTCAACCCCTGGAAAGGACAACACTCTCAATTATAGCCTACAATTTGGCTCTGTGTGAATAAAAAAATATCAGATCAGTTTCTAATTAGGGAGACAGAACCAGAAGACTGGTGGCTTAGATGGGAAGAAGAAGAGCTCTTGAAGGGAATCACAGGTAGAGATGTGAGTGGCTGAGAATGGATCACACATTTTAATACCAGGTCTTCACTGTCAACACGCGGAGGTCCAGTAAAGAGAAACGTGTAAACGTTTAAAATGTGATAAGTATAAATACTTCGTATTCAAAATTAATCAGGCAAATAAAAAGAAAAGGAGATGAAGGGTTTTAAACATGAGCACTTGAATGTAATTCTGAATTTTCAGAAGGATAGGGGAAGCCAGAAAAAGTGTCTGGACATTGGAGGTGGAAAAACTCTAGGCGAGGTGGAATTTTGAACTGCTGTAAACACACAATAACTGAATTAAGCACAGCCTGCCAAGAGGCTGTTAGCTGGGAGATGACTAACACAAAAGCCAGAAACTTGACCATATGCAGAACTAAATATTCAAAAATTTACACAAAGTTTAATTTTTAAAAAGTGACAAGGCTTCACCAGTACTTTACAAAGAACCATATGTAATAAAAAACAGATTTCTAATTAGAATCAAACACCAATCCTAACAAGGTAGTTTGCTCTGTGCAAGCCATGCTGGTGACAAGCCTTGCTCTGGATTTCTGTACCTAAATCTACTGAAATATGATCCATGGGATATACATGATGGAGAGAGGTGAACATGAAGGTTGATAAATTTCCACCCATTTATGGACCACAAGAGATACCTTGCACCCACTAAAAGAAACAAACGGAAAATGGGGGTGGAGTGGGAATACAAATGAACATGGAAGTGGTAAAATGTCAGTTTCAAAATTTCCCTAAGCTAACTCTACTATGCCAATTTTCAATACAAGTCTTGGTTTTGACTATTCCAACATGCCATGCATCACTATTATTTTTTCCTCTGACTGGGGAGGAAAAAAACCCTCTTTTCTACGCAAATTCTCTACCTAGTCTCATTCTGTTAATCCTTCAAGGCCAATTTATGAGTCCCATTTCTAAGAAATCTTCCATGAGAATTCCAATATTGATATTTCCCTTTATAACCAATATGTAAATGTTCTAGTTCCCTGAACTAGTTAGAGAAAAAAGGTGTGGCTCCCTTAAGAAATGCCTGGCAAAGCTGAGGCAGGGTGAAATTGAAGCGGGTAAGGGTAATAAAACTAGATCCTGTCACTTGTCAGCTGAGAGGAACGTAGAATGAATTAGGTAACTGTCATACTGCAGATGGAAACAGAAAGTTGCTTCTAACCTCAAGAATCTGGAGACATAAGAACATAGGCAGGGGCAAAGTGATGCTAAGCAAATGCCATATATGCCTTTGGCTGAAAGAAATTAAAAACAGTTTCTTGGACAGTGATTTAGGATGGAGAGTGTTCAAAGGCAGAAGGCAGGGGAAAGTTGGGCATGATGGTACATACCTGTAATCTTATGAACTCAGAAGTCTGAGGCAGGAGGACCCTAAGTTGGAGGTCAGCCTGGGCAACTTAGCAAGACTGGCTTAAAATAAAAAGGACTAGGGATATAGCTCAGTGGTAAAGTGACCCTGGGTTCACTCTTTAGTACCAAAAAAAAAAAAAAAAAAAAAAAGGCAGGGAAAGAAGGAGGCAGGACATCACACATTCAATTATAACATAAACCAGAATTTGTTGAATATCATAAGGGTGCTATGACCACAGAACAATGAGAATTCAGAGCAGACCCTGTTAGATCTATAATGATATCATAAAACAAGTGTGTGGGACTAGAACAGTGTATATAAAAACCACTGACTCTCGATGTATACCTTTAGTGGACATGATGATTGATGGGTATTACTGTAATTAACTGGGTAGAAGCCAGGAATGTTGAACATTCTTCAATGCACAGGGACAGTCCCACACATCAACTGTCCAGTATCTCATACAATAATCATGTAGTTAAAAATTCCATTTATAGGAGGAGGGGAAGGAGGGAGGAAGAATTGAGAAGGGATACTAACTAAATTATATCGTTATATTGTATGCATGTACTAATATATAACAACAAATCCTACCATTATGTATAACTATAATGCACCAATTTAAAAAAGGTGGAGAAAAAAGTAAATTATTACTGTATTAGTCTAGAACCTCACTGTTTAACATTTAAATATAATTTTATGTGGGTTTAATAGGCACAAAATTTCCAGAAATGAAATACTGAATAATAATTTACTTTATAAACAGTAAGTGCTATGTGCTAAACACTGTTTATCTAACTCTCACAACAACTGCCTATGTCAGGTATTAGTTGCTGTTGTTATTTTTTATTTTTTAAATTATTTTTTTAATTTTTACAGACTGCATTTTGATTCATTGTACACAAATGGGGTACATCTTTTCGCTTCTATGGTTGTGCACGATGTAGATTCATACCATTCGTGTAATCATACATGTACATAGGGTAATGATGTCTGTCCCATTTCACCATTTTTCATCCCCCCACTTCCCTCTCATTTCCCTCTATGTAATCTAAAGTTCCTTCTTGTTATTTTGAACTTTTTATTTTTGAGACAGGTTCTTACTACGTTGCAGAGGACTGGCCTTAAACTTGTTTTCATGCCTCAGCCTCCTGCACAGTTGGAATAGGTGTGTTCCACTGTACCCAACTATTATTACTATTATTATTCCTATTTTACAGATGAGGAAACAGAAGCACAGAGATGACATGACTGATCGCTCAGCTACAAATGGCAAAGTAGGAAATCCTAAACTAGGCAGTGTGGCTTTGGAAACCATTCTTATAACCACTCTGCTATGCTGGGAATATTGTTTTTTCTGAACTCTGTCATGAATTGTTCATCATTCCAGAAAATCACATCACCTATGGTAAAGACACTGGGTATCTGAGTCACCCACCATCAGGCCATCCTTGGATCAGTCTGTATTTATAGCTGTTGCCCTTGTGGTGACAAAGCATATCAGTGCAAACACTGAACTTGTTCATGTTTCTAATGCAATAGAAACATTGATATGTAATATATATAATGCTTGAACATTATAAATTGATTAAACATTTCTTGAATTACTACCTGGTGCCAGGTACTGGGGATACAGTAGTAGTAAACAAAAGAGAAAAAAATCCCTATCCTCATTGAGCTTACATAAGTCTTACAAATGAAGAGAGTGAGGGGGTGCAGACAGAAAATAAATTCTATACAACATACAGAATGCTGAATGAGCATTATGGAGAAAAGGTATAGAAGGTGGTTAGGGAGTGAGTGTGGGGTGGGCAGTGGAGTGGCTTGCAGTTTTACACGCAGGCCCAGGGGAGGCCTCTCTGAGAAGGTGACCTATGAATAAAGACCTAAGGAGGCTAGGGATGTACTTTACAGCTAACAGAAAAAGAGCACACATTGTCTGAGACTCCACAGGGGCTGTTCAGTGGAGACAGCTACTAAGGAAGAAGAAATAGGGATGAGAACTGATAACACAAAAAACAGGGCTAGAACCTGTAGATTTGGGAGTTATTTACAAAGAGGAGATATATGGAGCCCTGGGACTACATGGTTTTACTCTTGGGGAGGAAAGGTTGGGAACACTTGCATTTGGAAAGATGGGTATGAAGGGAAAAGAGATTTGTGGTACCATGTGATCACAGAAAGTCCCCTCCCCTCCCCGGTGCTGGGGATTGAACCCAGGTCTCATGCATGCTAGGCATGTGCTCTACCACTAAGCTGTGTCACTGTCCTCTTGTGAAAGCACATTTAATTGAAAAGTTGAACTCAATTTGTAACATTCATTCATTCAACAATTATGTGAGCACTGATGCTGTACCAGGCACTGTTACATAAGACTCATAAGCATTTAGATCCCATCTTCTGTACTTAAATTAGACAGAGGTTGTCTAAAGGAAAATAAACACCAAATGATATATCTTAAAAAACTGTCAGGCAACATTTACTTAGTGACTTAAGAAACTATGAGGAAGTATAAAAGAAAATGAGGTCTCCTCATTTCCATAGTTTACCCAAGTGCTGTGAAAGCAGCAACAGAATCACATTTAAATAAATATTGCTACAACATCAAAAGAATGTATTTCCTCTGAGAGGCCTTTTACTACCAAACCTCAACAGCATTCCTATATGGGAAACATACAGGAAAAGGGGAACAGTAAAACACCTGTCCCTGAATGTTTCCTCTTGTTCCCCAAAACCTAGCCAAGTTAAGGGGGGGGGGGAAGCAAGCTTGGGACAGTGAGTCCAAATACATATTACCTTGAAGGACACTGACTTTCTTTTAGGCTCACTGGGAATTAGGGCCAATTAGTGCCATCTGTAGGAAGCAACTTTCTTTTATGTACACCAGGACAGTTGTTCTTGGGATGCTGATAATGTCACTGTTTTACAGACTAACATATAAAACTTCTTTCTGAACAGAGGTGGGTATAGAACTGTAGGCACTCTGAAAGCTGAGTGAACTGGACCTGGAATCAGACTCATTGTCTTAGAACACAGTCTGGAATTTTAGCCTGGAGTCACAGGCTAGAGCTAGGAGCTCTTCTGCGTCTAATAAACAAATCACTGGCACCAAAGAAACTATTTTAGGTCAGGATCTGAAATTTGAGACAGAAGAAGGCTGAACCAATGTTTTGAAGCACTTCACTTTAACATCTAGGGCCCACAGAGTAATTACCCCAAAGGCAGATTAAAAACCAAATCTCTGTAGTTATGAGAATAGGTTAGAGAAAAATTATGGCTCTTTAATTGCATTTAAAAATCAATACATGGGAATTATGTATTCTCTGAGCACCAAAATGACTTTCTCTGCAATATTTCTACCCACTGTGTTGGGCAGGCTCAGCATCTACAAGATTACTGAATCAAAATTCTAACTCTGAAGGATAATGAAGTCTGACAGCACCGAATTATTGAGCCCATTAAAAATCCTGGGACACTTCCCCCCACCTCCCTATACTCAAGATTGAACTCAGAGTCATTCTACCACTGAGCATCTCCAGCACTTTTTAATTTTTATTTTGAGACAGGGTCTTGCTAAATTGCTGAGGCTGGTCTCTAACCTGCCATCCACTCCTGCCTCAGCCTTCTGAGTTGCTGGGATTATAGGCATGTACTACCACACCTGGCTTGGCATGATTTTCTCTTCATACAATGGAATCTTAAAATATTTTGGATAGTAGTCACATGATAACAAGTATATTCAGAAAAATTCATTCAAAAGTTAGAAACAACTGCCAACAGGTTTAAATGAATGAGATTGTTCATGGCATTGCAATTTTAGTTTAAAAAAAAAAACAATACACTGAATTTTCTGATACATTAGAATGAGAAGGAAGTTTGTATAACACTGACAGCAACTCATCATACTTTTTTTTTTAATAGAAGGTCTGTTGGAGGACATAAAAATAGGTTAGCAGGACCTGTAAATTCCTGAGGCTTCTCAGACACATTCACTCTTGAAGCTCAATTCAACAGAAGACACAACCCTAGGAACCCTAGGAGGAATCATATTAGAATGTCAGCTCCCTGAGGGTAGGCATTTTTATTTGTTCACTGCTGACTCCCTATTGCTTATCACATAAAAGGTATTCAATAAATTGAGTTTTTTTGAATAAATAAACAAATGAAGCCTTGGTGGTATGGCCCCAGAGAATAACTCAGGGTATAATTTGAAGTGTTCTTCACTACACTCAGGGATCTGAAATAAGTAAGAATTAGGGAAAGGCAGCTGTATCAGGATGGACGTATTGTTCTACACATTTAGTATTTAACTAGAGAATTCCTTCCTCTTAAAAAGGCAGGAGTGGGATTAGGAGCAAGGTGGAGACCAGGCTCACAGGAACACTATTTGCCATTCTGGATCTCATTTTCTCCGCTGACATGTCAGCAGTTCACAGTCTGCATAAAAGTTGGATGCTTTTCAATCACACAATGTTCAGAAAACTTAGGCCTTTAAGTACATTCATTACTTTTCTCTGTTCCTTACAACTGAAAGTTTTGAAAGGCTTACTTAAGTGAAACCAAGGAAACAGGTTTTCATAAAGGTGTCTGCATTTATAAATAGTTTTATTGCTGTGTTTAAGCTTCGCAACATACAGCCCTGCTTGAAGGCAAGTTTCTTTTAACAATAGGTAAGGCCAAATATATGTTGAGAATCTGAGATGGCTAATTCAGTCTTATCCTTAGCTGAAATCTAACCAAGTGTTGAGTCACTTAAGATTTTACTTTTAAAAAAATTAAAAAAATTTTTAAGATTAAATTTAACTTTTGGACACAGAGGCCTTTGACAATAAGTAGGGTTTAAAAAAAAATCTTAAAGGTTAAGAGACTAATGCAGGTACTACTTTCAGTCAATTAAAACACACACACACACACACACACACACACACACACACACAAACACACACACGAACTAATGATTCTCCCTTTCTACTCCCCAGGGAGTAGAGCACCCCTAAGCTCCATTCCCAGACCTTTCCATTTTTAATTTGGAGACAGAGTTTTACTAAGTTGCTAAGGTTGGCATTGAACTTGCCATCCTTCTGCCTCAACCTCCCAAGGAGCTGGGATTACAGGTGTGTATGCTACCACACCCAGCTTATGACTATCTTATTTAGATATTGCTATAAATTACTAAAGCTCATACTGTGGATGAAATAATCAGAAAATGTTTATAACTGGAAAAGACTGAAGAAATAATTTTCTCTTTTGCTATTATTGGAAATTAATCTAGAAAAGCTTTCTAACAAAGAACTAAGGAAAGTATTTCCACATTATCCAGATAAGAAGTACTGAAGGATATATACTTGAATAACTCGTAGGGGTCACTACCAAATGGAAACGCACTTCTCTCCTCTGTTCTTATATCCCCAAACCAAACAAATTAGAAATGTACCAGCTATTTGCCTTCTCTCAGATTCTCAAAAAAAAAAAAAAAAAAAAAAAAAAAAAGGTTTAAGGACTACAGAATATTTTTATACCCATAATACAAAATAATTTATATACAGTATTCTACACATTGAATAATTTTTCTATTCTATGAATTCTGATATAGAACTATGTAAATTTACAAATAGCACCATTTATGACCTTTAGAATAAATGGTAGTTTCCCAAGAAAGTATCATTTTTTCCTGGTCTTGGGGATTGAGCTCAGGGGTGCTCTACAACTAAGGTACATACCCAGTCCTTTTTATATTTTCTTTTTGAGATAGGTCTTGCTAAGTTGCCTAGGCTGTTCTCAAACTTGTGATCCTCCTGCTCAGCCTCCCAAGTAGCTGGGATTACAGATATGGGCTACCACACCAAACTATCATCATGATTTTCAAATTATTATTGTAAAATGACAAGCCATTTGTTTTGCTATGGTGATACAATTATTTTTTAAGCCATAGAAAGTAATTTTTTCTTTTCAGCAGGTGACAAAGACGCTCTTCTTTAACTTTAATTAGGGTCCTCTGAGTCCTTTGTTCAAAGGGACCTAAACTTGGGCTTCCCTCTGTCTTTGTAGTATCAGGTTTGAGCAAGAATCTCACTAAGTGAGTTTAGCAAAAACCCTCTACTCAACTGGATATGACCACCTTTCAAATCTGATCACTCTGGCCTGTCCTAAGTATGATTTCTGTTGAGTGAGTCTAAAAAAGATGCCCCTTAACTCTGGTGTTTTCTCTTAGTCATTTTCCATCTACTGACTCTCACCTTGTTCCTTGGCACTAAATTTTCCTTCCCTTGCTGGAATCCTAGTCGAGTCCTACCTCTCTCCCCTAATACAAGACCCCACAGCCTTGGTCCACCCTATACCTATTGTCATGGCTCCCTTGCATAAAATCCATCTTATCAACAAGTGTCAAAATGTTTATTTTTAACAACAGGAGTCATTTCTCTTAGTCCTATTTCTATTTCTTTCAGAAAATGGGTGTAGTCATGTTATAAAGTTACATCCTGGTACCATAGCTCTGTAAACAAGAAGCAAAAAGGTATCTTAGGAGATTAAAAAATGAATTAACCATAAAATGCTCTGATCAATAAATGTCATATATGAGTTGATGAGGAAAGAGTAAGCAAGGAGCTTAGGGAAGGATAACACCCTGGGATAAAGTCCAGTGGAGAGAAATTTCTGCTTTTATTTGATTTACAAACTCAATTAACAAAATCAAAGAGGTTGTTTGTTTTTAGTATTAAGACCTGCCACAATGAAGAAAAATTATAAATATTGTATGAAAAATGGACATAATTGGGTAAATGTCACATTCCAGTTCCATTCAGCTGTGAAGAGGAGAAACACGGCTGAAAACCAAAAAAAAAAGGCCTGCTCCATCCCCCAAGGCCCTTGTGGAATGTATGCAACACATGGTCTGAGAATAGCTTGGAGACCAAATTCCCAGAGATTCCTGATTGCAACTATGGGATTCAAACCATAAAGAGATTTTTTTTATCAAGGATGTCATTTGATTTTTTTAAACTCCAAAGAGTTTCTCATGCTCTCTCATGGAACAATTCCTAATAGGTGTCACAAATGGAGCAAAAACATAATCTTTCTAGAGACTCCACAGTTGTCTCACAGGAGTGTTAGTAATAGGGCTAAAATGAATGAGGATCTGCCTCAGGTTCTTCCTAACACTTGCCCTATTTGGCAATGCCTGCAGGGGTAAAGTCAGGCACTTTGTAGCATCTTATGCAAACATGTAAGTGGGAGACATAGGGAATGTGCTCATAAAAACAGGTGGTTGAGGGCTTAATGCTTCAGAGTAAAATCAGGACAGAGACTGTTTTTGGCTGAGATGTCGCACCAAATTTCCAATTATTTGTGATCATTCATAGAACTAGAAGATATTCTGCTCCAAATGCTTACACAACACAGTTTCTATCTTTATGCATTTTACAATCAAGTTGTTATGCAAAATACACACTGGGAAAAAAAAGCTAATAATAGTTCAAGATGGGATGTGAAAAACTGCAGAGAAATATAACAGGGTGCCTATATCTAAAAAAATTAACAAATAGTAAACTTGTCATTAGAATCCAATTTGTAGCTCTGTCATAAAGGAAAATTATGATACCTCCCAGTGAAAAGCAATTTAAGAAATAAACACAGTAAGGATGGGATGGCGTTTGGAAATTTTAAGACTTAATCTGCGAAGTCCAAACACAGTATCTGGTACAGTGACAAGAGTAATGGTTATAATAAATTAAGGAAACTTCTGTCTAAACAAAGAAATCCACAGAGTTGCCTTTAACCCATGTTAAAGTGCTCAGGGATAAGCAGAAAGATTAATTCCTTTGAGAGCAATGAAAACAGAGTCAGAGAAGAGTAGCTGAGGATGCTGGTGTTTTGTTTTAATTTATTTTCCAATAAAAGTTTAGGCTTAAATTACTGATCAAATCCCAACTTTAGTAATTAACTTGCTATTCTTACTTTTTCAAACTTGTTCTATGTTGCCATGGTTTGCAGGTTCACTTTGTCATAAGCCACTGTGCAACAATATAATACAAGTGAGAATTATAAATTTAACTCAAGTTGTTCATTTAACAAAAATGATCCTAAAGATACGTGGGAAGCTACCTCCTGTTTGAAGGGTAACACACACCACCTAAGTGCATTTTACTCTATAGAGGGGATTTTTGCCAAAGAAATGTACCAGACTGAGACACAATGCCAAAACTTACACAAAGTTGGACAACTAATGGCCTGATCTATTGGTATGTGACCTTAATTCAGACTGGCAAAGAGTGCAGGTCCAGGTTGTCTGCATACTTCCTTTACTGACCCAGAGGTCACCATTACTTAGTTCCTTGGCTTTGAGTAGCCCTGCCTTCTGATTTGCCTGCCCCTTGGAGAACTCAGAGGAAGCGGCGGTTGGAGTTTTCCTGCATGAGCTCAGAGGATGATGAGATCATCCGACTGCTTGCTGATCCTGCAGTGTAACACAGGGAGACAAAAAGCCTACATTTTCCACAAATGTAGGGGAAAGAATCAAGCATATGGTAATCTTTGACAAAAGAGAACTTAGGGAAAAACCCATTCATGATTCATCTCCAAAACAAACTAAATACCTTGTGTGTACATAATTGAACAAATTACAAAGAAAACTGGGGATTTCATACATTATTTTGTGATGTATTCAAGGTAAGTTAGAGCTTGTGGGGCTTTGAAATGATAGTCCCTCATTTTAATTCTTTCTCTGTCTCTCTTTTTTTTCAATACTGAGGATGGAACCCAGGGGCATTTTACCACTGAGCTATATTCCTAGACCTTTTTATTTTATTTTGAGTCAGGGTTTTGCTAAGTTACCCAGGCTGGCCTCAGTCTCTCAGGTTATAGGTGTGTGCCACCAGGCCTGGCTCTAGTCCTTCATTTTAGATGTTAAAAATCTGAGGTTCAGATATACCTAGGTTTATTTTGGGTTATACAATTTATTCTCATTATTTCTGCTTCTTAGAGACAGTCCAAAGGAGGGGTTAATCTATATCCCCTCTGATATAGTAATTGATGAAATAATTGTGCTTACAATGCATATATAACAAGTATTTATAATGAACTGGGCTTTATTTATAACATTACTTAAAACTTTGTCTGGATTTTGGAATAGTGAGGCTCCAACTGAAGAAGCACAAAAATTGAACCAGAAGAGCAGGGTCAATTTTAGCTCCAAAACTTCTGGGCTACATTATTCTGAGGAAAAACACTTAACCTCTTTGGTATTTCATTTTCTAGTCTATTTTCATTCACCAGCTATTTACTGGATCACAACTATGTGCTAAGTCTGTTATAGGTGTTGAGGTTGAGAAGGAAACAAAATAGGCAAGCCACACTCTAAAAGCATTTGCATTCTAGTGGGAAAGAGGGGGCAGGCAGGAAAACAAGAGAAGTAAGTAAATATATAGTATGTTTGAAAATGATGAAGTCTAAAGATGAAATAAAAGTTCAGAAGTTAGATATAAAAAGTTAGGGGACAGACTCGAATTTTAGAAAGAGTAATCTGGAAACATTTGACCAGTAAGATTATTTTTTGGTGGTGGTGGTAAAAGGTGATTTTTTGGCCAAGATCTGATAGAAATGAGCTAGCAATGCAAGTATGTGGGGAATTAGCACTACAGGAAAGGGGTACTGCCATTATGAAGGCCCTGAGGCAGCTATGCGTTCTTCGCATGTGATGAACAATAAGGGAGGCCAGTGTGACTGGAGTAGAGAGAATATGGGGAAGAGTAAGAGGAGATTAAGCCAGAGAGGGAACCAGGAGACCAAGTTCTTCACAGGTCACACAGACTTGGGTCTTAACTCCAGTGAGATGGGGAAACCTGTTTATTTATTTCAGAGTGTATGATAATCACTCGCATCTCCAAAGTTCCTCAGGATTAAATATGATGAGATTTGTGGAGGGCTTTTGGGATGTCAAGAGATGTAAAATTTGAGAACTGTTACTGTGTGCAGTCTTTGTGGCACAGTGAAGAGACCGCATGCTTAAGAATCACAGACAGGGATCTGAAGGCTAGTTATTTCAATCACTTGCCAGAAGTTTTTGTAACTTCATCTATAACATAGGGAAACTAATTCCTAATCTCTATTGTTAAGCTTAGTTATTTTAAATATTTATCACAGCATGCAACATAGACCTTTCAATACAGTAAGAACTGAAAGGTGTCACTGCATCTGGAGCACAAGGAATAGTCTTGGGAATCAGCAATCCTGGGATCTAGCCTGACCTTCCACTGCTTCATGATCTTGTGGAGAGAAAATCAATTACATTATACATAGTTCATTCAATTTCTCCAATGGATGTGCATTACAATGACTGCTGCTTTTCTGTACTGGTGTGGGGGTTGAGGAGTTATAACTTATAACTTATAACTTATATATGCTTATAACTCCACTGTATGAAAGGAAATACTGCAGAGTGTTTCTGCTGTTAACATAAGTGTGACTAAGACTTACATTAAGGAGACAGTGAAAAAATCCAGAGGAAGCTGCTGCTCTAAAAACAACCTGGGATTTATCTCTCTGCCCTAAAAACAGTATCCAGAGTCTTTTGAGTTCCGAGACTTAGAATAAGAAAGATGAGGAGGAAGAAGGACAAAAGCAGGAGGAAGAGGAGAGGCAGCTTATAGCAGCAGATCTCTATCATACAGTGAAAACAGTTATAGAGAAGAAAATTTGACAAGGACTAAAAGAATTCTAAGTCCTGGTTTAGTGTTAAGAAAGCACCTGAAAATCTGGCAAGTTTCCTATCTCTGTTTTTAAGATGTTATTCCAATTAGCATCTTGTAACTTAGTACTTCTCACCAGAGTCCTTGACATTTCTTCTTTCTGGGCTTTTCGATGAAAATATTGGGGCCCTTCTTGAGTAAAAGCAATTGGAACCACCACATAGTTTATATGGGTTAGGGTTAGTCTCCACAGAAGTTGAGCTAAAGACTGAAAACTAGGTTGGTCTGACTTAGAAAACACAGGCCATAAATTTCTTAAGAGAACCTACCTTTTTTTGAGATTTTTACAAACCAAGACTTTAAAGCAGAGAAGGCAAAGTCTAAGTGCACCTAACTTCTTCCACAGACCAACACTGACTTTTTACACTATTAGCTCATCTAGTCAAAATACCTCCAAAACCCACAAAGATACCCTAGACTGCAGCTGGGCATCACAAACTCCAAACAACTGTAAAGAACAGTCACCACCTATATTTTTGCACTAACAGGCATTATGTAATCTTAACAGAGCTATGAATATTCTCAATTTAATCTTTATCTTTAAAGCAGGCAGTAAAATACTCAATTTAATATATAACAGCAAATTCAATGAATACAGTATCATAAGTAGGGTTTTTCTCAAATATATAAGGCACAGCTGATGTTCTCCCAATGGGAGTTGGTTTCTAGGATCAATGATTCAATTACACAAATATTTACTTAGCAGCTGTTATGTGTTGGGCAGAGGGCTGGGTGCTAGAGAAACAGAGATGAGTAAGACCTGGCCCCTGATCAAGGCATTTGCCATCTAGTTAAAAAGGCAGCTATGTAAACCCTCATAACTGGCATTAAGTGTGAGATGGGTGGGTGTATGGTGCAGTGAGAATGAAGTGGAGGGGTGCCCACCCTAACCAGGGGGGTGGAGTGATGACAAGGAAAGCTTTCTGAAGGAGGTGACATTTGAGTCCAATTCTGAGGAACTCTTCAGCCAGGTCTCAGCTGGAGAAAATTCTGGAGAGGGATAAGCAATAGTAAATACATCAAATCATGAGGCAATGGTGCTGTGCAAAGTGTTGATGAAGAACAAAGTGTGAGGTAAAAAGTGGTTAAATGAGGTTGGTGGCAGAAGGGGCAGTTCACATGGAACTTAGAATGTATCCCAATAGCTGAGTGTGTTGGGGCATGCCAGTGATTTGGGAGGCTGAGGCAGGAGGATTACAAGCGCAAGCCCAGGCTGGGCAGTGAGGCTTTTTCTCCAAATAAAAATAGAAAGGACTGGGGATGTAGCTCAGTGGTAAGAGTGCCCCTGGATTCAAGTCCCATACTGGGGGAAAACTGTATCGCAAAGGCAATGGGGAGTTTTAAGGAAGTGAGACACAGGTTCATAAATGTATTTTATGGAAACAGGTCACTCCGATAGTAATGTGGAAGGAAAGTCTAGTGGAAAATGAAGACAAAAAATGGATGATTCAATCTTAAATTTTCACATTCTGATTTCTTTCCTCAGGTGCTAAGAGGTCTATTAATTTTGTCTTACATTTATCAGTTAAGAAAAAAGTATAGAGAAAATAATTTTTTATTACTTTTTTATTGTAAACAAATGGGATACATGTTGTTTCTCTATTTGTACATGGACTCAAGGCATACCATTTGTGTAATCATAAATTTACATAGGGTAATGTTGTTAGATTCATTCTGTAATTTTTCCCTTCCCCCGACCCCTCCCACCCCTCTTTTCCCTCTATACAGTCCTTCCTTCCTCTATTCTTGCCCCCCTCCCTAACCCTAACCCTAACCCTAACACTAATGCCTCCCACCCCCCATTATGTGTCATCATCCGCTTATCAGAGAGATCATTCATCCTTTGGTTTTTTGAGATTAGCTTATCTCACTTAGCATGATATTCTCAATTTCATCCATTTGCCTGAAAATGCCATAATTTTATCATTCTTTATGGCTGAGTAATATTCCATTGTATATATATATGCCACAGTTTCTTTATCCATTCATCAATTGAAGGACATCTAGGTTGGTTCCACAATCTGGCTATTATGAATTGAGCAGCTATGTACATTGATGTGGCTGCATTTCTGTAGTATGCTGATTTTAAGTCCTCTGGATATAGGCCAAGGAGTGGGATAGCTGGGTCAAATGGTGGTTCCATTCCAAGTTTTCTAAGGAATCTCCACACTGCTTTCCAGAGTGGCTGCACTAATTTGCAGCCCCACCAGCAATGTATGAGTGTACTTTTTTCCCCACATCCTCACCAACACCTGTTGTTGCTTGTATTCTTGATAATGGCCATTCTAATTGAGGTGAGATGGAATCTTAGTGTAGTTTTGATTTGCATTTCTCTTATTACTAGAGATGTGGAACATTTTTTCATATGTTTGTTGATTGCTTGGACACAAACCCAAACAAATACAATTTTCTCATACTAGACAAAGGTGCCAAAAATATGCAATGGAGAAAAGATAGCCTCTTCAACAAATGGTGCTGGGAGAATTGGAAATCCATATGCAACAGAATGAAACTAAACCCATATCTCTCACCATGCATGAAACTCAACTCAAAATGGATTAAGGACCTCGGAATCAGACCAGAGACCCTGCAGATTATAGAAGAAAAAGTAGTTCCAGATCTTCAACATGTCGGCTTAGGACCAGACTTCCTCAACAGGACTCCCATAGCACAAGAAATAAAAGCATGAATCAATAACTGGGATAGATTCAACCTAAAAAGCTTTCTCTCAGCAAAGGAAACTACCACCAATGTGAAGAAAGAGCCTACAGAGTAGGAGAAAATCTTTGCCAATCATATTTCAGATAGAGCACTAATCTCCAGAATCTATAAAGAACTCAAAAAACTCTACACCAAGAATACAAATAATCCAATCGACAAATGGGCTAAGGGAATGAACAGACACTTCACAGAAGAAAATAATTTTTGATGTATGCTCAGTATTCTAAAGCATGTCTCACTTGCCGCATGAGTCACACTCTGTCATTGTTAGGTTTGGTTTGTCTTTGATATATAAGCCCAATGTAAAAGGAGGATATTGGAAAGTACAATATGGCATTTAGGTCCAGAGTGACACTTCCTCTTTTGGTAACAAAGCAGTACAATCCACTGCATCACCTCCTTAACCAGAATTTTCAGTAATAGTCTGCTCAAAAAGGATCTGGAGAAGTAAGAAATTATTAAGGGATTACTGAGGAATTTGCTACATTTCCTACATAGCTTTCAATTCATCACTGTTTCCTGTTTAAACTAACTTTGGTTACATTATTAAAGAGCAGACATATATACTTTTGTGGCTATGTCTGCTCAGAAATTAGCACAATTAAACCACACAACAGTAGTAAAATACTTTTGTGAGGAAGGAATTGAGTAATGAGGAGTGGAAAGGCTATGGAAACTAGAAGGGAAACAGCATACCTTGCTTCATTTAATTCTTAAGACAGCCCTATAAGGTAACTGTTATATTCCTCACATTAATACTTAAGAAATCTGAGTCTCAGGTATATATATTTATATTTATATATATATATTCTGTTAGCGAAGTAACAGAATCAGGTTTGATGACAAACTTTGGGTATTTTTCCCTGATAGCAAACTATGTTGCTCTCTCAAGAAAAGCAATTCAAACATTACCAATACCAATCAATTTTTGGGTCAGAAAGACCTTGTAGATTGATTAAAATTCCCCATATTGCAGGGTATGATGCCATATACCTACAATCCCAGCGACTTGGGAGTCTGAGGCAGGAGGATCACATATGTGAGACCAACTTGGGCAACTCAGTGAGATTCCATCTCAAAGTAAAAAATATAAAAAGGTCTGGAGATCAGGTCAGTAGAAAAGTGCCCCTGGGTTCGATCCCTAGTACTGCAAAAATACATACGTATACTCATATGCATATAAAATTTCCCTTAATTTGGAAATGTCCCCGTTCTATATACTTTTTCTTTTCATTCTTTTTCTGCCCTCCCTATTTCTTTTTAAAGAAAGAAAAGGCATGGCAAAGACTGGATAATCTTATCACAGAAAAAAGCAGTATAATAACAGAATCCCTTGGCATAGTTGAGATTTGATTTTCAAACCTGAGACTTAGCTGACTCTAAGTACAAAGAAATTCTGCCCATCTCTATTCTCCATATCTAATCATGCTACAAACACTGAATTCTTACTTCGTCCGTTCCATGGTGACTGGATCTCTTCATTACAGTAGCCGATTTATTTACCATGGTGAAATACAAAGTATTTGAATATTCAATAAATATTAAGCACCTACAAAGTAACAGGCACCATTTTAGGGGCTAGAGAGAGATCAACAAACAAATTTAAGTTTCTGCCCTAGTGGTACTTATACGCCCCTGGAGAAATCCGCAAAAAAAAAAAAAAAAGGTACAATTTCAGATAGAGACAGTGCTGTGAAGGAAAAGGGTAATGATCCAGAGAAGGAGGGAAGGAGAGAAAGGGAGGGAAATAAAGATCTCCCTGAGGATGTCTTCTTTAGTTGAGATCTGAGTGATGGGAAGGAGAGAACCAGGAAAGAGCAAAGAACAGAGAAACCAGCAAGTATAAAAGCCTTGAAGAAGGAAGGAGCTTCGAATGCTCCAAAAAGCCCAAACTAGGGAAATTACGGTGCGGTAGGTGAAGAAGAAAAATAAAGCCAAAGAAGATGGTAGGGACCAAATCCTGCAGGAATCTGTAAGCCAGAGAGTAAAGGACTTAAAGTTTTTCCTAATTGTGACAGGAAGCTAGAATAGGATTTTGTGCAGAAGATGGGTAGGGTTTGATTTAGATTTTAAAAATTCACCCTGGGCTGCTGTGTGCAGAATAGAAAGGTACTACAGTCATTCTGCTGAGAAATAATGGGGGCTTAGAATGACAGGTAGAAATGGAGAGAAATGGTAGTACTCAGGCCTAATCTGAAGGTAAAGTTGCAGATGAGTTAAATGTTGGGTAAGACAGAAAAAGACAAATAAAGGTTGTCCTAGGTCTCAGGCCTGAGCAGTGGGGAGAACAAAGATGAGGGGGGAGTTTGGGGAAGAAAGTCAAAAGGGTCAGTTTGGACATACAGGTATGTGGGGATGTTGGACAGACTCTATACAGTGTCTAAGACTTAGGGAATAGGTCTATGCTAGAATATCTCTAGCTGGGAGACATCAGGACACAATATTTAAAACTGTGTGTGACATAAATTGGATCCTATGCCCCCAAATCCATTATCCTCTTTTTCTGCTAGTAAAGTAATTACTTTTAATAAGTAATTTAAAAAGTAATTTTAGCTGGAATTTATAGCTACATGACCAAAGATTACAAGAGAAACGTGTTTAACTTGTGTGTCCTAAAGGGAAGTGGTATGTTCTTCAATTTTCTTCTTCCTGCTGGTTAGAATACAGATATGATGGAGGACTGGAGCAATCATCTGGGAAAAGGAGTTGAAGGTTGCATGTTGAGACCATCAGAGCAACAGAAAAGAGCAAGCCTGGGTGCCCAACACTAACAAGCCATCTATCAGTCCTGGAATAGCTCCCACATTTTCACAGGGAAGGATAATCAACTTTCTTCTTATTTAAACACCTGGGTTCTGGGGTCTCCTTGTCATAGCAGCCTAAACTATATTGTAACTTACATACTATAGGATTTGATGAGATCATCAAGGCAAAGACTATGTCTCAGACTAAGCTCTAAGCTCTGGGATATTCCAACATTTAGGGATTGAGAGAAGACAAAGTCTCAACAACAACAACAACAAAAAGGAGACAAAGTAGCTAATGAAATAAGATGAAAAGCAAAACAGGAAGTCATAGTGGAAATCAAGTAAAATATTACATCATGGTATCATATTTGCTAAGAGTATGGTACGGACAGAGAAGAGAATATGGAAGGAAGAAGGTGATGGAAACTTTGGCAAGTAGTTTCAGTGGAGTGATAAGACGGAACCTTATTTGGAGTAGGTTAAAAAAAAAAGAACAGGAATGGTGGGACTACAAATTGGTAAAACCACTTTGGAAAGCAGAATGAAGATTGTGCAAAAGACTAGGAATGGAACCACTTCATGAACTAGCTATCCCACTCCTTGGTATTTATCCAAAAGAATGCTATAATGATATCTACATACCAATGTGTTCCAATTTATGATAGCCAAGTTATGAAACCAGTCTAGGTATCTGTCAATGGACAAATGGATAAAGAAAATGTGGCATATATACACAATTAAGTTTTATTTAGCTGTAAAGAAGAGTGAAATTATATCATTTGCTGGTAAATGGATGGAACTGGAGAACATCATGCTAAGTGAAATAAGTGAGACTCATAAAGTCAAGGGTCGAATATTCCTCCTCATATGTGGAAGTGAAAGAGAGCAGGGTAGTAGGGATATTAAAAGGGAGCACCTCCTGAAAATAGAAGAAAGAGCAACTGAGCAGAGGAAGGGAATTGAGAGGAAGGGAGGGGTGAGCATGGGGGAACAATATCTACCAAATTATGCTATGTCTGCATAAATATACCTGCCTTTTCCCTATATATGATGCACTAATTATAATAATAGAAGGGAGATCAGTACAGTTGATCAGTAGAGAAGGAGAGGGAAAGGGAAGGTACTGAGGAATGAGATGACCAAATTATGTTATGTGCAGGTATAAATATGGCATAATGAATCTATTATGCATAATTACAATGTACCAATAAAAAAAAAAAAAGAAAGAGCATGAAGAAATAAGGAGGAAATGGCACATACAGATAAGTCTTTCAAGGAGTTTTGCTGAAGAAGGTTAAGAGAGGATCAGGGTGGTAACCAGAGGGGAAACGAAGGATGAGAATTAAAAAAAAAAAAAAAAAAAAAAAAAGAGCACTATTATCCAACTCACTAAAATTAAAACTTAAAGAAGTGCTCTAGAGAGATCTAAGATGGCGAACTAGAGGGAGGCTGCATTGCTTGTTGCTCTATAACTCGGGTTTCAAGCACAGGAAAAGCTGTTTCTCTGTGAGACAGTCTTTGCTGCTCATGGATCCCCTACTGTTTACCCCATTTGTCCACCTTGATCACCTGCAGTCTGCCAGCATATCAACTACTTTTTGAGTACAGATTGCTCACTGACTGCCACCTATCATCTGCCATTTGCTGGTTTGCCTGCCTCTTGCCTGACCGTTGCCTGCCTTTCACCTACCCATCATGTGCTGCCTGAGGTCCACCTGCTGCCAATAGTCTGCAGACCGCCGGCACACCACTAGCAAATTGCCAGCTGCCTGCTCTTGCCTGAAGTCCACTGTCACACTACCCGCAGGTTTGGTCACATGTGGCTGCCGCCATTTGGGGACAACAGCCAGAACCTGGAGGACCTCTGGTCTAACTGACCACACCCTACACAGACTAGGCACCCACGCCCTGCAGCTCTCCATTTGCTAACATGTTTGGAAGCCAGTGCAGCCACCTTGCCTTATCCTGGAAGCAGAAGTTGCCATCTTTTTTTTTTTTTTTTTTGGTTTAAAAATTTTGTTTTTATTGACAATACCATTAGTTCAGAATATATTTATAACTTGTTGCAAGAAATTGTGAAACAGAAAAAAATTTAAAGAGAGCAAGTTTCCTGAGGTTAAATACCACATTCTTTCTCATCACATTCTCTATGTAATAGAATAATTTACTATTAATTAAATCTATTTATTGCTTACTAAATATTTGTTATAATACTAACAACTTAGACAAATGTCTAAATAGTGATATATAACTGACATAATATAAAATATGATCCATAAGTTTTAGTATGTAACATGTAATAAATCATGTTGCATATATTAAAACTACATAATTATTTTATTTAAAAGATTTTTATAGTCAGTTATAAAATATTTTTATAAATTATTTTAATGCAAATATTAATATAGAATGTGTTTATGAATTGGTATAAACATGTATGTATATATATATATATACACACACATATATATGGTTTCATTTATGCAGTTACATTTAATGTAGATTCTTTTTTTTTTTTGCATTTTTTTTATTGTAAACAAATGGGATACATGTTGTTTCTCTATTTGTACATGGACTCAAGGCATACCATTTGTGTAATCATAAATTTACATAGGGTAATGTTGTTTGATTCAGTCTGTTATTTTTTCCCTTCCCCCCACCCCTCCCACCCCTCTTTTCCCTCTATACAGTCCTTCCTTCCTTCATTCTTACCACCCTCCTTAACCCTAACCCTAAACCTAACCCTAATGCTAACTCCTCCCACCCCCCATTATATGTCTTCATCCGCTTATCAGTGAGATCATTCGTCCTTTAGTTTTTTGAGATTGGCTTATCTCACTTAGCATGATAGTCTCTAATTTCATCCATTTGCCTGAAAATGCCATAATTTTATCATTCTTCATGGTGGAGTAATATTCCATTGTATATATATGCCACAGTTTCTTTATCCATTCATCAACTGAAGGACATCTAGGTTGGTTCCACAGTCTGGCTATTGTGAATTGAGCAGCAATGAACATTGATGTGGCTGTATCTCTGTAGTATGCTGATTTTAAGTCCTTTGGGTATAGGCCAAGGAGTGGGATAGCTGGGTCAAATGGTGGTTCCATTCCAAGTTTTCTGAGGAATCTCCATACTACTTTCCAGAGTGGCTGCACTAATTTGCAGCCCCACCAGCAATGTATGAGTGTACCTTTTTCCCCACATCCTCGCCAGCACCTATTGTTGCTTGTGTTCTTGATAATCGCCATTCTAATTGGGGTGAGATGGAATCTTAGTGTAGTTTTGATTTACATTTCTCTTATTACTAGAGATGTTGAACATTTTTTCATATATATGTTGACTGCTTGTACATCTTCTTCTGTGAAGTGTCTGTTCATTTCCTTAGCCCATTTATTGATTGGATTATTTGTATTCTTGGTGTAGAGTTTTTAGAGTTCTTTATATATTCTGGAAATTAGCGCTCTATCTGAAGTATGAGTGGCAAAGATATTCTCCCACTCTGTAGGCTCTCTTCACATTACTGATAGTTTCCTTTGCTGAGAGAAAGCTTTTTAGTTTGAATCTATCCCAGTTAATAGCTAAAGCAATCCTCAGTAGAAAGAGTGAAGCAGGGGGTATTGCAATACCAGATCTTCAACTCTATTACAAAGCAATAGTAACAAAATTGGCATGGTATTGGTACCAAAATAGACAGGTAGATGAATGGTACAGAATAGAGGACATGGACACAAACCCAAATAAATACAATTTTCTCATACTAGACAAAGGGGCCAAAAATATGCAATGGAGAAGAGATAGCCTCTTCAACAAATGATGCTGGGAAAACTGGAAAACCATATGCAACAGAATGAAATTAAACCCTATCTCTCACCCTGCACAAAACTCAACTCAAAATGGATCAAGGACCTCGGAATCAGACCAGAGACCCTGCATCTTATAGAAGAAAAAGTAGGTCCAAATCTTCAACTTGTTGGCTTAAGATCAGACTTCCTTAACAGGACTCCCATAGCACAAGAAGTTGCCATCTTTAGGTGAGGCTAATCCCATCCTGAGACACCTACTGGAGACTGGAAGCTCATTGTCAAAGTACCTCATGCAACAGGCTACCAAAGCCTGGGAGGTTTGAATAGTACATGACTGTTATAGATATTTTTTCTCCTTTTTGAAAAGGTTTAAGTTTTTATTTATTTTTCTCACTCTATTTTCCTTTTATTTAGTTGTAACATAATTAAAATGATTCGCAAAGCAAAGAATGAGATAAGAGAGAAAATGCAGGCAACAAATGATCACTCCAATAAACAGTTAACAGAGCAACTGCAGGAAGCAAAAGATCATTTCAATAAAGAGAAAGAGATTCTGAAAAAAAAAAACCCAAACAGAAGTCCTTGAAATGAAGGAAACAATAAGCCAAATGAAAAACTCAGTGGAAAGCATCACCAATAGATTAGATCACTTGCAATACAGGACCTCAGACAATGACGACAAAATATTTAATCTTGAAAATAAAGTTGACCAAACAGAGAAGATGGTAAGAAATCATGACTGGAACCTCCAAGAACTATGGGATAGCATGAAAAGATCAAATCTGAGAATTATTGGGATTAAGGAAGGTACAGAGATACAAACCAAAGGAATAAACAACCTATTCAATGAACTAATATCAGAAAATCTCTCAAACCTGAAGAATGAAATAGAAAATCAACTACCTGAGGCTTATAGAACACCAAATGCACAAAATCACAACAGATCCACACCAAGGCACATTATAATGAAAATGCCTAACATCCAACATAAAGAGAATTTTCAAGACTGTGAGAGAAAAGCATCAGATTACATATAGAGGGAAACCAATACGGATATAGCAGTTTTCTCAGCCCAGACACTAAAAGCTAGAAGGACCTGGAACAACATATTTCAAGCTCTGAAAGAACGTGGTTGCCAAACAAGAATCTTATACCAAGCAAAACTCACCATCAGGTTTTAAGATGAAATAAAATCCTTCCATGATAAATGAAAGTTAAAAGAACTTACAAATAGAAAGCCTGTGGTACAGAACATTCTCAGGAAAATACTCCATGAGGAGGAAATGAAAAACAACAATGTAGGTCAGCAAAGGGAGGAACTACCCTAAAGGAAAAGCCAATCAAAGGAGAAACCAAGTCAAATTAAAAACCAAAAATAAGCCAAAATGACTGGGAATACAAATCATATCTCAATAATAATCCTGAATGTTAATGGCCTAAACTCATCAATCAAAAGACATAGGCTGGCATATTGGATTAAAAAACAACACCCAACAATTTGCTGCCTTCAAGAAACTCATCTCATAGAAAAAGACATCCACAGACTAAAGGTGAAAGATGGGAAAAAACATACCATGCACATGGATTCAGTAAAATAGCAGGGATTTCCATCCTTATATCAGATAAAGTGGACTTCAAGTCAAAGTCAGTCAGAACATTTCATACTACTTAAGAGAACCATAAATCAGAAAGACATATGCCCCAAACAAGGGTGCATCCATGTACGTCAAAAAAAAAATCCTTCTCAATCCCAGGAATCAAATAGACCACAACACAATAATTCTAGGTGACTTTAACACACTGCTGTCAGAATGCATGAGAACCCTCCAGAGTCCTATCAATAGAGTATTTTAGCTAACTTTGGATTTTAACCAATAGGGAGAGAGAAAATGATCTTTCATCCACAGTTTTAATTTACATTTCTCTATTTTAATGAGTGAAGTTAATATCTTGTTGTTTATTATTAGCAAATTTTATTTCCTTTTTCTATGTTTCAAAAGGGTTATGAGTTTGTCAATTTACATGTTAGGAAGGATAGCTCTTTGTGATATGAGCTGTAAATATCTCCTTTGGTTGTCTTTTTAAAAAAAATTGTTATGATGCTTCTTTCCATAAAAAATTGATTTTTATGTAACAAAAAGTACCAGTGAAATAATTTATGACTTGGGGATTCTGAGTCGTGAAAGGTTAGATAATTCTTGCAAACTCCAGATTTGTAAAGAAAAAGTTTTCAAGTTTTCTTATTATTTAACAGTTGTGTTATTTTAAAAAGTATCTTTGGTACATATAGAATTTATCATAGTATATCAGGTAAGGCAGGGATTTTACTTCACTTATCCCTGTAACATTTATTGACTATTTCTTTTTCCCAGTGATTTGAGATGATGTCCCCTTTATACATTCAATTTCTATATGTATCTGAGTGTACTTACATCTGGACATTCTGTTTTGCTAATAGGCCAGTATGATACTCTTAAATTATTTAGGCTTTTAAAAATGCCTTAATATGTTTTAGTGCTGGTCCCACTTCTAGGTTTATTTTTTTTCACTAAATTTAGTATCAGATGATATAGCTTAAAACTGTCAAGTTTTCATTGAGATTTTGTTAAATTTAAAAATTAATTTACATAATAATATGGTCTTTCTATTTGTAGAAAGGCTTTTTTTTTGCTTCAGTGGTATTTTAATTTTTACTTTTAATAGGTCTCATTTTTATTGCAAACTTTAATATATTTTGTTACAGTTATAAATGAAATTTTTTCTTCCATTAAATCTTCCAAAAGATTGTTTGAATCTATGTAAATTACTGATTTTTGTATGTTGATTTTGTACTTGGTAATCTAATTGAGCTATCTTACTGTTTATAGTAGCTGTTAATAAACTATCTTGAATCTAAAAATTAAAAAATCTTAAAAGGCTGAATAAAAATAACTATTTAAAAAAACAAGAGCTCTGAAATATTGTAAAATATAGTTAAATTTTTATAAAAGAGTAATGCTTTCTTTGAAAAGATAATCCAAAATTACCTCCTTATAGAAAAGACAGCTTGCTTTATAATAAATTGTTAAACATGAGACCTTTAAAGTCACATTAATATCACAAATGCTACTGTTATTTTACATATGGAAATAATGGAAGTCAATACCTGCAACTAAAAAAAAATCATTAATAGTTTAACAACTTTCTTTTAATTTTTTTGTCTACCTTATAATTTTGGCACCAATAGGTAAACTTTTTCATCTGAGAAATACAAAAATCTTTATACTCCTGTATAAAAATATCAAAGGGATATCTCAGGTACTGTCAAAATTGTCAAAATTTAATAGCAAAAGATATTGGGGAGGACTCTAACTGTTCACACACAATATTCAGTATTCTTGGGCAATTATTTCTTTGGATGTAAGTCTAACATATTCTGAGTCCAGAAGCCAACTTTGTAATTGCTACTAGCCAAAAGAGCCCCATAATTCCAATTAGTACCATAGAATCTTACACCTTAAACTAAATTGAGAACTAAAGTTTTTATTTGAAAGATTCACAGATAGTGAAAGGGATGGGGAAAGTGTACTCTGTGGCAAAGGAAAAAGTAAATAAAAAGGCCTGAGTGGCTCATATGCAGAAGCTACTGCAAAAAAGGAGACTGCGGGAAGGAATGATAGTAGAGTGAAACAGACATTATTACCTCATGTACATGTGTGACTGCATGATGCATGTGATCCTGCAATATGTATAATCAGAAAAATGAGAGATTACACTCTATGTATGATCTATCAAAACATATAAATGCATTCTACTGTCATGTACAACTAAGTAAACAAATAAAATCAAAAAAAAATTTAAAAGGGGAAAAAAAAGGAATCTCCTGAAAATAAGAGGGATAACAGTGGAGTAGAGAAAAGGGATCCAGGTGGAAGGAAGGGAAAGAGGAGAAACTGGGGAATGAAATTGACCAAATTATTCTATGTGTATGCATAAATATACCACGAGTCCTACTTTTTTTTTTTTTTAAATACACCAACTAAAAAAATAGACAGCAGACCAATAAACTAGAAGAAGGAGGCTGGAGGAGGAAGGAGGAAAGAAAAAGACAAAGTACTGGGGAATGGAATTGAGCAAATTATGTTAAGTACATGTAAGACTATGTCACAATGAACCCCCATATTAGGTACAATTAAAATGCACTAATACAACATATTAAAACAAGCACAGTGCATAATGCAGGGAGCTGCCATTCAAAAACCAAAACAAAAGAAAGGAATCACAAGGCCTGAGGAGGAGTGTGCCTGGCATGTTCAAGGCATAGCAAGGACTCTGCATGGAGAGGAATAAGTGAGGGCAGAAGAGTGAAAAATTAGGTCAGAAAAGCAGCATATTTGTGTGCATGTAAGACATGGTCAGGCAAATCATGTGGGGTTGTGCAGAAACTTGTCAGCATTTTAGTTTGTACTTAAAAAAGTGACATAGAAAGCTACTGGCAGGCTGGACACAGTGCGCGTGCCTATAATCCCAGCAACTTGGGAGGTTGAGGCAGGAGAACTGCAAGTTCAAATCCAGCTGCAGCAACTTAGTGAGGCCCTATCTCAAAATAAAAAATAAAAAGGAGGGCTAAGGATGTGGTTCAGTAGTAGAGCACTTGCCTAGCATGTGTGAGGCACTGGGTTTGATTCTTAGCACCACATAAAAAAATAAAGAGTGGGAGAAAATCTTTTCCATACACACTTCAGACAGAACACTAATCTCCAAAATTTATAAAGAACTTAAAAAACTTTACACCAAAAAATACAAAGAACCCAATCAATAAATGGGCTAAGGAAATGGGCAGACACTTCACAGAAGAAGATATATAAGCAATCAACAAATACATGAAAAAGTGCTCATCATCTCTAGTAATTAGATAAATGTAAATCAAAACCAGCCTAAGACTTCATCTCACTCCAATTAGAAAAGCTATTATCAAGAACACAAGCAATAATAAGTGCTGGTGTGGATGTAGTGAAAAAAGCACACTGATACATTGCTAGTAGAGTTGCAAATTGGTATAGCTACTCTGGAAAACAGTATGGAGATTCCTTAGAAAACTTGGAATGGACCCACCATTTGACCCAGTTATTTCACTCCTTAGCTTATACCCAAAGGACTTAAAATCAGCATACTACAGTAACGCAGCCACATGAATGTTCACAGTGGCTCAATTCACAATAGCTAGATTGTGGAACCAGCTGAGATGCCCTTCAATTGATGAATGGATAAAGAAACTGTGGTATATATACACAATGGAATATTACTCAGCCATAAAGAAGAATAAAATTATAGCATTTGCAGGTAAATGGATGAAGTTGGAGAATATATGCTAAGTGAAATAAGCCAACCCCCAAAATTCAGAGGCGGAATGTTTTCTCTGTTAAGTAGATGATGATACATAACAAGGGGCATGGGGGAGAGAAGAATGGAGGAACTTTGGATTGTGTAGAGGGAAATGGGGTGGGATGGGAGTGGGAAGAAAAGATAGTGGACTGAGATAGTCATCATGAAAAGAAAAAAAAAATAAAGATATCGTATCCAAAAAATTAAAAATAAAATAAAAAGGACTGGGGATGTGGTTAAGTGCCCTGGGTTCAATCCCTGATATCAAAAAAAAAAAAAAAAAAAAAAAAAAAGGAAAAAAAGGAAATAAAGAAAGCTACTTGTAGTTTTAATTATTGTTTTGTGGTATTGAACCTAGGAGTGCTCTGCCATCAAGCTATATTCCCAGCTCTTTTTATTTTGAGACAGGGTCTTGCCAAGTTGCTCAGTTTGGCCTCAAACTTGTGATCCTACTGCCTCAGTCTTCTGAGTTGCTAGGATTACAGGTGAGTACCACCATGACTGAAAACTGGTAGGTTTTGAACAGAAGAGTGACATGATACAGTTTATACTTTAAGAGAATCACTCCAGGTGTAGTGTTTGGAAGAGACTAAAGATAGCAAAGGTAAAAACAAAAAATGTTAGAAATCTCTTGCAAATGGTTTGATCCAAAATGGTAGTACAAGGGAAGAAGTAGAGGTAGTGTAATCCAGGATATATTTTGGTAGAGCCAGCAGAATTTGCTGAGGGATTAGAGGTGGAATGTGGGAGAAAGACAAGAATCATGGATGACTCTAAGGTTTTTGGCTGTGTAAAGTGATGGATGAATATTCAACTAAGATGGAAAGACTATAGGAGGAGATATTTGTGGGTGGAAATCACCCATAATCTGGTGAACCATAAACTGACAAGAAATCATCTAAGTGAAGATATCAAGTTAGCAGTTGAATATGAATCTGGAGTTCAGAGGTTAGGTTGAGTTTGGAGGTATAAATTTCCTTTCCTGTTAAATGCTTTAAACAATGATTTGAGTGTAGATATTGAACATATGCTGATGAAGGGTACAACCAAGTCACTTTACTGACATAATCAAGATCCCAAAACAGCTTGATAAGTAGTACAAAAATGAGAAAACTCTAAGAAGTTGAAATTTAACAGGCAAAATGTGAAAGTACAGCTATTTGGGAGGCTGAGGTAATAGATTTGCAAATTTGAGACCAGTCTGGATAAGTTGGTGAGACCCTGTGTCAAAATAAAATTTTTAAAAAAGGGTTGGAGGTGTAGCTCTGTGGTAAAGTGCTTTGTAGCATGGGGGAAGCCCTGGATTTAATCCCTAGTACTGGAAAAAAAAAAAAAAAAAAAAAAAAGAAAGAAAAAAGAAAGAAAAGAAATTCCATACAAATATATGATTGAGGGAAACAGGGAAAATTACAATTTGAAGAAAAGCCAACCAATAGTATACCTAAGAAGAACTGGGATTACACCTGTCTTAGTGATTGTGTGGCTTATAAAACCAGAAATTTATTTCTCACAGTTCTGGAAGCCGGGAGGTTTTAGATCAGTGCATTAGCAGATTTGGTGTCTGGTGAGGGTCTGCTTCCTTGTTCATCAACAGTTATCTTTTGCCATGTCTTCATACAGCAAAGGGGCAAGGAAGCTGTCTGAGGCCTTTCTTATAAGGGCACTAATTCCATGTATGAAGGATCCACTCTCATGGACTAATTACCCATCACAGATAGCCCCATCCTAATGCCATCATACTGGGAGTTAAGATGTCAATATATGAGTTTTGCAGGGGCACAAACTTTAAAGCTATAGCAGCATCTATGTCCACCTATCTCAAAAGTCCATGCTTACAAAGCATGTCTCTTTCTCTCTCTCTCACTCTTTGGATATTTTCAAGTACATGTAGAGGGTTAGGACATTAGGATATTTTTATGAGTAACAACCACATCAACAACAACATCATCATCATCCTAGTTAAATACCTATTCACCTAAAGAGCTTTGTGAAAATTTTATACCACCTAAATGCAGTGTCTATCAGATTTATCTGTAAATCAGAATCTCTTTATCTATAATGGAAGGCCATTAAATGAAGGTAAGAAGTAACATTATTTGACAGGATACTCCCTGGGACTGGTTAGCACAAGGGATGATGACCCCAAACAAAGCAGAGAATATGAAAGCTGGTCATGACTTTATCTTGCCCCTAGGAAAACATGGATTATCTGAGGAACAAAGATTTAGAACCTTCAGTGGTAGAACAATCTTACTCCATGGAAAAAAAATAACATGCTAGGTGTCATGGAAACATATTTGTTCTTTCTACAAGCATGTGAAAAATACAAGGGAAAAAATAACTGAACTTAAGACTAAGGGGAACAAAAATTAGAAAAGGGCTTAGGGAAGCAGAAGTGCCCAAATTGTAACTACTATTAAAGACACTTACATTTGAATCTGTGCTTCTCAGAATTATAAGACATTACATAGAGGGCACTGGTCACATAACCATTAAGAAGGTTTTGGGAAAGTTATATGGTGCAGCCAACAGAAGCTTTTGCCAACAACACTAGGAAAGGTCTATAATCAAAAGTCTATGATCAGACGAGATCTCTAAGTTGCTTAGGACCTCACTTTTGCTGAGGCTGGCTTTAAACTCACAATCCTGTCTCACTCTCCAGAGCTGCTGGGATTACAGGTGTACACCACAGTGCCTGACTCAAACTTTTAACTGAGTTTTGGTTGTGAAGTGGATCTACTAAAGGAGTGTGGAGGATGATAAATGACAATTTATTGACATAAATCAGAGAGAAGATCTGGTTGGAAGGGTGCATTTGTGTAGCTTAACTCGTTCCCAAGGTAGTCTTACTACTAGGTGGCTCAGGACAGTTGACTTAGCTTCCACAAAGACCTCATGTGGCACAGAAGTACATGCTTGGTGTACTTTTTGCTCTGTGTAGCAGCACATGTTTAAAGGGTATGTGGCTTCAAAATTGAAGGGAGATCAATAGAGTAGAAGAAAGGGACCAGAAGGAGGGAGGAGGGGAGGGAAAGGTGAAATACTGGGAAATGATACTGGTCAATTTACTTTGTTAAATTGTGTGCATATACAAATATATAACAATAAATTTCATCATATGTACAACTATAATGCACCAGTTTAAAAATGTGGGGGAAAAAAAGGATAATGTGGCTTCAAACATTGTGTCCTGACTAAAATTCTTCTTTGTAGAGCAAAATGTGTTATCCTCACAGTACCTGAAGAGTAAATGGACTAATCCTTGGTTTCCAAACTATCATTCTGTACATTGTGTATACTGCATTAGTGTCCATTTTACTCTTTAGTACAGTGGATTGTTTTTTTTTTTTTTTTTTTTTTTTGCAGTGCTGGGGATCGAACCCAGGGCCTTGTGCATGCAAGGCAAGCACTCTACCGACTGAGCTATCTCCCCAGCCCTTCAGTGGATTATTTTAAAAATAAAAACTTTGCTTCTCCATGTGGTAATAATAGGTGGCATCATAGTCTCACAGGTTTTACACAGATCACTGTGGACCTGTTGAGGAGATCTTCACACAAAAATTGGAATAAATGAACTTTTCACTAACTTACCCCTTTATAGTTGTATTCACTAACTTTCTATTATCTGACATTTATTTTTATGATAGGATCAACATAATTAAACCTGAGGCTAACAAATTCATTGGTTTAGAAGACTGGAAGATTCTTTACCAGGCAGACTGACCTATCCATAATAATGCCTCTATGGTCTCTGAAACATTCCCAGTCCCATTGACGGGTGAAGAAAAATATATGTGAAGAAAACTCATATTCCAGAAAACAGAATAAATGCAATAAAAATGGTTCTAAAAGAATGCCTAATGTTGGGGTAGGCTATAGAAACAAGCAGGAGAGCTAGTCACAATCAGCCACAGCAGCACTAATACTGACATGAATTCTGAAAAATCCATGAGATTTCTCTATGCAAAGGCAGAAGCAGAAGGAATGGTTTATAGCCAGCAGTGGTGGCATATGCCAATAATTCCAGTAACTTGGGAGGCTGAGACAGGGGGATCACAAGTTTGAGGCCAGCTTAGCAAGGCCCTATCTCAAAATAAAAAAAGACTGGGGGTATAGTTCAGTGGTAGAGCACCCCTGGGTTTGATTCCCAGTACTATAAAATAAAATAAAACAAAATGGAAAAGAGTAGTTTATAAAGCTCACTGAAAATACAAAGACAACTGAATTGCCAGGTCATGGAAAGTTGACCCTGTACATTCCTTATACTACTTAGGTAAACAGAAAGGATGATAACAGATATTTTCCATTTAAGCTCGCAGAAAGATACCTCCCATGGGCTAAATAGAGCTGATCACAGAGTAACCATAGAGACACACTGTCCTTCATCAACATGGAATTTGGGTTGGATTTGTGATAGAAACATTTTTCATGAACAAGTCTCCAAGAGAAAGAAATAAAATGAACAAGATTGTATGCAAATAGTTTAATGGGGTCCTTTAAAAAAAAAAGGTCAATTCAATGGTCAAAAAGAGTAATGCAGTTTTGGCAGATTATCTGTCAGCTTCTGCTAGTATCTTGTGTTCTGTTTATTAGTACATCATTCTGACCTTTTTTTCTTTTCAGTAAAATCATTATCAATTCACAACTGAATAAATGTGAAAGTTCCTAATTATGGCCCTTACTCACACATGTCTAACCTAACCTCTATGTTATAGTTGGATCTGGACTGTTCATTAAAGGCTCATGTGTTGAAGGTTTGGTCCCCAGCCTGTGGCACTACTGGGAGGTGGGAGAACCTTTAAGAGTTGGGCATAGTGTAAGTTAATCTGGTCATTGGGGCCCATAGAGGATATTGGGACCCTGGCCTCATCCTTTCTCTTTTTCCTTCTTGGCTGCCATGAAGTGAGCACTTTCTCCACCATGAGATTCCCCACCATGATGTGCTGTCTCACTACAGGCCCAAAGGCAATGAGGTGGAGCCCCATGGACTGAAACCTCTGAAACCATGAGCCTAAATAAACCTCTCCTCTGTTTACCATCCTGTTTACATATGTTATCCTATTTATCGTCTGCAGATTAATATTTCTTTGAAAAAGATTTTAATTTCATTTTTATTTTCAGTTTTATTATGTGCCTTCCTTTTAGTGGTCCCTGCTATATCATGAAGAATGGCTCTTAACAAAATGTCTCTTTCTGGTAGTAATACTGGAGCAGAGAAATGAATGAAGTAAAGAAGTAAGCTATGTGATGGACTGGGGTAAGAGGTCCAAGAAGATGGAAAACCCTGATGCATGAATAAGCAGTCAGGAGGAGGAAAAGCAAAGACTGTGAGCTAGAGAGGAATAATTAAGGGGGATAGGAATATAGGAAATGAAGTTGGAAAAATTAAGGTCAGTTAATTGAGTTATGGGAGGCCAAAGTTAGGGGTGTGGACTTTATCATGAGAATAACTCATGATGAATACAAAAAAGGTCTGCTGAAGAAATGAATTGTTAAAGCCCATTCAGAATCAACTACTTTATTAAATTAGGACTGAAGTTTATAGCATAAATTAAGTGGAAGAAAAAACATTTTGCACATATTAAAATTAAAATAATCATTACATTGACCAAAGGTTTCCATTGCTAAAATTCAATAACAATCTTTTTTTAACAGATTCACTGAATGTGAAAAGCAGCCTCTAAAATGATATCCAGTGAACCTCACATAATGGTATTCATGCTCTTAATATTTTCCTTCTATTGAGTATAGGCTAGACCTAAAGATTTGCTTCTAATAGGAATACCAGTAGAGTAGACAAAGGGCAATGAAGGGAAAGGAGGAAGGATAGGATAAAGAAAGATAATGGAATGAATCTGACAAAACATTCCTATATACATATATGAATATACCATAATGAAGCTCACCATTGTGTACATTCATAAGAAACAAATTAAAAAAAAAACGATGTATAAATTACAGAAAGATCAGTACAGCAGAGGGAAGGGACTGATGGACGGGGAAAAGGGAGGGGAAGGAAAGGTACTGGAGATTTTAGAACACAGTATATTCTTTTATAATTGTGCTTTTATAATTGTGTCAAAATGGACTCTACTGTCATGTATAAACTAAAAAGAAACAATACAAATAAATTAAAACAAAAAGATTTGCTTTTTAATGAGTAGAATATGATAAAAGTGACAGATATCAACTCCAAGATTAGGTTGCAGAGAGACCTGTATCTTGGGTATTCTATTGATTGGTGATTCTGAGAGCCCCTGTTGTAAACTGTACTAGTGAGAGGCTCATGAGGGAAGAAAATAAGTGAGGCCAGTACAACAGTTTACAAAGAATTGAATTCTTTCAACACCCACATAAGTGAGCTTGTCTCCTCCCCAAGCTAAGCCTTCTTAATGAGATTGTAGCACTAGGTGATAGCTTGTAACCTCATAAGAGACCTGGGGTCAAAGTAACCCTGATAATTTACATGTTTTTCTCAAAAAAATTGAGAAATAATAAATGTTGATTTAAGCTATCAAGTGTTGGGATGATTTATTACATAGCAACATCTAAGTGATACCCTGAGCTACTAATAAGTTTTAATAAAGTATAGAAGTTAAATTCTTAACACTGTATTCAAAAAGACATTTAAAGTTGAATGATAGCAATAGCAAGTTTATTTGTATGATTTTTAAAGCTTTGATTAAGATTAGAATTAGTTTGAAAGGGCTAATTTGGAGGGGACAGTGGAAAAAAATGCAGACCTATAAAGACAGAGGTAAATGATTGGATTCTCACATCTGAAAAAAAATCTAGGTAATATAATAGATAAAAAGTGAGACCATAAAATAATTTTTAATAGTTCATTTTTGTTATACATAACTTTGGGGCTCATTTTGACATAATTATGAATTTGACAAATTTGACAAATTATGATAAAATTTGCTCTAATTCAGTCCCCAATACTTCCCTTTTTCCCTCCCCTTTTCCCTTCCCTCTACTCTACTGATCTTTTTTCTACAAAATTCTATTTTTAGAGCAATAGTGGGTCCAGCACTGAGGCATGCACCTGTAATCCCACATACTTGGGAAGTTGCAACAGGAAGATTGTCAAATTTGGGAAAACTTAGCAAGACACTGCCTCAAAATAAAAATAAAAGGGCTGAGGATGTTGCTTAATGAAAGCGGCTCGATTACACATAACTGCAAAAAGGAAAAAAAAAGGCAGTTGTGGAAGTGTAGTATGAATACTGTTAAAAAAAAAAACAAAACCTGCATTGGCATTCTAATTCTACCATCTTTTAGCACTTTTTGATTTTGTCCAACTCCCTTAACCATAAGCTTCTATTTCTTCATCTAAAGAATAGGAATAATAACACTTATATTTTAGGGTAGTGGAGATGATAGGACAATGCTTGGCACAGGGTAAAACAATCTATGTTGTTTCTATGGAAGTCTTAAATTAGAGTACAGCTGTACTTTCAAGGAATACAGTATTCATTGCAGGTTACTTCATAACTATAGATAGCTAAAAAATCTAGCAGAATGTCAGGAAACCAAAATTTCCTTATTCAGGAAAACAAAAATAAGCCTTGCTTGAAAAAGTGAAGGGACATACCTACAGAATAAGTGAAAAAATTACAAGTCATATAGCTAATAAGAAACTTCCATGTAGAATATAAAAAGAACTTTTACAACTCAATAACAGAAAAACAAATTATCCAATTAAAACATGGGCAGCCTAGCATGTGCAAGGCCCTGATTCATTCCCTAATACTGCAAAATAAATAAAAAATTTAAAATGGACAAACAATCTGAATAGATAGTTCTTTAAAGAAGATATACAAATGACCAATAAACACACAAAAAAGATGCTCAACATTTCTAGCCACTAGTAAAATGCAAAACTGGCAATAAGATACTACTTCCCACCCATTAGTTTGATTATAACTAAAATGGCAGATAATGACAAATGCTGTTAAGGATGTGAAGCAATCAGAACCCTCAATCACAACTGTTGGGATGCAAAATGGCAGCGTTGCTGTGGAAAACAATTTGGTAATTATACAGAAAATGAAACAAATTATTGTATGACCCAGTAATACCAACAGAACATTATTCATCCAAAGAATGAAAAACTGATATATATATATATATATATATATATATATATAAAACAACATGAGTGGACCTTGAAAACATTAAGTGCTAAGCGAATGAAGCTGGTCACAAAAGACCACATATTGTATGACTCCATTTACAGGAAAAGTCCAGAAAGGTAAATCCATAGAAACAGAAAGAACATCAGCAGGTAACAGAAGTGGGGGCAGGGGTGAACTAAGAGTGACTGTCAAAGGGAATGAGTTCTTAAAGGAGTGACAAAATGTTCTAAAATTGACTGTAATGATGGTTGCATAGTGATGTTTGTGAATTTACTTAAAACCACTGAATTGTACATTTTAAATGGGTAAAATAAAGAATGTGAGTTATCTTAATAAAGCTGTCATTTTTTTTAAAAAAGAGAAGTATAAAAAGAAAAAGGCTTGCAAAGTTTGAACGTAATTATTTAATGTAAAAAAGACAATGAAAGGCAACTCAATAGCTAGTATTTAATACATAAAGGGATGTCAGCCATTTTTTCCTCTACTTCCTTTAAGTAATGATATCATATTATATTAGCTGTAAGAATTTTTGTTTTTTGTACTGGGGGTTGATCCTGGAGTGCTTTACCACTATGCAACATCCCTAGCTCTTTTTATTTTTTTCATTTTGAAACAAGGTCTCACCTTGCTAAGTTGCTAAGACTGGTCTCCAACATGTGATCCTCCTGCCTTAGCCTCCCAAGTTGCTGAGATTATAGGCATGTGCCACCATGCCCAGCAGCTATAAGAACTTTTTAACAATAGTGTTTATTAGTAAACAGCTATAGTTTAGAGATAATTCAATAATTTTTATTTTTAAAGAGAGAAAAAGCATTAAACTTTCTTAGAACTCATTCTTGGAGGCCATGAAACAGGAACATGTTTTAAATGACATAGTTTTTATAATAAAGTCTTTCATATTATTTCAGAAATAAATTCTTGTGTTAAATCTAAAATTTTTACATCAAAGATGATTCTATTAAAATAACTGTGGTATCATTTTAATTTCTCTGGTCTCATTTACATATAGTCATTCTTAAAGGCAATGGAAGTGTATCCTTGTCTCCAAATGGCTCCTTCAATTTTTCTCTATGTACACAGTTAAATCTTAACTTCACTTTAAATGTACACTTCGCTACTTCTGTCAATACAGAAGTCTCAAGCATTCTTCACTTTGTAATAAATGTGAATAAACTTGTACTTCATATCGAAATAAAATTATTTTTAAGGAATCATTATAATTCCTTATTATAAAGGCAATATAATCTTCAGATGCTGAATACATTAACTTAAAATCTGAGAAACCGATTACTGAAAGTAAGAAACGAAAAAGGCTCTCATAAAGAAAGAAGCCAAAAATAATGATGACAAATTCAATGAGTATTTCCCTGCAACTTGAATGCTCAAACTCTACTGTGTGGGAAAACACAATTGTTTAAAAAAAACACAAAAGCCAAAACACTAAGTGGGAGGTGGATGTCAAATTTTCTGGGTTCATGGAAATTTACTGTCATAAAAAAAGTAAGCTCATAATTTATTTTCTTTCTAAAACACAACCAACTTCAGTAGAAATAGTAATTGTCAGTAGCCATCATGCATGTTACAGAATTTGAGAGCCAGTAAGGGATTTTTAAAGATGATTTATCACAATCTTCTTACTGTATAGATGAAGACATTAACTGAACTACTTGCTAACAGGGCACACATCTCGTTAAAGCTAACCAAGGTGGGAGGTAAGGGCTTTGTATCTAAGTGTGGGTTGTTTCCCTGGACATTATCCTGAAACTTACCTATTCCAGAGAGAGATGACAGTTCCTACCCTTGTGTAGAGCAGTGGCCCTTGAATTAAGGTTATATTCTCTAGGATCTTATTAATTTCTGAGAATATAAATTATCAGCCTTTCACTGTGTTTTTGTCCAATAAGAATAATATTGTTTTTCTTATTTTGTTGACATCAAGGCTAAACTCACTGTATTTTTCCTTCGGTTTCTTGCTTCTCAGTTGCTGGGTTTAACCTTCTCTGATTATTTAAAATGCTGCTTATAGAAATTTTATACCTTTAGATTATGAGACTGATGCACTACCTACTGCGCTAACGAGGCTCCGTTAAAAGTAGGTCCAGATCTTCAACATTTCGGCTTAGGACCAGACTTCCTCCACAGGACTCCCATAGCATAAGAAATAAAAGCAAGAATCAATAACTGGGATAGATTCAAACTAAAAAGCTTTCTCTCAGCAAAGGAAACTATCAGCAATGCGAAGAAAGAGCCTACAGAGTGGGAAAAAAATCTTTGCCAATCATACTTCAGATAGAGCACTAATCTCCAGAATCTATAAAGAACTCAAAAAACTCTACACAAAGAATGCAAATAATCCAATCGACAAATGGGCTAAGGAAATGAATAGACACTTCAGAGAAGAAGATCTACAAGCAATCAACAAACATATGGAAAAATGTTCAACATCTCTAGTAATAAGAGAAATGCAAATCAAAACCACCCTAAGATTCCATCTCACCCCAATTAGAATGGCGATTATCAAGAACACAAGCAACAACAGGTGTTGGCGAGGATGTGGGGAGAAAGGTACACTCATACATTGCTGGTGGGGATGCAAATTAGTGCAGCCACTCTGGAAAGCAGTGTGGAGATTCCTTAGAAAACTTGGAATGGAACCACCATTTGACCCAGCTATCCCACTCCTTGGCCTATACCCAAAGGACTTAAAATCAGAATACTACAGAGATACAGCCACATCAATGTTCATAGCTGCTCAATTTATAATAGCCAGATGGTGGAACCAACCTAGATGTCCTTCAATTGATGAATGGATAAAGAAACTGTGGTATATATATATACAATGGAATATTACTCAGCCATAAAGAATGATAAAATTATGGCATTTTCAGGCAAATGGATGAAATTGGAGAATATCATGCTAAGTGAGATAAGCCAATCTCAAAAAACCAAAGGTCGAATGATATCGTTAATAAGTAGATGAGGACACATAATGGGGGGAGGGAGGGGTTAGTGTTAGAGTTAGGGTTAGGGAGGGGGGCAAGAATGGAGGAAGGAAGGACTGTATAGAGGGAAAAGAGGGGTGGGAGGGGTGGGGGGAAGGGAAAAAATAACAGAATGAATCAAACAACAATACCCTATGTAAATTTATGATTACACAAATGGTATGCCTTTACGCCACGTACAGAGAAACAACACGTATCCCATTTGTTTACAATAAAAAAAAAAAGTCTAAAAAAAAAAAAAAATCTGAAATAAGGTACCCTAATAGTGTTATATGGTAGCAAAGTATAAATAAATAAGAAGCAAGGTTGTAGAATTGCCCTTAAAATATATTTAGTTCTTCAAGTTCAATCCTAATAGTTTTCCTAAAAATTAAATCAGAAATCCCTACACAACACACTGGATATTTTTACCATGACTCAAATTATGATTCAATTAAAAAATTATTTTTTTCAATAAATTTCTTCATCAAAATGTTAGTGAAGCTAACCCAGTAAAGCCTCAAAAAAAAAAAAAAAAAAAAAAAAAAAGAAGTTTTATACCACTTAGCACCAGATTTCCTTCCTAGGTTTAGAGACTTTTCTCCCATGGAAGGTGGAGCTTGCCTTTCACTATTGCAAGTGTAAAGTACCCCTATACTTTATTTTTCAGACTTCCTTGTAACTAGGCTGCAACATGCGACTTAAGCTCTGCCAATCAGATGCACCAGTTCCAGGCTATTGAGACCCTTCTGGGAAGAAAAGTAGCCCCAGTTACAGTGGTAACTAGTTGAAAGAGCCAGCTTTGGTTTTAATTCTGGAAGTTAAGTTCAGAATCAGTGATATTGGTGGTTTAAACTATGGTGTAAGACCAGTTCTGTGGTGTAATTTAGGGCTTTGTTTTTGTTTAAGAAACCTCCAAGTCAGATCCTTTGACCCTCTAAAAATTCTACTTAGGTTACCCATAGTTAGTTTCTGTCTCTCTAAACTAAGAAAACTGATAGAAATGATTAAAAAGAGATTAAAAATGTTTTACTATATTGAGAGTTTATCTGGGACAGAGATACTACATATAATTTTCAACTTTATATCTCTCAGGTCATAAAACAGTAATTACTGCTTAATATATGTGACTTGGTTGTTTATAAAAGTACTAATCAATTAACTGTATAAAAAACAAGACTCCCTGGAATAAAAGGGAAAAGTTAACACCAGGATAGTGCATCTGCTAGAATGTGAAAGCAGCAATACTAACCACCCTCACAATGAGAGGCAGGAAATTTTTCATATGTACATAGCACAAATTTTTCAAATGGATCAAACTAGCAATTCCTGTTTCAGTGCAAGTCAGGTTACTTAGGAAAATACATCAGCATATCTATAGAAATGTAGACAGTAAATTCATTAATGAGAAGACAGACTGTTTATTTTTATAATTAAATGGTATGTTTTATTTTGAATATAAAACTGGTTTGTTGGCCTGGGATTGTCTAGTTTATGGAAGTGACTGACATTTACTTAATAGAACATATTTTCAAAAAAGGTCTTTGTTTGTTTAAATGCCATGGAAAAAGTAAGCAAACTTTGAAAATGATGTCTGCTAAATTTGAATGTAATGAATTTATTTTTAAAAAACTGTCTTAATTAGGTAACCTTAAAAAGCCAAGAAAGCTGTAGCTTACAGTCTCCCATTTGTTTCTTCATATTTTAATACAGTGATGAAAAAAAAAGTCTTTCTGGCTTATCAAGGTAACTTCAGAGAAACTTGCTTGTGAGCAAATCGGTCTGATATTTCATCTTTTTGTTGGTCATCATGCCAAATTATGTGCTTAATAGTAAATATGTACAGATGCCTAGAATATAAACATAGGAGCTTTACCTTTGAAATTATAGTAGCATAAACTAGTATACCAGTAGTATAAACTAGTATGGTAGCATAAACTAGTATTTAGTCTTCACTTAGTCATACATGGTACTTAAAGGAAAAGCTGAAGACACTATTAAAAGCTAGCAGTTGGTCTACAGAAAAGCATACAGTACACAGACCATACAGAAAGGTATTATGGGTCTCTTAATTTCTCAACCACCTCAACAGGAAAATGTGATAACACGTATCTCATAGAGGCTTTGTGAGGACCAAATGCAAATTATATATGTTAAAGAACCCAGGAATATACTTAACTTACATAGTGGGTGCACAAAAATGGAACTGAATCCAAACTTGCAACCAGAAACTATTTAGTTATATAGGGAGTGAATGGTCAAAAAGGATCTTGTTTAAAAATTTCCAAAATATTTTAAATCTTATTAATGCTTAATTTCATTTATTTATACCCTCTCATGGTTATAGTAGTATAGCTTATACTCACATACTATTTTTTACCCATAATTCACTTGATAATTTTTATTTCATTGTACTCTGTATATTATCACTTTAAAATGAGAACATTTATGTAACTATCTCATTGCCTATTAGGGTGGTCCTTTCTTCAAAAAACACAGATATGTGGCACTGCTCATTATTTTTTCCTATGTTTTAATTGAGTTCAAAGTCGTAATCAGTGACGGAATGAGTTGATCTTCCAACAGAAGACAGAAATGACTTTTAAAACATTTATGTTTCACATTTTCCCATAACAAATACACAGTAATTTAGCTTTCAAATATAAAAATGATATCTGCAAAGAATATGATTAGTAATATAAACAAATTTTCTTTCCCATTTAACTAAAGTGCTCTGTCTGGGGAATCTAAAGGCCTGTGTTCTGTTCTCAGCTCTTAGTAGCTGGGTTGGATCAGCCATTCACTTCCCTCAACCTGTTTTCTTACCTGTATCATGAGGCTGTTGTGTTAGATTGCTTTATGTTTCCTCCCAGTTCCAAGAGTCTCTAACATTTACATAAGTTATCTTTCCAGAAAGGTTATTAACTCTCTGGTGGCATAAATTATATCTCAGACTTCTTTCGAATCTACACATTACTTAGCATAGTGCTACACACTGTATATATGTAAAACTGCACTGCTATTACAACATAAAAGAAAATATGGCACCAAATTATTGTATTTCATAGCATAAAACATCAATGACTGCAAAGTAACCATTACTTAACATTTCCAGTGGGGTCTTAACTATCTTACCTTTCAGTTAAGCAAACTCTTTATTTGCCTACTGTAGGCAATAGGAAGCTGGGAGGAATGACTAATAGAATGGTTTAAATGTGAAGTATTCTGTCCTCTTATCTCCATAAGCCATCAAAATATGACAGACTTGTGTATGTACAAGCCAACATGGCAAGTGGCCTCTAAGATGCCCTTGCATGATCCCCCACTCCTGGTATTCACATCTTCATACAATCCCCGCCTACAATGTGCCAGGGTTGGTCTATGTAACCAATAGCATGCAGCAAAAATGATGGTATGTAACTTCCAGGATTAAGTTTAGAAGACTGTCCTCCACTTTAAGACCCCCCCCCCCCCCCCCCCCCCCCCCCCCGCTCATTCTCATGAATTAAGAGTTGTTTTCAGGGAAGCCATGTTGTGAGCAGCCCCAGGGAGAGGCCAATATGGTAAGGAGTTGAAACCTGCTAAATACAGCTATGTGAGTGAATTTAGAAGCAAATCCTTGAGGTGTAGTCTCAGCATCAGCCAGCTTTTTGGCGGGAGGTGGGAACTGGGGATTTTGAACCCAGGTGAACTGTGCTGCTGAGCTATATCCCCAGACCTTTTTTTTTGTTTTGAGACAGGGTCATGCTAAGTTGGCCAGGCTGGTCTTGAATTTGTCTTAGCCTCCTGAGTCAGAGGGATTAGACGCATGCACCACCATGTCTGGCTCCAGACAGCATCTTGACTGCAACCTCAAGAGAGACTTAGAAATCAGAACTATTACCCTGCTAAAATTCTTGAACTTTTTTAGATAAAGTACAACATTTCTTGTCTAGATCATAACCTTCTAAGCTGTATGTTATGTTACTGTCAGGGAAATCTTTGGAAACATGTTATAATTTGTACCTTTTCAAAACATTTTAGTAGCTCCCCATTATTCATAGGATAAACCCAACTCCATACTGTGTCAAACGAGGCCTTCAAAAACCCACTTCTCCTTGCCTCTTAAGTTTCATCTATACTCTCAATGCCATGAATCCTACTTTAACTTCCCAAATAGGCTAAATTCTTTTTTCTTTTTTTGACTTTTTTTTTTTTTTATTGTAAACAAATGGGATACATGTTGTTTCTCTGTTTGTACATGGCCTAAAGGCATACCATTTGTGTAATCATAAATTTACATAGAGTAATGTTGTTTGATTCATTGTTATTTTTTCCCTTCCCCCCACCCCTCCCACCCCTCTTTACCCTCTATACAGTACTTCCTTCTTTTCTCTTTCTGATCTCCGCATTTATACTATTTCCTGTACCTAGAATGCCTCAACCACTTGGTCAATCTTCAAGATTCAGTTTGGATGTCACTCTGTGTGTGTGCGTGTGTGTGTTGTGTGTTTATTCAATTAATTACATTTTTTTTCTTGGTACAAAAGATAATGCCTGATTTATACACATGGTTTATATATTTAATTCAATTCAACAAATATGTAGCACACTTACTACTTACTAGGCACTTATTTTGTAAGGCATTAGGAGCAACAAAAAAACTTAAGCAGGGGGATTCAAGATGGCGGACTAGAGGGTGGCTGCGTTTCGTGTTGCTCCAGGACTCAGGACTCAAGAAGAGGAGATATAGAGAGCCTTGGGACCAACTCAAAGCAGCCGGGCGAGAATCTCCCACTGGGCAGGCATCCCGGACGGGGCAGGAGTCCTGGACGGGGCGGTAGCCCCAAAAGCAGGGATCTTTGCAAAGTAGAACTGCCGGCGAGGCGCCCCTCCCCCCGCCGGAGCAGTGATCGCAGACAGCTGGGAGCATTGAAGAGGGGGCTGCCCAGAGGAGAAGGAGAAATACGGGCTCGGCACGTCGCTTGGAATTGGATCAGCTGCGCCAGGGCTCCGGGCGGCTATCCGGAGGAGCAGCGTGGACTCAGGACTCAAGAAAAGGAGATATTGAGAGACTTGGGACCAACTCAAAGCAGCCGGGTGAGTGTTTCCCACTGGGCAGGCGGACGGGGCGGTAGCCCCCGGACAGGGCGGTAGCCCCGAAAGTAGGGATCTTTGCAAAGTAGAACTGCCGGCGAGGCGCCCCTCCCCCCGCCGGAGCAGTGATCGCAGACAGCTGGGAGCATTGAAGAGGTGGCTGTTCACCACAGCGCTTGGACTCGGCGCAACCCACCCGCGCTCTGGGAGGCTGCCCAAAGGAGAAGGTGCTTGGTGAGCTGTTTGGACTGAACGTGACCACCCCTGAACACAGGGGGCTGCCCAGAGGAGAAGGAGAAATACGGGCTCGGCACGTCACTTGGAATTGGAGCAGCTGCGCCAGGGCTCTGGGCGGCTATCCGGTGGAACAGCGTGGTGAGTGGTTTGGTCCCAGAGCATCCACTCCTGAACATAGGGGGGTTGTCTGGAGAAGGAGGAGGAGCGCGGCGGGGTGCTTGGGCTCGAAGTGACTGCACCAGGGTTACGGGAGGCAGTCGGGACAAGAAGGTGCACAGTGAGTTCTTGGGACTCGTGACACACCAGATCTCTGGGTAACTGCCTGGTGGAGAAAGTGGTGCGTGGTGGGTCACTTGGTCTTAGAGCGACCGCACGGAACAACAGGTGGCTGCCGGAGGAAAAGGCGTGTGGCGGGTCACTGGGACTCGGAGCGATTGTAAGGGGCTCCAGGTGGCTGCTCAGAGGAGGGGCCGCATAGCCAGGCGAAAAGTGCAGAGCAGGGTCCTAGACGGCTTCTTGGTGGAAGGGCCCCACAGACAAACTGAGGGGCGGAGCGAAGGCTCCAGGACTGCAGGCAGCTTCTCTGAGGAGAGGCAGCCGAAGGAGATTCGTTTGTGAAGGGTGAGGCTTCCAGGCCCAGGAGGTAGGTCCGGGTCCCTGGGATCATTGCAGAAGAAGGCTGCCCAGCCCAGGCGGTAGTTGTGAATTGAACGGAACCTCTGGGAGGAAAACCGACCAGCGAGACCTCCCCACCGGGTGACTCCTCCCTGTTGGGTGAGGTTCTCCCAAAAGGACCGTAAAATCAGAGACACAGGCCCAAACTGGTCTTGCATCAGCCCACAACCTACTTCCCTTCTGGATGACCATTCATCAGCAAGTGAAGGTACCTCTGCCCACTAGCAGGGAATATACACCACCAGAAGGCCACCACCCCTAGGGAGTCAGCTCCCTTGTGGAGCACTGCATTATCAGCTTCCTCCAAGATTTCAGGCTACTGAAGACTAAGAGGGGATATAATAGAAATCTTCAGGGATATTATAAGACAATAGAGGAAATCTGCAATATCACAGCGGTCAACTGATACCTGAACAATATGAGAAAACAAGGAAAGAAAATGCTGCAAACAAATCTAGATGTTACATCAATGAAACCCAACGACAGCATGGCAGAAGAAATGACAGAAAGGGAGTTCAGAATGTACATAATTAAAATGCTCAGGGAAGCAAATGACGAGATGCAAGAGCAAATGCAGGCACTGAATGATCGCACCAATCGACAGTTAAAAGAGCAAATACAGGAAGCAAAAGATCACTTCAATAAAGAGTTAGAGATATTGAAAAAAAACCAAACAGAAATCCTTGAAATGAAGGAAACAATAAACCAAATTAAGAACTCCATAGAAAGCATAACCAATAGAATAGAACACCTGGAAGACAGAACATCAGACATTGAAGATAAAATATTTAACCTTGAAAACAAAGTTGAACAAACAGAGAAGATGGTAAGAAATCATGAACAGAATCTCCAAGAACTATGGGATATCATGAAGAGGCCAAATTTGAGAATTATTGGAATTGAGGAAGGCTTAGAGAAACAGACCAAAGGAATGAACAATCTATTCAATGAAATACTATCAGAAAATTTCCCAAATCTGAAGAATGAAATGGAAGATCAAGTACAAGAGGCTTATAGGACTCCAAATATACAAAATTACAACAGACCCACACCAAGGCACATTATAATGAAAATGCCCAACATACAAAATAAAGACAGACTTTTAAAGGCCGCAAGAGAGAGGAATCAAATTACATTCAGGGGGAAACCAATACGGATATCAGCAGATTTTTCAATCCAGACCCTAAAAGCTAGAAGGGCCTGGAACAACATTTTTCAAGCCCTGAAAGAAAATGGATGCCAACCAAGAATCTTATACCCAGCAAAACTTACCTTCAAATTTGATGATGAAATAAAATCCTTCCATGATAAACAAAAGCTAAAAGAATTTACAAAAAGAAAGCCAGCATTACAGAACATTATCAGCAAAATATTCCATGAGGAAGAGATGAAAAACCAAGAAACAAATCAGCAATGGGAGGAACCATCCTAAAGGAATTGTCAAATAAAGGAAGAACCAAGTCGTCTCAAAATAAATAAATAAATAAATAAATAAATAAATAAATAAATAAATAAATAAATAAATAAAATGAACCAAATGACCGGGAATACTAATCATATCTCAATAATAACCCTGAATATTAATGGCCTGAACTCATCAATCAAAAGACATAGACTGGCAGATTGGATCAAAAAGAAAGATCCAACAATATGTTGCCTGCAAGAGACTCACCTCGTAGAAAGAGATACACATAGACTAAAGGTGAAAGGATGGGGGAAAACATATCATGCACATGGACTCAGCAAAAAAGCTGGGGTATCCATCCTCATTTCAGATAAGGTGGACTTCAAGTCAAAACTAGTCAAAAGGGATAAAGAAGGACATTACATACTGCTTAAGGGAACCATAAATCAGCAAGACATAACAATCATAAACATCTATGCCCCAAACAGTGGCTCATCCATGTATGTCAAACAAATCCTTCTCAATTTCAGAAACCAAATAGACCATAACACAATAATACTAGGTGATTTTAACATGCCTCTCTCACCACTGGACAGATCTTCCAGACAAAAATTGAACAAAGAAACCATAGATCTCAATAACACAATCAATAATTTAGACTTAACAGACATTTATAGAATATACCATCCAACCAAGAGCGAATACACTTTCTTCTCAGCAGCACATGGATCCTTCTCTAAAATAGACCATATATTATGCCACAAAGCTAATGTAAGGAAATACAAGAAGATAGAGACACTACCTTGTATTCTATCAGATCATAATGGATTGAAGTTAGAAATAAATGAAAGAGTAAAAAACAGAAGCTACTCCAACACCTGGAGATTAAACAATATGCTATTACATGATGAATGGATAACAGAAGATATTAGGAAGGAAATTAAAAAATTCCTAGAGGTAAATGAGAACAAAGAAACATCATATCAAAATCTTTGGGACACTATGAAAGCAGTACTTAGAGGAAAATTTATTTCATGGAGCGCATTCAATAAAAGAAGTAAAAATCAACAAATAAACAACCTAACACTTCAGCTCAAAGCCCTAGAAAAAGAAGAACAGACCAACACCAAAAGTAGTGGAAGACAGGAAATAGTTAAACTCAGAGCTGAAATCAATGAAATTGAAACAAAAGAAACTATACAAAAAATTGACAAAATAAATAGTTGGTTCTTTGAAAAAATAAACAAAATTGATAAACCCTTAGCCACTCTAACAAAGAAAAGACGAGAGAAAACCCAAATCACCAAAATTCGGAATGAACAAGGAAATATCACAACAGACACGATTGAAATACAAAACATAATTAGAAGCTATTTTGAAAATCTATATTCTAACCAAATAGAAAATTTCGAAGACATCAACAGGTTTCTAGAGACATATGAATTGCCTAAATTGAACGAGGAGGACATACAAAATTTAAATAGATCAATTTCAAGTAATGAAGTAGAAGAGGTCATCAAAAGCCTACCAACAAAGAAAAGTCCAGGACCAGATGGGTTCTCAGCTGAGTTCTACAAAATCTTTAAAGAAGAGCTCATTCCAATACTTCTCAAAGTATTCCATGAAATAGAAGAGGAGGGTACCCTCCCAAACTCATTCTATGAAACCAATATTACCCTGATACCCAAGCCAGACAGAGATAAATCGAGGAAAGAAAATTTCAGACCGATATCATTAATGAACATTGACGCAAAAATTCTCAATAAAATTTTAGCAAATCGCATACAAAAATATATTAAAAAGATAGTGCATCACGATCAAGTGGGTTTTATCCCAGGGATGCAAGGTTGGTTCAACATCCGGAAATCAATAAATGTAATTCACCATATCAATAGACTTAAAGTCAAGAACCACATGATTATTTCAATAGATGCAGAAAAAGCATTTGATAAAATACAACACCCCTTCATGCTCAAAACACTAGAAAAAATAGGGATAGTGGGAACATTCCTTAACATTGTAAAGGCCATCTATGCTAAGCCCATGGCTAATATCATTCTAAACGGTGAAAAACTGAAAGCATTCCCCCTAAAAACTGGAACAAGACAGGGATGCCCTCTTTCACCACTCCTATTCAATATCGTTCTTGAGACTCTAGCCAGAGCAATTAGACAGACCAAGGAAATTAAAGGAATACGAATAGGAAAAGAAGAACTCAAACTATCCCTATTTGTGGATGATATGATTATATACTTAGAGGAACCAGGAAATTCCACCAGAAAACTGTTAGAACTCATAAGTGAATTCAGTAAAGTGGCAGGTTACAAGATCAATGCTCATAAATCCAATGCATTTTTATACATAAGTGAGGAATCCTCAGAAAGAGAAATTATGAAAACCACCCCATTCACCATAGCATCGAAAAAAATAAAATACTTGGGAATCAATCTCACAAAAGAGGTAAAAGACCTCTACAATGAGAACTACAGAACACTAAAGAAAGAAATCGAAGAAAACCTTAGAAGATGGAAAGATCTCCCATGTTCTTGGATAGGCCGAATTAATATTGTCAAAATGGCCATACTACCAAAAGTGCTATACAGATTCAATGCAATCCCAATTAAAATCCCAATGACGTACCTTACAGAAATAGAGCAAGCAATCATGAAATTCATCTGGAAGAATAAGAAACCCAGAATAGCTAAAGCAATCCTTCGCAGGAAAAATGAAGCAGGGGGTATCGCAATACCCGAACTTCAACTTTATTACAAAGCAATAGTAACAAAGACGGCATGGTACTGGTACCAAAATAGACAGGTAGATCAATGGTACAGAATAGAGGACACGGACACAAACCCAAATAAATACAACTTTCTAATACTAGACAAAGGCGCCAAAAATATGCAATGGAGAAAAGATAGCCTCTTCAACAAATGGTGCTGGGAGAATTGGAAATCCATATGCAACAGAATGAAACTAAACCCATATCTCTCACCCTGCACAAAACTCAACTCAAAATGGATTAAGGACCTTGGAATCAGACCAGAGACTCTGCAGATTATAGAAGAAAAAGTAGGTCCTGATCTTCAACATGTCGGCCTAGGACCAGACTTCCTCAACAGGACTCCCATAGCACAAGAAATAAAAGCAAGAATCAATAACTGGGATAGATTCAAACTAAAAAGCTTTCTCTCAGCAAAGGAAACTATCAGTAATGTGAAGAAAGAGCCTACAGAGTGGGAGAATATCTTTGCCAATCATACTTCAGATAGAGCACTAATCTCCAGAATCTATATAGAACTCAAAAAACTCTACACCAAGAATACAAATAATCCAATCGACAAATGGGCTAAGGAAATGAACAGACACTTCACAGAAGAAGATGTACAAGCAATCAATAAACATATGAAAAAATGTTCAACATCTCTAGTAATAAGAGAAATGCAAATCAAAACCACCCTAAGATTCCATCTCACCCCAATTAGAATGGCGATTATCAAAAATACAAGCAACAGGTGTTGGCGAGGATGTGGGGAGAAAGGTACACTCATACATTGCTGGTGGGGCTGCAAATTAGTGCAGCCACTCTGGAAAGCAGTGTGGAGATTCCTTAGAAAACTTGGAATGGACCCTCCATTTGACCCAGCTATCCCACTCCTTGGCCTATACCCAAAGGATCTAAAATCAGCATACTACAGAGATACAGCCACATCAATGTTCATAGCTGCTCAATTCACAATAGCCAGACTATGGAACCAACCTAGATGCCCTTCAATTGACGAGTGGATAAAGAAACTGTGGTATATACACAATGGAATATTACTCAGCCATAAAGAATGACAAAATTATGGCATTTGCAGGCAAATGGATGAAATTGGAGAATATCATGCTAAGTGAGATAAGCCAATCTCAAAAAGACAAGGGACGAATGATATCGCTAATAAGTGGAGGATGACACATAATGGGGGGGAGGGAAGGGTTAGTGTTAGGGTTAGAGTTAGGGTTAGGGAGGGGGGCAAGTATGGAGGAAGAAAGTACTGTATAGAGGGTAAAGAGGGATGGGAGGGGTGGGGGGAAGGGGAAAAAATAACAGAATGAATCAAACAACATTATTGTATGTGGATTTATGATTACACAAATGGTATGCCTTTGCGCCATGTACAAACAGAGAGGCAACATGTATCCCATTTGTTTACAATAAAAAAAAAAAAAAAAAAAAACTTAAGCAAAGTCCCTAATCCTTAAAGAGTTACAACTTAGCAGAGAAATTACATAATAAACTACTGATTACAAATGAGATAAGTGTTGTAAAAATAATGGATTTCAGAGTATTCTGGGCACATGAAGTGAGGAAGAGTGTTTTAACCTGTTCTTGGGACTTAGGGAAGGCTTCCCTGAATGTTTGTTCAGTAAGGATTTAATGAAAAACTAATCAGAAAAAAAAACATAGTCTAGAACTTCAATCTAAAAATCCAAATCAGAAGACAAAATGAAGAAAATATGGTTTGGTAATAATATATGTGAAAACATTATGGTCTGTATTTGATAACATGGTAGAAAAATTATATTCATATATAAGCCTGTGGGTTTACGGGTATAATAAGGAAGAGACCAGAAAAGGGACAATTTACAATTTGCCAAAGCTACTTAAAGTTGGTAGTCTCTTGTCCTTAGAGGTGATTATATCTAATATGGTTGGCCACTGAGCAAAATGTTGCAGAAGTTAATCCAAACCCTGGAAGGGAGCCTAGGCATGTGACTCAGTGGTAGGCCCTTGTCTGGCATGCGTGAAGTTCTTGGTTCAATCCTTAGTACTGAAAATACAACAAAACAAAACACCTGGAAGGGATGACTTTGTACTAAAGCCTTTTCAATCCTAATATTTTATGGCTTGAATACATGAATATTAATGAATCTTTGTCTTAATCTATTCTGTAATGATGACAAGTAGATCACATTTCCCATAAGGTTTTGTCCTATGTCATACATTAAGAATGATGGGCTTTAGATGGTCTTCCTAACAACTCCTTTCCAAGTAATGATTTTACATTTCACATTTGTCCCGTTGCTTAGTCTAAATCTTATCTTTGAGGCATGCATTTGTTTCTGTAAAGCCTATAATGAATATGGAAGAAAATATCTTTTTGGACATTTGGTTGAATCAAAAGGTATCTCTTCCCTCACTTAACCCAGACTCATATCATATCAAAGCTCTCCCTCAACACATGAATATCTAATCAACAATGTAGATCCATATTTTCAATTTCAATATTCTATATTTTAAAAAACCAAAGAAATATGCTTCTTAGGACTCTCTAACCTGAGCAGGAGGATCAAGAGTTCAAAGTTTATTGTAAAAGTTCAAAAGGGAGGTTTTTTTTCCCTAATGTGAATAAAAGTTACAATACATTTGACAGGTACATCTGTGAAATGATGCTGGCCTATCACCCTGTTCTCAGCTTGCAAATGTCTTAAATAACAAATTATCATGCAAATGCTGAAAGACTACAAAACACTCCACAGAAAATTACGGTCCTTTTATGGTTTAGATGTGGTGGCCTCCAAAAGCTCAGGTGTGAGACAATGCAGGAAGGTTTGGAGGAGAAATGATTGGGTTATAGCCTTAACCTAATCAGTGAATTGATCCCTGATGGGATTAACTGAGTGGTGCCTGGAGGCAAGTGGGGTGTGGCTGGAGGAAGTAGGTCATTGGATGCCTGGCTATGGGGTATATCTGGAGAGTGGAGTCTCTCTCTGCTTCCTGATCAACAAGTGAGCTGCTTCCCTCTGCCACTGTTCTGCCATGAGCTCAGAGGAATGGAGTCTGCTCTCTATGGATTGAGACCTCTGAAACTGCAAGCTCTCAAATAAACCTTTCCTCCTTTACAGTTGTTCTGGTTGGGTCTTTTAGTCAAAGCATCGAAAAGCTGTCTAAAACAGGTCCCTAGTGTTTACAGTTGGTATCACTGCAAAAGAGAATACCCAAAGGAGTTGAACCTGTACTTATAAAGCAATTCTTCTGAAAAACAGAAATTTGATACTATGTGAAATGGTTCAATATTGACAAAGTACAAGGTTCTTGATTTTCCAGTACAAAGACAAATTCACTCTGAGAAGTTTAATACATGTGAAAGAAAGAAAGAATTCAGATTTTCAAGTTAATAGGAAATGCAAGCCAACTTTACTGGCTTAAATAGATGCTGAACTCTAGTATTTATTTGTCGGAAGCCAAACCATCTGTTTGAGTAGAAGCAATTTTTTTTTTTTCTACAAGGAAGAAAGAGTAAAAGTGATCTCACTGAAAGCAAAGGAGATACTGAAGGTCAGTTAGGTACAGCTGGGTCAAGAAAAGTACTAATGTCCTAGAAGGCACAATGCAAGTTGCTCTCATCTAAACTCTGGGGTCTTAATGAAGGTTCCTATAGATTACATAATTAATTAGTAAAACAAATACAAAAAAGAAACTTTCACAGAAAACATTACCTCTGCAACTATCAATAAATCATCAAAGCAGCAATCATTCCCAGTAAAGTGATAATATTCCAAGTACAGAAAGGCAACTCTATCATTAGCCGTGCTTTTTTCACTTACAAAAAATATTTCCAGGTTTATTTTATAAAAGAGAATTCAGAAGAGTCTATATGAATTGGGGAAAACCTGATGGTGTGACAAGAGTTAAAAATGGATACACTGGGAAGGGCACAGTAATCACAGTAGATTGTGGGGCTGAAGGCAGGAGAATCGAGAGTTCAAAGTCATTCTCAGCAACTTAGGTGAGACCCTGTCTCTAAATTAAAAAAAAAAAAAAAGAAAAAAAAGATACGTATACATATATATGTGTAATGGGCTGGGGATGTGGCTCAGAGTTTAAGTGCCCCCGGGCTTAATCACTGGTACTGGAAAAAAAAAAAAAAAGATACACTGATGATTTCAACAAATCAAAGGAAGACAGGAAATAAGAGAGGGTAAGATATAAGCCACAGGAGAGCTATTCCTGTTTTGTTTTGTTTTTTAAAGTCTTTTTAATCCTTCTCTTGAAAGATTTGTTCTTTTTAGTTATACATGACAACAGAATGTATTTTGACATATCATATATACATGGAATATAACTTCCCATTTTTGTGGTAGTACATGATGTGGAGTTATACTAGTCATGTATTCATATATGAACTTAGGACAGTTATGTCTGATTCATTCTACAGTCTTTCCTATTCCTATCCCCCCTGCCTTCCCTTCATTCTCCTTTGTATAAACCAATGAATTTCTGTTCTTCCCTTTCTTCCCCTTATTGTGTGTTAGCATGCACTTATCAAAGAGATCTTTCGGCCTTTGGTGTTTTGGGATTGGCTTATTTCACTTAGCACGACAGCCTCCAGTTCCATCCATTTACTGGCAAATGCCATAATTTCATTCTTCTTTAAGGCTGAGTAATATTCCATTGTGTATATGTACATTTTCTTTATCCATTCATCTGTTGAAGGGCACCTAGGTTGGTTCCATAGCTTAGTTATTGTGAACTGAGCTGCTATAAACATTTATGTGGCTGTGCAGGACAGCTATTTCATGTGAACCATAAAATGATAAAATTTTTAGTGAAAATTAAGTAATGTAACTTTTTTTTCCTCCAGTAGTTGGGACTGAACCCAGGGCTGAGCACATGCTAGGCAAGCACTCCACTACTGAGCTACATCTGTAGCCCTACACAGTATTTTTAGGTATGGAATGGGGAGAAGAAGACAGAGATAAATACAAACAATATAACACACTCAAAGGTAGTTTAAGATAATGAGAGGTTACTATCGTTGTGTTTAGCAGAAGAAAGATTACTATACTACTTATTCAAACCTAGTGACCCACAGAAGTGAGAAAAAATTGTATAGAGGTGTTAAGATTTCAGCTAGATCCTCAAGGGAAAGATGGTATAAAGGAAAGAGGACAGACAGTCCTCATGTACACTGAATGTGCAAAGATAGCCAGAGTAATTTAAATATAAATCAGATTAACTTGCTTCCTTACCTTGAACTCTTCAGTGTTTCCTCACTATACTAAAAAATTTAAACTCAACGTGATCTGGCCTCTGCTTACCTCCTCAACCTATTCTTGTATCACTGTCCTCTCTTCCTATCCCACTTCTACTCTGGCCTCACCAATATGCTGACAGTTTCTAATATTAACATGTTCTTTCCTGCCTGAGGCACTCTGCTCTCTGGTTGCTCCCTCTGCTTGGAATTTCCTGCCTGCTGGCTCTTCTCGTTTGCTTCTTCTCATCCTTCAGGTCTTAGTTTAATTGTTATCTCCTTCTCATCCAATCAAAAAAGGGGGCCTTTTCTAGCCCTCACTCCTGCCATTATATTTCACCAAGGCACCATGCTTTTGTCTTTCCTCCACATTATCACAAGCTGTAATTGTGTTTGGGTTGTTACTGTTTGTTTTCTTCTGCTTTTTTACTTAAAAGCTCCATGAGGTAGGAACCATGTACATCTTATTTAATGCTGATAGCTCCAGTGATGGGCATAGAGTAGATTCTCAGTGAATAAGTTTTTTTGAATGAACTAATGAATATAGATTTTACAGAGTAGAGCAGTCTGTTTAGAACTGAGTTGAGAAGATAACTTGGGCCTTTGATGCAAGGTCAAGATATTTGGATTTCATCCCATGAATACTGAAAATCTGCTGGTTCTTTTTGTAAAAAAAGTTTGAGTGCATTATAAATATACATAACAGTGAGGTTCGATGTGATATTCATATATGCACATAACATAATGTGTTCCATTTCATTCCCCTCCCCACCTCCTCCGGATTCTCTTCTACTCTACTGGTCTTCCTTCTATTAATTTATCTTTTTAATTGGTGCATTATGCTTACACATAAAAGTGGGATTCATTGTTACAGATTCTTATGTGGATTTAGCATAATTTGATCAATTTCATTCCAGTTTCCCCCCTTCCTCTCTCCTCCTTCCTCCTCTTTGATCCCCTTCCTCTACTCTACTGTTCTCCCATCCACTTTCCTGAGATTTCTCCTTTTTAATTTCTTACTCCTCTCTAGTTTCTATATAAGAGAAAAAACATTCAACCTTTGACTTTCGTGAAGAGAATGATGTAATAAGAGTAGTATGAAAGGGCAGCTTATCTTTTAATTAATTAATTAATTTTATTTTGAGAAAGGGTATTGCTAAGTTGACAAGGATGGCCTCAAATTTGGTATCCTCCTACCTTGACCTTCTGAGCAGCTGGGATTACAGGCATGTGCCACTGTGCCCCACTGATTAATTTTGGTAGCAATATGCAGGCTGAATTATAGGGATTAAGATATAAGAATAAATTAGGCAGACCTGTTAGGATACTACTGCAATAATGTAGACAGGTTAATCTTAGTAACACCAATTGTACCAATAAAAAGGGGGAAAAGAAACAAAATGGGGCAAACAAAGAAAGAGAGGGAGTTCAGCTTTATTCCTTTTCTTTTAGATCCCTACTCCTTATTTCTTGCTGCCTGCCCCCATCTCCATAAACTTTGTAAAAGTACTGAAGTAACGAATAAGAAAGAGTCAAAAAAAACAATATAATGGACAGAAGGGGACACTAGCTTATCAGGGGGCTGGTGATATCTGAGGAAAAGAAAAGCAGAAAGAGAAAACAATTTATTAGTTGAGAATTACTTAGTGGTGTTCTTTCATAAGAGTCACATTAAAATTTCTCCAATGCTATCTCGAATTCAAGATGCTTAAATCTAATACCAGTCCTTTCAATTTTACCCATCCCCCCCCCTTTTTTTTTTTTGCTTGGTATCTTGATACTGCCATAGTCTTTCATGCACACAATGAGGCACCTCCTGAGACCTTCTGTAAATGTCAAAATGCTGTTCAGTTTGGTTTTTTAATTTTTAATTAAATATATTTACATTTATTTACACTACAAAAATATTTTCATTTCTTCATGTTATGATTCTGTCAACACCCAAAACAATCTTCATGGTAACTTCACCTGTACCTCAGTACCACACCCTACAGCTCAAATGTGCCCCAGTGCCAGCTAAATGGCCAAAATAAACTTAATTTCTTTCTAGCAATTAAATTTGTTTGCTGAACTTTTGAATTTATGGAGCTAACCTTTGTAATTCAAAAACTACATTGAACCTGTTTAAGTAAAACAGAAGTATATATTCATTTGCTTCTGATGCATATTAGTACAAATCAATTACGCATGGGAACTGCATAGATGTTTTTGCATGTTCCTATGTGTGAATCCTTCACTTTTCCTGCCAATCAAGACAGTTAAAATTTATAATACTGTGTAGGTGATAGAAACCTAAAATATTTTTATATGCTTTGTTATTTATGCACTTGAATTTTAATGTCAAACTCACAATAAAGTTTTAGTTTCTATTTTATGATAAATTCTATTTTATGATAAATTTTATGATAAAGCTAACTTTGTATAACTTTCATAGAGTTTATTATAAAAGCCTCAATTATCTTTACCTGAGATTAATATTTTTACCATGTGTTCTGAAACATCCTGTCAATGCTTGTTTTAACAGAGAAAAAGAAAAAAGTGCAACATTTTTTAAGGCAGAGTGTTTCCTGACCAGATAAACACAACTTTTCTATTACTTATTAGTTTTGTTAGGAATCAACCCATCCCTTTTTTAAAAAATATTTTTCTAGATGTTGATAGACCTTTATTTATTTATTTTTATGTGGTGCTGAGAATCAAACCCAGTGCCTCACACATGCTAGGCAAGTGCTCTACCACTGAGCTACAACTCCAGCCCCAATTTTACCCATTTATTTGAATGGTAGTATTAGTCTCTCAGTCTCAAAGTCATGGAATCAGCTTTTCATTCTTTCTTCTTCACATATCATCAGCTTCCAAGTGAAATTCCAAGAAGTTCTCTCAGAATTTGAAATTTTTCTTCTCTTTCCATTCCAGACTTTTAATATCCTCATCCCCAATGTCTCCTAGCTCATCTTCCCTATCTTTCTTCCTAGTTAATTCTAATGATTAATAGTCTCTCTCTCTCTCTTTCTCTTCAGTACTGGGACTTGAACCCAGGGGTGCTCTACCACTGAGCTACATCACTGAGCTATTATTTTATAAATAATAAAATTTTTTTATTTTGAGACAGAGTTTCACTAAGTTGACCAGGCTAGCCTCAAATTGGGATTCTCCTGCCTCAGTCTCCTGAGTAGGGACTACAGGTGTCAGCACCATTGTACCCAGCTCAAGAGTCTCTTAACAGAATCTTCATTGTGTTATTTTTATGTTTTAAACCTTACAGTTACTTCCTACATTCATTAGTGACCAAAATCATCTGGCTACATCCCATGCAATAAACATTTATTTCTTTTCCCTTTTCAACATTAATTCTCTCTTTACTGTCTCCTCCCAGACATTTTGCCCAATCCCAATTCAGCACATGATGAAGTGCTGCAGCAAGCAGCAGCTGCTAAATTGTTCTCCCATTATTTTCTTACCAAAAGCAGTCTTAATATTTTTTTCAGTTCTTAGTGTGCCTAATAAAAATATTACATTTCTGAGCCTACGCTGAAGTTAGGCTTAAACATTTGACACAGTTTATTCTCAATGAGACATAGGAAAGAACTTTGTTATAAATTTCTGAAAAATGTTCGTTTTCCTGATAGACATTAACTTTCCTCCTTTCTTCTGCCTGGAACACAAAATTTGATGATTTGTAGCAGTCACTTTGTGATTGAGAAAAGCCAAGAGAATTTCAGCAATCCTGGCCTTAGTACTCTGAGGTTGTTGAATCAGCAACTGGATTGGTTCATTTGCTGTGGGCTTTTCAATATATTAAATGCCCTTCACTTTTCTTATCCTAAACTCAGATTTGAAGTTTGCTTTATGGTTGGTCCACTTCAACTTTGGTCTTTATTTTAACTTTTATCACTACCAAATGATATTAGTCATTAAAATACTATTATCTATGATATCCATGTAAATTTTTATTCTATATCATAGGTTTGGGGAATTTATACTACCAGGTACTAACTGATCTTTCTTGGAAAAAATAATTGGTATAGTGTGTTTGATTTAGAACATATCTAAATAATCTCTGTCGGTCCAGGCCTATCTGGTATCTTAGCATCAATGGGGTGGGATGGTAAGTGATCTTCAAAGAACTATGAGAATTTAAACCAAATTATACCCAAATTCTAAAGACAATTTGAGTTAGACTCTATGATGGTCTTGTCAGTAGAAAACTGGGAAGTCAGTCCAAGGGCTCAAAATACAAACTTAGGTACTTACAAAGGTATTACCTATCAGAATTTGTGTGGTAAAAATGTTAATTCTCATCATCTTATTTGTAGTTAATACTTCCCTTCCCTACCCTTCATTCCCCTTTGTCTAATCCACTGAACTTCTATTCTTACCCTCCCCCACCTCTTGTTGTGTGTTAGTATCCACATATCAGAGAATTCATTCAGCCCTTTTTTGGGAATTGCTTATTTCACTTTGCATGATAGTCTCCAGATCCTTTCATTTTGCCCACAAATGTCATAAAGTCATTCTTCTTCATGGTAGAGTAATACTCCATTGTGTATATACACAGCCATTTTTATTTTCCATTTTGAGAAAGGGTCTCACTAAGTTGCAGAGGTTGGCCTTGAACTTGTGATCCTTTTGCCTCAGCCTCCTGAGTTACTGGGATTACAGGTATGTGCCACCAGACTCCATTTCCTACTGGTTTTAGTAATGAGTCAAAAGTCTGAGAATTATGATTATGCATTAAAAAATTAAAACATGGTTTTAAGAGATGACTCCATTCACTCAGCTTTCTGGATGTCACTATGAAATGGAATGAAAAATGAAAGGCTAAAAATTAAAAAAAAAAAAAAAAAAGAAAAAGAACAACTGCAGGCCTCTAAAGAGAAATGAACTTATACAAGCAAAAAGATACCACTCTCAGAGTGCTAGGCAACCAGCCTACTGGGGCAGAACAATAGGACAGTTCCCAAATACATTTGCTTTGGAATAACCACTTCCACAAAACTGTGATCATAAAAAGCAGTTGTATCAACATTCTCCTATTATTAAAACCAACACATTTATTTAGTTGGTTTCCTTCCTGCCCCACTATTCTGTGCTTTCCAACTTAAAATATGTTTCATGTGCTGGCCCTGGCATTTGTATACCATTGCTAGGAGATTCTTATGGAAACTACTTTGAGATTAAATATAATTACAGTTTAGTCTAGTACTCATTTGTTCATCAGCTAGGGCTGTTAATAATAACATGTTAGAACAAAGGTAACAGGGTTGTTTATTTTTATTATTCACACACCACACTAAACTGTTACATGGCAGACAGAGGGGAAGGAGAAGAGTAAAAGCAAATAAAAAACACATGAAAGCATAGTCAAATGATGAAACATATCTGCTGATATCAGGTACATTCCCTGATGAAAATGTATATAAAGGAGATATCATTTAAAAAAATAAAACCGGAAGCTGCTGGTCGGCCGAAAGCGAGAGAAGTGGCTTTCCCTAAGCGGAGCCGCTTGGAGCCGCTAGGCAAAGAAGCCCAGGACTTTCGTAAGAGCGGCACGAGCTGCTTGAAGCAGCCCCTAGGCAAACAGCCGCGGTTTTCCGTAGATTGCCATTCTGGCTTTTGTGCTGGGAGTTACTGACATCTTCCTAAGGTATTGAAGGAACTAAAGGTCTTGATTGGAAGAAATGTATGCTTTGTTTTTATTTTATACTATAGGAAGTATCAGAGGAGAAAAGCAATCGATCTTTATAAAACTGGCATTTGGGCATCAGTCTGTCAGTTTGTCTGGCGTCACAAACTTTGCCCCAATCCAACTCTTCATGCACAAAATCTGCCACGTTATAAGAAGGAAGGAACAATGAGAGTCTCAGCATTGTGACAGGAACAAATCTGACTTCAGACTTTCAATGGGCCATATGGAGATACTTGAAGAGTAAATGAGAGATCCAAGATGGCGGACTAGAGGGAGGTTGCGTTTCTTGTCGCTCTGCAACACCGGATTGAAGCAGAGGATATCTGTTTCTCGGTGAGGCAGTTTTTGCTGCTTATCGATCCCCTGCTCTTTACCCTATTTCTCTGCTGTGATCACCTGCAATCTGCCAGCATATCGACGCCTTTTTTGAGAGCAGATTGCTCACTGTCAGGCGTTTGTCATCCGCCATTTGCCTGCCTCTCGCCTGTCCATCGCCTGCCTTGCCCCTATCCATCACCCAACGCTTGAGGTTCACCTCCAGATCATCCAACAGCTGCCAGCAGATTGATCGCAGACCGCCAGTGGAGAACCAGCTGCCTGCTGCTGCCTGGAAGTTCACTGTTATAGTACCTGCAGGTTTGATTATACGTGGCTGCCGCCATTTTGAGACAAGAGCCAGGCCCTGTAGGACCCCTGGCTGGACTGACTGAGCCCCATCTCCAGGATCCCTCAGCCCAACGGATCACTCCCTGCCTCTGGGGCCCTCACATCAACTGACTGCTCCCTGCCGCCAGGACCCCCAGACCAACCGACTGCGCCCTATCACCGGGAACCCAGACCTACTGATTGCACCCGGCCTCCTGGATCCCACAACTACACCAAACATACCCCACCTCCAGGACCACTGCCGGACCAACTGCATCCTGTCTCCAGGACCTCTAGCTGACCACGTCCACCCCTGAGCTGCAGCTCCCCATTTGCCAACACATTTGGAAACCAGAGCAGCCACCTTGGATAATCCTGGAAGCTGTAGCTCTGATCTTCGGGTGGGGCAAATCCCATCCTGAGACGCCTGCTGGAGGCTTGAAGCTCATTGTCAGGTACCTCTCATACATCAGGCTACTGAATACTGGGAGGTTTCATTAGTATATGACTGTTATACAGTAGATTTTCCTTTTTCTCCTTTTTAAAAAAAATTTTTAAGTTTTTATTTCTTTACGTTTCTTGCTTTCTTTTCCTTTTGTTTACCTGTTCCCTCAGAGTTGCTTTCTCCCTTATTTACATGCTAACATCTGATTTCTTTTGATGACACTCTCACCCTTTCTATTTTCTAGAACTTCTATATATTCTTTTATTATCCCATTAACAGCCATATTCTTCATCCCTCTGCATCCTCTTTGTCCTCCATTAGAAACTGCAGACATTATTGTAAACCTGTTTGTTTTACCAAAGATAACATTTGAACTCATTTTGTTTATTATGACAATTTTGTTATTGTCCCCATAGGGGCTATTTGGTCCAGGAATGCATAGTGTCTGATTTGCGCACTGCTAATATTGATCTCCCCTTAAAGAAAGGGTTTTGGAAACCTATAGGGCCACTATAAGCCTATAGGGGGAAATCTGCAATACCCCAGATCTGCGCTGCTAGAGCGGAAGATACATGAACAACATGAAAAAACAAGGGAAGAAAATGATCCAAACAAATCTAGATTCTATAGTAATAGAATCCAATGACAGTATGTTAGAAGAAATGTCAGAAAAGGACTTCAGATTATACATGATTAAGATGATTTGCGAAGCAAAGGATGAGATAAGAGAGCAAATGCAGGCAATGAACGATAATACCAATAAGCTGAAAGAGCACCTGCAGGAAGCAAAAGATCATTTCAACAAAGAGATAGAGATTCTCAAAAAAAAAAAAAAAAAAAAAAAAAAACCCAAACAGAAATCCTTGAAATGAAGGAGACAATAAACCAAATAAAAAACTCAATGGAAAGCATCACCCACAGACTAGACCACTTGGAAGACAGAACCTCAGACAATGAAGACAAAATATTTAATCTTGAAAATAAAGTCGCCTAAACAGAGAAGATGGTAAGAAATCATGAACAGAATCTCCAAGAACTATGGGACATCATGAAAAGACCAAATTTAAGAATTATTGGGATTGAGGAAGGCACAGAGATGAACCAAAGGAAAGAACAACCTATTCAATGAAATAATATCAGAAAATTTCCCAAACCTGAAGAATGAAATGGAAAATCAAATACAAGAGGCTTACAGAACACCAAATGCACAGAATCACAACAGATCCACACCAAGGCACATTATAATGAAAATGCCTAACATTCAAAGTAAAGATAGGATTTTGAAGGCCACGGGAGAAAAGCATCAGATTACATATAGGGGGAGACCAATATGGATAGCAGCAGACTTCTCAACCCAGACTCTAAAAGCTAGAAGGGCCTGGACCAACATATTTCAAGCTCTGAAAAGAACATGGTTGCCAACCAAGAATCCTATACCCAGCAAAACTAACCTTCAGATTTGAAGATGAAATAAAATCCTTCCATGATAAACAAAAGTTAAAAGAATTTACAAATAGAAAGCCTGCACTACAGAATGTTCTCAACAAAATATTCCATGAGGAGGAAATGAAAAACAACAATGGAGGTCAGCAAAGGGAGGAACTACCTTAGAGAAAAACCACTCAAAGGAGAAACCAAGCCAACTTAGAAACCAAAAATAAGCCAAACGAATGGGAATACAAATCATTTCTCAATAATAACTCTGAACGTTAATGGCCTAAACTCCTCAATCAAAAAACACAGACTGGCAGAATGGATTAAAAAGAAAGACCCAACAATATGCTGCCTGCAAGAGACTCATCTCATAGAAAAAGACATCCACAGACTAAAGGTGAAAGGATGGGAAAAAACCTACCACACACATGGACTCAGTAAAAAAGCGGGGGTTTCCATCCTTATATCAGATAAAGTGGACTTCAAGCCAAAGTTAGTCAGAAGGGATAGAGAAGGACATTTCATACTGCTTAAGGGAACCATAAATCAGGAAGACATAACGATAATAAATATTTATGCCCCAAACAATGGTGAATCCCTGTACATCAAACAAATCCTTCTCAATTTCAAGAATCACATAGACCACAACACAATAATTCTGGGCGACATTAACGCACCGCTGTCACCACTAGATAGATCTTCCAAACAAAATCCAACCAAAGAAACCATAGAACTCAATAACACAATCAATAACCATGACTTAATAGACATATATAGAATATTCCATCCATCAACGAGCGGATACACTTTCTTCTCAGCAGCACATGGAACCTTCTCAAAAATAGACCATATGTTATGCCACAAAGCACCCCTTAGAAAATGCAAAAAAATAGAGATACTGCCTTGTGTTCTATCAGATCATAATGGACTGAGAGTAGAAATCAATGACAAAGTAAAAAAAAGAAATTACTCCAACACTTGGAGACTAAATAATATGATATTGAATGAAACATGGATAACAAAAAACTTCAGGGAGAAGATTAAAAAATTCTTAGAGGTCAATGAGAATGATGATACAACATATCAAAATCTCTGGGACACTATGAAAGCAGTACTAAGAGGAAAATTCATTGCATGGAGCGCATTCCAGAAAAGAATGAAAAGTCAACAATTAAATGACCTAACATTATAGCTCAAAGCCCTAGAAAAAGAAGAATAGAATAACAGCAAAAGTAGTAGAAGACAGGAAATAATTAAAATCAGAGCTGAAATCAATGAAATTGAAACAAAAGAAACTATTCAAAAAATTGACAAAACAAAAAGTTGGTTCTTTGAGAAAGTAAACAAAATAGATAAACCCTTAGCCACACTAACAAAGAGAAGGAGAGAGAAGACTCAAATTACTAAAATACATGATGCAAAAGGAAATATCACAACAGACACCACTGAGATACAGAACATAATGAGAAGCTACTTTGAAAATCTGTATTCCAACAAAATAGAAAGTACCGAAGACATTGACAAATTTCTAGAGACATATGCTCCTCCCAAACTGAACCAGGAGGATATACACGATTTAAACAGATCAATATCAAGCAATGAAATAGAAGAAGCCATTAAAAATCTACCATCCAAGAAAAGCCCAGGACCAGACGGATTCTCAGCCGAGTTCTACAAGACCTTCAAAGAAGAACTCATTCCAATACTTCTCAAAGTATTCCAGGAAATAGAAAAGGAGGGTACCCTACCAAACTCATTCTATGAAGCTAATATCACACTCATACCCAAACCAGGAAAAGACACATCAAGGAAAGAAAATTTTAGACCAATATCCTTGATGAATATGGATGCAAAGATCCTTAACAAAATATTGGCAAACCATATCCAAAAACATATTGAGAAAATTATGCACCACGATCAAGTGGGGTTCATTCCTGGAATGCAAGGATGGTTCAACATTCGTAAATCAATAAACGTAATCCATCATATCAATAGATTTAAGGATAAGAATCATATGGTTATTTCAATTGAAGCAGAAAAAGCATTTGACAAAATACAACACCCCTTCATGCTCAAAACACTAGAAAAAATAGGGATAGTAGGAACATACCTCAACATTGTAAAGGCTATTTATGCTAAGCCCATGGCCAACATCATTCTTAATGGAGAAAAACTGAAAGCATTCCCTTTAAAAACGGGAACAAGACAGGGATGTCCTCTTTCACCACTTCTATTCAACATTGTCCTCGAAACTCTAGCCACAGCAATTAGGCAAACTAAAGAAATTAAAGGGATACGAATAGGAAAAGAGGAACTTAAGCTGTCACGATGTGCGGATGACATGATTCTATATTTAGAGGATCCACAAACCTCCTCCAGAAAACTTCTAGATCTCATCAATGAATTCAGCAAAACAGCAGGCTGTAAAATCAACACGCATAAATGTAAAGCATTTTCATACGCAAGCAATGAAACAGCTGAAAGGGAAATGAGGAAAACAAGTCCATTTGCAATAGCCTCAAAAAAATAAAATACTTGGGTATCAATCTAACCAAAGAGGTAAAAGATCTCTACAATGAAAACTACAAAATACTGAAGAAAGAAATTAAGGAAGACCTTAGAAGATGGAAAGATCTCCCATGTTCTTGGATAGGCAGAATTGTCAAAATGGCCATACTACCAAAAGTGCTATACAGATTCAATGCAATTTCAATTAAAATCCCAATGACGTACCTTACAGAAATAGAGCAAGCAATCATGAAATTCATTTGGAAGAATAAGAAACCCAGAATAGCTAAAGCAATCCTTAGCAAGAAGAATGAAACAGGGGGTATCACAATACCAGAACTTCAACTATACTACAAAGCAATAGTAACAAAAACAGCATGGTATTGGCACCAAAATAGACAGGTAGATCAATGGTACAGAATAGAGGACATGGACACAAACCCAAATAAATACAATTTTCTCATACTAGACAAAGGGGCCAAAAATATGCAATGGAGAAAAGATAGCCTCTTCAACAAATGGTGCTGGGAAAACTGGAAATCCATATGCAGCAGAATGAAACTAAACCCCTATCTCTCATCCTGCACAAAAATCAACTCGCAATGGACCAAGGACCTTGAAATCAGACCAGAGACCCTGCATCTTATAGAAGAAAAAGTAGGTCCAAATCTTCAACTTGTTGGCTTAGGATCAGACTTCCTTAACAGGACTCCCATAGCACAAGAAATAAAAGCAAGAATCAATAACTGGAATAGATTCAAACTAAATAGCTTTCTCTCAGCAAAGGAAATTATCAGCAATGCGAAGAGAGAGCCTACAGTGTGGGAGAATATCTTTGCCACTCATACTTCAGATAGAGCACTAATTTCCAGAATATAGAAAGAACTCAAAAAACTCTACACAAAGAATACAAATAACCCAATCAACATATGGGCTAAGGAAATGAACAAACACTTCACAGAAGAAGATGTACAAGCAATCAACAGATATATGAAAAAATGTTCAACATCTTTAGTAATAAGAGAAATGCAAATCAAAACTGCACTACGATTCCATCTCACCCCAATTAGAATGGTGATTATCAAGAATACAAGCAACAATAGGTGTTGGAGAGGATGTGGGGAAAAAGGTACACTCATACATTGCTGGTGGGGCTGCAAATTAGTGCAGCCACTCTGGAAAGCAGTGTGGAGATTCCTTAGAAAACTTGGAATGGACCTATCATTTGACCCAGCTATCCCACTCCTCGGCCTATACCCAAAGGACTTAAAATCAGCACACTACAGAGATACAGCCACATCAATGTTCATAGCTGCTCAATTCACAATAGCCAGACTATGGAACCAACCTAGATGCCCTTCAATTGATGAATGGATAAAGAAACTGTGGTATATATATACAATGGAATATTACTCAGCTATAAAGAATAATAAAATTATGGCATTTGCAGGCAAATGGATGAAATTGGAGAATATCATGTTAAGTAAGATAAGCCAATCTCAAAAATCCAAAAGAGGAATGATCTCATTGATAAGCGGATGATGACACTTAATGGGGGGTGGGAGGGGGACAAGAATGGAGGAAGGAGGGATTGTATAGAGGGAAAAGAGAGGTGGGAGGGTTGAGGGGGAAGGAAAAAAATAACGGAATGAATCAAACATCATTACTCTGTGTAAATATTTGAATATGCAAATGGTATGCTGTTAAAATAAAGAGTAAATGAATGAAGACTTTTATCTACCAGGCATTCCTAGAAGTGTCTTGAGTTTACATTATGAGTGACCATCTAAAACCAGTTCATCCTCAGTATTTAGTGAATATTTATAAGTGTAGTACTCTAGGCTCAAGACATTTGGAAATTTTCAGACTAACAAGGAGAGACAGATCACATTCATGTGAAAGATAAGAATAAATTGAAAGACATGGGCAAGCAAGTCCAACTACAGAGTTCATGTCAGCATGAGACTGTTTGCACTGCTGTGTTGAAAGGGTGAATAGCATAATATTCATCGGGGCACACAGATCCAGAGGTGTGTGTTGTTGTTTGTTTGTTTTCATTTATACAGAACACCATGCACATAACAATGTTGGAGGGCGTGGATCACAAGCATTATTGTATCTGTTAATGGTTAAGAATCATCTAAGGGAAGGAACTCTAGGTATCCACCCATGGTCAATGTCAGCTAATTATATACAAAAATCAGGACAAAATTGTCTACAAGAGTAACTGGTGTTTTAAACTCTGAGAGTCTAGGGATTTGCTTGAAAAATTGAGACATTTGTGTTCAGCAGTTACTCAATGGAGTCTGTCGTCTTTTTAGATTCAATTTTTATTTTATATTTTTATTAAGCAAATACTAGAGCCCAATGCTTCACAGATCATACTCAGTTTCCTACTTAATTTTTGCCCAACCCACCTCTCTTTCTCTCTCTCATTCTCTTTCCCTCCCTGGTATACAGGCACACACATACACACCTACTCCTCCATGTCTCCCAAATGTCCTCTCTATAATAATCCCTACCTCCTTCAGGACTCTGTTGAAAACTCACTTCTCCCATGAAGTATATATTATGAAGTCTGTGTATAGCATTGCACTATTTTAAGTTGTTTTATGGATTTTAAATTTGGTATTATTCTATTTTGGATATTTGTTTCATTCATATAAATATAGTTATGTACAGTCTTCCTCTGATAAAAAATGCTTAATAAATGGTTTCAGTGGTGAAAAAATAAATAAATAAAACCAAGGGGGAAAGTGCTGGGAAATGACATTGGTCAAATACTGTTATATTGTGTGCATGTATAAATGTGTAACAACAAATCTCATAATTATGTACAACTATAATGTACCAATAAAAAATGTGGAAAAAAATAAATCCAAAAGTTTCTTCTATGTTCTCTCTTGTTCAGTTATTTATCGAGAGTGAAGGAAGGAAAAGGAGCTATTTTACCAAGGCATAAATGGAAATATTCTAAAAGCAGGAAATGTTGATTTAAAGTACTAGAAGCAGAACTTCCAGAATCCTTTTTTAAAAAAACAGTAATAGCTTTTAATTCATCATCCATTTCTCTGGCCAACCAAGCAATCATTTTTTAAAATCCTTTTAAAAATATACATAGCATTTTATTTCAATAATCTTCAGCATGAATACTTCCTCAAAGAAAGGCTTTGCTTTCTTTGCAATTTCACTAACCTGTTTTCAACGTTCTTACAAAACAAATTTAAATAATCAAGAGAATAAAAATGAAGAATGAAAATATTACAAAAATAAAATTGACACAGAGAACATAGAATGATGTGACTGGTCATTTCTAAATAGCATTAATTTTATGTCCATATCCTAGTCTTTTTTGTTAATTCTTAAACTTTTTTCCAAGGTTCAAAATTACAAAGTATAATCATCATACACTGCAGTTTAAGACCAAACATTGACCTGGAAATGTAATTTACTTTGCAGAATTGGAAAATCAAATTCCTCTTCCCAAATATTGCCATCTAGTGTACTACATAAACCAGGTGCTCAATAAATTCTGACTTTATGTCTCTACTTTTTGTCCTTTTCCACCCTCTTTAAAATTCTACAGGTTCTATTAAGTCAGAAAAAGGGATCACCAATAACTCATTTTTATTTCCAAGGTACATGTAACTTCTGGACTCAGGAAAAACAGAGAATATATTTTATTCAACTTTCCCAAACCCTTATATTGCTCAGATGAAAATTTCTGCTATTAGGAATAGCCTCAAAATATCTGCTCTTTCAATATATAGGTACCTATATAACATATTCTTCAGATTATAGTTAATAAATTATTATACAGCTTATCAAATTCATTTGTCTAACAAGTCGAAGAAATCTCTGAGTCTTGACGGGTTCGGTAGGATTAAAATTTCCTGTAGGTCAAGATTTTAACATGTTTTCCTTTGTAGAACAATTGTTAAAAAGGAAATTAATAATTTCAATTCACTTTTCCTTGTGAACTCTAAATATCAGTTAATGTGGTATAAAGGTGACCTAGTACATATTTTAATTATTTTACATTTCAAAAGGAGACTGAACTGTGCTTGCCAATTGTTACTAAGCACAAAAAGAATTAAATCTTTCAAGTGAACACAAATGACCAAATAATATTTACCTTACTTAACTTAGTCTTTCTTTCAACAAGCACATGTTCTAAATGAGTGTATATAATATAATCAAAAGGATAAAGTGTTATAAATATCTATCTGAAATTTTAGGATTCCAAATATTTTCAATACTTGCATATTCATCTTTAATACTAAAACAACAATATAGTAACTAATCAGAAGGTGTTTTAAGTTCTGGATCTGTTATGTAGTGGCTATGTAAATGGCTTAAGGCTTAATATCCTCTGTTGTAAAGTGAAGACGATACCTAGCTGGCAGGTGAGTATTACAGGAGTTAACACAAATTATAGCTCCTCAAGATCTTACAATGTGACCTTTGCCACACACTGTTCTAGATGCTGAGGATATGGTGGTAAGGGACAAATATAACAAATAAAATTCCTGTTCTTTCAGAGGAGGGGAAAATGGCTAAGCTGACTAAAGAGAAACATGAGGGCAACTAGACAAGCCATAGTATCATGAAAGCCTAAAAAATCAAAAGTGTTTCAATAAAGAAGGAATATTAAAATATATATATATATATTTATGTATATGTATATGAATATGTATATATATACATATTCCCATATGGGAACTGACTGGAAAGGGGTATGAGAGGACTTTTCAAATTAATAAAAATGTTTATATTGTAACTGAAGTGGTGGTTTTGCAATGACTTACATTTGCCAAAACTCACTAAGTGTTGGATTTATTGTAAATACAACATGCCTCAATAAGTCCAATTTTTAAAAAATGTACATGTCAAGAAAGAGAATCAAAAGGGCAGAGGAGCTGTTGCAGAGTAAAGAAAGCAAAACGGAATTGTAAGTGGATGTAATGTATATTTGGATCCTGAATGTTAAAAATCTTTAAAGTATATTCTTTGTGTGTGTGGTATAATCATTTTATTGTGGTTATATAAGAGAATGTCCTTTTTGTAGGAGACATATTTAAGAATAAAAAGGTAGGCGGTCAGCAAGTTTCAAGGTTTAAAAAAAGTGAGTGTAGATAGACATAAAGCAAATGTAGAAAATTGTTAACAACTAATGAAAACTAAGTAATATGTCTTCACATATACACTATATTCATTTCTCAATTTTTCTACAGATTTGAAATTTTTAAAGAAGAATTTGGGGGACTAAATAAGGAATAGATAACTGTGTCAAATACTGTTAAGAGGTTGGATATGAAAACGGAACTGTGACCTTTTACTTTAATGAGACACTGTCATTGATGATTGTTTTATAAGAGTATTTTAGTAGAGTATTTCCCTCTGGAAGGGGAAAAAGCTTGGTAAAGAGTAAACAGAAGTGAGAATTGGAGATAAATAATGAAGTGGAGGTATTGAGTACAAGTAATTCCTTCAAAAATTTTCCTATGAAGAGTAGCAAAGAAATAGAATGTGGAATTGAGGAGTCTCCAAAAGTAATATTGACATTTTATATGTTGATGGGAATGATCCAGAAGAGAAAAAGAAATTGAAAGAAAGGGCATAAATGCAGTAGCAGTCCTGAAACTGTTAGAGGCACTAAGATTTAGGGCCCCAAAAGGAAGGAGTCACTTTAGATGAGGAGTCACTTGAGATGATAATGACAATGACAATGGTGGTACCATAGCAGCTAACCCCCCCAAATAGGTACTATTTAAAGAATTTTAATTCTCATACCAACACTAAAAGGAAGGTATTACTAATATTTCCTTTTATAGATGGATGCTGAAGTATAGAGAAGTTAATTTACTTGCCTAACAATACATATTTGGTAAACAGAAAAGCCAGGATTTAGAACCCAAAGGAAGAGATTTTTCTTTTAGTACAATAAGAGATAAGGCAAAGTTTGTATGTGTAGATACAGTTGGGCTGGCAGTAGGGTAATATGACATAGGTCTTGCATCATGACATTTTCTCCAAGTAGATTTTAGTGAGTTCATCAGCTATGGGAGGAGGAAGAGAGGACACTGGAGAGTGAAGAAAAAGGTGAGAAATTCTTGTTCCAGGGAGAAGGAAAGTGAAGTTAGTAGTCATGATTGGCAGTTCTGAATCTTAAGTGAATCTACTTGTCCTGACTGGATTATACTTTTCAGTTATTTTCAGCTGACTGAGAACAAGCATAAAAAGAACAGATGGGTTTAACCAGGGTGGGATGTTTCCAAGCAAGTGCCTTCTATGAAGATAGGAGGCAGGCAGTAAAAGGAGTCTGCAAGAGAACTGACAGTAGAAAACCTAGGCTAGGAAATGCACTAGGAATGCACGAGCATTAAGGATGAAAGACAGAAACAGGGTAGGATTGGAGTTTTGTGAGGGAAGAGAATAGTTGGAATGTGGATATTAAGGTTAGAGAGTAAATAACAAAGAGTAGGATATGTGAGAAGATTCCAAAGGGAGTTTGGCTTCAGAAAAGGGAAAAACACAAAAGTTCTAGAAAATGTGTGTGTATCTGTAAGTATTCTAAAGTTGATAAAAAATGACTCATGGCCTTGATGGTAACTACTATTTTCAATAACTCCTCTTTCTCCTAGCAAAATCAAGAATTGTTACAGAAAAAAAAAAAAAAAGCATGTTATTATTTCCATTTAAGGAGCAAGGTTAAACTGGGACAAAACCAAATCCAAGTTTAATCCATTTTGCTTTGTTTCTTGTTCCAATGTTGTCTCATCATTCATTCAACAAAATTGCTATATGAAAAATGCAGAATTTGATGTAGCTGAGAGTAATAAAACCCAATGAAAGCTAGTTCATAGTCAATGTGACTATGAAATAAAATTATCAGCAAAGCTAACAACAACCCCAGATTGTGAAAAATAAATTGAAATTGTGATGTACATGGGAGAAATGTAGAGAAAACATTTCCAGCAACTGCTTGTGCTCTGCATAATTCAACACATTTCCATGAAAACACTTGTTTTTAAAGGAGGAGAGGAAGATGAGTGAAGCACTGTTAGAATTCCAGTATTGCAGCATCAGAGTAATTTTGTCAATGATAAGGTCTAGATTATGATGTGGAAGGGAAGTTAAGAGGCAGAGAATAAAAGGAGACTGTATAAAAGAAGGCTAAAGCACTGGATGAAACTTATGTGATGTTGAAGTTACACAGATGTCAAAAGCAGTGGTGAAGAGTCATCAGTGAAGGTGGGATAGGTGACAACAACAAATAAGGCTTAAAGGAGTAAAACCTGATATTACATACTTGAAAGATGTTAGGGGAACTGAAGGACAAAGAAGGAAAAACAATTTGGAGGTTGACAAGGATCCACCTATCTCCCTGTGGGTGCTGAGGTACATGAGACAGGGCTCCAATTTGCAAGTATCCTTAGAGCAAGAAGGTGAAGGGACTATTCAGAGAAGAGAATGAGGATGTAGCATAGTACTTGAACTTGCTTTGTTCACAATCAATCTTTCTTGAATTTGAAACTCAATTTTTCTAATAGTTTACTATATCTTAAAAAGGAAAAATATTAAAAATTTATTTACAAAGAATCTGGAACAGATTAAAAATGAAATGATCCTCTAATGATTATATTTTCCAAATCCATGAAAAACTCATCTTCAAAAATTAGTCTCCTGGCCAAGATAAAAAGAGTCCAACATATTATTGTTTTTGGCTTAATATAAATGGACAGCTATTATAAAATAAAACCAGGCATTCTCTTGCATAAGAACTCAATATCAGAAGAATAAAATTAAGTGATTTCTGCTTTGATGAAACTTAGAAAATAGCCTCACTGCACAATCTGAACAAAGTTAACTCTTATAGTTCAAGTAGAGAAACACAGATACCTATGGGATGTGAATAAATAGATTTATCAAGTATAATCTTTGGAGTATTGGTATGGTAATTTTGGAATATATGGTCCTTCTTTAGGTAGAAATTTTTTTTGGTAGAAATATTATTCCATGAATAACTTTAGAGGTATGGCATTACTGCAAAAAGAGATGTTCATCCTAATATCACAGTTTTTTCCCCTTAAATTTTCTGAATATTTTTAAGACTGTGTAAATATCAAATTTTTTATGCTTTAACAAAAAAAAAAGTATTTTACATCCATAAATTGCCTCTTAAGTATTTCTACTAAGCTGTCTTTATATGTAGCTCATGAAATTATATAGTTCTTTAGGGTCTTAAATATACAAAGAAAAATACTTGTTCTATAAAAACAAAGTTTTATGAAATTTACCTAGAATCTCCCCTCAAAATGCAGTGGATTGTTTTATAGAGGCATATGATAGTATAATCATGATCATCAGTCAGAAATGTGGACTGGTTCAACTGCAGGTTAGTTCCATCTTCCTCATAGACTATCAGATTCTAATCATTAGACAGAAAATTTACTAGTAGTTTTATTATGCCAGATAAATGGATTTGAGAGAAAGTTCAACTCTTCTATTATAATAAGCCTAATATGATGTGTCAGAGAAAGCAAATGGTCAATAACTACTATGCTCATTTATTACACACAGCTGGAAGCAAATTATTTCTCGTCTCTATGAAGAACACAGCTGGAAGTAATCTCTCCTTCACCACATTTCTTTAGTACTTTGTATATTACTTACAGGAATTTCTCTTTGGAGCACAATGATTTCTGTGCTTATTTTATTTTCCTTCTAGATTATAAGCAGGTACACTACCCCTTGACATTTTTCAAAAGCCTCAAAGAATCATAGTATTATTTATATTCTGTTTCATATCCAGTACTCATAGAACAAAATGTAATAGTTACACCATCAATATCGAACTCACCAATATTATTATAGATTACACAAAAACAGGATTTTGTTGTTTGATCTAGAATCTCATCGATATTTAGGTAAAACAGAAAACTGTTTTGGGTTCCAAAAACTTAATTACAAAATCTCTGTCAGAACACAACAGGGGGTTTCAAGATGGCGGCCTACAGGGTGGCTGCATTTCATGTTGCTCCAGGACTCAGGATTCAAAAGAGGAGATATTGAGACACTTGGGACCAACTCAAAGCAGCCGGGTGACTCTCACCCGTTGGGAAGGCGTCCTGGATGGGACGGTGGTCCCGGAACTCAGGAAACTATGTGAAGTAGAGCTGCCGGCGAGACACCCCTCCCCCCACTGGAGCAGTGAACTCGGACAACTGGGAGCGCCGTAAAGGAGGCCGCTCAGCACAGCGCTGGGACTCAGAGCAACCACTGGGGCTCCGGCGGCTGCCCAGGGGAGGAGTGGCAAGGAGAGCTGTGTGGACTCAGTACAACGGGGCCTGCCCTGAGGAGGAGGAGGAGGAACGTGGCCGCTTGGATTCGGAGTGACTGCACCAGAGGTACAGGCGGTTGCCAGAGGAGAAGCTCCGCGGCGAGCTGGTTGGACTCAGAACGACTGCTTCTGAACACCGGGGCCTGCACTGAGGACGAGGAGGAGGAAGAGGAGCGCGGCCGCTTGGATTCAGAGTGACTACACCAGAACTACAGGCGGTTGCCAGAGGAGGGGCTGCGTGGTGAGCTGTTTGGACTCAGACCACTTCTGAACACCGGGGCCTGCCCGGAGGAGTAGGAGGAGGAGGAGGAGGAGCGCGGCGGGTCGTTTGGACTCGCAGTGACTGCATTAGTGCTCCAGGCGGCTGCTCAGAGGAGAAGGCGAGTGGTGAGTTGCTTGGACTTAAAGTGACAGCTCCTGAACACAGGGGGGCTGCCTGGAGGAGAAGCGTGGTGGGTCCCTTGGTCTTGAGTGGCCGCACCAGAGCTCTGGGCGGTTGCCCAGAGGACCCGTGAAGCGGGTCACGTGGATTCAGAGCCACTCAGAGCGACCCCTCCTGAACACCCGGGGGGTTATCTGGAGAAGGAGGAGGAACAGGGAGGGTCACTTCGACTCGGAGTGATTGATTGCCCAGGGCTACGGGTGGTTGGTGGGAGGTGGAGGCACGCAGTGAGTTTCTTGGACTCCTAGTGACCGCACCGGAATACTGGGCGGCTATCTGGAGGAAGAAGCGTGTGGCGGGTCTCTGGGATTCAGAGCGATTGTACAGGGCCCCAGGTGGCTGCTCAGAGGAGGGGCCGCATAGCCAGGCGATTAGGTGCAGAGCAGGGTCCCAGGATCTAGGAGGCTTCTTGGTGGAAGAGCCACACAGAGACAGGCTTAGGGCGGAGCGAAGGTTCCAGGACTGCGGGCAGATTCTCTGAGGAGGGGCAGCCTAAGGAGATTCATCTGCGAAGGGTGAGGCTCCCAGGCCCAGGAGGTAGGGCCGGGCCCCTGGGAACTTTGCAGAGGAAGGCAGCCCAGCCGAGGCGATAGCTGTAAATTGAGGGGAACCTGTAGGAGGGTACTGACCAGCGAGACCACCCCACCGGGTGAGTCTTCCTGCCGGGTGAGGTTTCCCCACAAGGACGGTAAAACCAGAGACTCAGGCCCAAACAGGCCTTGCCTCAGCCCACATCCTAGGTCCCCTTTGGATGACCATTGGTCAAAAGTGGAGGCACCTCTGCCCACTAGCAGGGATTTTACTCCACCTGAAGGCCACCACTCCTAGAGAGGCAGCTTCCTTGTGGAGCACCGCATTATCAACTTCCTCCAAGACTTCAGCCTACTGAAGGCTAAGGGGGGATATATATAGAAATCTTCAGGGACATTGTAAGTCAATAGAGGAAATCTGCAATATCTCAGTGGTCCACTGATACCTGAACAACATGAGAAAACAAGGAAAGAAAATGCTGCAAACAAATCTAGATGTTACATCAATAAAACCCAGTGACAGCATGGCAGAAGAAATGACAGAAAAGGAGTTCAGAATGTACATAATTAAAATGATCAGAGAAGCAAACGATGAGATGAAAGAGCAAATGCACACACTGAATGATGAGATGAAAGAGCAAATGCAAGCATTGATTGATCGCACCAATCGACAGTTAAAAGAGCAAATACAGGAAGCAAAAGATCATTTCAATAAAGAGTTAGAGATATTGAAAAAAAAACCAAACAGAAATCCTTGACATGAAGGAACAATAAACCAAATTAAGAACTCCATAGAAGCATATCCAATAGGATAGAACACCTGGAAGACAGAACCTCAGACATTGAAGACAAATATTTAACCTTGAAAACAAAGTTGAACAAACAGAGAAGATGGTAAGAAATCATGAACAGAATCTACAAGAACTATGGGATATCATGAAAAGGCCAAATTTAGAATTATTGGGATTGAGGAAGGCCTAGAGAAACAAGCCAAAGGAATGAACAACCTATTCAATGAAATAATATCAGAAAATTTCCCAAATCTGAAGAATGAAATGGAAAATCAAGTTCAAGAGGCTTATAGGACTCCAAATACACAAAATTACAACAGACCCACACCAAGGCACATTATAATGAAATACCGAACATACAAAATAAAGCAGAATTTTAAAGGCTGTGAGAGAAAAGAACCAAATTACATTCCGGGGGAAACCAATATGGATATCAGCAGATTTTTCAATCCAGACCCTAAAAGCTAGAAGGGCCTGGAACAACATTTTTCAAGCCCTGAAAGAAAATGGATGCCAACCAAGAATCTTATACCCAGCAAAACTTACTTTCAAATTTGATGATGAAATAAATCCTTCCATGATAAACAAAGCTAAAAGAATTTACAAAAAGAAAGCCAGCGTTACAGAACATTCTCAGCAAAATATTCCATGAGGAAGAGATGAAAAACAAAGAAGCAAATCAGCAAAGGGAGGAATTATCCTAAAGGAATTGTCAAATAAAGGAGGAAACAAGTTGTGTCAAACAAATAAATAAATAAAATTGAAAAATGAACCAAATGACCGGGAAACTGAATCATATCTCTATAATAACCCTGAATGTTAATGGCCTGAATTCATCAATCAAAAGACATAGACTGGCAGATTTGATTAAAAAGAAAGATCCAACAATATGTTGCCTGCAAGAGACTCACCTCATAGAAAAAGATACCCATAGACTAAAGGTGAAAGGATGGGGGAAAAACATACCATGCGCATGGACTCAGCAAAAAAGCTGGAGTATCCATCCTCATTTCCGATCATGTGGACTTCAAGCCAAAGTTAGTCAGAAGGGATAAAGAAGGACATTTCATACTGCTTAAGGGAAGCATAAATCAGCAAGATATAACAATCATAAACATCTATGCCCCAAACAGTGGCTCATCCATGTATGTCAAACAATCCTTCTCAATTTCAGAAAACAAATAGACCATAACACAATAATACTAGGTGATTTTAACACGCCTCTCTCACCCACTGGACAGATCTTCCAGACAAAAATTGAACAAAGAAACCATAGATCTCAATAACACAATCAATAATTTAGACTTAATGGACATTTATAGAATATACCATCCAACCAAGAGCGAATACACTTTCTTCTCAGCAGCACATGGATCCTTCTCTAAAATAGACCATATATTATGCCACAAAGCTAATGTTAGCAAATACAAGAAGATAGAGACCCTACCATGTATTCTATCAGATCATAATGGATTGAAGTTAGAAATAAATGAAAGAGTAAAACACAGAAACTATTCCAACATCTGGAGATTAAACAATATGCTATTATATGATGAATGGATAACAGAAGATATTAGGAAGGAAATTAAAAAATTCTTAGAGGTAAATGAGAACAATGAAACATCATATCAAAATCTCTGGGACACTATGAAAGCAGTACTTAGAGGGAAATTTATTTCATGGAGCACATTTAATAAAAGAAGTAAAACTCAACAAATAAACGACCTAACACTACACCTCAAAGCCCCAGAAAAAGAAGAACAGAACAGCACCAAAAGTAGTAGAAGACAGGAAACAGTTAAACTCAGAGCTGAAATCAATGAAATTGAAACAAAAGAAACAATACAAAAAATTGACAAAATAAATGGTTGGTTCTTCGAAAAAATAAACAAAATTGATAAACCTTTAGCCACACTAACAAAGAGAAGACGAGAGAAAACCCAAATCACTAAAATCGGAATGAACAAGGAAATATCACAACAGACAGGATTGAAATACAAAACATAATTAGAAGCTATTTTGAAAATCTATACTCCAACAAAATAGAAAATTTCAAAGACATCAACAGGTTTCTAGAGACATATGAATTGCCTAAACTGAACGAGGAGGACATAAACAATTTAAATAGACCAATTTCAAGTACTGAAATAGAAGAAGTCATCAAAAGCCTACCAACAAAGAAAAGTCCGGGACCAGATGGGTTCTCAGCTGAGTTCTACAAAACCTTTAAAGAAGAGCTCATTCCAATACTTCTCAAAGTATTCCATAAATAGAAGAGGAGGGAACCCTCCCAAACTCATTCTATGAAGCCAATATCACACTGATACCTAAACCAGACACAGACTCATCAAGGAAAGAAAATTTCAGACCAATATCCTTAATGAACATCGACGCAAAAGTTCTCAACAAAATTTTAGCAAATCGCATACAAAAACATATTAAAAAGATAGTGCACCATGATCAAGTGGGTTTCATCCCAGGGATGCAAGGTTGGTTCAACATTAGGAAATCAATAAACGTAATTCACCATATTAATAGACTAAAAGTCAAGAATCACATGATTATTTCAATAGATGCAGAAAAAGCATTTGATAAAATACAGCACCCCTTCATGCTCAAAACACTAGAAAAAATAGGGATAGTGGGAACATTCCTTAACATTGTAAAGGCCATTTATGCTAAGCCCATGTCTAATATCATTCTAAATGATGAAAAACTGAAAGCATTCTCCCTAAAAACTGGAACAAGGCAGGGATGCCCTCTTTCACCACTTCTATTCAATATCGTCCTTGAAACTCTAGCCAGAGCAATTAGACAGAACAAAGAAATTAAAGGGATACGAATAGGAAAAGAAGAACTCAAACTATCCCTATTTGCTGATGATATGATTATATATTTAGAGGAACCAGGAAATTCCACCAGAAAACTTTTAGAACTCATAAGTGAATTCAGTAAAGTAGCGGGATATAAGATCAATGCACACAAATCTAATGCATTTTTATACATAAGTGATGAATCTTTGGAAAAAATAATTAGGAAAACTACCCCATTCACAATAGCCTCGAAAAAAATAAAATACTTGGGAATCAATCTCACAAAAGAGGTGAAAGACCTCTACAATGCCAACTACAGAACACTAAAGAAAGAAATCGAAGAAAACCTTAGAAGATGGAAAGATCTCCCATGTTCTTGGATAGGAAGAATTAATATTGTCAAAATGGTCATACTACCTAAAGTGCTATATAGATTCAATGCAATTCCAATTAAAATCCCAATGACGTACCTTACAGAAATAGAGCAAGCAATTATGAAATTCATCTGGAAGAATAAGAAACCCAGAATAGCTACAGCAATCCTTAGCAGGAAGAGTGAAACAGGGGGTATCGCAGTACCAGATCTTCAACTCTACTACAAAGCAATAGTAACAAAAACGGCATGGTATTGGTACCAAAATAGAAAGGTAGATCAATGGTACAGAACAGAGGACACGGACACAAACCCAAATAAATACAATTTTCTCATACTAGAAAAAGGGGCCAAAAATATGCAATGGAGAAAAGATAGCCTCTTCAACAAATGGTGCTGGGAGAATTGGAAATCCATATGCAACAGAATGAAACTAAACCCATATCTCTCACCATGCACAAAACTAAACTCAAAATGGATTAAGGACCTCAGAATCAGACCAGAGACCCTGCAGATTATAGAAGAAAAAGTAGGTCCAAATCTTCACCTTGTTGGTCTAGGATCAGACTTCCTTAACAGGACTCCCATAGCACAAGAAATAAAAGCTAGAATCAACCAATGGGATAGATTCAAACTAAAAAGCTTTCTCTCAGCAAAGGAAACTATCACCAATGCGAAGAAAGAGCCTACAGAATGGGAGAATATCTTTGCCAATCATACTTCAGATAGAGCACTAATCTCCAGAATCTATAAAGAACTCAAAAAACTCTACTCCAGGAATTCAAATAATCCAGTCGACAAATGGGCTAAGGAAATGAATAGACACTTCACAGAAGAAGATCTACAAGCAATCAACAAACATATGGAAAAATGTTCAACATCTCTAGTAATAAGAGAAATGCAAATCAAAACCACCCTAAGATTCCATCTCACCCCAATTAGAATGGCGATTATGAAGAATACGAGCAACAACAGGTGTTGGCGAGGATGGTGGGGAGAAAGGTTACACTCATACATTGCTGGTGGGGCTGCAAATTAGTGCAGCCACTCTGGAAAGCCGTGTGGAGATTCCTTAGAGAACTCGGAATGGACCCTCATTTGACCAGCTATCCCCACTCCTTGGCCTATACCCAAAGGACTTAAAATCAGCATACTACAGAGATACAGCCACATCAATGTTCATAGCTGCTCAATTCACAATAGCCAGACTGTGGAACCAACCTAGATGCCCTTCAATTGATGAGTGGATAAAGAAACTGTGGCTGTATATCTACAATGGAATATTACTCAGCCATAATAATAATAAAATTATGGCATTTTGCAGGGCAAGGATGAAATGGAGAATATCATGCTAAGTGAGAGATAAGCCAATCTCAAAAAGCCAAAGGAAGAAATGATATCGCTAATAAGTGGAGGTATGACAATAATGGGGGGGGAGGAAAGGGTTAGTGTTAGGGTTAGAGTTAGGGTTAGGGAGGGGCCAAGTATGGAGGAAGGAGCACTGTATAGAGGGTAAAAGAGGGGTTGGGAGGGGTGGGGGAAAGGAAAAAATACAGAATGAATCAAACAACAATACCCTATGTAAATTTATGATTACACAAATGGTATGCCTTTACGCCATGTACAATCAGAGAAACAACATGTATCCATTTGTTTACAATAAAAAAAAAAAAAAAAGAACACAACAGGGACTTTCCTGAGCTTCATCTCCAGTACTCCCCCTTTTCTTTTTGAGATAGAGTCTCACTATGTGCTGACCTTGAACTTGTGATCCTGATGCCTCAGCCTCCTAAATCACTGGAATTAGGAATTCCAGGTATGAGCCACCACATCTGGCAACAATGACTTTCTTATACTGCAGGTATGTACTAAAAAGGTTCTCAACAGAAAGTCTGTGGAACAGTCAAATGCTTGTTTCCCAATTTTGTAATAAAAGAGGACTATTTTTTCTTTAAAAATATAGGAATTTTTAAAAAGAACAATGGAATTTAAAGTAACATTTTATGAAAATCATGGGAAAATGTTTAAAAAACAATGCATGGAGTTATACTTGCCCAAGCTGAACACTTCAAATGTTTTTCTATAATCCAGAGAATCTTGGCTAAGCACAGGAATTTCATGTTGTTCATAAACTGAAATTTCAACTTACCATTTATGTTTATTGCTGGTAATACAATTGACATTTTTGGTCTGGTGGTCTTGTTATGGGTGGTAGCTGGTAACAGTAGGTGATCCTAAATTAACAAATAACAATTTGTATATATAAACAACTGGCTCAGTGCTAGAACAGGTCAAATTTAGGCTTTCTCTGAGTTTGACATTTCAATGGGATCATGAAAATGAGTTTTATTTGGACCTGGCTTAAAGATAATTACTACAAATCATCTTAAGATCATTCATTAATTAATGTAATACACACTTACTGGTATGTAACATTACCAAGGATTATGCAGAATTTTTGGAATAGTCATGGGTTCTGACAATACATATGCTTTAAGATACTATAAAGAGTATCATTTAAGCAGTGAGGGAAAAGGGGTTTTAATTCTAATTCTACCACTAAGCTGTATGGATCCAGGACAAGATTACATACATATCCCTTTCTGGGTCTCACTTTCCAGTCCTGTAAAATGATGGGGGCTAGATTAGATAATATTATATATACTAAAATTGTGTACCCACTAAGCAGTCATTTTCAAACTCCTTTTTAAAGAGAAAATTCAACTTGGAATGGACCCACCATTTGACCCAGCTATCCCACTCCTTGGCCTATAACCAAAGGACTTAAAAATCAGCATACTTATAGTAACGCAGTCACATCAATGCTCAATTCACAATAGCTAGATTGTGGAACCAACTGAGATGCCCTTCAATTGATGAATGGATAAAGAAACTATGGTATATATACACAATGGAATATTCTTTAGCATAAAGAAGAATGAAATTATGGCATTTGCTGGTAAATGGATGGAGTGGAGAATATCATGCTAAGTGAAATAGGACAAGCCCAAAAAACCAAATGCAGAATGTTTTCTCTGATAAGTGGATGATGATACATAATGGGGTGGGTGGCAGGGGGGCAAGAAAAGAATGGAGGAATTTTGGATGATGTAGAAGAAAATGGGGCAGGAGGAGAAGTGGGAAGGAAAGATAGTAGACTGAGATAGTATTACCCTATGTATATGTATGATTACATGAATGGTGTGAATCTATATTGTGTACAACCATAGAAATGAAAAGTTGTACCCCATTTGTGTACAATGAATCAAAATGCAGTCTGTAAAAATAAAAATTAAAAAAAAAAGAAATTTCCTTCTAATATGTTATCCCAAATTACCAATATGTAAAAGAGAGAGTCTTGCTTAAAGCAGAGCAAGGGCTTAGCCCTTGGCTGTTTAGTCTTGCCCCTTTGAGGTGGCCACAACATTAAATATTTTTTAATAAATGCTAAAGATGATGCATAGTTCTAGATCTTAAAAAGTGTATAGCTCATTAGGAGAGGTTAAAGAATTATAAATATGTGTCTAGCACTATTATATAGTTCTAACTATAACACAGTCAAACTTCAAATTACACCCAGAGCTATGTAACAAAAACTGCATGGTACGGGCATAAAAACAGATATACATAGACCAATGGAACAGAATAGAAGACAGAGAAATCCATTTATCTACAGTCATCTGATCCTTGACAAAGGTGCCAAAAACATACACTGGAGACAAGAAAGCCTTTTGACAACTGGGGCTAGGAAAACTGGCTATCCATATGTAAGAAGAATGAGACTATCTCTCACCCTGCCATGGAAGTCAACTCAAAACAGATCAAAAACTCAAGGAACTAGACCAGAAACTTTTCAAATCCTAGAAGAAAACAGGGTCAATACTCCAACATATAGGCACAGGAAACAACTTTCTCATCAGGACTCCTCAAGTTCAAAAAACAATGCCAAGAATTAATAAATGGGATGGTATCAAATTAAAAAGCTTCTGCACAGCAAAGGAAACAATATGAAAAAACTGCAAAACAGGAGAAAATCTTTGCTAGCTAACTCTTCTAACAGGGTTAATATCCAGAATATATAAAAAACTAAAAAAGAAAAAAGAAAAAGAAAACCCACAAATAAGTCAATTAATAAATGGGCAAATGAACTAAACAAATACTTCTCAAAAGAAAAATACAAATGGCCAACAAATATATGAAGAAATATTCAACACTGTTAGCAATTAGGGAAATGCAAATCAAAACTACACTGAGATTTCATCTCACTCCAATTAGATTGACAGTCATCAAGAATACAAACAATGCATGCATGTATGAGTTTGTCAGGATGAACCCAACTACTATGTATAAAGCAAAAAGGTCTAATTAAAAAAAAAAAAAAAGAACACAAACAATGGTGGTGAGATGTAGAGGAAAGGAACACTTTTATACTATTAGTGGGATTATAAATTGATATGTCCATTATGGAAATCAATATGGAGGCTCCTCAGAAGAGTGGGCATGGTACCATCATATGACCCACCTATACCACTCCTCAGTATTTATTCTAAAGAAGTAAAGTAGACATACTATAGTGATACAAGCATATCCATATTTATAGCAATATAATTCACAACTGTCAAACTATAAAAAACAATTAGGTATCTATCAACAGACGAATGGATAAAGAAAATGTGGTATATATACACAATGGAGTTTGATTCAGCTATAAAGAACAGTGAAATTATATCATTTGCAGGAAAATAGATGGAACTTGAGAGCATTATGTTAAGTGAAATAAGTCAAACTCAGAATATCAAAGGTTTTGTGTTTTCTCTCACGTGTGGAAGCTAGAGGGGAAAAAGAAAAAGAAAGGTGGTAGTGGGGCAGAGGATTTCATGAAAATCAAAGGGAGATCAATATAGTAGAGGAAGGGGACAGGGAAAAGGCAGGAAGGGAGGGAAAGGGGAAATATTGGGGAACTATACTGACTAAATATATTGTTATGTTGTGTGTATGTACAGATATGTAACAACAAATCCCACCATTATATATAATTATAGTGCATCAATGAAAAAATGGGAAGAAAATAAATATACCACAAACAACTTTTGATCATCTGTAAGTGAATCAGGGTTATCTGAGGATTCTGGTCTCTAGTCACACAATTATTAAAAGTATAAATGAGTCAAGAAGAGTTTGGCTTTGGAAAAGGGGACAACTGAAGTGTTTTGGAAAATGTATGTGTGGCTGTAGTTATTCTAAAGCTGATTATAAATGACTTATGACTTTGATATTAACTACTCTTTTGAATAACTCTTCTTCCTCCTAGCAAAAACAAAAATTATCACAGGAAAAAAAAAAAAAAGAACATGATAGCATTTCCACTTAGGGAGCATACATAAAACTGAACCTAAGTTTAACTTGTTTTACTTTGTTTCCTTTTTCCTATGTTCATTGTTTCATCATTCATTCAAACTTGCTATAGGTTAGAACTCCTCAAAATGAGAAGTGATAAAAATTCAATGCAACTTAGTTTAAAGTCAGTGTGACTGAAATGCAATTATCAGCAAAGCTAATAAAAAAGAAACCTAGAGGGTGAAAAGAAAATTGAAATTAATATATATAAACAGAACTGTGTAGAAAACATTTCCAGTAACTACTTGTGCTTTGTATAACTCAAGACAACATTTCCACAAGAATACTTTTTTTTTAAAGAAGTGGGTGAGGAAGGATGTGTGAAGTTGTTAGAATTCTAGCATTGCCGTGTAGTAGTTTTTCTTTTTCTTCTTTTTCTGGTTTTGTTTTGTTTCATTTTTAAGGAGCACTGTTAGACACAAAGATCACACATTTCTGAGAATAAGATAATATAACCAAGAAAAAAGCACAATTTGCTGATCTTCCTGCTATGAAAAGTATAAATAGCTTAATTCCTAGAATTAAAATACTGTTTCAGGGTCTCTAATTTGAATGAGAAAACAAACAAAAAAACATGTAAGCCCCAAATTAAGGTTATTATAAAAATAAACACATTTAAGATTCCAGTGGTCATGGGTTTAGGTCGGGCTTAGACTTAATTCTGAGTTGCCTTCTCAGATCTAGATGCTAAACTAAATGTTGTTTTTAAACACTATTTCCCTTCTTTCTTTCTTTTGCAGTTCTGAGAATTGAATCCAGGACCTTGTAAATGCTAGTGCTCTACCACTAAGCTACATTCCTAGCCCTTCTTTAAGCTTATTTTTACTCTGAGGCAGGGTCCTTGCTAGGTTGCCCTGACTGGTCTAGAACTTGTGATCCTTCTGCCTCAGCATCCCAAGTTGTTGAGATTAACAAAATATCTCCTACTATCTCTCTTCATTAAATTTCAAACAAAATACTTAATTTTGTAGGAGAAACTAAAAAACTATGCTATTATGAAAAAAGGAGAATCAAATTTTGCATGCATACAAATTATTAGTTAACCTGCTTTGTCTCTCATCATTAAAGATTTGCAAACTAGGGAGGAACAGCCTACATTTTAAATTTTTAGCAGTGCTAGGAATTGTGTGCAGGGTCTCACATGTGACATAACCTGCAATTTAAAGTGCTTGTTTGGCAAAGCCTAAAGACCACAACTGAAGGAAACCAAATTTGGTATATTACAAATTCTAATAGTGCTTATCTTATATAATAAATAATTATACACATACAGACAGCTAGAACAGTGCAGTTGCTTCATTTAACATTTACCTTCACTTCCTCAAAATAAATGAGCCTTGCACCTCACAACAATGAACCCTGAATCATTTTCCTTCTCTGTATTTATCTCACTCTTTTTTAGTTCATTAATTCCATTAGTCACAACTATAGAAACAAAGGAACTTTAATCAACAAATATTTACTGACTTCACTTAAAAAAAATATTGAGCACAGTACTGGTATATATTAGCACTGTGCTATAGAGAAAGTTTTCTTTTAAGGAATACAAACCTAGGTTTTTATTTTGTTAGATAAACAATATGAATTGTCATAAAAATAGCCATTTGTCCCCAATATATGCTCTTCTTCTGTACTTTCAGCATAGAAATAGGACCTGTGATATTTAGTCTGTATGTCACCACTCTGAATAAGGGTATACTCTCCAGCTTCTGTTGCAAGCAGGTGAGGTCATATGTTCCGTTCAATGAATAGCAAGAAGTGGTACCTGCAACAACAACTTCAAGGCAGTAATAGTGGAAGCTCCCCTCCTTCTCCTCCCCTTTTCCTGCTAGCTAGAAAGCAGATATGACTGCTAGAGCTGGAGTAGCCAGCTTGGACCATGAACTGGAAATTATAAGCAGAGCAACCAGACAGGAAATGGAGATCCTGATGATTAAGGAGCTACCATAAGACCTCTGGAACGTACGCATAAAATTCTAATTTGTCTAAGCCACTATTATTTTGGGTTTTCCATCACTCAAAGCCTAAACCCGAGCCCAATTACTAGTTATATTATAAATGTGTGCAACAATACTAAAGGTATTTGGGTCAAGAGGAATCTCAATAAGAGTTGCAGTAATCAAGCACAGTTCTATTGTTTTTTAACAGCATAGAGAGAACATATGTATTATTTAGCCTTCTTGCTGCCCCACTTCATTTTACTTAAATCCTTGTTAATGAACTAATATGAAGAAAAATCAATATTGATTAATTTAAACAAAATTGTTTCCTTTCTATTAAATCAGTTAAAATAATCCAACTATGGCACAACTAAAACTATTTCAAAATAAAAAAGAAATGAAGGAAAAGAATTTTGCCATAGGAATAAATCTATTTCAGCACTGTTATTCAAAACTATACCACTAATTTCAAAAAATTATTTGTGCACTATATTTATACAATAACATTTTCAAGTGGAGTCCTGAGAAGACTTTATAAGGCTTACATACCACAGGATGCCCTCAGGGATGAACCCATGTGGACAAAAATTATATCAAATGATTTGTTAATCATATTCCCAGAAGAAGTTACAGAAACAAGGGTGGGGGCATCATTGCAGTTTCCCAATGTTATGCAATATTGTACATGAGAAATTGTGCTATTTTTTATAGTTCTCCAATTCCCTCTTTCATTTTGTTAAAATAAACTAAACCATAGTATATAACACAAAATCCAAAGTTATTTGTTTCTTCTCTTTGTAGAAAATAAAAAGTGTTCAAGATTGATCTAACAAAGAGGATCATATTTTGCTTAGCTTAAGGTTATAGTAGTGATTCACAACAGCATTAAGGTCCTACTGAATTATCAAATGTTGATTCTATGCATTCTCATAGACTAGAAACTGACTTACTAAATTAAAAATTCTTTCAACTCCCCCTATGAAACTGACTAGAGCCTACAGCATACCAAACCTTCATGACTACTTGAACTGTGCTTTCTTACCAAAACTAATTTTCCTGAGTGCACTTATTATTTAATAAAATATTTTGTAAACTGATAAAATAGTAGTGAGTGAAAGAGAACAAGTCTTAATAAGTGAGTAGGTTAATCTTTTATTCATTGCAAAACCACTATAAAAAACATGGGAAAAATCATAAGTCAAATTGCTTACCAAATATCTTTAAGTTCTTGTTCTAATTTAAAACAACTGTAAATGATATTGGAAATTATGGTTTATGAACTGAGAGTGTAGCTTATGCAAGAAGGGCAAAGTGGAAATCTAAACAGTAGATTTGTACTCAAAGAAAAGGCATTGGTACTACATTGCAAACTGGCAAATGAATGCATATTTATATAATTAAATAAAATGAAATAAAGGTATATACATATATTTTTTTAAAAATTCTCTGCTTTAACCAATTTTCTTATTAATTAGCAGACCATTTACTAGTCCATGTTATACTGCATAAGATGGCTTCTCTGGCTCAGGGTTGGAGCCCTTTATCTTTGATAGAAAGGAAAGCATTTAATATGTCATGAGGTACCCTAAGAATGAAGGAATCTCAGTTTGCAAAAGGCTGCAGTTGTGACACTGAGCAGCTCTGACTTGGATAAACAAGGCCCTCAATTGCTCAAACAACTTTGTGTATCAGGACAATACTGACAACAAAGGCCTCTTACTTAACATTTTATATTTGGCCCATTTTCACTGGATTCCTGAGATAAGGTTGATTTTCAAATATAGAAACTCTTAAAACCAGATCAAAAATTAAAACAATATCTATTTTTACTTCAGAAATAGCTTGCATTAAATTTTCTCTAATTTATGTTCATTTCTGAGAGGTTTTTTTTTCTGGTATCACTTTACCCCTCATTTACCTTACAGATTCTTTCAAACTGCCAAACAAATTGAAGTTTTTGCCCTCAAAAATAAGAGAGCCAAAGCAGCAATTAAAAGTAGGCCTTTCAACTAGAACAGAGACCCTGTGCCCAACAGAAGAAAAAGTAGGCCAAATCTTCACCATGCTGGCTTAGTCTTTAACAAGACTCCTAAAAAGTAAGAAGTAAAATCAAGAATCCATAAAAATTAAAAAGCTTACGCTCAGCAAAGGAAACAATCAATAACATGAAGAGAGAACCTACAGAATGGTAGAAAATCTTTACCACATGCACCTCAGATAGAGCACTAACCTCCAGAATATACAAAGAACTCAAAATACTTAACACCAAAATACAAATAACCCAATCAATAAATGGGCTAAGGAACTGAGCAGACACTTCATAGAAGAAATACAATTGATCAACAAATTTATGAAAAAAATTCAACATCTCTATCAATTAGAGAAATGCAAATCAAAACTAAGATTTCATCTCACTCCACTCAGACTGGCAATAAAAAATGTTGGCGAGGATGTGGGGGGAAAAGGTATGCTTATCCATTGTTGGTGGGACTGTAAATTGGTGTAACTATTATGGAAAGCAGTATGGAGAGTCCTCAGAAAACTTGGAACGGAACCACCATTTGACCCAGCTATCCCACTCCTTGGTTTATACCCAAAGGACTTAAAATCAGCATACTACAGCAACACAGCCACATCAATGTTTAGAGCAGCTCAATTCACAATAGCCAAACTACAGAACCAACTTAGATGCCCTTCAACGATAAATGGATAAAGAAACTGTGGTTTACATATACAAGGGAATATTACTCAGTCTTAAAGTAGAATGAAATTATGCCATTTACAGGTAAATGGATGGAACTGGAGAATATCATGCTAAGTGAAATAAGTCAATTTCCAAAAACGAAAGGCTGAATGTTTTCTCGGATATGTGGATGTGAATTCACAATACAGAGGTGGTGGTTAAAGAAGAATAGTGGTGCTTTGGGTTAGACAGAGGGGAGTGAAGGGAGGAGAGGGGATGTGAGTTAGGAAGGATAGTAGAATGAATTAGACATTATTACCCTATGGGCATACATGATTACATGACCAGTGTGATTCTATACCATATACAACTAGAAGAGTGAGAAGCTGTACTCGATTTATGTATGACATATCAAAATGCATTCTGTCATGTAAAACTGACTAGAACAATAACAATGACAACAAAAAGCAGGCTTTTCAAAGTTACTTATCTAAATTCACAACATTTGGAACTAAAATTTTTCTTATACCTATACTAATTGCAGACCAGAAACCAAATGTGTTCATTCACTAAAGCACTGTCAGTTAGGAAATATTAAATCATTAAAGCACACAGACACACACAGTGACATATCCTGAAAATGAAAATTGCAAAAAAAAAAGTAGTAAAATTTAGTGGAATGTATTGTTTAAAGTCTATTAAAATGCTTATGATGTAGATCTTCTCATCATAGTAAAAACATAAAGGACATTACTCATCTCAAAACTAGAAATCATTTATATAAATAGCAAATGTGAATGCAGTATTTCTGCCACTATTGTATGCAATAAAATTACAGACCAATAAAAGGAAATGTAAAGCTTGCATCTGCACCATGAGTATGCGTGTCAGACAGAGGAAGAATAAATCAAAACTATTAGTGTGCAACAGATGCCCAAGAATAAGTCAATGTTTATATTTTGACAAGAGAAAAATTTTGACACTTAATACAAACCTGATAATGCTAGCAAGGTCATGAGAGGAAAAATTAGCTTGAAATTCTAATAAGAGCAAACTCAACTTTTGCTATGCAGGAAGCCCCCCGCTGTAAACATGACCAGGTGACCTTTGCCTTTTCTTCTATTCCCACACAAAAAGTATTAAATTGAACCATACTAAATTGTTAATCTTGTGAATACATTTTTATCAGTAATTTCGAAAGCTTCAACTTAACAGTTACATACAACTCTCTTTTTTAAAAACACAGAACTAAGTTTTAGTTTCTTGGTCCAAATGGTTTCTTATAAATACTTTCATAAGGATAAAATAGTAGTTTTCAAATCCTTCTTCTCTACTGAGAGTTGCAGGGAAAAGTGTTTCTAAACCAGTTCAGGATTGTTTTCCCTAGAGAAAGCTGATAGACAAAATGTTGGTTATGTGATTAGAACAGGTATAGGACCGGAAAATCTTTGACCTAATACTTCATTCAATAATAGGAGCTAATCAAAGTTCAAAACTTTATCAGCTCTAACAGAGAGCTTTTCCAAAGACTGAGCAATGTGTGAAATGTTATGATTCGTGAAACTGGTTGTCAATCATCATTTGTTGAATGTCAATAGTGCAGCAATTTTTTTAAAAAAGTCTTATTAAGGAAAGATATCAAACACTAAAAAATGTTCAACCATTTGAGAGTTTGTCAGACATAATGTTTGCAAGATGTTTCATTTAGAAAATTTACTTTGTCCACCACTGCTGGTAGGAAGTAAATTTCCTGAAGATTAAATTGTGTCCTACAGATATACTACCACAGCAAACCATAGGAGGGCAAGGAGAAAGGTCTGTGGGTACAGCAAATTAAATCAAGTTTTCTGAGAAAAGAGATACTAGGAAATACTTAAAGAAAAAAAAATTTAAACATAGGTGCATCAGAGAATTATTTTACTTTTTGTTGGGAAAAAAAGTGGTGGTGGGGGGATGTTGAGTTGAGACATAAAATTATTTTTGAAGTAATAGGCAGAGGCTCAAAGTTGTCCCAAATTCCATGTGGGTGTGCAAGTAGCATGCAGGGTGGGAAAAGAGCACAGGAAGGTATTTCATATCAGTGATTGTACAGCTTTCTGGAAGGGGATTAATAAAAGGAGTCCCACTTAATTCACATTTCTAAAGTTATCTCTCCTTGTATGACCTTGGTGTTTTGGATATTCTCCCAGTCTTCTCTACAGATTTGGATCCTTTCCTTTCCAAGAAAATTTTGATCTTGGTTTCAAACAAATAAGAATAATAAATGTCACTAGAGTACATTTTAGTAAAGATTGGTTTTTCCAAGGCAAATTATAAAGTAAGAAAAAGTATGTCACTTAAAGTTTAATGCCCTTGAAATTTTAATCATTATCTACAGTAATCCGATTTTCCTACCTTAGTAAATAAATTGGGTTAGCAAAACAGTCAAACTGTACCCATGCTCACACTGGAAGCTGAGCTTTATTCTCATCTATCAACCCAGTTAAGAACAGAGCTATAGTACTATACAGACCTGTTCTATAATCCAGAGGGTTCTTTTCATACCATACAGGGTGTACTTTCCAGAACCTAGCAGTTTTCTTCATTCTCACAATGAATGAAGAAACAGCAAGTTCTGAGATTCTACTCAGTTTTAAAGTGCATTTTTGAGATACAATGCATGAGTAGGAAATAAATAAAAATTCTGTCTTAATTGTTGGTCAAGATTGTTCTAGAAAGAATTTCATCTAAATTTCAGGTAGTAATAGCTTAAAAGGCAAACTAAAGTATAATAGTATGAATTTTAAGTTCTGTACTAATAAGGTACAGAAAACATTTAATCATATAGTCAACAGAGCTATACAAAGAAGTGAACACAGTGACACTAGTAGATCCTTAGTAGAAGTTCCTAAGGAAGGATGCATATCAGAATTACCTGAGGGACTTTATAATACAAATAACAAGGTCCCCCACCCCCTACATTTTTTTTTAATATGGTAGGTCTGAGGTGGGCCAAGCACCTCTAGTGATTCTGATGCAGACAGTTCTAGAACTCTGCTTTCACAAGCACTGGCCAATGTGGCATAGACAGAAGTTAAGAGCATGGACTCAGGAGCCACTGTCAGGGTTAGAATTCTGACTCTACCACCTGATTCTAGCTGTAGTATCTCAAGCAAATTCCTTAATCTCTGTGCCCTCATTTTTTCATCAGTAAGATATTGGCTATAGCCACAAAAAATTGCAAGAATTGTTTATAAAGATTAAACAAGTTAATATTTTAAAGCGCTTGGAATAGTGGCATGTAGAAAGCACTATTATAAGTGTTTGATATATATATACATATATATATATATATATATGTATTTTTTTTTTTTTTTAAGTATGAGATCAGGGAAGTCCTCGACAGAAAACAGCAACATGGACACGTATAGAGGAAATCTAAATTTGTCTAGACTATTCCTCTCAACTTCACAGTTGTCTGAATAAGAAAGAGAGTGATAGGAACTCATGAATTATCCAAATTCTAGCCTGGAAAGAAACGTTTTTTGTAATTTGGTTCCTACCTGTTTTCCTCTTTCCATCATGACCTCTAGCTATTTCTTTTCATAAATACTAATGCCAGCTGTCATAGATACTCTCCATGAATTCAGTCAGGAAAAGAAGCCCCCACACCATACTTTACTGCCTTTCATTTAAAAATTAAAGGGAAAAATACTTGAAGCACAAGTATTGAAAACTTCCACCCTAACTCTGGGTGCTTTCAAGATTTTTTTTTTTTTTTAAGTACTGATATTTGTATATGTGGTAGAGGCAAGGTAATTGGTTAAAGAGAAGCTAATTCGGTTTAAATTTTAAGAGGCCTGAGTTAATGGAGAAAACAGTTCTGGAGGTTGGAAAGTAGGGAAAAAAATAGGTGAAGAGGGCCAGCCTGAGCTGTGGCCTTGTAATGGCAGAAGAGACTGGGTTGGTGACTATATGGTGTATATGAAGGGGATACAGATGGAGGGTTGTGGGAGAAAAAAATCTTTGGGAATTTTGCTGTCTATGGTTTGATTCAATATGCCCTCTGGAGTATCTTAAAGAGACTGTATTAATGGCCTCTGTCACTGATCAAATTTTTGAGGTGTTGGCTTTGTATTTCTTTTAGATGTATCACCATATAAAATCAGTTTTAAAAGGGGACAAGCCAAAGTCCACTATGGTATGAATTATACAGATAAGGGGTCTTTTCCTCTATGGGGACTTAGTAATGGTCTGGCAGAGAAGCATCTTTAAAAATCAAATTAAATCTTAGCCTCCCCCTGAAAACAAAGTTTTCATAGGCCTAGAATTTGGGCAGCTACTCTCTGTAGGACAGATAGATACCCTTCTCTGCTCTCCCCTCCATTGCCATGTCCATCATCCCTCCTGATTCCAGTCTGGCCCACCCATTCAGTTAGTTCCCACTATGACCTGCTTGCTGTACTTTTCCCCCAGGCTCAGACTAGTCTTGCTGTCCTGCCTGTAGTATTTCTCTTTCCCCTTTGAAGGGCCACAGCTACTCCTAATGTCTCTTCAGGTCTAGCTGAGACCAATGTCACGCCTAGAAGTGCGCTCTTACTACTGGGCTCCATAATGGTGTCCTCATTTGTTTCTTGTGGTTTGACCAGGCAGCTTTTATGTATCTTAAATGGGTTACATATACCCAGAGATTTGGGGAGAGAGGAGGATATAGAAGAGACTCTAATATAAGGTATGAATTAGGTGATACCTAAGCCAAGTTTTTAATTTGGATATTCCTGAATTTAATATTAGTAAGTCAAGACTTAGATTTTATTTGTGTTCAATAATTTTCATTTTGGTCATGTGAATTTCAAATTTCCTCAAATTTTTAAACTTTGATACTTAGTTTTTACAGTACTCACTGCTGCTTTTGGCTACCTGGTACTTCATTATTTTGTTTACTTGAAGGTATTACCATTGAGTGAGTTTCTGTGGGGAAAATATCTACAACTACAGAACTCTGAGGTGGCCGGGGAGGCATAATATCTCTCCTAGCTTTCTAGCAACTAGGGCACAGACGTGATCTAAGCATGTCCATGCCTGTAATCACAGTGACTTGGGAGGCTGAGGTAGGAGGATTGCAAGTTCAAGGCCAGCTGGGGCAACTTAGTGAGACCTTGTCTCAAAATTAAAATAAACAAAAAGAACTCAGTGGTAAAGTGCCCATAGGTTGAATCTCCATTAACCTCCCCCCAAATCAAAGACTTAAATATTAAGTAGATAAAGACTCAAATTTAGATTATTTAAAGCAGTTTTGGGAGAGTGCCACTGTTATCAGTGCTAGAAGCAATGTGGGTGTCCAGTTGTGTGTTATCCTAACCCAACTTTCTGAATGGCTATTCTTGACTGTATGGCCTCCTTTGGTTCCCATCACTGCTCTGGATCTATTTCTCCAGTGTTCTATGAAGCCTTCCAATAAATTCCTTTTCTGTTTAACATAAGCAGTTAAGTTTTTGTTTTAACTAAATTACATAGGTTTCCCCTGTTACAACCAGGAACCATGGTTGGCACGGTACTTCATTTCTCACATTTGATTTTGCTGGTTAATGTCTGACCGATAAAGTCCAAAAATTAATTTTAATTAGATTAATAACGGTATTATTTTAGGTAAGTAAAATGCAATAGACTGAAAGAGTCATAAACCAATGAACTCCTTATCTACTATTTGATCCCCAAAGTAATGAAATTTGGCTCTATCACTACCATTCTGAAACTGTCTTTATAAATATTACAATCTAATTGTCAAATTCACTTGCTCACTCCACCTTCTCTCTGAAGCATGTGACATTTTCAATTTTCCCTCTGTAAACTCTTAGTTCTTATTTCCCTCCAATATTCATTCATTCACACATTGATTCATCCTTTCTTTCCCTTCCACCAACATTCCCATTAATTATTGATATTTCTTAGGGGTTAATTTTTTTTACTGCATATATTATTTGGCATTCTCTTCTTGTTCTAGTTCTATGACTTAAAATATACAATTGGCTTATATCTTATCTCAAGACTTGTATTTACATCTTTTTTTACTAAACATCTCTGTTGCAATATTCTTTTATGGGGAGGGGAAGAGGGTGGTGCTGGGAATTGAATTCAGGGTCTCATGCATGCTAAACATGTGCTCTACCACTGAGCTACACTACCAAAGCCCTGTCTAGGTCTTAAATTCCAATTTATCTTCCTCCTAAGATTCCTATTTTAATTAACTCCACTAATTTCTATTTTGCTAGTCAAACAGAAACATAGAATTTCTCTTACCATCAACACTAAATGTGTTCGCGGCTGACCATCGACCAACATGTGGGGTCACCTCTGCTTGCTAGCATGGATTATTCCTGACATGGAGGCCACCATCCCCAGAGGGGCAGCTTCCTTTTTGGGATACCACATTATCAAGTACCTCTTGGGCATCAGGCTACTGAAGACTAGGAGGTTTGAATAGTATAAAACTATTTTTATTTATTTAGTTTTATTATAAAATTTTTTTATTAGTAGCATTATTACAATTATTCCTACTATACCTACTATTATTCCTTCTTTTCTTTTCCTTTCTTTTCTTTTCTTTTATTATTATTTCCTCACTCTATTTCCCTCTTACCTGTCTCCTTGGAGACTTTTTCTCCCTTTTCTCATGCTAACAACCAATTTCTTTTAATTCTGCTTTCACTATTCCTACAATGTAGTATCTCTATAGACTCACTTCTTATCTCATTAACATTACATCCTACATCCCTCGCCATCCCCTTTATCCACCATTAGAAATTGTGGTCCTTATTGCAAACCTATTTTTTATGCTATAGATAATAATTGAACTCATCATCTCTGTTTATTAAGACAATACTGTTAATACATTAATAGGGACTATTTGGGTTAAGGATGCATATTGTTTGTATTGTGTGCTAATATTGATCTCCCACTTTAAGGTGAAGTATTGGAAACTTGCAGGGACACTATAAGTTTATAGGGGGCAAACTGCAATACCTTGGATTCTTACTGCTAGAGAGGAAGATACACGAACAACATGAAAAAACAAGAAAAGAAAGTGTCCCAAACAAACCTAGATGCTATGTCAATAGAGTTCAATGACAGCATGGGAGAAGAAATGTCAGAGAGGGAGTTTAGAAGCTACATAATTAAAATGATCTGAGAAGCAAGGATGAGATAAGAGAGCAAATGCAGGCAATGAATGATGGTACCGATAAACAGTTTTGACCAACTCAGGAAGCAAAAGATCATTTCAATAGATAGAGATTCTGAAAAAAACCTAAACAGAAATCCTTGAAATGAAGGAAACAGTAAACCAAATTAAAAAACTCAATAGAAAGCATCACCAACAGTTTAGATCACTTGGAAGGCAGAACCTCAGACAAAGAAGACAAAATGTTTAATCTTGAAAACAAAGTTGACCAAACAGAAAAAATGATAAGAAATCATGAATGGAACCTCCAAGAACTGTGGGATAGCACGAAAAGACCAAATTTAAGAATTACTGGGATTGAGGAAGGTACAAAGATACAAACCAAAGGAATGAATAAACTATTCAATGAAATAATATCAAAAAATTCCCCAAATCGGAAGAATGAATGGAAAATCAAATGCAAGAGGCTTGCAGGACACCAAATGTACAAAATTACAACAGATCCATACCAAGGCACATGATAATGAATATACTTAACATACAAAATAAAGATACAATTTTAAAGACTGCAAGAGAAAAGCATCAGATTACACATAGGGAGAAATCAATACAGATATCAGTAGAATTCTTAGCCCAGACCCTAAAAGCTAGAAGGGCCTAGAACAACATATTTCAAGCTCTGAAAGAAAATGGAGGTCAACCAAGAATCTTATATTCAGCAAAACTTACCTTCAGATTTGACAACAAAAAAGTTAAAAGAATTTACAAATAGAAAGCCTAGACTACGAGGTTTTCAAGATGGCGGCCTAGAGGGTGGCTGCATTTCATGTTGCTCCAGGACTCAGGATTCAAAAGAGGAGATATTGAGATGCTTGGGACCAACTCAAAGCAGCCGGGTGACTCTCACCCCCTGGGGAGGCATCCCGGATGGGACGGTGGTCCCAGAACGCAGGAAACTTTGTGAAGTAGAACTGCCGGCGAGACGCCCCTCCCCCCGCTGGAGCAGTGAACTCGGACAACTGGGAGCGCCGTAAAGGAGGCCGCTCGGCGCAGCGCTGGGACTCGGAGCAACCACTGGGGCTCCGGCGGCTGCCCAGGGGAGGAGTGGCGAGGAGAGCTGTGTGGACTCAGGACACCGGGGCCTGCCCTGAGGAGGAGGAGGAGGAGCGTGGCCACTTGGATTCGGAGTGACTGCACCAGAGCTACAGGCGGTTGCCAGAGGAGAAGCTGCGCGGCGAGCTGTTTGGACTCAGAACAACGCTTCTGAACACCGGGGCCTGCCCTGAGGACGAGGAGGAGGAAGAGAAGCGCGGCCGCTTGGATTCGGGGTGACTACACCAGAGCTACAGGCGGTTGCCAGAGAAGGGGCTGCGTGGCGAGCTGTTTGGACTCAGACCACTTCTGAACCCCGGGGCCTGCCCAGAGGAGTAGGAGGAGGAGGAGGAGGAGCGCGGCGGGGCGTGTGGACTCGCAGTGACTGCATTAGTGCTCCAGGCGGCTGCTCAGAGGAGAAGGCGAGTGGTGAGTTGTTTGGACTTAAAGTGACAGCTCCTGAACACAGGGGGGCTGCCTGGAGGAGAAGCGTGGTGGGTCCCTTGGTCTTGAGTGGTCGCACCAGAGCTCCGGGCGGATGCCCAGAGGACCCGTGCTGCGGGTCACGAGGACTCAGAGCCACTCAGAGCGACCGCTCCTGAAAACCCCGGGGGTTATCTGGAGAAGGAGGAGGAACGGGGAGGGTCACTTCGACTCGGAGTGATTGATTGCCCAGGGCTACGGGTGGTTGGTGGAGGTGGAGGCACGCAGTGAGTTTCTTGGACTCCTAGTGACCCCACCAGAATACTGGGCGGCTCTCTGGAGGAAGAGGTGTGTGGCGGGTCTCTGGGATTCAGAGCGATTGTACAGGGCCCCAGGTGGCTGCTCAGAGGAGGGGCCGCATAGCCAGGCGATTAGGTGCAGAGCAGGGTCCCAGGATCTAGGAGGCTTCTTGGTGGAAGAGCCACACAGAGACAGGCTTAGGGGCAGAGCGAAGGTTCCAGGACTGCGGGCAGATTCTCTGAGGAGGGGCAGCCTAAGGAGATTCTCCTGCGAAGGGTGAGGCTCCCAGGCCCAGGAGGTAGGGCCGGGCCCCTGGGAACTTTGCAGAGGAAGGCAGCCCAGCCGAGGCGGTAGCTGTAAATTGAGGGGAACCTCTAGGAGGGAACTGACCAGTGAGACCTCCCCACCGGGTGAGTCTTCCCTGCTGGGTGAGGTTTCCCCACAAGGACGGTAAAACCAGAGACTCAGGCCCAAACAGGCCTTGCCTCACCCCACAGCCTAGGTCCCCTTTGGATGACCATTGGTCAAAAAGTGGAGGCACCTCTGCCCACTAGCAGGGATTATACCCCACCTGAAGGCCACCACTCCTAGAGAGGCAGCTTCCTTGTGGAGCACCACATTATCAACTTCCTCCAAGACTTCAGCCTACTGAAGGCTAAGGGGGGATATATATAGAAATCTTCAGGGACACTGTAAGTCAATAGAGGAAATCTGCAATATCTTAGCGGTCCTCTGATACCTGAACAATATGAGAAAACAAGGAAAGAAAATGCTGCAAACAAATCTAGATGTTACATCAATAAAACCCAGTGACAGCATGGCAGAAGAAATGACAGAAAAGGAGTTCAGAATGTACATAATTAAAATGATCAGAGAAGCAAACGATGAGATGAAAGAGCAAATGCACACACTGAATGATGAGATGAAAGAGCAAATGCAAGCATTGATTGATCGCACCAATCGACAGTTAAAAGAGCAAATACAGGAAGCAAAAGATCATTTCAATAAAGAGTTAGAGATATTGAAAAAAAACCAAACAGAAATCCTTGACATGAAGGAAACAATAAACCAAATTAAGAACTCCATAGAAAGCATATCCAATAGGATAGAACACCTGGAAGACAGAACCTCAGACATTGAAGACAAAATATTTAACCTTGAAAACAAAGTTGAACAAACAGAGAAGATGGTAAGAAATCATGAACAGAATCTACAAGAACTATGGGATATCATGAAAAGGCCAAATTTAAGAATTATTGGGATTGAGGAAGGCCTAGAGAAACAAGCCAAAGGAATGAACAACCTATTCAATGAAATAATATCAGAAAATTTCCCAAATCTGAAGAATGAAATGGAAAATCAAGTTCAAGAGGCTTATAGGACTCCAAATACACAAAATTACAACAGACCCACACCAAGGCACATTATAATGAAAATACCGAACATACAAAATAAAGACAGAATTTTAAAGGCTGTGAGAGAAAAGAACCAAATTACATTCCGGGGGAAACCAATATGGATATCAGCAGATTTTTCAATCCAGACCCTAAAAGCTAGAAGGGCCTGGAACAACATTTTTCAAGCCCTGAAAGAAAATGGATGCCAACCAAGAATCTTATACCCAGCAAAACTTACTTTCAAATTTGATGATGAAATAAAATCCTTCCATGATAAACAAAAGCTAAAAGAATTTACAAAAAGAAAGCCAGCATTACAGAACATTCTCAGCAAAATATTCCATGAGGAAGAGATGAAAAACAAAGAAGCAAATCAGCAAAGGGAGGAATTATCCTAAAGGAATTGTCAAATAAAGGAGGAAACAAGTTGTGTCAAACAAATAAATAAATAAAATTTAAAAAATGAACCAAATGACCGGGAAACCAAATCATATCTCTATAATAACCCTGAATGTTAATGGCCTGAATTCATCAATCAAAAGACATAGACTGGCAGATTGGATTAAAAAGAAAGACCCAACAATATGTTGCCTGCAAGAGACTCACCTCATAGAAAAAGATACCCATAGACTAAAGGTGAAAGGATGGGGAAAAACATACCATGCGCATGGACTCAGCAAAAAAGCTGGAGTATCCATCCTCATTTCAGATAATGTGAACTTCAAGCCACAGTTAGTCAGAAGGGATAAAGAAGGTCATTTCATACTGCTTAAGGGAAGCATAAATCAGCAAGATATAACAATCATAAACATCTATGCCCCAAACAGTGGCTCATCCATGTATGTCAAACAAATCCTTCTCAATTTCAGAAACCAAATAGACCATAACACAATAATACTAGGTGATTTTAACACGCCTCTCTCACCACTGGACAGATCTTCCAGACAAAAATTGAACAAAGAAACCATAGATCTCAATAACACAATCAATAATTTAGACTTAACGGACATTTATAGAATATACCATCCAACCAAGAGCGAATACACTTTCTTCTCAGCAGCACATGGATCCTTCTCTAAAATAGACCATATATTATGCCACAAAGCTAATGTTAGCAAATACAAGAAGATAGAGACCCTACCATGTATTCTATCAGATCATAATGGATTGAAGTTAGAAATAAATGAAAGAGTAAAACACAGAAACTATTCCAACATCTGGAGATTAAACAATATGCTATTATATGATGAATGGATAACAGAAGATATTAGGAAGGAAATTAAAAAATTCCTAGAGGTAAATGAGAACAAAGAAACATCATATCAAAATCTCTGGGACACTATGAAAGCAGTACTTAGAGGGAAATTTATTTCATGGAGCGCATTTAATAAAAGAAAAAAAAAATCAACAAATAAACGACCTAACACTACAGCTCAAAGCCCCAGAAAAAGAAGAACAGAACAGCACCAAAAGTAGTAGAAGACAGGAAATAGTTAAACTCAGAGCTGAAATCAATGAAATTGAAACAAAAGAAACAGTACAAAAAATTGAGAAAATAAATAGTTGGTTCTTCGAAAAAATAAACAAAATTGATAAACCTTTAGCCACACTAACAAAGAGAAGACGAGAGAAAACCCAAATCACTAAAATTCGGAATGAACAAGGAAATATCACAACAGACAGGATTGAAATACAAAACATAATTAGAAGCTATTTTGAAAATCTATACTCCAACAAAATAGAAAATTTTGAAGGCATCAACAGGTTTCTAGAGACATATGAATTGCCTAAACTGAACGAGGAGGACATAAACAATTTAAATAGACCAATTTCAAGTACTGAAATAGAAGAAGTCATCAAAAGCCTACCAACAAAGAAAAGTCCGGGACCAGATGGGTTCTCAGCTGAGTTCTACAAAACCTTTAAAGAAGAGCTCATTCCAATACTTCTCAAAGTATTCCATAAAATAGAAGAGGAGGGAACCCTCCCAAACTCATTCTATGAAGCCAATATCACCCTGATACCTAAACCAGACAGAGACTCATCAAGGAAAGAAAATTTCAGACCAATATCCTTAATGAACATCGATGCAAAAATTCTCAACAAAATTTTAGCAAATCGCATACAAAAACATATTAAAAAGATAGTGCACCATGATCAAGTGGGTTTCATCCCAGGGATGCAAGGTTGGTTCAACATCAGGAAATCAATAAACGTAATTCACCACATTAATAGACTTAAAGTCAAGAATCACATGATTATTTCAATAGACGCAGAAAAAGCATTTGATAAAATACAGCACCCCTTCATGCTCAAAACACTAGAAAAAATAGGGATAGTGGGAACATTCCTTAACATTGTAAAGGCCATTTATGCTAAGCCCATGGCTAATATCATTCTAAATGGTGAAAAACTGAAAGCATTCCCCCTAAAAACTGGAACAAGGCAGGGATGCCCTCTTTCACCACTTCTATTCAACATCGTTCTTGAGACTCTGGCCAGAGCAATTGACAAACCAAAGACATTAAAGGGATACGAATTGGGAAAGAAGAACTCAAACTATCCCTGTTCGCTGATGACATGATTATATATTTAGAGGAACCTGGAAATTCCACCAGAAAACTCTTAGAACTCATAAGTGAATTCAGTAAAGTAGCAGTTACAAGATCAATGCCCATAAATCCAACGCATTTTTATACATAAGTGATGAATCTTCAGAAAGAGAAATTAGGAAAACTACCCCATTCACAATAGCCTCGAAAAAAATAAAATACTTGGGAATCAATCTCACAAAAGAGGTGAAAGACCTCTACAATGGGAACTATACAACACTAAAGAAAGAAATTAAAGAACACCTTAGAAGATGGAAAGATCTTCCATGTTCTTGGATAGGAAGAATTAATATTGTCAAAATGGCCATACTACCAAAAGTGCTATATAGATTCAATGCAATTCCAATTAAAATCCCAATGACGTACCTTACAGAAATAGAGCAAGCAATTATGAAATTCATCTGGAAGAATAAGAAACCCAGAATAGCTAAAGCAATCCTTAGCAGGAAGAGTGAAACAGGGGGTATTGCAATACCAGATCTTCAACTCTACTACAAAGCAATAGTAACAAAAACGGCATGGTATTGGTACCAAAATAGAAAGGTAGATCAATGGTATAGAATAGAGGACACGGACACAAACCCAAATAAATACAATTTTCTCATACTAGACAAAGGTGCCAAAAATATGCAATGGAGAAAAGATAGCCTCTTCAACAAATGGTGCTGGGAGAATTGGAAATCCATATGCAACAGAATGAAACTAAACCCATATCTCTCACCATGCACAAAACTAAACTCAAAATGGATTAAGGACCTCGGAATCAGACCAGAGACCCTGCAGATTATAGAAGAAAAAGTAGGTCCAAATCTTCACCTTGTTGGTCTAGGATCAGACTTCCTTAACAGGACTCCCATAGCACAAGAAATAAAAGCTAGAATCAACCACTGGGATAGATTCAAACTAAAAGGCTTTCTCTCAGCAAAGGAAACTATCAGCAATGCGAAGAAAGAGCCTACAGAATGGGAGAATATCTTTGCCAATCATACTTCAGATAGAGCACTAATCTCCAGAATCTATAAAGAACTCAAAAAACTTTACTCCAAGAATTCAAATAATCCAGTCGACAAATGGGCTAAGGAAATGAATAGACACTTCACAGAAGAAGATCTACAAGCAATCAACAAACATACGGAAAAATGTTCAACATCTCTAGTAATAAGAGAAATGCAAATCAAAACCACCCTAAGATTCCATCTCACCCCAATTAGAATGGCGATTATCAAGAATACGAGCAACAACAGGTGTTGGCGAGGATGTGGGGAGAAAGGTACACTCATACATTGCTGGTGGGGCTGCAAATTAGTGCAGCCACTCTGGAAAGCAGTGTGGAGATTCCTTAGAAAACTTGGAATGGACCCGCCATTTGACCCAGCTATCCCACTCCTTGGCCTATACCCAAAGGACTTAAAATTAGCATATTACAGAGACACAGCCACATCAATGTTCATAGCTGCTCAATTCACAATAGCCAGACTGTGGAACCAACCTAGATGCCCTTCAATTGATGAGTGGATAAAAAAACTGTGGTATATATATAAAATGGAATATTACTCAGCCATAAAGAATGATAAAATTATGGCATTTGCAGGCAAATGGATGAAATTGGAGAATATCATGCTAAGTGAGATAAGCCAATCTCAAAAAGTGAAAGGACGAATGATATCGCTAAGAAGTGGAGGATGACACATAATGAGGGGGAGGGAAGGGTTAGTGTTAGGGTTAGAGTTAGGGTTAGGGAGGGGGGCAAGTATGGAGGAAGGAAGTACTGTATAGAGGGTAAAGAGGGGTGGGAGGGGTGGGGGGAAGGGAAAAAATAACAGAATGAATCAAACAACATTACTCTATGTAAATTTATGATTACACAAATGATATGCCTTTACGCCATGTACAAACAGAGAAACAACATGTATCCCATTTATTTACAATAAAAAAAAAAAAAAAGAAAGCCTGGACTACAAAACATTCTCAGCAAAATATTCCATGAGGAGGAAATGAAAAACAACAATGTAGGTCAGCAAAGGGAGAAACTACCCTAAAGGAATAGCCGATTAAAGGAGAAAGCAAGTCAAGTTAACAACCAAAAATAAGCCAAAATGACCAGGAATACAAGTTATATCTCAATAATAACCCTGAATGTTAATGACCTGAACTCATCAATCAAAAGACACAGACTGGTAGATTGGATTAAAAAGAAAGACTCAACAATATACTGCCTTCAAAAGACTCATCTCAAAGAAAAAGACACTCACAGACTAAAGGTGAAAGGATGGGGAAAAAACATACCATGCACATGGACTCAGTAAAAAAGACAAAGCAGATAAACAGACATCAAGCCAAAGTTAGAAGGGATGAAGAAGGACATTTCATACTGCATGAGGGAACCATAAATCAACAAGACATAACAATCATAATATTTATGCCCCTAACAATAGTGTATCCATGTATGTCAAACAAATCCTTCTCAACTCTAGGAATCAAACAGACCACAACACAGTAATACTAGGATACTTTAACACAACTCTCTCACCGTTGGACAGATCTTCCAAATAAAAATTGTGCAAAGAAACCACAAAACTTAATAACACAATCAATAATTCAGACTTAACAGACAAATATAGAGTATTCCATCCATCAATGAGTGAATATACTTTCTTCTCAGCAGCACATGCATCCTTTGCTAAAATAGACCATACATTATACCACAAAGCTACTCTTGGTAAATACACACACACAAAAAGATACTACCTTGTATTCTATCAGATCATAATGGAATGAAATTATAAATTAATGATAAAATAAAAAAAAAACTCCAACACCTGGAGACTAAATAATACACTATTGAATGATGCGTGGATATCATAAGACATTAGGGAGGAGATAAAAAAAATTCTTAGAGGTAAAAGAGAACAATGATAAAACATATCAAAGTCTCTGGGACACTATGAAAGCAGTACTAAGAGGAAAATTCATTGCATGGAGCACACTCAAATTAAAGAAAAAGTCAACAAATAAAAGACCTAACATTACAGCTCAAAGTCCTAGAAAAAGAACAGATTAACACCAAAAGTAGTAGAAGACAGGAAATCAAATCAATGAAATTGAAAAAAAAGAAACAATTGAAAAAATTGACAAAACAAAAAGTTGGTTCTTTGAAAAAATAAACAAAATTGATAAACCCCTAGCCACACTAAAAAAGAGGAGAGAGAAAACTCAAATTACTAAAATTTGTGATGAAAAAGGAAATATCACGACACTCTTGAAATACAAAACATAATTAGAAGCTATTTTGAAAATCTATACTCCAACAAAATAGAAAGTCTCAAAGACATCGACAGGTTTCTAGAGACATGATCCACCCAAACTGAATCAGGAGGACATACACAATTTAAACAGATCAATTTCAAGTAATGAATTAGAAGAAGCTGTCAAAAGTCTACCAACCAAGAAAAGTCCGGGAATAGATGGATTCTCAGCCTGAGTTCTACAAGATCTTCAAAGAAGAACTCATTCCAATACTCCTCAAGGTATTCCATGAAATAGAAAAAGAGGGAACCCTTCCAGACTCATTCTGTGAAGCTAGTATAACCCTGATACGAAAAACAGACAAAGACACATAGAGGAAAGAAAATTTCAGTCCAATATCCCTCATGAACATAGAAGCAAAAACCCTTAAAATTTTTTTAGCAAATCACATATAAAAACATATTAAGAAGATAGTGCACCATGACCAAGTGGGTTTCATCCCAGGGATGCAAGGTTGATTCAACATCTAGAAATAAAAAAATGTAATTCACAATGTCAGCAGACTTAAAGTTAAGAATCATATGATTATTTCAATGGATGCAGAAAAAAGTGTTTGATAAAATATAGCACCCCTTCATTCTCAAAACACTAGAAAGAGTAGGGATAGTGGGAACATACCTCAACATTGTAAAAGCTATCTATGCTAAGCCCATGGACATCATCAGTCTAAATGGAGAAAAACTGAAAGCATTCCCCTTAAAAACTGGAACAAGGCAGGAATGCCCTCTTTCACCACTTCATTCTAGAAACTCTAGCCAGAGCAATTAGACAGACCAAAGAAATTAAAGGGATATGAATAGGAAAAGAAGAATTCAAACTATCCCTACTTGCCGATGACATGATTCTACATTTAGAGAATCCAAAAAATTCCACCAGAAAATTTCTAGAACTCATAAATGAATTCAGCAAAGTAGCAGGATATAAAATTAACATTAATAAATTAATAAATTAATGCATTTTTATTCATAGGTGATGAATCCTCTGAATGAGAAATTAGGAAAAGTATCCCATTCACAATAGCCTCAAAAAAAAAAAATACTTGGGAATCAATCTAACAAAAGAGGTGAAAGACCTCTAAAATGAGAACTATAGAACACTGAAGAAAGAAATTAAAGAAAACTTTACAAGCTGGAAAGATCTCCCATGTTCTTGGATAGGCAGAATTAATATTGTCAAAATGGCCATACTACCAAAAGCACTATACAAATTCAATGCAATTCCAATTAAAATCCCAATGACATAACTCATAGAAATAGAGAAAGCAATCATGAAATTCATTTGGAAAAATAAGAGACCCAAAATAGCTAAAGCAATCCTTAGCAGGAAGAGCAAAGCAGGTAATATCACAATACCAGAACTTCAACTATACTACAGAGCAATAGTAACAAAAACAACATGGTATTGGCACCAAAATAGACAGGTAGACCAATGGTACAGAATAGAGGACACAGAGACAAAACCATATAAATACAGTTATCTCATACTAGACAAAGAAGCCAAAAACATACAATGGAGAAAAGATAGTCTCCTCAACAAATGGTGCTGGGAAACCAGAAATCCATATGCAGCACAATGAAAGTAAACCCCTATCTCTCACCCTGCACAAAACTCAACTCAAAATGGATCAAGGACCTAGGAAATATCCCAGAGACCCTGCAACCTAATAGAAGAAAAAGTAGGTTCAAATCTTCACCATGTCAGTTTAGGACCAGATTTCCTTAACATGACTTCCAAAGCACAAGAAATAAAAGAAAGAATCAACAAATGGGATAGATTCAAACTGAAAACTTTTTCTCAGCAAAGGAAACAATCAACAATGTTAAGAGACAGCCTACAGAGTGGGAGAAAATCTTTGCCACCCACACTTCAGATAGAGCACTGATCTCCAGAATATATGAAGAACTCAAAAAACTTGACACCAAGATTACAAATAACCCTGCCAATCAATGGGCTAAGGAAATGAGCAGACACTTCACAGAAGATCTGCAAGCAATCAACACATACATGAAAAATTTTCAACATCTCTAGTAATAAGAGAAATGCAAATCAAAACTACCCTCAGATTTCATCTCACCCCATTTAGAATGTCTATTATCAAGAATACAAGCAACAATAGGTGTTGGCAAGGATGGGGGCGGGGGAGTCACACTGATACATTGCTGGTAGGTGCAGCCACTCTGGAAAGCAGTATGGAGATTTCTTAGAAAACTTGGAATGGAACCACCATTTGACCCAGCCATCCCACTCCTTGGCCTATAACAAAAGGACTTAAAATCAGCATACTACAGTGATGCAGCCAGATCAATGTTTAATGTTTATAGCAGCTCAATTCATAATAGCTAGATTGTGGAACCAACCTCGATGCCCTTCAATAGATGAATGGATAAAGAAACTGTGGTATATATACACAATGGAATATTATTCAGCCATGAAGAATAAAATTATGGCATTTGCAGGTAAATGGATGGAATTGAAGAATATCATGTTAAGTGAAATAAGTCAATCCCAAAAAATCAAAGACCGAATAATTTCTCTGATAAGTGGATGAGGATACATAATGGGTGGGGGGTAGGGGGAGGAAAGAATGGAGGAATGATGGATTGTATAGAGTAAAATGAGGGGTAGGGAGGAGACGGGGGAAGGAAAGATAATAGAATAAGACAAACATCATTGCCCTATGTACATGTATGATTACACAAACGGTGTGACTCTACTTCGTGTACAACCAGAGAAACAAAAGTTGTACCCCATTTGTGTACGATGACTCAAAATAAAAGAAAAAAATAAACATTTGACAATATGTATTAAAAATGAAAATTTTGAGATTTTGAGTATCAATCAGAATTTTGGAAACCTTGTACTTATTTACCACCAAAAGCACAAGTTTCTTGAGGTGACTGACAGTGATATTAATGTGATTTGTATATATTGTATAACAAAATGTTAATATTTGAAAGAGCTGCATAACCTGGTGAATCAATTATCTCCAAAATGATTAGTGCATTATGTTACAAAATCACACACAGATAAAAGTTCCATTAAAGTACCAGCAAGATTGATCAATAAATTTTTTTTTATATTTTTTTGCAGTACTGAGGAATTGAACCCAGGGCCTCACACATGCTAGGAAAGTGCTCTACCACTGAACCACAAACCCAGCACAAACCAATGCATTTTAATGTTAAAGAGCATAAACATTTCAATGATATGACTTCAGGTTCCACAGTACAACTAATCTCTTAAACTATCACTCATTGACTTTTGATGTAGAATCAAAAAGTATCCAGAATTATTATTATTATTATCTGGATTACCCTTCCCTTTTCCAACTAATCTGTATAAAGGTGGATTTTCTTTACATAATTCAACTAAAACAATATTTTGCAATAGATTGAATGTAGAACATAAATAAGAACCATGCTATCTTCTATTACACTATGAATCACAAAAAATACTGCATATTCTCACCATATGTGGAAGCTAAAAAATTGATCTCAAAGCAGTAAAAAAATAAATAGTGGTTACAGAGAGTAGTAATGGTGTGAGTGGCAGGGGTTTAGGGGAGGGAATGGTTAATGGTTTCAGGGGTACAGCTGGACAACAGGAATAGCTTCTAATATTATACAGCACAGTAGAATAACTATGGTTGACAAGAATTAATTGAGAGAATTTTTAATATTTCCAACACAAAGAAATAATAAATGTTTGAGGTGATGGACATGCCAATTACCCTGGTCTGATTATTAAACATTATATACATATGTTGAAATGTTACATTGTATCCCATAAATATGTATAATTAAATGTTGCTTATTTAAAAATGTAACTGATTTATTAGCTATTTTCAAATAAAATATTAAATAATATTTTAAATATTTTCTTAGCCCCGAGGAATGGTGCCGGCCTTCTATAGAGTAAGACTTCTGAAACCATGAGCCCTCGAAAAAACTTTTCCTCCTCTATAATTGTGCTGGTCAGATCATTAGTCACAGCAGTGAAATAGCTGACTAAGACACATATCTTACAGACAGATGACTTTCATGCTATAACTACTTTATTTACTTGCAAGCACAAAGATTCATCTATAGCTATAATGTGCTTAAGTAGGTAGATTTTATTTACAGTAAAATCTGATAAATCTTTAGCAATACATTTTATAAGGAACAGTTGATTCTCCCAAATAATGAACATTTCATTTCAGATTGTTGTTTTGTAAAGTTCCAGACATGATTTAATACAAATGACTAATAATAGCTCTGATCAGTCTGGGGCTATTCTATTATCATGGTTATTATTCAGTCAGATCTTCAGAAAACATCTTTTAAGCTTATTGCTTACAATTGTTCTCTTTTCCTAATACCTCCCAAATTCCACCAAAACCAATACTATAATCAATTTGTATTCACAGTATGATGAAATATGTTAGAAATGAAAGGATTTTAGGGCTAGTCTATGAAGATAACTTCTAAGAGGTAAGAAATCTGAAGTTTTTTAATCCATTACAGAATATATTGAGCAAATAATAGGAGCTCACTGAAACTTTTTTTAATCTTTTTTAAATTTTTTGTTATTTTTTACAGACTGCATTTTGATTCACTGTACACAAATGGGGTACGTCATTTTGTTTCTATGGTTGTACACTATGTAGATTCATACCATTCATGTAATCATACATGTACATAGGGTAAGGATGTCTGTCTCATTCCACCATTTTTCATATCCCCTCCCTCTCATTTCCCTCTACGTAATCTAACTTTTAAAAGAATGAATAAATGAATGAATCTTCTTTCTTGTTAAAAGTGTTAAAAAATTAAGTACACCCATTTCAAAAGACCCAGGCACAGAGGTCCTAAAATCCTTCGAATTTCTTGGGTAGAGGCAACTCTTGGTGGGCCCCTGGATGGGGACTGGTCACCATAAAGATTAAGCCATGATTATAAGTTGAAGTTTTCAGTCTTATCCTCCCCCAAAACCCAATTCTCTGAAGCAGGAAAAGGAGTGGGAAATGGATAATACTCCATCATGCCACTGGATGCAGTGGTATACACCTGTAATCCTAGGAACTTGAGAAGCTAAGTCAGGAGGAATGAAAGTTAGAGGCTAGCCTCAGCAACTTAGTGACACCCTGTCTCAAAATGTGTGTGCATTGGGGGAGGAGGGGCTCAGCAGTACAGTTCAATTGTCAATGGAATATATGTGATGAAGCCTCCATAAAAATTCCATATCTATGAGGTTTGAAGAGCTTCCAGGTTGCTGAACATGTGAAAGTGCCTGGAGAATGGTGTGCCCAAAGTGGCTAAAGAAGTTTCACACCTCTTCCTATATACCTTGCTCTATGCATCTCTTCTACCTGGCTGTTCATCTGTATTCTTTGTAATATTCTTCATAATAAATGGGTAAATATAAGCATTTATATTGTGGAAACCCCTGACTTACAGTCAGTCAGTCAGAAGCACAGGTTACAGCCTGGGGCTTGTGAGTGGCATCCGAAGTGGGCATAGTCTTATGGAACCGAGCCCTTAATATGTGGGATCTGATACTATTCAGGCAAAATCAGAATTGAGTTAAACTGTAGGATATCCAATTGGTGTCTGCTAGAGAACTTCTTGGTTTAAGTATGAGGAAAAATCCCCACATACATTTTGGTGACCATAGGTAAAGTGTTGTGTTGAGTGACTGTCAAAGTAGAAGCGTTTGTTGTTTTTCTACTAGAAAAAAAAATGACAATCTGAAATGGCTGAATGGAATACTATGCTAATTATAAAGAGGGTGATAAACTCTTAAAAAGGGGAACAAAAGCTTATCAAGTAAGCAAATAGGTACTATTCAAAAAACCCACCAAGGGCTGGGCACAGTGGCACATGCTGTAATACCAGTTGCTCAGAGGCTGAGGCAGATAAACACAAAATTGTAGGTCAGCCTGGGGAATTTAGTGAGACTCTGACTCAAAATGAAATTTAAAAAAGGTCTGGGATTGCAGCTCAGTGGCGGGGCACCTGCCTTAGCTTGAATGGCCCTAGTTCAAACCTCAGAACACACACACACACACACACACACACACACACAGAAAAAGAAAAAGGAAAGAGTCTAAGGAGTGAAAAGTAAATGCTATATAATAAAGGGAAGTGAAAATATTCAATTGACTAAGTCTAATCTATTCTATAGATATACTCAAAATAATGAAGTAAAATACCAAATGGCTGATTTCTAAAATGTTTTTTAAAATTAAGGTATCCAAAGCAGTGTAAAATTTCTAGGAAGTTTTTCTATTTTCCATCTTTGGATTCACCTGTGATATTAAAAAAAAACATGATATATAGAAATAAGTTAATAAAATGAAAATCTGGCCCCAACTTCCCCAGTCTTATCCTATATAATACTCCCTAGATTCTAACAAACTCAAGTTATTTCCTTTCTTTGACACACCGCATTCTTTTTTATATATTTAACTTTTCAGTGAGGTTCCCCTTGTCTGAACTGCCTCTTTTCTGTGATGGAAATATCTTTTAACCTTACATGACTCAATTTGTGTATTTCTTGTCTCTGAAGGCTTTATGATCATTTCCCTCCCCATCTAAAATTGCAAGTCTCAGCATCACATAGATTTCTGCTGAGATTTCAGGTCTCAGAATCATGTAGGAGATTTCTGTAAATGTCTGCAATCATGTTCAGAAAGTCAACCAAAATATGACAGAAATTATATTAAGCAAAACCATAAAGAGACCTCACAGATAATGTAACCCCTGCCTTCACATAAATAAATAAATAAATAAATAAATAAATAAATACTGACCAACAGACCGACTTCGGATTTAGATGTAGTTATATCAACTGCAATTTTATTCCACTATATTTTATTTCAATATTCCAATGATTCCCAAAGCAAAATAAATATTTCTAAAGTCAACAAGAAATAAATCACATTGAGACCTTAAAAGTGAAAAGTAAAATTCATTCGTGAAAGATACTTTATCAAATTGCTAAAACTTTATTCTGCCCATTATATAGGTAGGTTTCTGAGACGTCCCTAATAAAAGGAAATCAGTACCTAATAGTAACTTAGCAAACTTAACTATCAAGTCACACATGTCCTTAATGCAAAATTTCCTCTCTCTTTCTTGTGTATTTCTGGTCAGAAAGTTATACTATCTTCTGTGACCCCAAGTCATAAAGATCAGGATGATTAACACACTGGAAAAAATTCCATAGATAATCTTTACAGCCTCTAATTTACATGAAGGACAGGTAAAATGATAAGAAAACGAGATACAAGGATGATTGTAAATGAAGGTGAGCTGAGCATTATTTGACATAAACACAGTTATTTAGCTATTATAAATAGGACCCAAAACGTATTTGCAGTAATGATTCTAATGTAGTCACACATGTTAAAATCAAAATAAGAATAATCAATAGATAATCTTATATATCAGAAATTTTATTCTTGTATGTTTCAAGTCAGGAGTAGTTGAAACTGTCTTAAAAATCTTTGAATCTATTATTTTCATAACTTCCAGAATACACTTTGTTTATGAACAAAATTATTGAGTGATTTTTTTTTTCTATTAACAAAGATAACCTAAATATATGACATTTGACTGTGGGAAGAAGATTATAAAGAATGGCCAGGGGCTGGGGACGTGACCTGGCATGCACGAGACCCTGGATTCAATCCCTAGCACCATACACAAACACACACACACACACACACACACACACACACACACACACACAAAAGAATGACCAGAGTATGATCTGTGTATGCAAACTCAGAATATAAAACATTTGTAGAAAATAAATATCACTGCCATATAGAATAATAACTTAAATTATTGCTTATTAATAATAGTTTTAAATTACCAACCTAGGGTGAGTGTATAACTTAGATTTTTATTTATAGATGAGCCAAAATAAAGTTCAAATCTAAATACAAAAATCAGGTGCTATTTGCTACCCACATTAATATCTCTAAAATATGAATATAAATCCAATTTATGGCTCAATTAAGACATACTTAAGTATCCTATAGGTAAAATGTCGGGACTAAAGAATGTATCTTGGCCATTCAAGACTAACTGGCTTTAATAATTGCTTCATATAATAGATACAAATATTTCCTAAGTATGACAAACAGGAAAGTATTTTTATAATAGGTGAGAATGTTTGTTGGTTATTAGGACAGAAGAATATATGAATGGATGATACACTGGTATATCTACTACACATCATAATATTATTAAGACTGTATACCAAAAGTATCCTCAAACACAGGTTAATACATGCAATTAGTATTAACTATGAGCACATATAGGAAGAGCTTCATCTATAGTTGAACCAAATAAGACAAATATACCATTAGGATATATTAATCAATGGACCAGTATAATTTTATGATTTAATGATGTCATATTGTTTCTTGAAATTACTGAGAGCAAGATCATATCTGAGAAAATAAATCAAATTAGCCATTAATCTGAAAGTATAGCAAAAATATTCAGTATTAACTTCAGAATAAATTTAGCTAATCTAGAAATTAATGAAGTTTCAAACAGATTGACATAATTAAAGGAACAACTATATTCGGCATTCATTCATAAAAGGGAATTACAGTTGACCCAGCTATCCCACTCCTCGGCCTATACCCAAAGGACTTAAAATCAGCATACTACAGAGACACAGCCACATCAATGTTCATAGCTGCTCAATTCACAATAGCCAGATTGTGGAACCAACCTAGATGTCCTTCAATTGATGAATAGATAAAGAAACTGTGGTATATATATATACAATGGAATATTACTCAGCCATAAAGAATGATAAAATTATGGCATTTGCAGGCAAATGGATGAAATTGGAGAATATCATGCTAAGTGAGATAAGCCAATCTCAAAAACCAAAGGACGAATGATCTCTCTGATAAGCAAATGATGACACATAATTGGGGGTGGGAGGGGGGCAAGAATGGAGGAAGGAGAGACTGTATAGAGGGAAAAGAGGGGTGGGGGGAAGGAAAAAATAACAGAATGAATCAAACATCATTACCCTATGTAAATGTATGATTATGCAAATGGTATGCTGTTACTCCATGTACAAACAGAAACATCCCATTTGTTTACAATAAAAATAAATTAAAATTAAAAAAATTAACATTGAAAAAAGGGAATAACAGTTTTTTTTGTATAAGCATATGTTTTAAATGTCCAAATTAATATAAGAAGTCAAATGTAGCACTACTGTAAAATAATACTAAAGCTCTCAAATTTATTTTCTAGGTACAACTTTTAAATTTAAAATTTTTGAATGAATTTAAATGATTTCTGAGGTAGGAAAAGAAGAGCTAAAAGAAATATGAGTAATATAATGTTTCTTTCTATGACAGTTCCCATAGACTTTTTAAATTTTTTTACTACTGGAGATTGAATTCAGGGCCTTGTACACTCTACAACTACGATACATCCGCAGTTCCCAAAGTCTCTGATTTTATCAAAATTTTCATTCTTCCAAATTAAATTCTTTAATTTTCAATTTCAAAAGTCGAATTTTAAATATTTTTCTCATGTGACTGAAGATCATTAGGTTTGCCCACAAGTTTTACTGAATGAGCATGTCTCAGCTAATAGATAACTTTATGTACATGTGCGTGTACTTACTTACAAATTCAACCATTAGCACATTCTCTAACATTAGGGAGGTACTTTCAATAAATTGTAATCATTTGCTTTTGAAAAAAAATTTTTTTTAGTTGTAGATGGACACAATACCTTTATTTGTTTTTAGGTGGTGCTGAAGATTAAACCCAGCGCCTCACATATACTAGGCAAGTGCTCTACTACTGAGCTACATCCCCAGACCCTCAAATGAGGGTCTGCTTTAATTAAGCTATTCTGGCTTAATTTGTACCAGGGATTGAACCCAGGGACATTTAGCCCCTTTCGTTTTTTTATTTTTTATTTTGAGACAGGATCTCACTAAATTGCTTAGGGCCTCGCTAAATTGCTGAGGCTGGTATCAAACTTTCAATCCTCCTGCCTTAGCCTCCTGAGTTGCTAGAATTACAAGTGTGCACTACCACACCCAGCACTCTTAATCTTTCTAAAAATATGAACAGAAATTGCATTCATAAATAACTCTTTATTCTTTCCATGACATTAATTGGTCTTTCAACTTCTTATAATACCATACAATGACTCAAAGTTTTAAAAAGAATGACTCACAGGGTTCTTACTGAAATATTAACCCCCAACTCAACAAGCTCATAAAAATGGCTTTCTAAGAGGCATATTTTCATAGTACCTGTTAATTGCATAGTACCACTTGCAGAAAGCAACCACACAGTCACAGGTTTCTTCAGGTGCCTAATAGATGTACTGGAGGTAAGCTGTGGCATATATAAGTAATGGGTTCAATAATTCTGTGCTCATCCCACAGCATAAAATACAGAGAAACAGCACCAAAAAATGTTTACCAATATGGAAGAAGTAGAAAAATAACAGTGAAGTGCTGAGTTCATTATACTGTTTAAAATCTATGAAATAATTTTACCCAGAATGCTATCTTTATATTACCAAATAAGACTTACTAAACCTAAAAAAAAAAAAAAAAAAAAAAAAAAAAACTTTTTAAACATTTAATAAACTAACTTTTAAGAAACTACTTAATTTTTTAAATACAGAAATCTAGATGGGCAAATAAAGCAGTATGTTCATGGTCATAAGGAATCAGCTTTCAAAAACAAGTTTCATAATTCTTCACTCTGATATAGCAAACTTATTTCTCCCTAACTCTTGGTTAGAAAAGCAATAGAGGATTATTGAAGCTGTTAATGGGGTGAGAGAGTGTTTTCTTTTTTTAATTTAGAGAGTTGTTTTCAACTGGGCTTGTACAGCATGAGGAGTCAGTACAGATGTTTGGAATAACTTGCAGCTGTTGCAGGGTGAAGACTTAGTGAAACTTCTGGGAATATTGAAGGAGAATTGCCTGGAGTACTTTAAAATATTTAGGTTATTGTGATATGAAAAATGTTTAATTAGAAGCCAGAAAATAGTATAAAAAGCTTATTTGGCCTTTGTCTACTTCTAAATTAGACTTTTAGATGTCTCTCAACATTGTTACATATCTTATCCTCATATGGATAAGGTGAGTTGTAACAAAGTGTCTCCTATAACATATATCTTATAGGAGAAGGGAGAAACAATTGTTTTAAGTTTGATCCAAGTTTGGTTTAATTTGAATTTAATTCAAAATACTTTATAAACTTACTATATGCAAAACACAAGAAAAGACAAAAGGGTGAATTAAAAACCCCTCTTCTCAAGAAACTTCTCTAGTAAGGATACACATTAAAATGATACAAAAATAATACAAAGCACTATATAATGGTATTACAGGACTGCAATAGAATCACAGGGATTTCACTGGGTGTTCAATGCTGTTCTGAGAGGAAGAGCCTGACTAACTATAGTTACTCTTAGGCAGCAGAGGTACTGAGGGCTGGGGATGTAGCTCAGTAGTAAAGTGTCCTTTGGTTCAATCCCCAATAAAAAAAGTAAAGTGTTATGGTTTGGATGAGAGGTGTCACCCGAAAGCTCACATGTGAGACAATGCAGGAAGGTTCAGAGGAGAAATGACTGGGTTGTAAGAGTCTTAACCCAATCAGTGAATTAATCCCTGATTTTGTATCTGGAGAGTAGTGTTAGTCTCTGACTCTGTCTCTGTCTGTCTCTCTTCTCTCTCACACACTGTTTCCCTCTGCCACACTCTCCTGCCATGATGTTCAGTCTCACCTGGAGCCCCATGGAATGGAGCTGGCCTTCTATGGACTAAGACCTCTGAAACCATGAGCCCTCAAAAAAACTTTCTACCTCTACAGTTGTGCTGGTTGGGTCATTTAGTCACAGCAGTCAAAAAGCTGACTAAGACAAAAAGAAAAGAAAAATACATACGTAGCAGTCCTGAATTAACAAGACTGAATACTAACTAACACTACACTTTGTTCCTAAAAGATGGAATTAACATATGTACTTAGAAAGCATGCTTAAGAGGCATGTTAGCATTCCTCTACTCCTTCAGGCATTCTGAATTCTAAATCTAAGTTGGACTCTGAGAAGACTTGGCTTGTGAAGTATTAAATCGGGTCTTTCTGGTATCTTTGAATGGCTTTAACTGAATTATACATTATGAACCAGGTGACAAATTAAAAAAAAAAAAATACTGAAGTGAAAAAAAAAAAAATACTTGTTGGGTGCAGTGGCACACGCCTGTAATCTCAGTGGCTCGGCAGGCTGAAGCAAGAGGATTGGGAGTTCAAAGCCAGCCTCAGAAAAAACAAGGCACTAAGCAACTCAGTGAGACACTGTCTCTAAATAAAATACAAAATAGGGTTGGGGATGTGCCTCAGCGGTTGAGTGCCCCTGAGTTCAATCCCAGATAGCCCTCCCCTCAAATAATACTTATTAAATTATGTCTTCATAATATACCACTAGGGGAGATTTAGATTCATCAGTTACTTTAAAAAATATTAGCACTAGAACAGTGTTGTTTAAAAGAAATATTCTACAAACCATATATGCAAGCCACATATGTAATTTAAAATTTTCTAGTGCACATAATAAAAAGTAAAAAGAAACGGGTGAGATCAATTTTAATAATTTATTTTGTTTAACCCAATATATCCAAAATATTATCATTCAATACCCAATCAACATAAAAAGTATTAAAATGTCTAATTTTTTTCCTTCATACTAAATCTTCAAAATCTATTGTGCATTTTATACTTATAGCACATCTCAATCAAGACTAGTCTCATTTCAAGACTAGTGGCTACTGTAATAAGCAGTGCAGCTCTAGAGGATAACTCCTTTTGGGAAATGGTTCTTTCAAAACTCTTTCCTAAAAGAAAACTACAGCTCCTCTGCTTTCCCTCTTTATTATGTAGGTTATTTAGGAAAAGCAGTCATCACAACTCCACTTAGCCGTTTCTTATTGGTGAATACTGGGAAATGAGGGAGTTGGTCAGTAGAATATTTTAAACCCAGACATTAAAAGTGAAATAAACAGATACATGTACTCTTGTACTCTTCTGGTCCATCTCCAAATGCTCTAACAGCACCATCCTCCAACACAAAGGGCTTTGCTGATGGTATAGAATATCTCCTCGGCTCCATTCTGGAGTGGAAACATTTCAACTTCTCTTAAATTTCACCGAATAAAATACACCACTTTGAGGGGATGTTAATCTGTTGAAACTTGGCTTGCATATTTCTAGAGTTCTCTTTTAATATAATTTTATTTACCAATAATAAGAAGGTAGTAGAGTGTAGTGAGAAGAGCACTAGTCTGCAAGGGAAGATGATTTGACTTCTATACCTTGCTTTGGGACAAATGAGTTGTGAGATTACAACTTTGAGTCTAAATTTCTTTATCTGTAAAACAAAGGGGTGAAAATACATCTCTACATTTCAATCCAAAGTGGGAACTAAGAACTTCAAAATGCTTTACATTTCAAAAGCAATATTATTGGAAGCAAATATTATTTTCAATGTATTCTTGTAAAACTTCGTAAGAAAAAATGGAATTAAACAATACAGCTAAATAAATTGTCAAATTGTGAAAGGAATTCTAATCTTCCTGATGGTATATTTAATCCCTGTTCTTCATCTCCTACAAGTTTTTCATTAAAAGGTAAAAATAACACTTGACATTCCATATGTGAGAGAATTCGCTGAATTCAGCTTACTAGTGAAACATTTTAAACGCGAACCACTGGGATCACTAAGCCTCAGTGATAAAATTCTACTTTTGACCTTGAAGATTCATTGAAGTAAAAAAGCAAAGAAAAAAAAAACACCTGTTGATGAAAAGACAATGAAACTTCTATAAAACTCTGCTTATCACAGATACTTTCAGTTCAGAGTAGGCAAATATTTCTATATCTTAACAGCATAATTTTTGAATGCAGAGAACAGGGGTAGTCCAGCACCTGTTTCTTTAACTGACTGGATCCTTTGTTTGTTTTGTTTTTTTTTTTCAAAAAGATAGTATTTTTTTTAAAATGCCTTGATGTCAATGAACAATAGCGTTTTTCATAAATGTTTAAATGTTGACAGAAGTCAGATTCTCTCCTATTCATACCAAATCACATAAGCAGAACAATTCATGGAATCTGTATAAGAAAATGTGATTGCTTTGTTGAAGATATTTTATACAGATAATTAACTTTTTTCGGGAGGAGCAAAAGATCAGTACTATATAATAAAATGATCACAGATATATTGCTAAAACAATTATGGAGCCCCAATTTAAAAGCAGAATAGGAATAGGGGTATAATGCAGGGGTAAAGTATTTGCCTGCATACGAGACACCCTGGGTTCAATTTGTGTGTGAACACACAACACACACACACACACACAACAAAAACAGTAAATTTCTAATCTAACTGGATATTCTCATAGTCATGTCCTTCCTACTACTTGATTTCCATTTTTCTCTTAATTTTAAAAAAGACAAAACAAAATCCTGCTGCAGACAAATATTCACACAATTAGGGAACAGAACCTTAAAAATCTTTGGAAGACAGAATGGATGGGGGTTTATTATCTGAGTCTGAAGATATCAGTCAAATAAAATTATACTACTAAAACAAATTAAAATATAAATGCTTATCCCCTACAAAAGTATGCATGTTAAGTTACTATGATGTGAAAACACATATACATCCTTTAAAATAAGTGAAACACACACATACATTTTAATATTTTGTTAAATTAGTGATCTATGGGTGAGTTCTCCCTTTTGATTTTTCAAATTTCTAAGCAGTGAGACAGTCCTTTTCAAATTAAAAAAAAAAAAAAAAACATTTTAAATTAATCACCTACTTATCTGTTAGTGATTCAGACCATTTGGTAAAAGATCTATAGAAATAATAAACCTCATAAAGACTACAAAAAATGTTGTCTCTGATAACAAAAAACGTTTATAAACAATTGAGTGATTTTTATAATTAAAGTATGGACAGGCCCAAAGTACAAAGTACATTTTCTGGGTATAACTATAGATAAAAATTTTTAAATGGTGATTAAAACAATTTTGTTTCTCAAATTAATTCACCTTATTGATGGAGAAATGTATTCTTTTTTATTCCTTCAGGTGAAACAGAAAAGAAAGTAAAAAAGCAAATGAAATGCCAGGAATCAGGTACTTCCTGGACAGATCATGACATCACCTCAGAAAAACTTAATGAGTGTCACTACTTTAGAAGAACCAAAAAACCACCCACCAATAATGGAGTTCAAACTCAGAAATATTTATTTTTTTTAAATGCGAAAGAATAGACCTCAGCTTTACATGTCAAAAAATTCTTATGGCTAAGTAGGAAATCATTTTTACAGCAGCTTTTAGAGTCAAGTCTGCACAATCAAGATTCACCTTGTTTTTCACCCTTGGCAACCAAACATATTACTGAAGAAACTCTGAAAGGAAAAGTCTTATTCAAAAGGCTTACTCTTATTAAATGGGGAAATTGATAGTGGGGAAGGAGAATTCTTAGAATCAGTTTTAAAAAGCAGATAAAATAATCATGTTATAGCAAGATATCAGGGTAATTTCATTTGCAGCAAGAAATTATCTTGTTCTATCCTTACGAAGATATTCCAAAAAGGAAAATAAAAGGCGGAATTACAGAAGACTTAATAATAGATACTGGACTCTGATTCTCATACAGTCACCTTGTTTCATAGGTCTTATGTAGAAAAAAAATTTCATTGGAAAATACATTCTCATTTCTCACACAAAAAAAATAAGTTTAATCTCCATAATTTTCCTACAGAAAAGTTCATTTGAGAAGTAATTTGTTGCTTACAATTATTATTACAAAATATATTAAAAGATTAAGGATATACCATATATATACATATACACATACATATATACATGTATATATACACACACACATATATATATATATATATATATATATACAGTCTTAAAAATAGAATTCAGAGCACAGTCTAGTTAGTTGCATTTGGAAAAGAGATGAAGTTGTCAATTATGCACAGGAACCATCTCATCCCTATATATTAAAAGGCATCAAAAATTAACTCCTACTTCCCCTTTTATAAAATTGGTGCTATATAATTTTCATGGGTACTGCTGAGTGGTCAACATCCTCAAATTATACCAAGACAATGGTGTTTTGAATAAATATACTTCAATTGACTAATATTATTATCAAAAAAGATGAAACCAAAACCATTTTGGGAAAAGGACTCATTTATCACATCACATCACATCATAAGCCCAGAAATTCTCCATGGTGCATAAGATGGCTCACAGTGCAATACTTTACCTTACCTGTAAATGAAATTTGTAAATGCTGAACTTTAAAAATACCAACAGTACAGGTGACTGTTCAGAACTATAAACAAAGGTTTCCCCTCAACAAGGCAGCAAACAGAACCAAATTTGTATTGAAAGAATGACCAATACCATGTGAGATGAAAATTCTAATGAGGACTTAAAAAAGTAAATGTGATTTAAGATTTGAAGGGTTTATCATGGATTTCTGAGATAAATGTATATGCAGAAGAAGGCTGTGTAGAGAGTCATCTTCATAGATTTCTCTTCATTCTAAGGGAGGTAGGAGTTCATTTCTTTAGGAGAACTAAAATTGTATGCATCCCACACTTATGCATCAGTGTGGGAAAATACCAAGGTTATGAGTCCAACTGAGGAGAAAGGGAACCCTCTACTTCTAAAAATGAAAGTTCAGATAAGTACACTAGACCATCATAAAATGTTATAATCATGTTTATTTCAATCTGCTAAATTGGAGGCATACAATGACCTAAACACATCTCTTTAAACTCTCTTCTTTGAAAAAAAAAAATTTTATGATGTAAACGACTATTTCTCAGTTTTTAACAAAGTAACATTTAGTAGAAACTCAGGAGAAGTTTTATTTAACTCTCCTTTAAACTTTATAAGTAACCCCTGAAGCCATTCAATGTCATTAATGCCATAATAAATAAACCTTGGCCAATAATCTTTCACAAAGCTGCTTTTAAAATGGCAGTCCTTTCTCCTTGGACAACCTTACCACATTCTACCAGATGGTTTGTCCCCATGCCCCCCAAAAGGAAAATAAAAAATTATACCAAAAGAGGATTCAGTGTGAGGATAAGTTGTATGAAATTCTAACTAAATGGTTAACAGGTTTCCAGTCATTTCGATCATCTGCAGAGTCATTAATAACCAGCCTTCTAGCTAGCTGCTCGGTCAACTCCTGAAGTAGTGTGGTGGAGAAAGGTTTTCAATATAGGTTGTCGGTGTTGGTGCTCCTAGGGGTCTTGATTTTCTCAATATTTTTGAGGATTACATCATGCAAGGTGGCATACTGGTTCCGCACATGCAGCAGGATCTGGCGTACGCTCAAGTACTCATTTTCGTCAACCTCTGCTACTGTGCGGCGATAATCTTCCACTTGCGGGTACTTCACTATCTTGGATACCAGTTTGGCCCGGGTGTTATAGTAGGTGGAGAAGCGGCGTAGGTAGGAGGCTGCTGTGCTCTCCACAGTCCACAGTTGGTCCACGGTGTCTTCCTGGATAGACACTCCAAAGTTATTGCCGTCTTCCACCTTTGGGATGAGCAGCTGCACCCACATTCGCACAGTGTTGCATTTCTCTCTCAGCAGCTCAATCTCAGGTTTTACCCGTTCAATCAGCTCCACCAGATGCTGGTTGCTCCTCAGAAGACGTCCCTCACTGGCAGGCACCTTGACTGAGGACTGGGTCTGCAGAGGCAGAGGATCCCGGTTGGGCCCATCCCCGGCGGTGTCTGGGGTGGCGGGTGGCTCTGGGGCTGGCACGGAACGGATTCTGGATAGATCTTGCAGCCGGAGCTCCTGGACCCGGCTATCTAGCTCTGACAACTTCTGAGGGAAGAAGGTGGACACCAGATCCTCAGCCTCCTGTGCGATACGGGCCCGGAACGAATCTACTTTCCCCTGCACGTCTTGCTCTAGCTTCAGCGGGGAAGCCATGGCTTCCAGAGGTGTCCAGTATTGGGGCAGACACAACCTTGGCAGGCTGGACTTGGCCTCGGCTGTGGTCACCAACTCCCAACAGACCAAACCGGAAATGACGTCCAGGGTCCAGTACCCGCGCCCAATCACATCCTGTGGATAATGCCTCGGGTAGACCAAGGAGAATCCCAGGTCGTGCCAAGACACTGCAAGCCCACAGTTCAGTGGTCCAGCTGCTAAAGCATCAGGGACCACATTGTTAGGGGACACCTGGCAGGATCTGCTGTCCCTCCCCACCTCGGCCTAGCTGGCAGGAAGCCTGAATACAAACAAAAGTTCCAAAGAACATCATTTAAGTATTGTAAAGACCTAGCAATGACAAGTCAATATACTTCTTTACATGGGAGCTCAATAAAATGCACGGTTCCTGCATCCAGAATACACAATCCTAGAAACTACTTCACCAAATGGAGTCTCCAGAACAAAACTCAACGTCAGAGGGCGGTTATGTCCCACCTGTACTGACAGTTCAACTTTCCCGTTAAAGAATCAGAAGTGATATATTTTAATCATTAGCAAACTTCTGAGATCTTCTATGGCTTACTTCCCACAAATTTTAGTTTAAATTACAAAAACTGTTTTATGACTCTTCTTAAAACTCATCTTTTTAGGGCTGGGAATGTAGCATGTGGGTGAGGCCCTGGGTTCAATCCCAACACCAAACAACAAAAACTTCATCTTTTCTGGGATAGTTAAATTTGAATCCAGATGCTAGATTTAAGTATCAAGGTCATATTTCCTGAATTTGATATCTATATATATAACATGTACATACATATATATACATACATATATTTTAACAAATGGTTCTATTTTCAAAAAAGTGTTTCTAGTTGCTTTTTTAGAGAAGTGGGCAAGTTTCTTTCTACTTATATTATGACACTGATTAATGCAATCACATATGGAATTATTTTCTTCAGATGTCTGATAATAGAATATATAATTCTTTAGGGGATTTAGCTGTTTTTTTTTTTTTCTGGTCTGATGTAAGAGTTTTATTCATTCATAATGTTTTCAGTCCTTGTTAACATGAATAATGGTTGGTAGGAAAATTACAGCTCTTAACTTTTTCTTCCCCCATCAACCATCAGCAATCAGCAGTTGTTTTCTAAAAATTATATAATACAGTTTCATGCCTTGATTCAACTCATGGAATTAATCCTGGGTCCTAACAGGTGGAAGAATGCCAAGGACAGCTGTGTAGAGTGCGGTCTTGTTAAGGTCAGTTTCTTCTTTCGCCACACCAGCAGGGTTCATCGTATAGTGGTGCCAGGAATTAACATACCACTCTTCTTAGGAATATTTCCAAATTTATGAATTGATTTATCCTTTTTTATATCCTCCAACTCTGAAACTATGCTGTGTAAAGAAATAATTCTGTGTCCTATATGTGAATTCCATTTACAAAACTATCCTAAGCAACTGTTGTTGTGTCAACAATTGGGCATAAATGTAAGTTTGAAATATAGATTGGTATTAATACTTCAAGTACATTTTTCACTTATTTGTGTATAAGACTTAGGAGAAATATAATCAATAGGACTAAATTCAGGTAATCTTAAGACTTTGGTAAGTAGTAATGTTTATCTTCTTGTATTTACAGAATTTTTCATCTCTGGGTTGCAATGCATTTTAAGTTATCTAGCTCAGTGAATTAATTTATCAGTTATGAATACCCTCTGGTAAATATTGTAAAATGCTTAATTTTACACTGTCATTATTAAAAACCCCAATGGAGCCAGTTTCTAGAGTTGACAAATAAATCACTTCCCCCTCCTTCTTTCTCCTAGATTGCTGCAAATACAGAAAAAGAAAAAAAAAACAGGGACTTACTGTCTTTAATAAACATAAGTCAGTACTTAAGGAAAATTTCTTTCCTTAAAGGAAATTAGTTCCTTTAAAGTAAAACCCTTCTTGTGCAAACAATTACACAGTTTCTTTCTGAAATGCAAGTCTAATCATTTTTCTGTCTTCTACTGGGTAAGGACCAAATTCCTTAATCATGGCCAACGAGTTCCTTCATGATCTAGATCCTGCCATGATTTATTTCCCAGAACCTACTCTTCTTTTCAAAATAGTTCTCTCAAGAGTCCTACACATTTATATATGTAGCTCTCTGTGTGAAATGTCACACTGCCTCACCATCCTTCTACTCTCTACCATACTCATTGTTCCATGATCAATTCAAGAAATGTTTTTTCAAAAACCTTCCCTGATACCACCTCCTCCTTCCTTGATAAATTAGTGCTTCTGGCACAAGTTAAATAATATCTACCTCATAAAGCTGTTCAAAGAATCAGATGAAATAACTTATATAAAATAGCAAGGACAGTAAGTGCTTCATAAACTAATCGTTTTATGTGTAATCTCAGGGCATTCTTTATCTTTTTTATAGATACTCTCCAAATGTTGTTAATTCTGGATTTACAAGCCACTTTTCTAAATTCCTTGAGAACAAAGATTTGAGCTTATTTGTTTTTATATATTCTTTGGTAGCACCGTGTCTGGTAACAGTAAGTGTTCAAAGAAATTTTACTGAATGAATAAATAATAAAGCAAGACAGGATAAGATTTTAGCAGACAGGACCTGAACAGCAGAAAAGACGTGACTTTTCAAGTGACTTACCGAGGGTTCCCCCCCTTGAAAAATTGCTGAATTATGCTACATCATATAAAAATCCATTTTGGAGATCTAAGAGCAGTATTCCAGACTGAACTCTTCAGGGTTTTCAACAGAAAAAGTAGGAAATATATTTCTTTTTTTCTCCCATCAACAGCATGCAGATTTTCACATTCTGCTTTTGATTCTGGTAACAGGCCAGAATTCTACCAGTTACTGTTCAGTTACAGTATGACTTAGTTCTAAAAAATAGACGTCACTTAAATAATCAAAGTTCATCTGTAGAACAGTAGTTATGCAGTACTACATGTTTGTGCAAAATGAACATATTGGGGAGTATCAGAGAGGTACCCAAAAGAAATAGGGTGATGCTGGTTCTGACTCATGCTCCTGTTTATTTATAGGTTCTTATTAGTATGAGATTTGTTTTATTTGGCAAAAATACAAGATTTCAACTGACTGAGAGAGGAAGATGTAAGAAAATGCCTAAGCATTAAACTTCTACAGCTGAATAATAAACCTGTAACTCAGTGCTGTATCAACAGGCTCCCCAAGGGCTGGTGCAAGCTGAAACCACTCCAGAATTATAAATTTCATGAGCTGCAGATTTTACTGCTAAAAGTAAAGTAGTGATTAACCAAAGATGTTGTTCCTCTATTCCTCCCTTTGTAAATGCTAAATTCATTAGGTGGAGCTAGAGTTTAAAATTAGTGAATGTACAGTGAATTCTTAATTTCTTTAACAAATTTTCACCAAGAAATAGCAAAAAGTAAATTTTAAAAGACAAGTCAAAGAACTCATATGTTTCAAATGAAAAAAATCTGTAATTTCTCAATTTTCACTTAAAATTACTCTGGCCTCTTACTCTGATTTTCTTTCTTAACACTTATCACAAACTGATATTTTATTATATATTTATTTGTATATGTTTAGTTTAGTGTCTGTCTCTAGAATGTAAGCACTTGAAAAATAAAGGCTTGTTTTTGTCCATTGCTGGATTCTTTGCAGAGAGAGCAGCCAGGAACATAATGACTACTCAGTAAATATCTTGTTGGAATAACAACAATAGAATTGATTAAATAATTATTTGAGAACAGTCACAGTTGGAAGAGCTTTCCCTATGTGTGTGTAGGGGGGACAATTATTTAAAAAGACAGTCATAACTTAGAATAGTTGTTTGAATAATAAAATTAATTCTTAAAAGTTTCAAAAAAAGAAAACTTCTATGATCTGAAGATATCTCCTATTTATGTTTTCTATTAAATAAAAAAGGTACCAGGAGTTTAAAAAATTGGGAGAGAGAGTTTGGTATTTACTAATACTATTTATCTTCTTAAAACAGAAGTGTTTATTTCAAAATAAAATTAAGATTCACATTTTGGTAGATGGAAAATATGCCTCCCAAATTTTATATTTTAAAACCAGGTCAACCGCATAAAACTCAACTAAATAAAAAATTACAAATAATTTATTTTGAATTTTTTTGATTCCCATAAGACCAAATATTGGCAAAAGAATCCTAAGAGAACAATAGCTTTTAAATAAGCAGCAACCATAAATCCACAAAAATTTGGCTGAACATTTCAGTACAACAGGCAATTATATATACTTAAATATTTAGTAAAACATTTTTGTATTATTTTGTATAAAATATTTTGTATATTTAGTAAAATAAATTTTGTAACTAGAAAGCAGACTCAAAGTCTCAGGACTAAGTTGTTTCATCAGAATGGACTTGAATTATTTTATAATCTGAATTAAAATTATCTTATTAATTTTTAATCTTCTTAATAACCTGTGAACTCATATAAAGATGTCAGCTAACAGGCTTTATCCACAAATAAACAAAACTCAAAACCTTGTGTGATTGTATCTATTAACAATTATGAGCCTATGCTGATGAAACTTTTTAAAACCTATATATGATTATGTGTGTATATTATTAATACTTCAAAGAAAACTATAAAGGTTGGCATTGTGCTACAAATAAACATAGTGTTTATTACATCTTCTGAATGAACTCATGACACATCAGTTATGTGGCTCCTATCTAATGTCAATGTGAAAGGTCAGATTAAAGACTACACAGTTTCTTCCAATTATCATCTGATGTCACTTAATGAATGTGATGTGATCAAATGAATGTGATCTACTTAAAACGTTCATCTGCTATTACTCAGTTTTCCATGATATTGTACTTCTGTACTTTCCACAGACACCATGTGAAATGAACACTGAATTAGAATCAATACAAGAAAGACTTAACGAACTCAAAAATCATTCTTTTAAAGACTAATAGAAGTTATGGACTACTGAAAAAGATTCTAGCTATCTTTCTGTTTGGAAAGAGTTGTTCCTTTCAACTTTCTGATTACTTTCCTGTAAAAACATAAAAAGGGTAGGTCTCAGCTATTTAAATTGAAACTTCATAAATTCAGTTAGGTAAATAAAATCTTCATAAGTCCAGTTAGATAGAGGATAATAATGTAATGAATGCTACTGTTGTAAAAATTGCCATTTTAATGCTTTTTCAAAACATGGTAATTTTCTGTTTGTTGTTGGATGACAAGGAAATACTACTATAAAAATGAATCATTCTAGGGGGTTGGAGGAGGACAGATCATGGATGATTCCTCTAAATCTAATGAAAACAAACTCTTCCCTCTATCGTACTCGTTTATGAGTTCTTCATACAGTAGACCTACACTTCAAAGGTCAATTCACTGATGGTAGGGAAATAAACACATATTGAAATACCTACTATGTCTTAAGAATTGTATCAGTACTTGATTTATTATTTCATTCAAACTTCTCAACAAGCCAGGAAGTGGTCACTATTTATGTTTACAGTATTAAAGGTAAAAACACTGATGCTTTGAACAGTATTTCCCTAAAGTTTTTAAGTTTGTAAGTAGTAGAACAATGCAGTTTAAAAATCTAGATTTATTTGACTCTAAAGCCCATGTTATCCTATTGCCTACATAAAATGCTGCATCAGCTGCCCCCCCAACCAAATTTATTTTTTTCCCCCACTAAACTAAAAATTAATGACTCACAGCTGAATAGAAAAACTTTTTTTTAGTTCTAAATAAGACTGCATAATGCTATAGAATATACTACTTGCTTTTTTTTTTTTTTTACTTTTTAAGCCAATGCATAGAATATGTACCTATGTATAATTCTAAGATCTGATAATGAAGCTTTTTTCTAAATTAAGGAAAACAAACCACTAATAGATTAAACAAAAAGTAGCAGGCAATTCTTATAATAAGAACCTTATATTTAGTCCCTTTCACTACTTTTCTGTGTTCCCTAGCACTGATCTCTCGTCTTCAGAATTTTGGTTTGGCAATATCTTTCACTACCCATTACATTTTTTGCTATAATTATCTATAGTATATGTTATGCTTCCAAAGAGTATATAAATAACATTTCATTGGTTAAGTATAAAGACTGGAAATTTGAGATTGAAGAAGTTCAATCACAGGGTACTGTTTTACAAAGTTTCAGCAAAATGTACAAACTTACAAGGATAACCAAGGAAAACTAACAACCATATATCTTTTTAATGTGACTTTGCTTTAACTTTTCCTTTAAAAGATATTGGATGAAAAAAAAGCTACTGAATGAAAACACAGCACTGAATATTCATAAGCAAAAAGTAAACTTTGATCCATACCTAGAAACCATACACAATAAATAACTCAAAATGAACCATAGACTTGAATATAAAATATAAAACTCTAGAAGTTTTAAAAGAAAAATCGTATAAGAAAAATCTCTGTGACCTGGAGTTAGGCAAATATTTCTTAAGAGAATGAAAACTCAATCCATGAGGAAAAAGTTGACAAATTGGACTTCATCAAAATTAAAATTTTCTTTTATTTAAAAAACAATGATAAGGAGATTAAAAGATAATCAACAGAGCAGGAGAAAATATTTCCAAAGCACATATTTGATGAAGGACTTGTATCTGGAATATAAAAAGAACTTTCAAAGATTTTGAACATGTAGAGGTGCTTGGAGGTTAATGCTTTGCCTCATTTTCTCCATCTATAAAATGAGGATAACTCTACCTGCCTCATAGGAATATTATAAGGATTAAAGAATGACATATTGTACATTGTATAAATGATTACTAAATTTAAATTATAAAAATGCCAGCTATTAAAAAATCAAATCATTAATTTATGGGCTGATCTTGTAACTTGACATTTTGTTGTTTTTGCAATGGCTATTTTTCAAAACTCTTAAAATGTATTAACTCCACTAAATTGAATCACTTTAGTGACCTCAAAGAGTTTAAAGCAATACTACAGCTTACTAACATGACAGTATTCATGTGTACATACAAACACAAACACATTCAAAGAAAATAAAACTATAGCTCTAGAAGGAAAATGTAAAACTATCATTTTACAGATAAGGAAACTGAAGGGGGTCTGAATGATTTGTCCAAAGTCACATAGAAAATGTCAATGGGTGGCAAATTTGAGGCTAAAATGCAGATTCCAAAGGTCTGCTCTTGAGTTGTTTAAAACACAGTTTTTTCCATTCATGATATGAAAAAATATTTTTTCCTAGAATGCAGTTCTGCTCTGGAGAAATATTTTCTTCCTTCATCACAAAAAAATCTGAAAATTTAATAAGAAGGAAGTTCTCAAACTTTATTATTAAAGTTCTTGATTTACTGAGTGTAACTTTAGAAGTCTTTCAGGAATGATTCTAATCTGTAGCTTAAAGTCCATGCACATTAAGCAGACTATATATTTGACACTTTTTCAGTATTATCCAAATTACAAAAGTAATTTTAAATGTTCTTTGAGAAAAATGTCTTCCTTTGCTCCTGTAAACCCCAACTCCAATAACTTCTTTATGTCCTAAAAAGGACATAAAAAAAAAATAATGTTAAAGGGCACAAATAGTGGTCAGTATGTATTTAGGATCTTTTCTGCACAGTCTGCAATATATCTTGCAAATGACAAACAGAAATGAATAGGCTTTATCCCTCCCCAGAGAAAGCATACAATCTAAAAAGGGAAAATACATAATAAAATAGTAAGACTACTAAATAGAGCACACAAATAATGAACACTTGGAAAATTATCTTGACTTAGATGAATCTGCCCATCATTCATGAGTCTGCCTTTGCTTTGTTGGTATGAGGCTGGGAAAGGGAGTGGGGATGGAGAGAGAATTGTTAATGGTACAGGGGTGCAGATGGATAGGAGGAATAATTCCTAATGTTCTACAGCACAATAGGATAACTATGTATGACAACAATTAACTTTTCATTTTGAAAGAGAGGATTTTGAATGTTCCCAGCACAAAGAAACAACAAATGTTTGAAATGATGGATATGACAATTATCCTGATATAATCATTACACACTGTATACATGTACTAAAATATCACAATACCTCATAAACATATTCAATTATATGTCAATTAAAATAAATATTTTTAAATCATTCTTTGTGTCAATGGCTACTCTATGCAAATGTCTAGTTATATAGACTATTGAACAATCATTTTTCAAACATAAAACAGTTTTATGGTTGCAATTGAAGAGCCCATAGAAATGTTTTTTATGTTAGCAATCAATCTATCACAGAGTCAAAGAACAAATGACTAAATCCCCTAAAACCACACAATAATGAATCACATTTAATAAGGAGTTTGAGATCAAAACTTTCTGATCTCAAAGATCTAGCATGCCTCATACAGAATCAATAATAGAATTCACTTAAACACACACACACACACACACACAAACCCACTCTTCTTAATGAGAAACAAGGAAACAAAAATTAAAATTTGTTCAACAGTCTATATAACTAGACATTTGCATAGAATAGTCATTGACACAAAAAGATTTAAAAATATTTATTTATTTTAATTGATACATAATTGAACATGTTTATGAGGTACTGTGATATTTTAGTACATGTATACAGTGTGTAATGACGGTCTATTTTGGTTAAACTACTTCCTTTTTAAGAAATAGCAAAGACATTTCTTTTTTAACACATTGATAATTTCAGTTCCTATTTTTTAAAAAAGCACCTTTCAACGTCTATTTATTCTATTCCTTTTTTTAAAATTAGAAGTTGTATTAAAATCTTTTAGAGCATTAAGTTATTCTTTAGTATTATAAAAATGTAACTCAATGAAGTACTTAATCTACTACCAGGTAATTTTAACAAACAGAAAATTTGAAGTTAAGTAAAAATTCCACCAAACCTGTATAGAAGATTTGGCAACAAAATTTGGTTTTGGAAGGCTAGTATAATTTTCTATTTATATAATCTGTAATATATATAATAAGTACCAGGTGTAAAGCAAAAAGCACCTGTAGGGAAGAAAACAAATCATTGTATTAAATTAGAATACCTCGACTATTGCCCTCATTCTAATGCTTACAATTTTTATGTCCTTAGATAAACTATTTAACCTCTTTGCCTCAATTTTCATCTATAAAATAGGACTAGGAATACTTAAATGATTATGTAAGAAACTAATGAGTTTATGCATGGGACAGAACTTTGTGAACTATTAATTTGTATATATTAAAGGTGTCAATCTTTATATTAGAAAAAGGATATATAGAAAGAATAATGCTGATATAATCATTAAGTAAACCTAGGTTAAGTGAATACTTAACATGACTCTATTCTATTTTTTTTATGAGTTGAATGAGAGTTTATTTTAAAGCAAGTTAAAAATTAGAAAAAAGTCTTCCAAAACAAGGATTTAAAAAAAAATTGCCTTTTCTCAGATAACACTTTTAAAACTGGTCTTGCCAAACTCATTTATTCACATTTTTCTCCAGGTAGAATTTGGCTGAAGGGTCATGAAAGTGGAGATAAGAAAATGGCCAAACTCTAAGATCCATGTGTATGCTCAAGATGTAAAATCTCAGAAACAAATGAAGAACCTAAATCTTTTTGAAGTAAGTTTAAAAATTGACTAATTTCCTTTGGTTACTAAGGAAATTGTTCCTGCCTATGAAGATTTTAAACACATACTCTCATGCATGTATGTGTGCACATAAATATATAACAATTATTTCATGTGTAGATATCACTTATAAAAAGTAAACAAATTTCTTAGAAATAGTATGCATTAAGAAAACATGACTTTATGCATGTGTTAGGTATTAATCTAAGTATTAATTTAGGAAATACTGTTATTCTATGATTTTTTTTTTCTGTCCATCCATGGGAATAAACCTTTGGCAAACATTTTGAACAAATAACATTACTTACTAGCCAACCTTTTTGCAATCATCAGAGGATTTCCTAGAGTTTGTTCTAGGTTACTAACTCATGTGGCTTGAATTTATACAAACACTAAACACCAATTTTTCCCACCACCACCACCGCCACCAAAAAAAAAAAAAAAAAAAAAAAAGAGTGAGGTTTAACCACAATCCATTTCAAATTACTCCCATAGAATATTTAAAAATAAGAAAGTACCTATGGATATAGAAGGCTGTCAAACATTTCACCCAAGTGATTTCTTTAGCTCTAAAGCTTAGATTAAGACAAGAAGAAAAGCTGATTCATCCCTGGCTAGTGGAACCATAACTGAACAAAAGAGGTCATCACTAAGCTTTCTGCTATTTTTTTGCAGTGCTTTTGCTACTTGAATCCATAAAATAAATTCAAATTTCCTTTTTAAAAAATGTAAAAATACTTTTTAAGTGATCATGAAAATCAGTGAACTTTAATCACTGTGATTTCTCTCAGCAAAATATGCTTAAAACAATTCTGAGTGGCAGCACTGAGTGGCAGATATTATGTTGACAGTAAGAGTGCTAATAAGAAGCATATGACATTTCCCGTCTTTAAGAGGCTTATAATATAAATAAGAAGATGAGCCTTTTAGATCAATTAGTAACCAATAGAAGAAAGAATTTAAAAATAATACTAATATGGGTTAATAATATGGGTTAAAAATAATACTAATATGTGGTATAATAAAGTTTATGAAGTTCAAGGACCCACCACAAGCATTTTCCCAAAAGAGTGGCCCCGGGCTCTTCCTTCCGCCTAAAGTTGCTAGCTTACAAAGCAAAAGAATACCTTTAATGAAAGGAACCCTATTTCCTGGTCACAAATAAATGGAGCATGGAGCACAAGCCAAGATTGCCACAGCACTACTTCATATGAGATAGTGACCACCTTTCTGTGTTTGAGTCAGCAATGTGTGAAAAAGACTAAAGTGGAATCACTGGGGTTGCTGTTAAATAAGGAGTGATGATAAGTTATTATTTCAATTCTCCGTGAGGACTACCACACCTTATGAAGCATAAGCATAGCGGGCTGCTGAGCCAGTCTCCTGTGCTTCTTCAATTCCTATACATCCTATTGAAAGTCCCTATTATTTAAGGTTCTCCTTATAATTCACACCTATATATGACATACTAATAAATATTTTGTAAGTGACCAAGAAGGACTGAAATGCTCAAATATGGTACTATACCTCGAATACATGAACTACTTGGAATGAGAGGGAGAAACAAACATTTCTGAGGCAAGCATATATATAGCTATAGCTCAGGTTCTCCTCTTTTGTTATGAATATATTTGAAAATGATGAAAAGACACTTTCAAGTGTTTACTCTTCATTTGTGGAAAATTTAAAAATAAATGAATAAATGTTTTCCAGGGCTTTGAGCTGTAGTGTTAGGTCGTTTATTTGTTGATTTTTTTTTTCTTTTATTGAATGCGCTCCATGAAATAAATTTTCCTCTAAGTACTGCTTTCATAGTATCCCAGAGATTTTGATATGATGTATCTTTGTCCTCATTTACCTCTAAGAATTTTTTATTTCCCCCCTGATGTTACACATTCATCATTCAATAGTGTATTATTTAATCTACAGGTGTTGGAGTACTTTCTGTTTTTTATTCTGTCATTTATTTCTAGTTTCAATCCATTATGATCTGATAGAATACAAGGAAGTACCTCTATCTTCTTGTATTTGCTAACAGTAGCTTTGCATAATACATGGTTTATTTTAGAGAAGGATCCATGTGCTGCTAAGAAAGTGTATTCACTCTTTGTTGGATGGTATATTCTATATATGTCTGTTAAGTCTAAATTATTGATTGTGTTATTGAGATCTATGGTTTCTTTGTTCAATTTTTGTTTGGAAGATCTGTCCAGTGGTAAGAGAGGTATATTAAAGTCACCTAGTATTATTGTGTTGTGGTCTACTTGATTCCAGGAATTGAGAAGGATTTGTTTGACGTGCATGGATGAGCCACTGTTTGGGGCATATTTATGATTGTTATGTCTTGATGATTTATGCTTCCCTTAAGCAATATGTAATGTCCTTCTTTATCCCTTCTGACTAACTTTAGCTTGAAGTCCACATTACCTGATATGAGGATGGATACTCCAGCTTTTTTGCTGGGTCCATGTGCATGGTATGTTTTTTCTCATCCTTTCACCTTTAGTCTGTGGGTACCTCTTTCTATGAGATGAGTCTCTTGCAGGTAGCATATTGTTGAATTATTCTTTTTAATCCAATCTGCCAGTATATGTCTTCTGATTGATAAGTTCAGGCCATTAACATTCAGGGTTATTATTGAGATATGATTTGTATTCCCTGTCATTTGGCTCATTTTTGTTTTTTACACAACTTGGTTAATCCTTTATTTGGCTATCCCTTTAGGGTAGTTCCTCCCTTTGCTGATTTACATCATTGTTTTTCATCTCTTCCTCATGGAATATTTTGCTGAGAATGTTCTGTAGTGCCGGCTTTCCTTTTCTAAATATTTTAGCTTTTGTTTATCATGGAAGAATTTTATTTAGAAGAACAGATCAACACCAAAAGTAGTAGAAGACAGGAAATAGTTAAAATCAGAGCTGAAATCAATGAAATTGAAACAAAAGAAACAATACAAAAAATTGACAAAATAAAAAGTTGGTTCTTTGAAAAAATTAACAAAATTGATAAACCCTTAGCTACACTAACTAAGAGAAGGAAAGAGAAAACTCAAATTACTAAAATTCGGAATGAACAAGGAAATATCACAACAGACACGATTGAAATACAAAACATAATTAGAAGCAATTTTGAAAATCTATACTCCAACTTTTGTTGAAGTAAATCTCGAAGACATCAACAGGTTTCTAGAGACATATGAATTACCTAAACTGAACCAGGAAGACATACACAACTTAAATAGATCAATTTCAAGTAATGAAACAGAAGAAGTCATCCAAAGCCTACCAACAAAGAAAAGCCTGGGACCAGATGGGTTCTCAGCCGAGTTCTACAAAACCTTTAAAGAAGAGCTCATTCCAATACTTCTCAAAGTATTCCATAAAATAGAAGAGGAGGGAACTCTCCCAAACTCATTCTATGAAGCCAATATCACCCTGATAACTAAACCAGACAGAGACACATCAAGGAAAGAAAATTTCAGACCAATATCCAATATCCTTAATGAACATTGATGCAAAAACTCTCATCAAAATTTTAACAAATCGCATATAAAATATATTAAAAAGATAGTGTACCACGATCAAGTGGGTTTTATCCTAGGTATGCAAGGTTGGATCAACATATGGAAATCAATAAATGTAATTCACCATATCAACATACTTAAAGTCAAGAATCACATGATTATTTCAATACATGCAGAAAAAGCATTTGATAAAATACAGCATCCCTTCATGCTCAAAACACTAGAAAAAATAGGAATAGTAGGAACATTCCTTAACATTGTAAAAGCTATCTATGCTAAGTCCATGGCCAATATCATTCTAAATGATGAAAAAACTGAAAGCATTCCCCCTAAAAACTGAAACAAGGCAGGGATGCCCTCTTTCACCACTTCTATTCAACATTGTCCTTGAAACTCTAGCCAGAGCAATTAGACAGACCAAAGAAATTAAAAGAGGAGGGGTGGGGGGGAAGGGAAAAAATAACAGAATGAATCAAACAACATTACTCTATGTAAATTTATGATTACACAAATGGTATGCCTTTACGCCATGTACAAACAGAGAAACAACATGTATCCCATTTGTTTACAATAAAAAAAAAAAAAGAAATTAAAAGAAGAACTCAAACTATCCCTATTTGCTGATGACATGATTATATATTTGGAGGAACCGGGAAATTCCACCAGAAAACTTTTAGAACTCATAAGTGAATTCAGTAAAGTAGCAGGATATAAGATCAATGCTCATAAATCTAATGCATTTTTATACGTAAGTGATGAATGCTCAGAAAGAGAAGTTAGGAAAACTACCCTATTCACAATAGCCTTAAAAAGAATAAAATACTTGGGAATCAATCTAACAAAAAAAGTGAAAGACCTCTACAATGAGAACTACAGAACACTAAAGAAAGAAATTAAAGAAAACCTTAGAAGATGGAAAGATCTCCCATGTTCTTGGATAGGCAGAATTAATATTGTCAAAATGGCCATACTACCAAAAGTGCTATACAGATTCAATGCAATTCCAACTAAAATCCCAATGACGTACCTTACAGAAATAGAGCAAGCAATCATGAAATACATCTGGAAGAATAAGAAACCCAGAATAGCTAAAGCAATCCTCAGCAGGAAGAGTAAAGCAGGGGGTATCACAATACCAGAACTTCAACTATACTACAAAGCAATAGTAACAAAAACAGCATGGTATTGGTACCAAAATAGACAGGGAGATCAATGGTACAGAATAGAGGACACAGACACAAACCCAAATAAATACAATTTTCTCATACTAGACAAAGGTGCCAATAACATGCAACGGAGAAAAGATAGCCTCTTCAACAAATGGTGCTGGGAAAACTGGAAATCCATATGCAGCAGAATGAAACTAAACCCCTATCTCTCACCCTGCACAAAACTCAACTCAAAATGAATCAAGGACCTTGGAATTAGGCAAGAGACCCTGCATCTTATAGAAGAAGAAGTTAGGTCCAAATCTTCAACATGTCAGCTTAGGATCAGACTTCCTTAACAGGACTCCCATAGTACAAGAAATAAAAGCAAGAATCAATAACTGAGATGGAGTCAAATTGAAAAGCTTTCTCTCAGCAAAGGAAACTATCAGCAATGTGAAGAGGGAGCCTACAGAGTGGGAGAATATCTTTGCCACGCATACTTCAGATAGAGCACTAATTTCCAGAATATAGAAAGAACTCAAAAAACTCTACATGAAGAATACAAATAACCCAATCAACAAATGGGCTAAGGAAATGAACAGACACTTCACAGAAGAAGATCTACAAGCAATCAACTGATACATGAAAAAATGTTCAACATCTCTAGTAATAAGAGAAATGCAAATCAAAACTACACTAAGATTCCATCTCACCCCAATTAGAATGGCGATTATTAAGAATACAAGCAACAATAGGTGTTGGAGAGGATGTGTGGAAAAAGGTACACTCATACATAGCTGGTGGGGCTGCAAATTAGTGCAGCCACTCTGGAAAGAAGTGTGGAGATTCCTTAGAAAACTTGTAATGTAACCACCATTTTTTGACCCAGCTATTCTCCTCCTAGGCCTATACCCAAAGGACTTAAAATCAGCATACTACAGTGATGCAGCCACATCAATGTTCATAGCTGCTCAATTCACAATAGCCAGATTGCCCTTCAATTGATGAATGGATAAAGAAACTGTGGTATGTGTGTATGTGTATATATATATATGTGCAATGGAATATTACTCAGCCATAAATAATAATAAAATTATGGCATTTGCAGGCAAATGGATGAAATTGGAGAATCTCATGTTAAGTGAGATAAGCCAATCTAAAAACACCAAAGGGTGAATGATCTTGCTGATAAGCAGATGATGATACATAATGGCGGATGGGAGGGAGGCAAAAATGGAGGAAGGAGGAACTTGTATAGAAAGAAAAGAGGGGTGGGAGGGGTAGGCGGAAGGAAAAAAATAACAGAATGAATCAAACAACATTACCCTATGTAAATGTATGAGAGTTCTTGAATAAAACTTGGGAACCAATAAATAAATAAATAAATAAGATAAAATGAAAAAATAAAGTTTTCCAAAAGTAGGCATTTATTTCATTTGAAAAAGAAATATCAACTGAGTAGTGATATATGGCAAAGAGACATTCAGAGCCAACTGAATAAAAGAGAACCCATTTTTTTATTGTTATTGCTTTTTAAAAAATATACCTTTTATTTTATTTATTTATTTATTTTTATGTGGTTCTGAGGATTCAAGCTAGTGCCTTATACATGCTACGCAAGCCCTCTACCAGTGAGCTACAATCCCGGTCCGAGAACCCATTCTTAATAAGAAAGAACTGTTGCCCTAGGAAGATTTTTTAAAATCCTTTCTCTATATATTACTACATGAGAAAGAAGCATCTAAGTGTGAAATTAAAATGTTTATTGAAATGACAAACTAATATATTTCTCCACCTTTCTTCTCAAATGTTTTCTCCTTCTCTTGAATCACTTTCTTATCTAACTTTCCTTGAGTTTTTCTGAATATTTTTGTTCCATGCTCTTGAATTTATTATATTCTTTAATCTATCCTCTCTCTCTCTAAAGAAAATGTGTTTATGAAACACATTTTCTTAATGTGTTTCATAAAAACACATTAAGAAAAAAAATAAATATTATCTAGTTTTTTTCTTATTCATGTTAGCAGTTATGACATATTCAAAGTGACTTGGGGGTTTGAGAAAAAAGTTATTCTCCATCCCCAGTCCTCCAAATCATATTAAATGTTTCAATACATTTAAAAGAGAGGGCAAAAAGACAAGATACTTAGAAAAAAATGAGCTATAAATATTGTTCTAGAGGTAAAAACACTTAAAAAAGTTGAAAAAAAAAAACTTTTTGAGCCTTTGTCAAGACGTCTGGGAACATAAGCATTCTTTCTTGCTGACCTATAACGGGAACTCAGTAGATATCCAAGAGTGTGTATACTTTAGAGAGATAATGTTAGCAGCTTAACTGTAATGAGATTAAAGGGTGCAGGAATGTCTAGCATGAGGGAATATATATTTGAGAGAGAGCTTGTTTATTAAATAGTGGTATGGTGAACAGTCAATGGCTACTTCTTTTTCAGTTATTAAAACATTTTGTTAACTATGTGTCTAATTATAAAAGAAAACAATATGGCTTGCTTATTGGCTGTGTTATAAATGTCCAGTTCCTGAGAAGCAGAAACTTGAGGCTTCAGAAGCTCTGTATCTGTGAATTTCCATTGTAGTAATTTCTGCCAATGACATTAAGTACTTAAGTGGAAGAAAAAGTCTACAACCCCTGCACAGGTAACTCCACTTGCCTTTTAGGAAAGTATTTTATATTGAAAGATGGAAGAAAAGACAAAGCATGAGGTAATTCGTTACTTCTTTCATTTTCCTTTTAACAAGAGCAAAAAGAACAATGTAGTACTTAAAAACTAAATTTCCGTTTCATGGCATAATTTAAAGTCATCACAATAAAATGAACTCCCTTTCCCCTACAGTTAAGAGGAAAAAATGGGGGCTGGGGAGATAGCTCAGTCTGTAGAGTGCTTGCCTTGCAAGCAGAAGGCCCTGGGTTCGATCCCCAGCACCAAAAAAAAAAAAAAAAAAAAGGAAAAAATGCAAGAGTATTGTTCAGTAACTACTGCTATCTGATTATGTTCGGGTCTATCCTTACTTCTCTTTCAACATAAAATGCCAAAAAATGATAAATCACTAATTAGTAAATGAAAGATCTAAACAAAATGTGTGAGATAGTCTTAACAGTCTGCCTGAACATCAAAGGGTAGGAGTGCAAATCGTTAATTTTCTAACAGTACTTTTCACAGTAAACTAATGAGAAATAGCGTTTCATACAAGCTGAAAAGTACAATTTGTGTATTTTTTTAAAAAAAGAAATCTGTGCATTTTCTTTTATAAAAATATTGTTTCTAGGAGAGATCCAAGATGGCGGACTAGAGGGAGGCTGTGTTCCTTGTTGCTCTGTAACTCCCGTTTCAAGCAGAGGATATCTGTTTCTTGGTAAGGCAGTTTTTGCTGCTTATCGATCCCCTGCTGTTTACCCCATTTGTCTGCTGTGATCACCTGCAGTCTGCCAGCATATCAACACATTTTTTGAGTGCAGATTGCTCACTGTGAGGCACCTATCATCCGACATTTGCCTGCCTCTCCCTGTTCATCGTCTGCCTTACACTTATCCATCACCCAACTCACGAGGTTCACCTCCCAATTGTCTGACAAGTCAGCGAACTGATCGCCAACCTCCAATAGAGCACCAGCTGCTGCTGTTGCTTGGAAGTTCACTGTTACAGTACCTGCAGGTTTGATTACACGTAGCTGCCACCATTTTGAGACAACAGCCAGGTGCCCTACGACCCCTGGCTGGACTGACTGAGCCCCATTTCCAGGATCCCTCAGCCCGACCGATCACTCTGTGCTCTGGGGCCCTCACATTGACTGACTGCTCCCTGCCGCCAGGACCCCCAGACCAACTGACCGTGCCCTAACACCTGGACACCAGACCAACTGACTGCAACTGGCCTCCAGGATTCCACAACCACACCAAACACACCCGACCTCCAGGACCCCTGGTAGACCAACCGCATCCCACCTCCAGGACCTCCTGTTGACCACGGCCACACCTGAGCTGCAGCTCCCCATATGCCAACACATTTCCAAGTCAAAGAGGCCATCTTGGATAATCCTGGAAGCCTTAGCTCAGATCTGAGACGCCTGCTGGAGGCTTGAAGCTCATTGTCAGGTACCTCTCATGAATCCGGCTACTGAACACTGGGAGGTTTCATTACTATATGACTGTTATACAATAGATTTTGTTTTTTCTACTTATTGAAAAAATTCAAGTTTTTATTTCTTTACTTTTCTTGCTCTCTTTTCCTTTTGTTTACCTGTTCCCTCAGAGTCTCTTTCTCCCTTTTTTGCATGCTAATATACAATTTCTTTTGATTACACTCTCACCCTTTCTATTATCTAGAACGTCTGTATATTCTTTTCTTATCCCACTAACAGCCACATTCTACATGCCTCTGCATCCTCTTTGTCCTCCATTTGCAATTGCAGACCTTAGTGCAAATCTGTTTGTTTTACTGAAGATAATATTTGAACTCATTCTGTTTATTATGACAATTTTGTTATTGTCCTCATAGGGGCTATTTGGTCTAGGATTGCACAATGTCTGAATTGGGCACTGCTAATATTGATCTCCCCTTAATATTGATCTACCCTTATCAGGTTTTGGAAACCGATAGGGCCACTATAAGCCTGTAGAGGGAAATCTGCAATACCCCAGATCTGCACTGCTAGAGGGGAAGACATGTGAACAACATGAAGGGAAGAAAATGATCCAAACAAATCTAGATTCTATATTAATAGAATCCAATGACAGTATGTTAGAAGAAATTTCAGAAAAACACCTGGATACTAAATAATATGCTATTGAATGAAACATGGATAACAAAAAACATCAGGGAGGAGATAAAAAAAATTCTTAGAGGTCAATGAGAATGATGATACAACATATCAAAATCTCTGGGACATTATGAAAGCAGTACTGAGGAAAATTCATTGCATGGAGTGCATTCCAGAAAAGAAAGAAAAGTCAACAACTAAATGACCTAACATTACAGCTCACAGCCCCAGAAAAAGAAGAACAGAAAACAGCAAAAGTAGTAGAAGACAGGAAATAATTAAAATCAGAGATGAAATCAATGAAATTGAAAAAAAAGAAACAATTCAAAAAATTGACATAACAAAAAGTTGGTTCTTTGAGAAAGTAAACAAAATAGGGCTGGGGAGATAGCTGAGTGGTAGAGTGCTCACCTTGCAAGCACAAGGCCCTGGCTTCAATCCCCAGCATCGCCAAAAAAAAAAAAAAAAAAAAAAAAAAAGAGAGAAAGTAAACAAAATAGACAAACCCTTATCCACACAAACAAAGAGAAGGAAAGAGAAAACAGAAATTACTAAAATTCATGATGAAAAAGGAAGTATCACGACAGACACCACTGAGATCTCACACAATGAGAAGCTACTCTGAAAATCTGTATTCCAATAAAATACCGAAGACATTGACAAATTTCTAGAGACATATGCTCCGCCCAAACTGAACCAGGAGGACATACACAATTTAAACAGATCAATATCAAGCAATGAAATAGAAGAAGCCATTAAAAATCTACCATCCAAGAAAAGCCCAGGACCAGATGGATTCTCAGCCGAGTTCTACAAGACCTTCAAAGAAGAACTCTTTCCAATACTTCTCAAAGTATTCCAGGAAATAGAAAAGGAGGGTACCCTACCAAACTCATTCTATGAAGCTAATATCACACTCGTACCCAAACCAGGAAAAGACACATCAAGGAAAGAAAATTTTAGACCAATAACCTTGATGAATATAGATGCAAAGATCCTTAACAAAATACTGGCAAACCGTGTCCAAAAACATATTAAGAAAATTGTGCACCACGATCAAGTGGGGTTCATTCCTGGAATGCAAGGATGGTTCAACATTTGTAATCAATAAATGTAAGCCATCATGTCAATAGACTTAAGGATAAGAATCATATGGTTATTTCCATTGACGCAGAAAAAGCATTTGACAAAATACAACACCCCTTCAAGCTCAAAACACTAGAAAAAATAGGGATACAGGAACATACCTGAACATTGTAAAGGCTATTTATGCTAAGCCCATGGCCAACATCATTCTTAAAGGAGAAAAACTGAAACCATTCCCTTTAAAAACGGGAACAAGACAGGGAGGTCCTCTTTCACCACTTCTATTCAACATTGTCCTCGAAATTCTAGTCACAGCAATTAGGCAGACCAAAGAAATTAAAGGGATACGAATAGGAAAAGAGGAACTTAAGCTGTCACGATTTGCGGATGACATGATTCTATATTTAGAGGATCCCAAAACCTCCTCCAGAAAACTTCTAGACCTCATCAATGGATTCAGCAAAATAGCAGGCTATAAAACCAACACACATAAATCTAAAGCATTTTTATACACAAGCGACGAAACAGCTGAAAGGGAAATGAGGAAAACAAGTCCATTTGCAATAGCCTCAAAAAAAATAAAATACCTGGGCATCAATCTACCCAAAGAGGTAAAAGATCTCTACAATGAAAACTACAAAACATTGAAGAAAGAAATTGAGGAAGACCTTAGAAGATGGAAAGATCTCCCATGTTCTTGGATAGGCAGAATTAATATTGTCAAAATGGCCATACTACCAAAAGTGCTATACAGATTCAATGCAATTCCAATTAAAATCCTAATGACGTACCTTACAGAAATAGAGCAAGCAATCATGAAATTCATCTGGAAGAATAAGAAACCCAGAATAGCTAAAGCAATCCTTAGCAGGAAGAATGAAACAGGGGGTATCGCAATACCAGAACTTCAACTATACTACAAAGCAATAGTAACAAAAATGGCATGGTATTGGCACCAAAATAGGTAGATCAATGGTACAGAATAGAGGTCACAGACACAAACCCAAATAAATACAATTTTCTCATACTAGACAAAGGTGCCAAAAATATGCAATGGAGAAAAGACAGCCTGTTCAACAAATGGTGCTGGGAAAACTGGAAATTCATATGCAGCAGAATGAAACTAAACCCCTATCTCTCACCCTGCACAAAAATCAACTCACAATGGACCAAGGACCTTCAAATCAGACCAGAGACCCTGCATCTTATAGAAGAAAAAGTAGGTCCAATCTTCAACTTGTTGGTTTAGGATCAGACTTCCTTAACAGGACTCCCATAGCACAAGAAATAAAAGCAAGAATCAATAACTGGGATAGATTCAAACTAAATAGCTTTCTCTCAGCAAAGGAAACTATCAGCAATGCGAAGAGAGAGCCTACAGTGTGGGAGAATATCTTTGCCACTCATACTTCAGATAGAGCACTAATTTCCAGAATATAGAAAGAACTCAAAAAACTCTACACCAAGAATACAAATAACCCAATCAACAAATGGGCTAAGGAAATGAACAGACACTTCACAGAAGAAGATCTACAAGCAGTCAACAAACATATGAAAAAATGTTCACCATCTTTAGTAATAAGAGAAATGCAAATCAAAACTACACTAAGATTCCATCTCACCCCAATTAGAAGGGCGATTATCAAGAATACAAGCATAGTAGGTGTTGGAGAGGATGTGGGGAAAAAGGTACACTCATACATTGCTGGTGGGGCTGCAAATTAGTGCAGCCACTCTGGAAAGCAGTGTGGAGATTCCTTAGAAAACTTGGAATGGACCTACCATTTGACCCAACTATCCCACTCCTCGGCCTATACCCAAAGGACTTAAAATCAGCATACTACAGAGATACAGCCACATCAATGTTCATAGCTGCTCAATTCACAATAGCCAGACTGTGGAACCAACCTAGATGTCCTTCAATTGATGAATAGATAAAGAAACTGTGGTATGTATATATAATGGAATATTACTCAGCTATAAAGAATAATAAAATTATGGCATTTGCAGGCAAATGGATGAAATTTGAGAATATCATGTTAAGTGAGATAAGCCAATCTCAAAAATCCAAAGGGTGAATGATCTCACTGATAAGTAGATGAGGACACATAATGGGGGGTGGGAGGGGGGCAAGAATGGAGGAAGGAGGGACTGTACAGAGGGAAAAGAGGGGTGGGGGGATTGGGGGAGAAGGAAAAAATAACAGAATGAATCAAACATCATTACCCTATGTAAATGTATGATTACGCAAATGGTATGCTGTTACTCCATGTACAAACAGAAACAACATGTATCTCATGTTTACAATAAAAATAAATTTAAAAAAAATATTTTTCCTATTAAAAATAGCTTTCTCTCTTTCTCAGAAAAATGCTACTAACCATGACTTCAATCCATGTTTTAACTATTGTTCCTTCATATATACATTATACTGCTTTCATCAAATAATAACAAATCCTGAACTATTAAAAAGAAAAAACTATTTGGCTATTTGTGTGTTAAAAATATTCTTCCATAGTAACCTCCATAACATACATTTCAACACAATTGTTTTAACATCTATCAGTCTCTACATAGTGGTAGATAGCTTTTTTTAAAAGTATACTCCACCCCCACTCTCATTTTAAACAATTGTGTCAATAATAAATACTCAGTTTTCATCAGTCAATGTAGTTGGAGTCTTGCTGAAACCCTGTTCTTAGCTGCCCAAAAGGAACTTTGAGGCTGATGCAGTATAGAAATACACCAGTTGTTTGAGCAAATAAGGTGAGCACAAGGAATCCTGTCAAAAGGTAAGATCATGAGATGCCATGGGTAAAGAATTCCAGATAGCCTAGGATATTTGAATATTAACTGAAACTATATAAAACATTGGATCTCCTTAATCTACAAACGCCAAAATTATTTTGTCCTGAAATCCTAAGCTGCTAGATATTTATAGTTTAGAAAAAGAATTAACTATTTAACTGAGAATTTTAGTAATAGTAAGTAGCAACAAAATCAGAGAATGAATCACTCATTTCTATTGTTAGTGTATACTGATTTCTACCCAAATACACCCTATATTCATTTTTTTAAGACTCAAAAAAAAAAAGGAAGACTTAGGTTATAAAACATTAAGGAATTCTAAGTCATTTATGTGCTCCTGGTTTAATACACAGCACTCTAACAGAGATACTCACATGGCAGCTCTATGAGGAATACATTGTCATTAAAAAAAAAAAAGGTAGATGGAATATAAAAAGCTATGCATTTGTTTCCATTTAGTCTAACATCTGTAAAATTCCGTCATGCTAGTATAAACATTTACGTTTGCATAACCTGACTGATTATCTAATGTATTCTTCACCAACAATAGAAACGGAGAATCTCTAGAACATGGATCTAAACATTCCACAATATGTTAATCAGCCCATGATTTATCTTTAATTCATCTTAACCTACATTCATCTTAAATTCTTCAGTAATCAAATGGAAATTGGCTTAAAAAGCCTAAATAGCAAATTTTTATGTTTTTACTTTTCCTTTAGTTATAAATAAATAATCTGGTTATGGGGATAATTGAGAATAAAAATAGAAACATAGCTTATATTTTCTGAATATACACTCATAGTCTAATTCCATGTGTGCCTTCATGATACTAAACAGTTCAAAGCGTATATATATAGCAATGAGACTGTTTTACTCACACATTTATTCTATATTGCTTCCTATCCCTCACATCTTTCTGTCTCCCACAATATTCAGCCCCATGTCTTGTACACAGTAGGTACTTACAAATATTTGCATATTCTTTCAAAATGAACTTACCCTTCGAAATGACACAACATAAAATGTGTCTCCCCTTCTGTGGATGGCTTCAAAGAAGTCTTGATAACTTCTGGGTGAAGCATAATACACTTGCAGCTCATTCCCTGAGTTCCTACTAAAGTAAGTAAAAAGAAGAATGTTGTTAATAAATGAAAAATTTCAAATCCTTCAAAATACTTACTATGTATGAATTATGAGTCTTTTCAACAAAAATATTGCTAGCATTGTAGTAATATAATCATTTTTATTTTTTACTTCTTAAAAATTATTTTTAACTGATAACAACAAAAATTGCACATATTTGTGGGACACCATGTGATGTTTTGATACATGTGTACATTGTGTAATGTTCAAACTAGAGTAAGCATACTGATTAACTCAAATCATTTCATTATGGTGAAGGCATTCAAAATACTCTATTCTAACCTTTTTGAAATATACAGTACACAATTATTAGCTATAGTCATTCTTCTACACACTAGAACAACTAAATGTAAACTTTAGTACCCACTGATCAACCCATCTATCCCTCCCTCCTATTCTCCCCAGAATCTGGTAACTATCATTCTACTTCCAACTTCTAAGGCATCAATGTTTTTTTTTAGATTCCACATATGAACAAGATCAATGCAGTATTTGTTCTTTCTGTGCCTGGCTTATGTTCCCCAGTTCCAGTCATGTTGTCACAAATAACAGGATTTCCTTTTTATGACTGAATAATATCCCATTATGTATATAGACCACATTTTCTTCATCTATTTGTGATATACATTTAGCTTGTTTCCCTTTCTTCACTATCGTGAAAAGAGCTGCAATAAACACGTAAGTGAAGATGTTTGGCAGTAACTTATAAAACGACATTTTAAAAAGCCCCAAATTAGGATATTTATAAGGTCCAGTTCACTAAAACTAAAATTCTCATTTCTGAATCAAGGTTCTAAAATATAACATATGGTCAAATATACTGCAAAATATGTAAAAATTTTTTAAATCACCAAAAATAAACATTTCTGCATAAGTTTAAATGATTTAAAAATTTTTATAATACAAAGTAAGTTTGAAGAAATGTTATTTTTCACCATTCTGTCAAATATGTGAAGGTGATCTTGCCTATAAGGCTGCATCAAAGATGAAAAGAATCTAGGTTTAGAAATAAATACACCTGGTTTTGAATTCTGGTTCACTCCTCAAGTGGATATTCTTGAGAATATCAATCTCTCTGAGTAACCCCAGTTTCCTCATGAATAAAATGAATATAACCACAGAAGCCTTGCAGGATCTTTATTGGGGTCAAAGATGTCATTTATGTAAATTACCAAGCATGAATCCTATTTCATAGGAGTCATTCAACAAGTGCTAGCTACTGATATGAAAAGCACCATGTAGGTACCTTGATAAAATTAATGACTAAAATTTAATAATACTATATCATACATGAAAAGATACTCAAATGATACTAATATAGTTCTTAATAATATTTTCAGTCTTCAATGTTGAAGAATGAAAGGATGCTATAATGCTTCATTCTTCTCCAAAGAGAAAACTTCTACGCATCAATCAAACATTATTAACTTGAGAGAACAATATTGACCAAAATGGAAACTATAAATGAGCTATAAGATCTTTCTTTGAAATAACTGCATTTACTGATTAGACCATGCTTGATTATAGTATTTTGGATATACAGCCAATTCTTGTTATTTCTGGTAGAAATGTTCTAAAAAAGTTACCACTAACACTAAATTAGTGAATCCTCGGACAAATATAGGACTGGGTTCCTGCAAATCACTGAAAATGACTATATTTTTTGTCATTCAATATATAACCTCATTTTGTGCATATTTTTCTTTAAGGACATTTTCTTTAATACATATTATTTATTCACTAACATTGAACATTGATAGCTCATGTCTGAATAAAACTGTCTAATAACTTGCAGCCTTCTTAGACTTAGGAACACTAAACAGCACCTCAGCAATATGCTCCGGGTCCTTTTAAACAGGAAAATTACCAATATGAGGTATAAAAATATCAAAAACATCACACTAAATGAACTATGAAAAGGACCTTGTTCATAAAAGAAGGTAAAAGGTTGCCTGGTTCAACCTAACATTGGAATATCTACAGGTTTCAAAATGACCACAAATGTCACAAAAGTCAAAATGCTGTGAGTATTATTTGGGGGTTACAAATATCTTTCATTTTATTTTTATTTATTTATTTTTTGGTACCAGAGATTGAACCCAGGGGTGCTTAATCAGTGTGCCACATTTTTATATTTTATTTAGACACAGGGTCTTGCTGAGTGGCTTAGGGCCCTGCTAAGTTGCTAAGGCTGGCTTTGAACTCAAGATTCTCTTGTCTCAGCCTCCTGAGTTGTTGGGATTACAGGCATATGCCACCATGCCCAGCTACAAATAAATTTTAGCAATTAAGCAGATAAGCAAATATAGAATCCATAAGTAAGATGATACATAAATGAGGATGGACTGTAACTCATTAAAAACATTTTTAACCAATGAAAAAATACTATGCCATCATAATCATGCTCCAGAAAATAAATGTATAGGAAGATTCATCAAACTATATTATGTGCTTGTACAAAATGGCATAATTAATCCTACTATTATGTATTTAAGTATAAAGCACCAAAAAATTTTTTTAAAAATAAATATATATGGTAAATGAATTAATTCTGATTAACAGATTAGTTACTATATAAATACATTTGAATTACCCATTTCAACAGGATAATATAATCTCAGGATTTTAAACATTAATGGTTACTAATATGCTGCTCACTACCATTTAATAGGAGTTTTCAATATGATAATGAATAAAACAGTTTTCAACTTGCATTTTTACTACATATATATATATATATATTTTTTTTTTTTTTCCCTCTCAGTGGTTGAAACATTGGCACACAGAAAGTCCTCAGTGAATATTCACATTAAATAATGAAATATAAATCTGTGGCAGAGCTACATATAGAACATGAGATTGCATTTTAACTTCAGTAATACTATTGTCAAAATCATTACATCATCATTTAACATTTGCGACAGCATTTAATATGTGCCAAGTATCATTGAAAGTACTCTAAATATATCATCTAATTTAACCATGTTATTAACTGTGTGCAGCCAGAATTTTGTAGATGACCAAATTTACATTTAGCCTACTTGAACCACAGAGCAAGTAAATGCTAGAATTATAATTTGAACCCTTCCCAACTCTAGAGCTAGCCTCTTAATCATGACACTATATTACTTCTCATGTTATCTTGCCTTTTAGTTAGACATGTCTTGGTGAAGCAACTTCTAGGTATAGCACTTTCTTTAAAATGTTTCAATATCTTAAGTACTATTGTGTAATGAAAAATGAATTTTATGTCAAATGCTAAGGGTCTGAATTCTGGTTCTGTCATTTGGTTTTATGACTCTGAAAATTACAAAAAAAGTAATGACTTGCCCAGTTTTTCCACATATAAAATATACTTCAAATTATTATATAGATTTAAAGATAAAATAAATGTAAAGCATCCAGCAAGACATATGCACGAAATAGTCAAAAACAATATTGCCCTCTCTTAAATTTATGAAATATATGCAAATCAAGGACAGGAGAGCTATGTGTTTTTAAGATTTTCAGTAAAATTACAAATGAAGAGTATTTTGACTAAATTTGTACTTAAGTAATTGGGGAGAGGTATATTTAGAAATTATTTGAGTTTACTCAGAAGTAGTATGTTTTTTAGAAGTCGTATATTTTATATGAACTAATATGAAAGTCACAGATGAAGACAAACTAAGGTAAAAAGGAAATGTGAATTTCAACTTCACTAAAATATAAGCTATTTTAAATTCTCTGGTAAAGACCTTCCTGACACTTTCTTACCTTATACTAGTGGTTTCTGTGTATTGCACAGCCATCAACTGAGAATTTGAGCCCTGTTCCAGAGTACCCTGGAAGATAAAAGAAAAGGTTTAATGCCACATAGTGAAATTATATGATGTTATTCCTATACTGACTTATTCTACATTTACATATATTAAAGAATTCATATTAAGCTCATGTAATTAAATACCAGTATAGAAATTAGAATCCTTTAGCTCCCAGTATCACAGAGATGTGACTTTTAGAAATTAAGACACTTAAAGCACTTACCCTCACAGAGTTTAAACCAAGCACTACAAGTTTTATGAACAAGCTATACAACTATTATTGAACATATCACAACAGTTTGTCTAAAATAAGTGTTAATCAATGACAAGTTCCTAAGCAATGTGAAAAGATTCAAAATGAACCTAGATCCCCATTGTTTACTTAAACACAAATATCTGCATGCCAATATACTTACAGACTATTTGTAATTAAAGAGATCTCACTGATGACTCACCTGGCAAGGTAATAGTTTGCTCTGGAACCATCAGTACCCCACATATGCTACACTAGAAACCTCTCTTGAACATGGGATCTGTGACCTTGTTACATTTCCTGGTAACTCTTCAGAAGAGTTTGGTAGAGTTATCAGAATTCAAAGACATGTTACTATTATTATATTATAAAGTGACCCTACTGTTACCACCAATTGTGGTTTAAATAATTGTTTAATTATATATCCCTTGGCATTTGTTTATTATAGCATTTTCTATTTATCCTATTTGTTCTTTATTTGTTTCTCTTTTCCTATTTTCTTTTCATTAAACTAGTTCAATTCCATTTATATTTCTTGTGTTGGCTTTTTAGCTGTATAGTTGTGTCCTATTGTCCATGGTTTTGCTATGGTTCCAGTTAATTATGGTCAACTGTGGTCAAAAATATTAAAGGGAAAATTCCAGAAATAATCCACATATTTTAAATTGTGTGCTGTTCTGAATGGTGTTATAAAATCTCAAGCCTTCCTACTCCATTCTACCCAGGACATATAATCACCCCTTTATCTTTATCCAGCATATTCATGCTGTATTCATTATTTACTTGTTAGTCACTTAGTACTCATCTCAGTTATCACATCAACGTGTCATGGTATTGCATGTCTTGTGTTCAGGTAACTCTTATTTTACTTAATAATGGCCCCCAAGCACAAGAGTACTGATGCTGGCAATTTTGTTATGGGATATTGTTACAATTGTTCTATTTTATTGTTAATTATTATTGTCTCTTGAGCCTAATTTATAAATTAACCTTTATTAGAGCTAAGTATGTATAGGGAAAAAATGGTATATACATAGGGTTTAATACTATCTACTTTGAGTTAATTACAATGTACCTTGAAATAGTATTTGAACAACATAAAAATTTAGCAGTAGAATTCTTTTTGAAAGATCCTTTTATTAGTGCATTATAGTTATACATACTAGTGGGATTAATTTTGACATATTCATAAATGCTTATAACATAGTTTGCTTAGTAGTATAATTCTACTTATCCATTCCTCCCTTTGTTTTCTTTTATGAAAGATATTAACCTCACAATCATTTTTATTTTTGCTTTAAAAAGATAGTACTCTTTGAAAAAACTTTAGGGAGAGATCCAAGATGGAAGAACAGAGGAGGTCATGTTCCTGGCTACTCTGTCGCATGAAACCTAGAAAGTAAACAGGCAGCTTCTCCACAAGGTGGGTGAAAAAAAAAGGGGATGGGGGTACTTTATTGGAAACTGAAACTGGAACATTCAAAGCAGAGTGGGGACACAGAAGGTTGAATATAATAAAATAAGAAAAATATCCCCAGTGGCACAGCCACTGCCACAGCCTGGCTAAAAGGAAGCTCCAGCCAGAGGGGTCCTTCTATGAGCATAGTAGAGGGATAAAGGAATTAAAGGAACCCACATTTCTGGTAGGCCAAGCTATGTCTGGGTATGAAGCGTTCCGAGACCAAGGACATTCCCCAAAAAACCCGAAGGATACACTGCATGGTATCTGAGTGTGGGGAAATAAGCCGCTATCTCTCCAGGCAGTGTGAGAACAAAGGAAGGAATCATTTTGCAGCTGTGGCAGAGGGGCCAGCAACTGAGGAAGCTGATTCTTGGCAAATCTGAATCTGGCCTGAAATACAGGCCTAGTAAATACATGCTATACAACATAGAGTGTACTTAAGTGACCAGAAGAAAATCAAATGTGGAGAGAGGTTTACACAAGAGACAAGTGGTCAAAGAAACTCACCCAGCTGTACCCCTTCTCCTCTAATCTGATTGCTTGAAGGACCCACTGGGAGAGACACACCTGGCGGGGAACTGGGAAGGGTGGGGAGTGGGGTGGGAGAACTTGTTTGGAGACTGAACCAAAGACCAGAAAACATGGGGTCTGCAGTTGAAATAGGGGACTAAGAATTGGCTCCCCAGCCACGTGAGGTGGGACCCAGGGAAGCACTGGGGTAAAGTCCTCCAGCATGGACCAGCAGGTACTGGGCCCTGGAGGTCCACTGATTTAAAATCTTCAGATGAACTGGCATTCAGTGAAAAGGCTGAAGCTCGCCTAAGCCAAAACCCTGTCACGAGGAATTCCACCTATGGGATCACTTCTCTCAATCCAGCAATCCAGAGGGTGGAGCATCAGGCTCCAAATGACCCCACCTGAAACTGCTGAGAAGAGAAGCCGAGAATATTTTGAACTCCATCAGAAAGAATTCTTTAACTTTTCATCAAAATTTTTTAAAAATTCTTTTTCACTATTTAATCATGACCATAATGGTACATGGACATTTATATAGTGTCCTATTTTTTTCTTTCTTCTCATCTCTAGTATTTTTGAAGCCAATTATTTTACATGGATTAGTTTTTTGTGAACTAGGATGTTTGATTAGTATATTTTCATTTTTTCTTTAATTTTTATTTTTAATTTTTAAAAAACTTTTGCTTTATGTGTATTTTTTTCTCCTACCTGTTTCCCTTGATCCTCTCTTTTCTTCTGCTAACAACCAATCTCTATTTTTCTCTCTTGCACTCTTCCTTTAATCTTCTACTTCTGTATTCTCACCTCTACATCACTTCTGTTCTCTCCCTGTCTACCATTTCAAAATGTAAACCCTTTTGCAAACTTGCTGTTCTTATTATAGGCATAACTGATCATATCATTCTGTTTATTGTGATGATTAACACTGTAGACATCATAGTAAAAACTCTTTGGTTTAATGCTGTAAATTGTTTGCATTGGTTATTGTTATTATTTGTCTCCCTCTAAACAGTGAGGTATTAGAAAACTTCAGGGACACCATAAGTCCACAGGGTAGAAACTCTGCTGCCTCAGATCTATACTATTTGATACCACATTGGAAGAAATGTCAGAGAAGGAATTTAGAATGTACATAGTTAAACTGATCTGCAAAGTAAAGGATGATGTAATAAAGCAAATACAAATAGCAAAAGATCACTTCAATAAAGACACAGAGAATATAAGAAAAAAAAAACACAAGTCCTTGAAATGAAGGAAACAAAATTCAAATTAAAAATTCAATAGCAAGCATCACCAACAGACTAGACCACTTGAAAGACAAAGAAGGCAAAGAAGACAAAATATACAATCTTGAAAACAGAGTTGACCACAGAGAGAAGATGTTAAAAAACCATGAACGGAACTTCCAAGAATTATGGAACAACATGAAAAGACCAAATTTAAGACTTATCGGGATAGATAAAGGTGCAGTTATACAAACCAAAGGAATGCATAATCTTTTCAATGAAATAATATCAAAAAATTTCCCATAGCTAAAGAATGAAATGGAAAATCAAACACAAGAGGCTTACAGCATCCCAAATGTGCAAAATTACAACAGACCCATATCGAGGCACAGTATAATGAAAATGCCTAGCATACGGAATAAGAATAAAATTTTAAAGGTTGTGAGAGAAAAATATCAGATTACATATAGGGGGAAACCAATTCAAATCTCAGCTAATTTCTCAACCCAGACCCTCAAGGCTAGGAGATCCTGGAATAACATATATCAAGCTCTGAAAGAAAACAAATGCCAACCAAGAATTCTATATCCAGAAAACTTAAGCTTCAGATTTGAAGGTGAAATAAAAACCTTCCATAATAAACAAAAAATTAAAAGAATTCACAACCCGAAAGCCTGCACTTCAGAATATCCTCAACAAAATATTCCATGAAGATGAAATGAAAAAAAAAAAAAAAAAAGTGAAAACCAGCAAAGGTAGGAACTACATTAATGGAACAATCAAAGGAGAAACTAATTCAAATAAAAAAAAATAGAAATAAACTAAAATGAACGGGAACACAAATCACATCTCAATAATAACCTTGAACATTAGTGGCCTAAACCCATCAATCAAAAGATATAGACTGACAAATTGGATTTAAAAACAAGACCCAACAATATGCTGTCTCCAAGAGACTCACCTCATAGGCACAGACATCCACAGACTGAAGGTGAAAGGATGGGAAAAAACACATCATTCACATGAACCTAGTAAAAAAGCAGGGGTTTCTAGCCTCTAAAATAGACCAAGTTATGTAAGCTATATAATTGTAATTATACAAGTGTAATATTACTTTAATACATTTTTAGCATCTGTAGGATTGTTTTGATAGCTCCCTTTCCACTAATATTTTATCTTGCTTTCTTCTTGATTATACTTGTTAGATTTTTATCAACTTTTAGCTGTGTTATTTCATTTCCATTTCACTTATTTCTGTTCCTACTCTTTATTTTTTCCTTCCTACCACCTAACTTGAAAATAATTTGATTGTTAATCTAGTTTCTTCCTGATACAAATACTTTAAGTTATAAGTGTGCATCTGAGTACTATTTCATCCCAGAGAATCTGGTATTTTAAGCTTTTATTATCACTTAGTTCAAAGCACTTTTTATTTACTTTTCTTGTGCTTTCTTCTTTGTGAGATATTTATAAGTGTGCCATTTAATTTTGAAATAGTTGAGATGTATGGGTGTGGTTCTATATATCTTAAGGTGATTGATTTCAAATGTAATAAATCTTGCAAGAAACACAATGTGCATGATTTTAAATATTTAAAATTTCTCAAAGCTTATTGTTTTTTAAAATTTTTGTTTATTGCACCAGGAACTATGCCAAGTGTGTTATAAACAAAGCTTATTTTATGGCAAAATATAGTCTATCTTTATTAACTTCCTCCTTGTCATTTTTGTGTATAGTTCTCTGTAAATAACTGATAGGTCAAGGTAACTGATAATGTTTGTTTTTAAGCCCTCTATATCATTAGTCCTTCCATCGAAGTGAGGGGGCTCAAAATCTCCAAATATGATTGTAGATATGTCTTTCTAGTTTTATTAATTTTCACTTCATGTATTTGAAGTTTTGATATTAGGTACATACACATATAGGATTGTTATACTTTCTTGAAGAAGTTACCCTGTTATAGTTATGAAATGTTCCCCTTTCTCTGAAAATACTTTTTCTTAAAATTTATTTTATATTAATAGCTCTGCTCCCTCCATTTGACCCAGCTATCCCACTCCTTGGCCTATACCCAAAGGACTTAAAATCAGCATACTACAGAGATACAGCCACATCAATGTTCATAGCTGCTCAATTCACAATAGCCAGACTGCGGAACCAACCCAGATGCCCTTCAATTGATGAGTGGATAAAGAAACTGTGGTATATATACACAATGGAATATTACTCAGCCATAAAGAATGATAAAATTATGGCATTTGCAGGCAAATGGATGAAATTGGAGAATATCATGCTAAGTGAGATAAGCCAATCTCAAAAAGCCAAAGGACGAATGATATCGCTAATAAGTGGAGGATGACACATAATGGGGGGGAGGGAAGGGTTAGCGTTAGGGTTAGAGTTAGGGTTAGGGAGGGGGGCAAGTATGGAGGAAGGAAGTACTGTATAGAGGGTAAAGAGGGGTGGTAGGGGTGGGGGGAAGGGAAAAAATAACAGAATGAATTAAACAACATTACTCTATGTAAATTTATGATTACACAAATGGTATGCCTTTACGCCATGTACAGAGAAACAACATGTATCCCATTTGTTTACAATAAAAAAAAAAAAAAAAAAAAAATAGCTCTGCTTCAGACTTCTCATGCTTATTTTCCCCTACTTTTGCTTTTAACCTATTGGTGTATTGATATTTAAAGTGTGACATGTATAGAACATAAAGTTATTGTTTGCTTTATATACATGTTGAACATTTATACCTTTTAATTACAATATCTAGATCATTTATGTTTACATTAATTATTGATATTTTGGGGGAAAAAAAAAAGAACACCTTAAATGAAGGTCAGTGGAAAATTGGGTAAATGATAGGTTTCATGATCTAATATTTAGGAAAATGGGTTGAATACTCCTACTGTCAGGCAAGGAGATTATTGAAATGCTTTTGTTACAACTCTTCATTCTCTCATTTATCATATGGGACACAGCAACAGATTTATTTTATTGTTTGTTAACATTTTATTTTGTAAATTAAAAATAATATATACATATGTATATGTGTGTGTGTGTGTGTGTGTGTGTGTGACCACAGGCGATCTCTTAGGTATCCCATTATGGTTTTAATGTGAAATTCTCTAACAACAAATAATGCTGGGTATCTTTTTTTTTCCCTCCCCTCTGAGGGGCCAGGGATTCCAACCAGGGTCCTTGCACATGCTAGGGTAGTGCTCTCCATCAAGAGCTATTTCTTCAGCTCCATGGGTATCTTTTCATATGCTTATTTGCCATTTGATTATCCTCTTCAGTAAAATACCTGTTTATGTGTTTTGTTATTTTTCAATTGCGTTATTTGCTGTTTTTGAGTTTTCGAGTCCTTGTATATTTTGTAAACAAGTACAAGTATTGCAAAAAACAAAAAATTTTTTAAAAACTTTGGGAATGTCTGGTACTTCAGGTCTTCTGGATACTAGTTTTCTCAGATTTTTGTCTGTCTGAAAATATCTTTATTTTTCCTTCATTTTGAAAGATATTTTCATTAATTTGTCCCTAAACCTTTTCTAACAATTCATATTCTAGGAAGAGGGTAAGATTATGAGAGAGGCCATGGCAAATCAAAGACATAATATTTAGAAGCAAAAGAAATTTCAAAGAAATGTCAATTTGCCAGATTTACAGAATATTTTATAAGACTTTTGAATCCTTTTAGTATTTGAAAGAGGTGACCTGGAGGAAAAAGAAAGTTGAAACAAAAGAAGACGACAAAGCAGAGCAATTTCAGGCTCTCTACGCTATGGAAGAGAATCAAAGGAATTTTTACATGCTTTAGAATCAACAATAGCATAAGCAGAATTATCCTTCTCTTCCTCTAATGGAGAACTTCTTTTGCTTGGATAAATATAGATTCATCCTTGCCATTCCTTTTTTGGTAATACCTAAGATTCCTACAATTCTGACCATTATCTAAGTGCCCTACAGTAAGATATGCAGCCAAAATAGCAGAGAAAGAGATTAGACTTTAAGTTATAAATCTTCTCTAAATGAACAAAGACTATAAAACTAAAATTATTTTTCTTGTGTTGGAATTCCTTTAAGATTAAAGAATAACCCCCTTCCACAGTAAAAACTTTATGTATCCAATGAACAGGATAACATGACAAATTGTATATAAAGATAGGACAAAAAAAAAAAAAAAAAAAGAAACATTAAAATCAAGAATTTGAATCTAAGTTTTCATACAAAACATTAGAGCAGTTGCATGGGATTATCTATCTGCAATTAACCTATTCTTGCCTCCTGTGCTCTTCCCCTGTATTACAAAAGATAGAAGTCTAAAATCCATATTACCTAAACTCTCTTGTCACCATAGTTCTAGATATAATTTAGAATCTGACAATAAGATGTGCTTGTTCCAAACTTAGAAAGCAAAATAAAGTCCATTTTTCCTCTAGCCATGATAGCGGCTGACGTGTAAGAGTTGGCAAACAAGAGTTCTGCAGTACGAAACTGCAGTCTAATGCCAGTAAGCAGGTTGGGGGCTATGAGGAAACCATGACATTGATACTGACTGCCCTGTAGCCTCTAAAAGTACTAACAACCAATACAGCTGCCACAGTAGAACAAAAGGTATTGGAGAGGGCCAGACAAGCACATACTGGATAATCATAGAGCCTCAGAAAGGCAGAGCATGAGTTCACCTACATCAATTGAGTTCACCTACACTATTGATGAAAACAATTCTATAATTTAATGGTAAAAAATATATATTTCTTGATATAACTTTAATATGCTTTTGAACAAATCACCCACTGCTTACAGTTAAGTCTCCATAAAAATCAAATAGTTAAGATGTTTCCATTAGCCTATAAATATGTAAACCTGGTGTTATATATTCTGTCCAAAAATAAAACCTCTTTCTTGATTCCTGGAGCTACTCCATTTCTCTAGTCACATTTATGGAGATAATCCTGAAATATTCTTCTCCACGTTCTCATCTTACATCACTTCCCTCAATTTACATCAGTGAGGTCTTTGTCATCACAACTACAGTGAAACAATTTGTCAAAGTCACCAGGTTCTAATGGTTAATTTTAATGGTAATTTCTTAGTCATCATCTTAATATTTCTTGATCTCCATAATGATTAATCATATACCTCTTCTTAAAACACTCTTTTGCTTGGGGTTTGGGGCACTATCATGCATTTTTCCTATCTTACTGGCCAGCCACCTATCTCACTTCTTAATCGCTGCTTCTTCTTTCTTTTTCAGCCTCTAATGTTAGAGTTAGTCTGGAGCTCAATGCCTTATTCTTTTATTCCCTCTTACTTGTTAATATCATCCAAATTAAACTTCTAGTCTCAACCTCTCACTTACAGTCCAAACCTGGATATCTAATTGTGTATCAGACTTTTCTACCTGAATATCTAAAAGCCACATCAAATTTAACATATCTAAAATTCTTGACTGCTGTTTCCAGTTCCTTCTTCCCCAATCTTGGTCTCATTAATGGCATCTCTATTCCTCTAGTATTTAACATGTAGAAATTTCCATTAACTCCTTTTTCTTTTATAGCAACAATTTCTAACAGCTCAACTTTCAAAATATATTTGACATCCAAGTGCTTTCCTCCAGCTCCTCACATACCCCACGAGTACAGGATCCAAAGATCTTTACCTAGACTACTGAAATAGCATCTTAACTGACGTCCCTACTTTCATTCATGCTCCCTACCATGGTCTACTCTATGTAGGAGCTGGAATGGTATTTTAAAAATATAAGTTAGGATAAATTTCTAGAGCCATATGACCTTCCTAGATTGAATCATGAGGATATAGAAAATGTAAACCGATCAATTGCAAGCAATGAAACTGAAGATGCCACCAAAAGCTTACCAACAAAGAAAAGCCCAAGACTGGATGAATTCTCAATTGAGTTCTACCAGACCTTCAAAGGAGAACTAACAGCATTCCTCCTCAAATTATTCCATGAAATAGAAAAGAAGGGAACCCTTCCAAACTCATCTGACAAGGCTAATATCACACTGATATAAAACCAAAGACATATCAAGAAAAGAAAACTTCAGACCAATATCCCTGATAAACAGATGCAAAAATTCATAATAAAATACTGGCAAATCTCATACAAAAACATATAAAAAGATAGTACACCTTTCACAAGTGAGTTTCATCCCAGGGATACAAGGTTGGTTCAACATACGGAAATCAATAAATGTAATTCATCACATAAACAGAGGTAAGGACACTAATCACATGATTAAATAAATGCAGAAAGAGCATTTGACAAAATATAGCATCCATTCATGTTCAAAACACTAGAAAACCTAGGGATAGTAAGAACATACCTTAATATTGTAAAAGCTATATACATTAAACCAAAGACCATTATCATTCTAAATGGAGAAAAACCGAAAGCATTTCCTCTAAAACTGGAACAAGACAGGGATGCCCTCTTTCGCCACTCCTATTCAAAATAGTCCTTGAAACACTAGCCAGAGGCAAAAGAAAGAAATTAAAGGGATAAGAATAGGAAAAGAAGAGCCCAAACATTCCTTTTTTGCCAAAAACATGATTCTATATTCAGAAGACTCAAAAAATTCCACCAGCGATCCAAGATGGCGGACTAGAGGGAGGCTGCATTCTTGGTCTTTTCATAACTTGGGACTCAAGCAGAGGAAATATTGTTTCTCTGTGAGGCAGTCAATGCTGCCCACCAATCCTCTGCTATTTACCCTATTCGTCTGCTGCAATCACCCACTGTTGGCCAGCATATCACCTGCCTTTTAAGTGTGGATCACTCACTGACCACCATCTATCCTGCCCATTTCCCACAGCCTGACATCCACTTGCCGATTGTCTGCCGCCAGCCTGCAGACTGCTAGCAGATAGCCTGCTGTTGCTTGGAAATCCATTGTCACGGTACCCACAGGTTTTGTTACATGCAGCTGCTGCCATCTTGGGACAACAGCCAGGGCCTGCAGGTTTTCCAACATGGCTGCTGCCATCTCGGATTGTGGGTCTGGGGCCTCAGGCCACGGCCTGGAGATATATTGGGGTACCTGCAGCTGTAGTTACACCTGAGGTCCTTCTGCTCTGTGTGGTAGTGGTTGCCATCTGGCTGCCTCTTTGCAGGGTCACTCCTTTGTGTGAGCACATTCCTGGTGGTATCTCTGCAAGTTGAAAGGGCATTGAGATCTTGCAGCAAGACAGGGCCTAGGGAAGCTGAAGTCCAAGTCCATCAGATTGTAGCTGGGTTTACATGAACTAGTCTGGGTCTGGAAAGCCTGTGGAAAGCTGGAGAATAGGGGTAGTTCCCTGGGGGGTGCGGAGGTTGAAGAAACTGGAGAAAACTGAGCTCTCTCTAGTTCAGTGAGTCCTGAAGTGTGCAGGGATGGAACGGGCCAATTAAAATGGAAGGGAAGACGGCAAAAGGGTTTGAGGGCATCTTGTAATTGGCTCACCCATCCAACTAGTCCAACACCTGCCCACTGAACTGGAGCTAACATCAAACTTCAGACAACCCCGACTATTGGTGGAGAAGGGAAGCTGACAAATTTCTGAAAACCAAGAGAAGCAATCATTCAAATTTCCATTGAGCCATTCCTCCTTTTTGTTTTCTTCTTTTGCCTTCTTTTTCAGACCTCTACCATCTTTGAAACCAAATATTTTTCATGCATCAAATTATTGATGAATGGGATTTCTGAATAGTATATTACAGTTTTGTTGTATATTCTTATATTTTTACTTCAAAAAAAAATCTGCACTTTTTTTCTCTCACATACCTGTCTCCCTGAATTCTTTCTCTCACTTCTCTCATACTAAAAGCCAACCTCTATTAATTCTTCCCTCACTCTTACTATGAATTTTTACCTCTATCTTCTCTTCCTCTCCCTCATAAACATCACATCTTACTGTACTTCTGTTCCCTCATTGTCCATCATTTGAAATGGTAAACCCTTTTAGCAAACTTACTGTTATATTGTAGATAATAATTGAACACTTCATTTCTGTCTGTTGTGATGAAACTGTAAACACCTTGATTGGAGTCATTGGGTTTAAGGTGGCATATCGTTTGCATTGTGTGCTGTTAATATTGGTCTCCCTCTTAAAGGTGAGGTACTGGAAGCCTTTAGGGACACAAAAAGTCTACAGGGTAGAATCTGTACTGCCTCAGCTCCACACCCTAGATAAGAAGACACACAAACAACATGAAAAAAACAAGGGAACAAAGTGCCTGAAACAAATCAAGATGTTCCAACAATAGAATTCATTGACAACACAGAAGAAATGCCAGAGGAGTTTAGAAAATACATAGTTAGATTAATCCTCAAAATAAAGGATGGTATTGGAGAGAAAATACAGGAAGTGAAAGATTACTTCAATAAAAAGGCAGAGATTATAAAAAGGAATCAAGCAGAAATCCTTGAAATGAAGGAAACAATAAACCAAATTAAAAATTCAATGGAAAGTATCACCAACAGACTGGACCCTCAGACAATGAAGACAAAATATATATTATTGAAAATAAAGTTGACCACAAAGAGAAGATGGTAAGAAACCATGAACAGAACTTCCAAGAAATATGGGATAACATAAAAAAAACAAATTTAAGATTTATCAGATACGACAAAGGCATAGAGATACAAACCAAAGGAAAACACAATAATTTTAATGACATAAATGTCAAGAAACTTCCCAAATCTAAAGAATGAAACGGAAAATCAACTACAAGAGGCTTATAGGATCCCAAATGTACAAAATTATAGCAGACCCACACCAAGGCACATTATAATAAGAATGACTAATATACATAATAAAGGTAGAATTTTAAAGGCTGCGAGAGAGAAAAAAAAAACATCGAATTACATATACGGGGAAACCAATTCAGATTTCAGCTGATTTCTCAACCCAGACCCTCAACACCAAGAGGTCCTGGAATAACATATATCAAACTCTGAAAGAAAATGGATGCAAACTGACAATTTTCTATCTAGCAAAATTAAGCTTCAGATTTGAAGATGAAATAAAAACCTTCTATGATAAATAAAAGTGAAAAGAATTTACAACTAGAAAGCTTACACTACAGAACATTCTCAGCAAAATATTCCATGAGGAGGAAATGGAAAAAAACAACTATAACAAAACAAAGGAAGGAACTACACTAAAGGAAAGGTCAGAAACTAAGTAAATCTAAAAACCAAAAATAAACCAAAATGAGCTGGAATACAAATCGTATCTCAATATTAACCCTGAATGTTAATGACCTAAACTCATCAACAAAAGAAACAGACTGGCAAATTGGATTTACAAAAGAGATCCAACGATATGCTGTCTTGAAGAGACTTACTTCCTAGAAAAAGACATCCACAGACAGAAGGTGTAAGGTTGAGAAAAAAACATATCACTCACATAGATAAACAAGCAGGGGTTTCCATCCTCATATCAGACAAAGAGGACTTCAAACCAAAGTTTGTCAGAAGGGATAAAGAAGGACATTTCATACTGTGTAAAGGAATCATACATCAAGATATAACAATCATAAGTATTTATGCCCCCAAAAATGGAGCATGTACATACATCAAATAAACCGTTCTCAATTTCAAGAAACAGACCACAACACAGTAATACTGGGTGACTTCAACATACCTCTCTCACCACTAGATAGACCGTCCAAACAAAAACTAAACAAAGAAACCACAGAATTAATATAATCAATGATTTAGACTTAACAGACATAAATAGAGTATTTCATCCATCATCAAGTGCATAAACTTTCTTCTCAGCAGCACATGGATCCTTCTCTAAAATAGACCATATGTTATGCCACAAAATAACTCTGAGCAAATACAAAAAAAGAGAAATACTACCCTGCATTCTATAAGAATATAACAGAATGAAACTAGAAACCAATGATAACAAAAAATAGAAGTTACTCTAACACCTGGAGACTAAATACCATGCTATTGAATGATGAATAAATAAAAGAAGAAATCAAGGAGAAAATTAAAAAAATACTTAAGAGGTAAACGAGAACCCCGATACAACATACCAAAATCTTTGGGGCATTATGCAGGCAGTGCTAAGAAGAAACTTCATTGCACTGAGCTCATACATTAAAAGAATAAAAAGTCAACAAATAAGTGACCTAACATTACATCTCAAAGTCCTAGAAAAAGAACAAATCAACACCAAAATCAGCAGAAGACAGGAAATAATTAAATCAGAGCTGATATCAATGAAATTCAAAGAAAACACTTGAAAAAAATTAATAAAACAAAAAGTTAGTTCTTTCAAAATATTAATAAAATTAATAAACCCTTAGCCATGCTATCAAAGAATATAGAAGGCACCATATCAAAAGCCTACCAACCAAGAAAAGCCCAGGATCAGACAGATTCTAAGCTGAGTTCTACAAGACCTTCAAAGAAGAATTAATGGGGGATCCAAGATGGCGGTCTAGAGGGAGGCTGCGTTCCTTGTCCCTCCGAAACGCCGAATTCAACCAGAGGATATCTGTTTCTCGGTGAGGCAGTTTTTGCTGCTTATCAATCCCCCGCTCTTTACCCCATTTGTCTGCTGTGATCACCTGCAATCTGCCAGCATATTGACGCCTTTTTTGAGAGCAGATTGCTCACTGTCAGGCGTTTGTCATCCGCCATTTGCCTGCCTCTCGCCTGTCCATCGCCTGCCTTGCCCCTATCCATCACCCAACGCTTGAGGTTCACCTCCAGATTGTCCAACAGCTGCCAGCAGATTGACCGCAGACCGCCAGTGGAGAACCAGCTGCCTGCTGCCGCCTGGAAGTTCACTGTTACACTACCTGCAGGTTTGATTACACGTGGCTGCCGCCATTTTGAGACAACATCCAGGCCCTGTAGGACCCCTGGCCCGACTGACTGAGTCCCATCTCCAGGATCCCTCAGCCCGACCGATCACTCCCTGCCTCTGGGGCACTTACATCAACTGACTGCTTCCTGCTGCCAGGACCCCCAGACCAACTGACTGTGCCCTATCACCAGGAACCCAGACCAACTGATTGCACCCGGCCTCCTGGATCCCACAACCACACCAAACACACCCAACCTCCAGGACCACTGCCGGACCAACTGCATCCTGTCTCCAGGAACTCCAGCTGACCACGTCCACCCCTGAGCTGCAGCTCCCCATTTGCCAACACATTTGGAAGCCAGAGCAGCCATCTTGGATAATCCTAAGAGCCATAGCTCCGATCTTCGGGTGGGGCAAATCCCATCTTGCGACGCCTGCTGGAGGCTTGAAGCCCATTGTCAGGTACCTCTCATACATCAGGAAGTTTCATTAGTATATGACTGTTATACAGATTTTCTTTTTTCGCCTTTTTTTTAAAAAAATATTTAAGTTTTTATTTCTTTACGTTTCTTGCTTTCTTTCCTTCTGTTTACCTGTTCCCTCAGAGTCACTTTCTCCCTTATTTTCATGATGTTATTGTCCCCATTGGGGCTATTTGGTCTAGGATTGCAAAGTGTCTGACTTGGGTACTGCTAATATTGATCTCCAGTTAAAGAAAGGGTTTTGGACACCTATAGGGCCACTATAAGCCTATAGGGGGAAATCTGCAATACCCCAGATCTCCAGCACTAGAGGGGAAGATACACGAACAACATGAAAAAACAAGGGAAGAAAATGATCCAAACAAATTTAGATTCTATGGTAATAGAATCCAATGACAGTATGTTAGAAGAAATGTCAGAAAAGGACTTCAGATTATACATGATTAAGATGATTTGTGAAGCAAAGGATGAGATAAGAGAGCAAATGCAGGCAATGAATGATAATACCAATAAGCTGAAAGAGCACCTGCAGGAAGCAAAAGATCATTTCAACAAAGAGATAGAGATTCTCAAAAAAAAAAAAAAAAAAAAAAAAAACGGAAATCCTTGAAATGAAGGAGACAATAAACCAAATAAAAAACTCAATGGAAAGCATCACCAACAGACTAGACCACTTGGAGGACAGAACCTCAGACAATGAAGACAAAATATTTAATCTTGAAAATAAAGTCGCCCAAACAGAGAAGATGGTAAGAAATCATGAACAGAATCTCCAAGAACTATGGGACATCATGAAAAGACCAAATTTAAGAATTATTGGGATTGAGGAAGGCACAGAGATACAAACCAAAGGAATGAACAACCGATTCAATGAAGTAATATCAGAAAATTTCCCAAACCTGAAGAATAAAATGGAAAATCAAATACAAGAGGCTTACAGAACACCAAATGCACAGAATCACAACAGATCCACACCAAGGCACATTATAATGAAAATGCCTAACATTCAAAATAAAGATAGGATTTTGAAGGCCGCAAGAGAAAAGCATCAGATTACATATAGGGGGAGATCAATACGGATAGCAGCAGACTTCTTAACCCAGACTCTAAAAGCTAGAAGGGCCTGTACCAACATATTTCAAGCTATGAAAGAACATGGTTGCCAACCAAGAATCCTATACCCAGCAAAACTAATCTTCAGATTTGAAGATGAAATAAAATCCTTCCATGATAAACAAGTTAAAAGAATTTACAAATAGAAGCCTACACTACAGAATGTTCTCAACAAAATATTCCATGAGGAGGAAATGAAAAACAACAATGGAGGTCAGCAAAGGGAGGAACTACCTTAGAGAAAAACCACTCAAAGGATAAACCAAGCCAACTTAGAAACGAAAAATAAGCCAAATGACTAGGAATACAAATTGTTTCTCAGTAATAACCCTGAACATTAATGGCCTAAACTCCTCAATCAAAAGACACAGACTGGCAGAATGGATTAAAAAGAAAGACCCAACAATATGCTGCCTGCAAGAGACTCATCTCATAGAAAAAGACATCCACAGACTAAAGGTGAAAGGATGGGAAAAAACCTACCACACACATGGACTCAGTAAAAAAGCGGGGGTTTACATCCTTATATCAGATAAAGTGGACTTCAAGCCAAAGTTAGTCAGAAGGGATAGAGAAGGACATTTCATACTGCTTAAGGGAACCATAAATCAGGAAGACATAACGATAGTAAATATTTATGCCCCAAACAATGGTGCATCCCTGTACATCAAACAAATCCTTCTCAATTTCAAGAATCACATAGACCACAACACAATAATTCTGGGCGACATTAACGCACCGCTGTCACCACTAGATAGATCTTCCAAACAAAATCTAACCAAAGAAACCATAGAACTCAATAACACAATCAAAAACCTAGACTTAATAGACATATATAGAATATTCCATCCATCAACGAGCGGATACACTTTCTTCTCAGCAGCACATGGAACCTTCTTGAAAATAGACCATATGTTATGCCACAAAGCAACCCTTAGGAAATGTAAAAAAAAAATAGAGATACTGCCTTGTGTTCTATCAGATCATAATGGACTGAGAGTAGAAATCAATGACAAAGTAAAAAAAAGAAATTACTCCAACACTTGGAGACTAAATGATATGATATTGAATGAAACATGGAAAACAAAAAACTTCAGGGAGGAGATTAAAAAATTCTCACAGGTCAATGAGAATGATGATACAACATATCAAAATCTCTGGGACACTATGAAAGCAGTACTAAGAGGAAAATTCATTGCATGGAGCGCATTCCAGAAAAGAATGAAAAGTCAACAATTAAATGACCTAACATTACAGCTCAAAGCCCTAGAAAAAGAAGAACAGAATAACAACAGCAAAAGTAGTAGAAGACAGGAAATAATTAAAATCAGAGCTGAAATCAATGAAATTGAAACAAAAGAAACTATTCAAAAAATTGACATAACAAAAAGTTGGTTCTTTGAGAAAGTAAACAAAATAGATAAACCCTTAGTCACACTAACATAGAGAAGGAGAGAGAAGACTCAAATTACTAAAATACATGATGCAAAAGGAAATATCACAACAGACACCACTGAAATACAAAACATAATGAGAAGCTACTTTGAAAATCTGTATTCCAACAAAATAGAAAGTACCGAAGACATTGACAAATTTCTAGAGACATATGCTCCTCCCAAACTGAACCAGGAGGACATACACGATTTAAACAGATCAATATCAAGCAATGAAATAGAAGAAGCCATTAAAAATCTACCATCCAAGAAAAGCCCAGGACCAGACGGATTCTCAGCTGAGTTCTACAAGACCTTCAAAGAAGAACTCATTCCAATACTTCTCAAAGTATTCCAGGAAATAGAAAAGGAGGGTACCCTACCAAACTCATTCTATGAAGCTAATATCACACTCGTACCCAAACCAGGAAAAGACACATCAAGGAAAGAAAATTTTAGACCAACATCCTTGATGAATATAGATGCAAAGATCCTTAACAAAATATTGGCAAACCATATCCAAAAACATATTGAGAAAATTGTGCACCACGATCAAGTGGGGTTCATCCCTGGAATGCAAGGATGGTTTAACATCCGTAAATCAATCAATGTAATCCATCATGTCAATAGAATTAAGGATAAGAATCATATGGTTATTTCAATTGATGCAGAAAAAGCATTTGACAATATACAACACCCCTTCATGCTGAAAACACTAGAAAAAATAGGGAGAGTAGGAACATACCTGAACATTGTAAAGGCTATTTATACTAAGCCCATGGCCAACATCATTCTTAATGGAGAAAAACTGAAACCATTCCCTTTAAAAACGGGAACAAGACAGGGAGGTCCTCTTTCACCACTTCTAGTCAACATTGTCCTCGAAACTCAAGCCACAGCAATTAGGCAGACTAAAGAAATTAAAGGGATACAAATAGGAAAAGAGGAACTTAAGCTGTCACGATTTGCGGATGACATGATTCTATATTTAGAGGATCCCAAAACCTCCTCCAGAAAACTTCTAGACCTCATCAATGAAGTCAGCAAAATAGCAGGCTATAAAATCAACACGCATAAATCTAAAGCATTTTTATACACAAGCGATGAAACAGCTGAAAGGGAAATGAGGAAAACAAGTCCATTTGCAATAGCCTTAAAAAAAATAAAATACCTGGGCATCAATCTAACCAAAGAGGTAAAAGATCTCTACAATGAAAACTACAAAACATTGAAGAAAGAAATTGAGGAAGACCTTAGAAGATGGAAAGATCTCCCATGTTCTTGGATAGGCAGAATTAATATTGTCAAAATGGCCATACTACCAAAAGTGCTATACAGATTCAATGCAATTCCAATTAAAATCCCAATGATGTACCTTACAGAAATAGAGCAAGCAATCATGAAATTCATCTGGAAGAATAAGAAACCCAGAATAGCGAAAGCAATCCTTAGCAGGAAGAATGAAACAGGGGGTATCGCAATACCAGAACTTCAACTATACTACAAAGCAATAGTAACAAAAACAGCATGGTATTGGCACCAAAATAGACAGGTAGATCAATGGTACAGAATAGAGGACATGGACACAAATCCAAATAAATACAATTTTCTCATACTAGACAAAGGTGCCAAAAATATGCAATGGAGAAAAGACAGCCTGTTCAACAAATGGTGCTGGGAAAACTGGAAATCCATATGCAATAGAATGAAACTAAACCCCTATCTCTCACCCTGCACAAAACTCAACTCACAATGGATCAAGGACCTTGAAATCAGACCAGAGACCCTGCATCTTATAGAAGAAAAAGTAGGTCCAAATCTTCAACTTGTTGGCTTAGGATCAGACTTCCTTAACAGGACTCCCATAGCACAAGAAATAAAAGCAAGAATCAATAACTGGGATAGATTCAAACTAAATAGCTTTCTCTCAGCAAAGGAAACTATCAGAAATGCGAAGAGAGAGCCTACAGAGTGGGAGAATATCTTTGCCTCTCATACTTCAGATAGAGCACTGATTTCCAGAATATAGAAAGAACTCAAAAAACTCTACATCAAGAATACAAATAACCCAATCAACAAATGGGCTAAGGAAATGAACAGACACTTCACAGAAGAAGATGTACAAGCAATCAACAGATATATGAAAAAATGTTCACCATCTTTAGTAATAAGAGAAATGCAAATCAAAACTACACTAAGATTCCATCTCACCCCAATTAGAAGGGCGATTATCAAGAATACAAGCAACAATAGGTGTTGGAGAGGATGTGGGGAAAAAGGTACACTCATACATTGTTGGTAGGACTGCAAACTAGTGCAGCCACTCTGCAAAGCAGTGTGGAGATTCCTTAGAAAACTTGGAATGGACCTATCATTTGACCCAGCTATCCCAGTCCTCGGCCTATACCTAAAGGACTTAAAATCAGCACACTACAGAGATACAGCCACATCAATGTTCATAGCTGCTCAATTCACTATAGCCAGACTATGGAACCAACCTAGATGCCCTTCAATTGATGAATGGATAAAGAAACTGTGGTATATATATACAATGGAATATTACTCAGCTATAAAGAATAATAAAATTATGGCATTTGCAGTCAAATGGATGAAATTGGAGAATATCATGTTAAGTGAGATAAGCCAATCTCAAGAATCCAAAAGAGGAATGATTTCACTGATAAGCGGATGATGACACTTAGTGGGGGGTGAGAGTGGGACAAGAATGGAGGAAGGAGGGACAGTATAGAGGGAAAAGAGAGGTGGGAGGGGTGGCGGGGAGGAAAAAAATAATGGAATGAATCAAACATCATTACTCTATGTAAATTTATGAATATGCAAATATTATGCTGTTTACTCCATGTACAAACAGAAACAATATGTATCCCATTTGTTTACAATAAAAAATAAATTAAAAAAAAGAAGAATTAATATCAATACTCCTCAAATGATTCCACAAAATAGAAAAGGAGGGAACCCTTTCAAACTCATTCTGTGAGGCTAGTATCACCCTGATACCAAAACCAGACAAAGACACATGAAGGAAAGAAAATTTCAGACCAATCTCCCTCATGAACATAGGATGGAAAATTCTAAATAAAATTCTGACAAATCACATACAAAAACACATTAAAGAGTATGAAAAATGGCGGAATGAGACAGACATCATTACCCTATGTACATGTATGGTTACACAAATGGTATGAATCTACATCATATACAACCATAGAAAGAAAATGATGTACCCCATTTGTGTGCAATGAATGAAAATGCTGTCTGTAAAAAATTAAAAAATAAATAATTAAATTAAAAAAAAACACATTAAAAAAATAGTGCATCATGATCAAGTGGGGTTCATCCCTAGAATGCAAGGTTGGCTCAACATACAGAAATCAATAAACAATACATCAGATCAACAGACTTAAAGACAAGAATCATATGACTATTTCAATAGATGTAGAAAAAAACATTTGACAAAATACATTATCTCTTCATGTTCAAAACACTAGAAAAAATAGGGATAGTAGGAACATCCTTAATATCGTAAAAGTTATCTATGCTAACCCATGGCCAACATCATTCTAAATGGAGAAAAATTGAAAGCACTCATTCTAAGAACTGGAACAAGACAGGGATGCCCTCTTCACCACTTCTATTCAACATCATCCTTGAAACCCTAACCAGAGCAATCAGACAGATGAAAGAAATTAAAGGGATATGAATAGGAAAAGAAGAATTCAAACTATCACTGTGAACATGATTCTATATTTAGAATCCATCAGAAAACTTCTAGGACTCATAAATGAATTCAGCAAAGTAGCAGGATATAAAATTAGCTCCCTAAATCAAATATGTTCCTATATATCAGTGATGAATCAAATGAAAGAGAAATTAGGAAAAAGACTCCCAATCACAATAGCCTCAAAAAAATTAAATATTTGGGAATCACTCTAACAAAAGAGGTGAAAGACCTCTACAATGAAAACTACAGAATACTAAAGAAAGAAATTGAAGAAGACCTTAGAAGATGAAAAGTTTTCCCATGCTCTTGAATAGACAGAATTAACATTGTCAAAATGGCCACACTAGCAAGAATCAACAACTGGGATAGATTCAAGCTAAATAGCTCTCTCTTAGCAAAGGAAACTATCAGCAATGGGAAGAAAGAGCCTACAGAGTGGGAGAATATCTTTGCCACTCATGCTTCAAATAGAGCACTAATTTCCAGAATATAGAAAGAACTCAAAAAACTATACATCAAGAATACAAATAACCCAATCAACAAATGGGCTAAGGATATGAACAGACGCTTCACAGAAGAAGATGTACAAGCAATCAACAGATATATGAAAAAATGTTCACCATCTTTAGTAATAAGAGAAATGCAAATCAAAACTACACTAAGATTCCATCTCACCCCAATTAGAAGGGCGATTATCAAGAACACAAGCAACAGTAGGTGCTGGAGAGGATGAGGGGAAAAAGGTACACTCATACATTGCTGGTGGGGCTGCAAATTAGTGCAGCCACTCTGGAAAGCAGTGTGGAGATTCCTTAGAAAACTTGGAATGGACCTACCATTTGACCCAACTATCCCACTCCTCGGCCTATACCCAAAGGACTTAAAATCAGCATACTACAGAGATACAGCCACATCAATGTTCATAGCTGCTCAATTTACAATAGCCAGACTGTGGAACCAACCTAGATGTCCTTCAATTGATGAACGGATAAAGAAACTGTGGTATATATATACAATGGAATATTACTCAGCTATAAAGAATAATAAAATTATGGCATTTGCAGGCAAATGGATGAAATTTGAGAATATCATGCTAAGTGAGATAAGCCAATCTCAAAAATCCAAAAGGGGAATGATCTCACTGATAAGCAGATGATGACACATAATGGGGGGTGGGAGGGGAGCAAGAATGGAGGAAGGAGGGACTGTATAGAGGGAAAAGAGGGGTGGGAGGGGTGGGGGAAGGAAAAAATAACAGAATGAATCAAACATCATTACCCTATGTAAATGTATGATTACACAAATGGTATGCTGTTACTCCATGTACAAATAGAAACAACATGTATCCCATTTGTTTACAATAAAAATAAATTTTAAAAAAAATGGCCACACTACCAAAAGCGCTATGCAGATTTGATGCAATTCCTATTAATATCCCAATGACATTCTTCAGAAATAGAAAAAGCAGTCATGAAATTCATTTGGAAAAATAAGAGACCCAGAATAGCCAAAGCAATCCTTAGCAAGAAAAGTGAAACAGGAGACCGCACCATACCAGACCTTAAATTATACTACAAAAATGGCATGATATTGGCACCAAAACAGACATGCAGACCAACGGGACAAACCCACATAAAAACCTCATATTAGACAAAGGCACCATAAACATACATTGGAGAAAGGATAGACTCTTCAACAAATGGTGCTGGGAAAACTGGAAATCCCTATGTTGTAGAATGAAATTTAATCCCCACCTCTCATCCTGCACAAAACTCAATCCAAGGTGGACCAAAGACCTAGACATCTGATCAGAAACCCTGTGCCTACTAGAAGAAAACATCAGCCCAAAACTCAATCATGTTGGCTTAGGAATTGAATTCCTCAACAAGACTCCTAAAGCACAAAAAGTAAAATTAAAAATCAATAAATGGGATGGAGTCAAACTAAAAAATTTCTTCATAGCAAAGGAAACAAACAACATGAAGAGAGAGCCTACAGAATGGGAGAAAATATTTGCCACCCGCACCTCAGATAGAGCATTAATCTCCAGGATACATAAAGAACTCAAAAAATTTAACAACAACAACAAAAATAAATCAATAAACAGGCAAAGGAACTGAATGGACACTTCAAAGAAGTATAATCAGTCAACAAATAGGTGAAAAAATGTCCAACATCTCTAGCAATTAGAAAAATGCTAATTAAAACCACTGATAGGGGCTGGGGAGATAGCTCAGTCGGTAGAGTGCTTGCCTTGCAAGCACAAGGCCCTGGGTTCAATCCCCAGCACCCAAAAAAACAAAAACAAAACAAAAAAAAAACCACTGATATTTCATCTCACTCCAGTCAGAATGGCAATTATCAAGAACACAAGCAACAATAAATGTTGGCAAGGATGTGGGGGAAAGGGTACACTCGTACATTGCTGGTAACACTGCAAATTGGTGCAAACACTATGGAAAGCAGTAGAGAGATTCCTCAGAACCACCATTTGACCCCATTATACCACTCCTCAGTTTATATCCAAAGGACTTAAAATCAGCATACTATAGTGATGCAGCCACATCAATGTTTACAGCAGCTCAAGTCACAATAGGCTAAGCCATGGAACCAACCTAGGTGCCCTTCAACAGATGAATGTATTTTTTAAAGTGTGGTATACACACACAATGGAATATTACTCAGCTATAAAAAAAAAAAATGTTGACTTTATGACATTTGCCGGTAAAGGGATAACTGGAGACTATTTGCTAAGTCAATCCCCAAAAATCAAAGGTTAAATATTCTCTCTGATATATGGATGCTAATATACATAAAGAGGTGGCAAGGGGAGAATAGAAGTTCAGTGGATTAGACAAAAGGAAATGAAGGGAGGAAGGATGGGAATAGGAAAGACAGTGAAATGAATCTGACACAACTTTCCTATGTACATATATGAATACACCACAATGAATACCCACATCATGTACAACCACAAGACTGGGATCTTAATTAGAATAAGATAAACTCCATGTTTGTATAAATATGTCAAAATGTAATCTACTATCATATATAACTAAAAGGAACAAATAAAATTTTTAAAATACATATAAGCCAGGAGTTTTGGATGTAGCTCAGTAGTAGAACTCTTGACTAACATGTGGGAGGCCCTAGATTTAATCCCCAACCTTCTCCCTGCTCTGCCACACACACACTTACACACATAAAAATCCCTGTCAAGTCCCTACTCTAATCAAGTTATTCAATGCCAACGATGAAATCCAACATTCTCACCATAGCATATGAAGCTGGCTGTTATTTCACCTCTGCAGTCTCTCTAATATTATCTTCTACCATCTTCCCTCAGTCAATGCATTCCAACCTTAATCAACTTCTTGATTTTCCTCACATATGTAAACTATTCTTTCCTAAGGCTCTATACATTTGCTATTTCCCTCTCTGGAAGATCTTTTTCTAGATTTTCCCCTAAATCTTTACATTGTTTATTATTTTCTGTCTACACTAAAAAGCAATGTTGTCACCACAACTTTTTCTTCTTCCTAAGCACCGAAGAAGGCTACATAAACCCAGTCTCCCTTGCAGTTGATTAAGTAAAACAACAGTTTTAGCCAACTGAACAGTGGCTTAAGTTCAGATTAGATCCCTAAAACCATTTGTATTTTCTTCCAAGCTCTCTCCCCCAACATTCAAAGCTAAAAACAAAGATTTCAAGATATCAAATTGTTGAAGCTACACAGTAGAAGGTACATGGATCCCTAAGACACTGTTTGGAGAAAAGCCATTCTAGATAACTATGTTAGACATTGTAAGAATCAAGTTTTTATTCCATTAAGCTAAGGAGATCTTAAGGTCATTCTCACAGCCAGCATTAATTACTCTGACAATACCTTAATAAATTGAAACTTTTTCAGAGAAGCCTTCTCTGACTTCTCTATATAAAATAGCTTCTCATTTCTCAATTCAAATTCTAACCTTCTACGATGTTTTACTTTTTAGAGAATTTATCTCTAAGTTTGAGTGTTCCTGTACATTTATTTGTTTATTGTTTAGCCCTCCCACTAGAAGGGGAGAGACTTTATTATACTCACTACTGTATTCCCAGTACAGAACAGTCCCTGGCTTATTATCACTACCACAAGTAATGTTTATTAGGTACTCACAGTGTGCCAGTTGCTAGTCTAAGCATGTAAGAAGCACCAACATATATCTTATGAATGATGAATGACTGTAAATGGTGCTTTCTCACAAACAAGATTAAGATAGAAACTCTCCTGAATAGCTCTGAGTAAGTACTGTCATTAACCCAGTAGCAGCACTTGTCTAAGTTCAAAAATGCCGTCCATGGATGTGCCCTCACTTCCAAACTGCTCCATGTTTCAATACCATATTTCTGAAGAGCTCTAGGAAAAGGAGATGAATAATATTGTTTATTACACCCCTGGTGCCAAAGATATTTGATAAGATACCCATGCACAGTAACTCCTGGATGAAAGCAAATTTGAAGGAGAGAGCAGGAAAGAGCATCAGGCCTGAACACATGAAATGAATATTACAAAACCTAAACCAAGTGCCATAAAACCTAGGCCTAGGGCATTGAAGCTGCATCAGAAGCAGTTGTGAAAAGTAGGTAAAGCTTAAGCTTCCTAAATCTTCCAGGGAAGACAGCAACTATGTGATGGGGTAGGGAGAGAGCTTCTAATGACTATGGCAGCCACTGTTTCAAAATGAGCAGAAACAAACCTGTAGAACACGGGTTTTCTGTTGATTATTTGTCATTCTTCTTGACTTGGTCCTTTCCACTTCATGTCTATGAACCCAACCTCGAAGTTCATGATTTAACCTATAAAACAGACAATTAATTAAACATATTTCTCAGAAATGAATTTCTCATCCCCTGGTGAGAAACTGACTTAATCATTCTGTAGGAATGATTTTGAAGGTCAATTCAATATAACTTCCCTTTATTTTGCTTACTTTCTACAGAAGTTGTGAATATGTTAGACTGTCCTTATTTAACTATAGTTGAGTATTACTTACTATAAAAAAAAAAAAAAGAGGCAGTTTTTAAGGTTCAAGGAAATGTTCCAAAATCAGGGGAAAGAAAAAAAAAATCAAGAGAGGGGTCTGGGGTTGTAGCTCAGTGGCACAGTGCTTGCCTAGCAAGTGTGAGGCACTGGGTTTGCTTCTCAGCACTACATATAAATAAATGATAAATAAACAAATAAATTAATTAGTTAAATAAAGGTCCATCAACAGTTTATAAAATATTTTTAAAAATCAAGAGAAAAAGTGATACAAGAAGGGTTCAATGATGGGAAAGTATCTCTAGAACCACATATCCTCAAATTATTATCTTCCTAATTTGAAGAAAAAGATACCTTCTGCTATAAAAGTTTCCATCCATAAGCCTAGTACTTACGTTGGAATTTTAATTAATTTCATTCTGTAGTTTTTGAATAACACATATGCAAGTATGCAACCATTACATTAAATAGACCCATAATCATCTATATCAGATTAGTAGGGAAACTGGATAGCAGCAACTAATTTGCCTGTGGGTCTCCAACAAATAATTCAGAGAGTCTCTCAGCTACTCAGAAAATCTCAACAAAGACTTTCCTAGGTTCCAAAGCTAATCATGGGAGCCCACTTAGTTATTTCTATAACAACTTATACTTACCTGAGAGATTCTGTTGTGTTAATCAGGGGTTGGCAAGGAGGAGGAGGAATATAAAGTAGTGGTTCTTCACTTAGCACCATTAGGGCCTTGTCATTTGAAACAGAATGATCATATCTGAAACATAATGAAAAAAAATTTGTTTTCTTGTTTCCTAAATTCCTAGCAAGTTTGATAGAAGAAAATCATCAAATTACAGGAATTCATATCTAGGATTTGATGAAGGGAATAAAACCTGAGGTGAAAATTAGAATCTGAATTAGAGACATTATTGCTATTTATTATCTTCAGTCTGCTATTTTATTTTATTTGTACTGGGGGTTGAACCCAGGGGCACGTTACCACTAAGCTATATTCCAGACCTTTTTATATTTTATTTTGAAACAGGATCTCACTAAACTGTTGAGGTTTTCAATAAATTGCTGGAGCTAGCTTTCAAACTTGTGATCTTTCCCACCTCAGCCTCTTCAGTTGTTGGGATTATAGAGGTGTGTCTGCTATTTTAATCTCTCTTACCAAAATTCTTACTTAGATTTGTTCTGAATTTCTTTACATAAGATGCTCTGGATTTATAAAACTAGATGTGCTACAACACCAAAAAGAAAAAAATGTAAATTCATAAAACTGAACATGGCAAGATTCACACTTTCTATTTATTCATTCAGCAAATATTTGTCAAATACTAACTGTGTATGTGTGCCAGGTACTATAAGGTGCTGAGTAACCAATAGCAAACAAGAGAAATGAAGTCTCTACCCTCAAACAAGAAAGATGGATCAAATACAAGGAAAAAAGTCCATAAAATAAATCTAAACTGGTATGTACAATGAAAGAAACAAACAAATGGTTGAAATCTCAAAGCAAGAACAGTTATTTACTGATCTGAGAAGGAGATGATATTTAAGACAAGGCCTAGGGTTGGGGTTGTGGCTCAGTGGTAGAGTACTTGCCTAACATGAGTGAGGCACTGAGTTTGATCTCTAGCACCACATTAAAAAACTAAATAAACAAAATAAAGGTGTTGTGTCCATCTATAACTAAAAATAGTTTTAAAAATTAAAAAGACAAGGTCTAAGTCATAGGAAGCTAGCCCCAAAGAAACTAGGGGAAGAGTATTCCCAGTAAAATTAGGTGGGGGGAAAAAGAAGGCTCAAAGAACATAAAAGATGACCAAGGGCTAAAGAGTTGTGAGCAACTGAAATGTGAGCAGGCATAAGAGGAAGTTAAAAAGACAGAGAAAAATGAAATCAAGATAAGGAACTGCTACATGCAAAGAGAAATCACAATCATATTATAAGAACATATTTCTATTTGAATTTATACATTGACACTGTATTAAAAATGAATTTAATGGAAATAAGAGGAGAAGCCTAAAGACCAGTAAGGACAGAACTACAGCAATCCAGGCAAGAACTGACAATATCATGGACTAGGTTTGTGGCACTAAAAATGGAGAGGAGTGGACCAATTTGAGGCAATTTTTGGAAAGAAATTCAACAACAATGTTGAAAAATATGAATCAAGGTTTCTCAGTTAAACAACAATGAAGACTGTTGTAGAAAACTAGTTGGAGGTACAACAGGGAAAGGAACCAAGCTCTGCTATGTGTATGTTAAGTTTGAAATATTACAATAGAGAGGTCAAGCCAGGGGTGCACACCTGTAATCCCAGCAACTTTGGAGGCTGAGGCAGGAAGATTACAAGTTTGAGATTAGTCTCAGCAATTTAGCAAGGCCCTTAGCAACTTGGTGAGGCCCTGCTTTAAACAAAAAAAATCCAAAAGGAGGGGGGATGTACCTCAATGGAAAAGTGCCCCTGGGTTCAATCCCCAGAGGAGGATGGGGTGGGGCAAGGAAACTAGTAGTTACATGAGTTTAGAATTTGGGGACTCAAAAGTATGGACTAGAAACATAAATCTGATTCGCCAGAATATACAGATACGAATTCTATGCTGAATAGTGGGTGAATCACCTAGGCAGAAAGAAAACAAAAAAGCTCACAATTCAAAATTTTGATATTTGAATAGAGGAGGAGACCACCAAAACCAAACAAATAAAAAAAATAAAAAACAAAAAAAAAACAAAAAAAAACCTATGAAGCAGCGTCAGTAAAATGGAAGACTAGCAAATGTAGCACCACAAAAGGAAAGTCTTTCAAGGAGAGAGTGATCCACACAGCCAAATGCTAAGGAAAGGTTGAACAAGATGAAGACAGAAATTTCCACTGAATTTGGAAACACTGAAATCACTCCCCTCCTTGACAAAAATAATTTTGGCAGAGTGGAAAACTAACTTCAAGATAAAGTCAGAAGAAAGAAATTAAAGGGATACGAATAGGAAAAGAAGAACTCAAACTATCACCATTTGCTGATGACATAATTCTATATTTAGAAGACCCAAAAAATACCACCAGAAAACTTCTGGAACTCAAATGAATTCAGCAAAGTAGCAGGATATAAAATTAGCCCCCTAAATCAAATGTGTTCCCATCACTCTAACAAAAGAGGTGAAAAGATCTCTACAATGAAAACTACAGAATACTAAAGAAAGAAATTGAAAACGACCTTAGAAGATGAAAAGTTTTCCCATGCTCTTGAATAGGCAGAATTAACACTGTGGAATGGTTGCCATACCATGCTATGACCTCTCTTTACTTTATTAGTCAAGGCCCTGGATCCATTTGGCTCTGACAAAAATTCCAAAAGCATAGGACAATGTTTATCAAAAAGTAAACCTCTGAAAACAGCCACTATAACCTCCTTCTAACTAACATAATATTGGAATTGCATTTTCATTTAATTCTAAGTCTTCTACTATTGACAAGCAGTATGAAAATTTATCTAATTAGTATTAAACTACAAGGGAGGGATTCAGCAAAGATCACAACAAATAAGTATTTATAATTTTACTTAATGACTGAAAATAGGTTAACCTTATCACTCCACCATATCATATCCACTCACAGATGATACAGTAACAAGTATTAGATAAATTAAATATACAAACACATAAAATAATGAAAGAACTAAAGATACTGTACATGTTTAAATATAATGTTTGTGTTTTAATATATGTGGATACTGCACACAAATAAGATTTTACAGTCACATCTTAACAAAAATTCTAAAACTGGGAATTTACTCTTAGAATTGATCTTAAAAATAAAAATTATTAATGGTCTCAATTCATCTGTTCTACTATTCATATCTATACATGAACAATTTAAATGTAAAGTTATATTAGATAGAACTGTTTCACTTTAATTAAATCAATTGAATTTACATGCATCTAACCTGTAGCTGTTTTTCTGGATGATACCATCTGATGTGTCCTGTACTTCTTTAGCAGAAAATTCTAAAAGGTGCCTCCTTTGATTTGCAGGGCTCATATTAGGGTTCATTCTTCTGGAATCCTGTTCCAGCAAGCTGAAAATTTTAAAAATATAAAGCAATAGTTAAAATGTTACACATGTGTATATGCTACATGTAGCTCTAAAGCAAACCAGATATTCTTCATAAGTCCACACATGCAGCAAAAATGATAGGCACAGCAGGAAGTCAAAATAAGATATTGATATATTTAAATACTCTAGGCCTAGCATCCTGTACATATCAAAAATAATCTTGAAAATAATTTTTGTAAGTATAAAAGAATATTATTTGTAAAATTTTAAACAAAACTGTTCTATGTGTTTCTAAAACCTTATGTTATATAAGTTGCTATAGCTTGGATCTTAAATATCCTCCAAAAGTCCATGAATGAAGGCCTAGTCTCAGCCATGGGAGGTGGTAGAAACTTTAGGAGATGGGTGTGGTTGAAAGAAGTTAGTTCATCTGGGGTGTACCCCTGAAGAAGATATTGGGACCTCAGCCCCTACTCATCCTCTCTCTTTTACTTCCCAAACCCCATAAGATGAATGGGCCTCCTCTGCCACATGCTCTTATGATGATGTACTATGACACCAGTCCCAAAGCAAGAGGGCCAAGTGATTGTAGATTGAAACTCTAATAAAATTGTGAGCCAAAATAAGCCTTTCCTCTTTTAAGTTGATTTATCTCAGGTGTTTGTTACAGTAATGGAAAGCTAACACACACATAAGTATACAAAGTAGAAATATGTACAACCTACATATAAACACATTCTAAACTTAAGATAATAACTGAAAAAAATCCTCCTGGATGCTGCAAATTGATGTTTTCAATGACAGAATGGTTCAAATTAAATAGGAATTATTCTCTTTCAACAGTTAAATTTGTTATTAGTACTGTGCAAATCAGTCTATCCAATAAAACAAAAAAATCATTTTAAAAAATACTTATATTTTTATTTACATGTAAAATTTTTTGTTTACTTCTTTCTCCCCACTCTTACTAATACCTTCATTCATCAATGTATAGTCTCCTGACAGGTACGAGCATTGGGGAAAAACAAAAACAAACGAACAAAAAATACACAACATTCCATATATTGATATACATATCAAATATGGCAATAGTTTTTTTTAACACTTAATTCATTAATCATGTGCTTGGAAACCTGGCTTACCAATAATATTTCTGTGTGTATGCTATAATTTACACTAGTCATACTCTTGAAATCTAATACAAAGAGCAAAACCTCCCTAGGTAAGTATAAAAGAGTCTATTTAGAGGAAGAAGTGGAAAAACAATGTAGAACTGATGAAAATGTTAATGGTCCTCTGGTTCTAAAAGAAAAGGAGTTCTTTGGGACACAGTAGTTTACCTCCAAAGATGGGGAGAGCAATGTCAGGGGGAGGCAGATAGATCTCATCTTCTTTTTCTGATCTCATTATATTTCCCATTCTCCCCTTTAGCCCTAGCAATCATTACTGCCCAGTGATTCTCAAATGGTTTGCTGTGGCATTTTGGCACACTGTAAACTCCTCAAAGAGTTTACAAGTTATAAACTCTGAAATTGTGGCCATTGTATAAAACTTAATTTTGCTACAATCAAGGCTACATTTTAAATTAACAATTGTAATTTCAGACTGAATGTTTACTTGAGCAGTCACACATCGTATAAGCCTTGCTGTAAATGAGGTAAGGGGCCTAGTGGAATGTCTAACTAAACTTAGCCCAGTGAGTATTTAAGAAAACATGAGAGAAGCTGTAAATGGTGACAACTGGGGGGTCGGGGGGAGAGGACAAATGTAATTAATTAAAGGATTTTATTTTTTGTTTTGAGATTAACATTTTCAATTTATTTACTTTTTAATTTTTTCATGTATAGTACAAAAAAAATCTACTTAAACAAAATTGAAGTTAAGAACTTTCCCTTAAGTTGACAGAATCTCAGTTCATTCAACCCTTACTTCATTTTATTAGTGAAATAACCATACTAACATTCCTATTTGGCTGCAGCACTCCCAGTTCCCTCTAACTAGATCTATCACTCTAATTATTAAGAGTGTACTGCAGGGTGGTGCCTGCCTGTAATCCCAGTGGCTCAGGAGGCTGAAGCAGGAGGATGGCAAGTTCCAAGTCAGCCTCAGCAAATTAGCAAGACCCTGAGCAACTCAGCGAGACCCAGTCTCTAAATAAAATACGAAAAGGGCCGGGGATGTGGCTCAGTGGTTTTAAGCACCCTTTGGTTCAATCCCCAGTACAAGGAAAAAAAAAAAAAAGGTTTCCTCTTGTTTTAACCAGAAATGTGCTTCCTTATAATTTTCATTTTTTGGTACTAGTTCTGGACTCTATTTAGAACAAATGTAAGCAAGCCTTCTTCCATTGTCCAAAGACATCTAACATCTCCCTCTTCCCAGGACTTCTTTTTCAAGGCTATAGTTTCTTGGTTCTTTCATATGTTCGTCTTTACAGCAGTCTTAGTTTCCTTCAGCCTATTTGGTCACATCCTTCTCAGAGGTTTACATGCTTCTCAGAGGTAATGATCAGAATTGACCACAGTGCTTCTCAGATGGTATCACCATTGTAGAATAATTCTTTGCCTTGTTCTAAATAATACTCTACTGATACAATCTAATGTCATGAAGGCTTTTTTAGTAGTCTTCACACTCTAGTTAAATTGATCCTGGATTAATTAAAATGGTAAGACTTTTCTTATGAACCTTTCCCTTACCTTCTCACCCTCTTTCCCCTTCAATTCTAAATTTATTTGAGCTTTTGGAGTCAGCTGAATCATTTACATATATTACATATTCCTTTTAAAAAAGAATCATTTCGAGAGGGGCACCATGGGGCACATTCTATAATCCTAGGTACTCAGGAGGCTGAGGCAGGAGGAATGCAAGTTCAAGGTCAGCCTGGGCAAGTTAGTAAGGCCTGGTTCAAAATTTTAAAACACCAAAAGGGATGGGGATGTAGCTCAATGGTAGAGTGTGTGCCTAGCATGCCAGAGGCCCTGAGTTCAATCCCCAGTACTGCAAAAACTAAATTAAAAAATAAAATATTATTTTGCTTAATATAAATCATTAGGATGTATAAACAGTGGGAAGGCATCATCTCAGAGACAAGAGAAAGCAAAGAGACAATAACAATAATTCAAGGCTCAATTATGGATGGCCTTGCCTGCCATGCTATCAGTTAAGTCTAGTACTTCACTCAATAAAAGAATCAAAACTGGTATGCCATAATTTTATCATTCTTCATGGGCAGGCAAATGGATGAAATTGGAGGATATCATGCTAAGTGAGATAAGCCAATCTCAAAAAACTGAAGGACGAATGATCTCACGATAAGCAGATGAGGACATATAAGGGGGGGGTAGGAGGGGTTAGCATTAGGGTTAGGGTTAGGTTTAGGATTAGGGATAAGGAGGGTGGTAAGAATGGAGGAAAGAAGGACTGTATAGAGGGAAAAGAGGGGTGGGAGAGGTGGGGGGAAGGGAAAAATAACAGAATGAATCAAACAACATTGCCCTATGTAAATTTATGATTTTTAATTAAAATTTAAAAAAATTCTTTAAAAAACTGGTATGTTTTATTCTTATTTTAATTTTGGCCCTCTGTGTACATATCCCTCGCCATATTAGATTCTCCCCTATGATTAATGTTAAATTCCCTGGCCCGATGGGGTACTCTACTTTTTCTCTTTAAAAAAATTAGTGTCACATTTGTCTCCTATTCATCTAAACTGTTTGGTAATTACCACAGCCAAAAAAGCAGATTACTAGAATAATTCCTCTGCTTTCCTATTTCCTGACTGGGCGTCTTGAGCCTACAGATAGTCCCCCTAGAAAACTCATGATTTTAACTGCCAAGTCAAAGTGGCAAAATGAGAAATTACACTCTATTTATGTATGATTTATCAAAATGTATAAATGTATTCTACTGTCATGTACAACTAATTAGAAAAAATTTTTTTAAATTTCTTTTAAAAAGTGGCTGCTATGGCTTCTAGGAATAGCTCAACACACTTTGTTAGCTCCTCTATATCAGAATGCACCTTCCTGTAGTACACTGGCTCTGAAATTATACTACCTGGCCAGCAACATTAGCATCCCCTAGTAACCCGCAGAAATGCAAATTCTCAGACCTTATCCCAGACTAGTAAACAAAAAACTCTGGGGATAGATGCCTAACAATCTATATTTTAACAACCAAGTGACTCTGCCAATGATTGAGAACTGCTATCCCTGTTTTCCACAACTTCTTTCTTGCCTCAGTTCCCTAAAAGATTCACTTTTTCATAATGGATCCACAGGAATGGACAATTTGAACCGAAGGATTAGAGGAGTTAAACAGAAGAGACAAAGAAAGGTTTAACCAAAAGAGGCAACTTTTGTGGCTTACGGATATCTAGTTATTACATTAGATCATGATTATTAATACTTTAAAGTCTTTAAAAAGCCCTTCTATTGATCATTGTTCTTTCAATGATCTTACTACCATTATGAAAACTGGCATTTCAACTCACAAACTGTTGCTGTTAAAAATCAATGCCTTGAGTTTGACTATTTGTCTATTTTATTTGTAATTACACTGCACTATAATCATTTAGCCACACTTGTTGGAAATCAGTTTTGATGTTGACTCATAAGTGGTCACTGTTCTTCCCACTGTTCATGTTGGTAATGATTTTGACCCTGCAATGACAACAAAGCCTTAATTACACCTAATTTAGTACCTTTTACCATTTTTTAGCCAAAGAGCTCAGATCTCATTCAACAGACTTCACAAAAATCATCTTCACAACACTTATATTATACACAGTCGACAAAATATTTTGAACAAGGGAAACAGTATTCAGGCAAAATTAGGATCCAAATAGTCGGAGTTTCAATGTTACTATCTACCCATTAGCCCAGAATATAGTTTGAAAAGGTAATATGCATATTTAACAGTTTTATTAAGAAATTTTTCAATTTTTTTACTTGTTTATTTTTGGTTGTTATGGCAGTTTGGCCATTCCCTGTAGATTTTCCGTATTAAAAGTGAAATTGCTAATAAAATGTTTTACAGAAACTTCTCTTAAGTTTAAATACAGACAGGCAAACATCCAATTCAACTAAAAACAAAACATTAAAATACTAGAACTCTGTGAAATGACCTACAGAAACTAAGTTTAGCCATGTGAATAACTGCAGATTTATATTTCTCATTTTTATAAATATTTAAGAGACTTGTAAGAACTTCATTTCACTGCCAAAATTCAAAATTATCTAATTGTGACACTACAAATATTAAAAGGAATTTGACAGTCCTTGTAATGGCCAAATATACAAAAGAGTATGAGAAAGTTACTGTTGATATGAACTTTTAGATTCTTGGCTTGAGTGTTTTTGCATCACTTAGTGTCCCTTTTTGTCAGTTTTGGAAAAATTAAATTACCAAGAATGCAAAGAGAAGACTCAGTCACAGGAAGGTTGAGCAGTGTAGCGGTTGTGCCCAATGACGATTTCTAGTTCATAATATTAATAAAGCAACCTAACTACGCTTTTTTTTTTTTTTTTTTCTTGTACTGGGGATTGAACTCAGGGGCAGTCAATCACTGAGCCACCTCCCCAAGTCCCATTTTGTATTTTATTTAGAGTTGCTAATGCCTCACTGTTGCTGAGACTGACTGTGAACTCACAATCCTCCTGCCTCAGCCGCCCAAGCTGCTGGGATTACAGGTGTGTGCTACCACGCCCAGCTAATAAATTCTTTATAATTAGTTTAAACAAGGTTCTATCCAACATTTTTAAACAAGAAAATAGAAGTCTCTGACATATGTCTCTATGATCAGAAACATGATACTCTACAAGAGTCACAATTGTTTTAAGTCACAAAACAATCTTTACACCAAAAAACTTGCTCATGTTATAGGCCAATAAGCCTAAAAAGCATGAATTAATAAAACACAAATGATTTCAATTTCCCCAAAAGTCTGGAATAAGTATTATAAGAATTGTTAACCTTCCTTTTTCATTTGTGAAATTCTAAAAGCCAAAAACTGTTTTGGATTATGAATGAAGCCACTTAATCCTTAAGATGTGATTTCAGATGTTCAATCTTTATACCAAGGGGCTGAACATAAAATGACACATCTCCAAGTCTAATCTATCCCTTGCAAACCTGCTTTCTTATGGTACAAGTAGGTCAATTTCAAATTTAAATCATCTTAGCAGGTAAGAATCATATGGTTTTTGTTCCCACAAGAATTTTCTTACTGGGTTGGGAATTTGGTTCAGCAGCACAGCACTTGCCTACCAGGCTCAAGGCCCTGGGTTCAAACCTCAGCACCAGACAAAAGAAAAAGAAAAAATAAAAAAGAAAGGAGAAAGAAATCATAAGCTGTTGCTGCTCAGAACCACACAAGAAAAACTGAATTACTGTAAGTTGAAAAGAACATGGAAATCTTTATATTTTAATGTGTTAAGAGCACAAAATTTGGAGAAAGATCTGTGTTCAAGATGTGACTCTAAGACTCCCTGCTTGAGTAACCCTGGGAAAGTTGGCTAACTTTGCTAAGACTTCAAACTCCTCACATGTAGAATACAAATAATAATAATAACAACAAATATTTTGCTTGGTTTTTTTGAGATTCAAATGAGATGACAGATATGAGTGTGTTTGATAAAATCCAAAGAGGGCACAGTGCAGTTTAATGACACAGCTGTATTCCTGCCAGTCCGGTTCAAGATGCCCACAATGTAGCAACTGGAGTGATCCTCTTAAAACTGAGGTCAAGTAATTATGTCACTCCACAATTCGAGTTCTTCGATGGCTCCCAACTTCTATCATGGTAAAAGCCTAAATCTTTAAAATTATCAAGGATTTTACTTCATTCAACCTCTCTGACTATATTCCTACTCCTCTCCCCATTCCTCACTACATCCAAAGCACATGGATTTCCTTGAAAATGCATGCTTCCACCCTTGGTCCTTGCAAGAGGCAGAGGTTATTCCCTCTGCCAGGAATGCTCTTTCCCAGATATCCATATGGCTAATTCTTTCATCTCCTTTAAGTCTTGGCTCAAATATCTGCTAAACAATGATCACTATTTAAAACTATATCTCGGGGGCTAGGGTTGTGGCTCAGTGGTAGAGCGCTTGCCTAGCATGTGTGAGGCACTGGGTTCGATTCGCAGTACCACATATAAATAAATGAATAAAATAAAGGTCTATCAACATCTAAAAAAATATTTTAAAAAAAACTATATCTCCAACCACCACCCTCACCATTAAATGTAAAACCATTTATCCTACTACATTTTATTTCTCTGTACAACTTTATCATTTTACTTATTATGTGTATTGTCTCTCTTCTCTGACTAGAATATAGACTAAGGGGTACAGGGATTTCTGTTTTATTCTAGGCATGCCTGGCTCATAGCAGGTATTCCTCTTTTTTTTTTTTTTTTTTAATAACCAATAAATGAACTTTATGTACTATTCTACCTCTTGTCAAAAGAAAAATTCCTATCTTCATTTTAGGGAAACTAACCCATAACTCAAGAATAGTAGGTGGTGAACTCATTATTGCACAATTTCCAGAACCAGGAACAGGATATTTTGTTAATTTTCAGGTAACTGCAGCTAAAGAGAAAAGAGAGTTTTCAAGAGAGTTCTCCAAACTTTAAAAAGGTTTTCTTCTCTCTGTACTGAGTGATTCACAGGTTATTTTTATAGGCTAGCAGTAACTAGGGATGATTTACTAGAAACAGAAATGTGACGAATGAAGAAACAGGTCTTCAAGTGAAAATAAAAGAACAATCTAAACAACAGTTCTCAGAGCCAGGGATTTTCATACCCGAGAAAGAAATATGCACTTTGTGGGGGCAATTTGCCAAGTGAGCCACATAAGCAAATAAAAAATCATTCAGTAAACAATTATAAAGCAAGCACTATTCTAACAGGTGATGCTCATTCTTAGAACTCAGCCACTTTAGAGTGAGGAAGCCTCAGCAGCTTTGGAGAGATAAAAAGAAATAAAATAAAAAGAAATCAAGAACTCTGGTCCACAGCCCTAGCTCAGGTCCCAGCTAAAGCCAGCACCTACTTGGTGGCCATGTGAGTGAGTTGTCTTGAAAGTGAGACTTCCAACCCAAACCATCCAGTCAACCCTCCATGGAGGCAAAGAGAAGCTGTCTCTACTGTGCCCTGGCCAATGTGCAGACTTTTCAGCAATGTTTTAAGGTTTCAGGTTTTGGGGTAGTTTGCTATACAGAAATAAAGAACTGAACTACTGTATAGAGGGTAAAGAGGGGTGGGAGGGGTGGGGGGAAGGGAAAAAAATAACAGAATGAATCAAACAACATTGCTCTATGTAAATTTATGATTACACAAATGGTATGCCTTTACGCCATGTACAATCAGAGAAACAACATGTATCCCATTTGTTTACAATAAAAAAAAAAAAAAAAAAAAAAAAAAGAACTGATGATACACTACACATTTATTAGACTGCTGACATTGATGATTCAAGGTTTAATAAAAAGTTTGTGTGCAAACAAGTTGTGGATATCTCTTTCTTGATACAGGTATCTTCTGATTCTAAATGTCAAAAAACATGGCTGCAAATACGAGTCCAACTCTTTTCTGTTAAACTTACATCAGTTCATTCAATTCTATAAGATAAATACTTCCCCCAATCACAGTCAATAGTTCAAATTTCTCTATCTATAAATGACAATTTCCTTTTCTCAGCCTAAGGAACTGCTGCTCTATTAGTGATTAAGACAAGGTTCCAAGGCAGACTGTGAATGCTATCTCTACAACATATTAACTGTGTCTCCAATTTCCTCATCTGTAAAATAGGATAATACTTATCTTCTGATCCTGAGAGAACAAATGAATTAATTCACATATAGTGCTTAGTCTAGTACTTGGTGCATATTAAGTAACTGCTAAATAATATCTTAATACAATGGACTGAAAAATAGCTACCTTTACCAATCAAGCACAGAGGTATCAACATACAACCTAGATTATTCTAGAATAAGCTTCACCTTTTTTTTTCATTTTTTTCTTCCAACTGCCTTATTTTGGTTTATTTCTCATTTTCTAATAAAAAATGGAAAAGAAGGAAGCAAAAATGAAAGGAAGTAATGTTGCTTTAATGAGAATTCTGGTAAAAGTGCTGAGATAGAAAGTCATACAAAATATACAGATTATCTGTTCTTCCTCTAAATCTAATTTCTCAGATGTCTTGGACTGTGGTAAACGGACTGTGTCCATAACATATTAATGCCTGTTTAGGTTCAGAAAACAGAATACCAAAAAGTCTAAATACACAGCATATATCCATAATTCATGCTGATATTAGCCGCAATTCAATTAAGAACAATCTGTGGAATGGCCCCTAAAAGTTCCAAATGTTTACTAAAATGATAAAACAGCTCAAATTTGGAGACAAAGAAAAAAGTCATTAATGACAAAATGCCTTAAAGTCTAAGTGACATATAATATTCAGAAGTTTCAGTTATCCTGTACTACCTTAATATTAAGTTTTCTAAGTTATACTACACTACCTTAATATTAAGGTAAGACCTTCATTAAATACAAAGTTAAACTGTTTATTCATTTATTAGTTTTGTTTTATAGGGTTTACAAAGCATGATCCCACCTTAAGTACTAAAAGTAGTTGAAAAGGCTATTATAGACAAACCATTCACTGGTCCTTGTTTTACGCTGACTAAAATATGTGGTCTGAAGAAAATATCAAAGTATTTCAACTCATGGTAGTTTTCGCATGTGGCCTACTTTCTCACCAACTGCCTCTCAAAAGAGATAAAGCAGAAGTTACATCTTTATCTTCTTTTAGTTTTGAAAGTGAGTGACTTACTCAATATAAAGAAGGAAATTACTAAGGGATATATTATTTTATTTCAACTGCCTTTCATTTCACTGTACTAAGTGAAGTCTGGGGAGAATGGTAGCCAAGGAATACATGATAAAGCCACTGGGATACTCTTATAAACTCTCTATATACAATTGACATGAAAACTGAAACTAGAGAAAATCATCAGCAGAATTTCCCACACCCTCAAAACCAAGCTCTACACTTGACAGACTCTAAGCCAGTGTTTTTTAAAACAAAGAATGAAATCTATAGCGGTTATAAGAAAACTTTGCACAGATACTTTGTGATGATCATGAATAAATTAAACTATTTGGGAAAGAACTACCCTTGGCTCTGCTACACCTCTGCAATTCCAGATTCAATGACACCTGGTACTTAAGATGTATTTCTTCAGTTTATGTGTCTCTTTGATAAATGTGGAAAGTGCTTTTAGCCAAGAATTCAAATTAGATTTCATTTAAAAATGTGGCCGAACAAAACAATGTATACTTGATGGTTTGAATTCTGACATTTAAGTTATATGTTAACTTTTAACCTACAGCCAATAGTGATATCATACAGCAAAATGAGCTCAATGATGGAAAAGGAAAAAAAAAATTGAAACCAGACTTGGGGACAAGCTCATCTCAGGATAAGAAACTAGAATTCTTCCTGTATAATAATGAAAAGCTGACAAACAAAGAATGATGGAATAGAGACATTTTATTTCTAACCAGTTACAGACAAGTCACAAGATCATATGCTCTGCGGTCACCTTTTCCTTAAAGTAAGTCTTAGAAGAAAACTAAAGAGTAGCTAGCTGCCCCTTTAGTAGTGTGATTTATTCTTCCTCATCCATGTGTGATATCTCAAACTATAAAGAACTGTAGATCTAGTAAGGTCATATTGCCTAACCCAGAATAAACAAGGGAAAAGCACCTTCGATTTCAAAGGTTTGTTTGGTTGTCCCCCCCTCCCCACCCCAAGACCTAGCATACTTACAACCTCCTTGGAATGTTGATTTACTATTGGCAGAAAAGGAAGATGATGATAGTAACCTTTAAAATGGAAAAGGGTAAACAACAAAGGATTCCATAAACTGCAGCAGTAGGTGCTAGGAAGGAGTTTCTCTGAGGATTATGCTGTGGTTCCTGTTCTATTCAAAACAGAGATCCACAAATTTCCTTAAGTATATAAGACAAACTTATAACAAAGAGGTATCTAGAGATAAAATAAAATTTCCCTTTTATACACTGTCCTCTAATTTAATGGACGGATGTCTTTTTACAGTTTGCATACAGGCTATTACATTAAAAAATATATATACAAAACTATACACAATAGTTTTCAACCCTTGGTTCAGAATCACTTGAGGAAAATGTTTTAAAAACAAATGCCTTAGATACACCCTACCAGTTTCTACAAGTCTTGGATAGGAGTCAGTTAACAAACTTTTAGAATTTCACAGTGATTATGATGTACAGCCAAGGATGACAACTACTAAATGAGAGCACTACTAAGTTTGTTAAATTTGAGAGAAATGACAAAAAGTCATCTAAACTGTAAAGAGGCAAGGAAAATTTGCCAATCAAAAAAATTTTCTAATAAAAAATACTAGTCTCTACCCTGACTCAATAGCCAAAAAAGTCCACAATATAACAAAGTTGATGATAAACAACAGATGGCAAGTGATATTTAAGACATCAGTGTCTCCAACCAGCTCTTCATCACACTGATCTACAAAGGATGGATTTTTAGCTCCCAAAAGAGAACAAAAACTTTGAGTGTTCTAATTTCAATCCCACCACTTCCAATTTCTCAGGTACTACTATCCAAAAACAATTTCCATCTCGATTTTTTTTCCTTTTTTTTTTTTTTTTTTTTTTTTTCTGTGCAGAATTGAACCCATGGCCTTGTTCTTGCAAGTCAAGCACTCTACTAACTGAGCTATATCCCCAGCCCTCAATTTTTTTAACCTTAAAAACTAGGCATTGTTAATACTTCATATCAATTCTTAGGGGTGCTGTGAGCCCTTGTGCATGCTAGGCAAATGCTCTACCACTGTTACCCTGTACCCCCAGACATTCTTCAATTTTTGTTTTTAAAACTTTACCCACATTTATTGTTCTTGTCATTTAGCTATTCTTTCTATTTCTGAGTTTATTTTCCTTCTTCCTGAAATAAAGCTCTCTAGTTCCATTAGTTATCACATATCCCTATGTTATTCTCATGCTTGAAAGATGTTTTTGATAGACAAGGACTCCTGGATTGAGGATTTTTTTTCCTCAGAACTTTGAGGATATTATTCCACTGATTTCTAGCTTACACTGATACTGTCAGTCTAATAAAAACAATTTTGTAAGTAATCTGTCTTGTTTCTCAGCTGTTTCAGTGTTCTGTAATCTTAGTAGAAGGCACCTAGACGAGGGTATCTTTTTGTTAATTTAATTCTTTTTAATACTTTTTCCTGAAGTTCTTTATTTATCTGAAAGCAGTAAATTCTGAAGATTGTTGTCTTTCATTAATTTCACAAAGTTCTTAGATTATTAACTCTCCAAATACTGCCTTCTCCCATTTTCTCTATTATCTTTTTGAAATTCCATTTTGATGTATGTTGGACCTTGTCTCTTTATTCTATCCTTTTGTGTGTCTGTGTCTCTTCCTCTCTTTTTAAATATTCATTTTTGCTTTTAAAAAGTGAAAGCTTTTTCGTGAAACATTTTCATTAAGATTTCCACAAATGGCACAGCAATTTCATTTAACCTTTCCTCTTTGGGAAAGGTTAATATTTTAAATGATAGTGGCAAAATAAGCAAAAATAGGACATTAACTTTGAGCTATAGATCCTATTTCAATAAAACTACCCTATAGTCTTTCATAGTTCACCAATCGTCCTACTAATGTCATTTTTCTGGTCCACCATCACATATTACAGGTACTTATCCATGTCTCCTTATTTGCTAATCTCAGAATGTTTGTCAGCCTTTCCTTGATTTTCATGACCTTGATCTTATAGGCTATTTATTTATTTTGTAAAAATATTCCTCTTTGGGGTTTATCTGATGTTTCTTCATGATAAAATTCAGGTTATGCATTTTTTGGCAAGAATTTCACAAAAGTGATATTGTGTTCTTCTCAGTGCATCATACCAGGAGGTACAAGATGTTGAATATTTTGTTACTAATGATGTTATCTTGATTACTTGGTGATGATAGTAAAAACTCATGTCTCTTAAAAGCACTCAGGTTTTCCACTTCTTTGTCTCTTTACATTCTGTGTAATTTGTTCAGATCTTTCTTCCCATTCACTTTTTCTTCAAATGTACCTATTTTGTTGTTTTAATCTGGCATTGTTTTTCTCATTTTAACTTCCTAATTAGCATATTTCCAGGTTTTCTCCAAAAATTCTGATCAATTGGTCCCTTTGCCATATTTTAATTTCCTCTTTTATTTAACATATTTGTTTTACATTTTGTATGTGATAATTCAAATATCTATAGTTTCTTAGAGTCTGATTTTAAAAGTATATTTCCTCTAACTCTGGTTCATGGCGATATGTTTCCTGGTGTGTTTCATGATTTTAGGAGGGGAAAGAGGAGACATGCACTCATGTTCAATTAAATCTCTATCTGTGGCAATTTTTTTAGGTGGGGTATTTAAATCCTTTGGGTAGGGTTTGCATTTGCATCTGCTATGTACCTGGAAGTACCAACAACACAGAGTCACTTAAATTAAATATTTAACTTTTGTGGGTAGTAGAGATGGTTCATACCAGTAGTATAAATTCAGGGACAAACGTGCATGATTTAGGGGTTTGAGATTAATCATTATTAAGAGATTTATTTTATTATTTATTTTTTATTTATTTCTACTCTATTCAAAGTCAGAATCAAGATAAGTACTTACCAACAATCTCTCTGTGTGGTAGGGCAAGCATTTTTTTTTTTTCTTTCTATTTTGTCCTTTAGCAACCAAAAATATCATTCTTTGGAAATTCCAGCCTTGTTTAGGTAGAGAGAAAAGGGGGACTCAGTTTTGATATTCTACCTTGTTTGGGTCTAGCACTTTCTCTCCTATCCCCAGACTCTCAGCCTTAAGGATCAAACTTAGAATAAGCCCTACCTTCACTAGTTTATCATTATAGGTTCATATAATTTTAATTTTAATATTTCTGGCCTCAGAGAAGTCCTTATTTTGTTTCCAGATGAGCAATGAAATGAGAGTTTCAATTTATTTATTTATTTTTTAATTTTTTTATTTTGTGTTAGGGTCAATTTACTTTTTAATCCAGCATTTTCTGGTATGCTAAACTGCAGCGAGTTTCTCTGTACTTTTACCTACCATATTGCCAAAACCAGAAGTCCTTAAGTGTTCATGAACCTCTTGTACTACTGTAGGGGAAAAAACTATTTATGATGTAGTTGAAAAGGCAGAGTTTGTAATGACAATTTTTTTAAAAGCAACCTGGATTAATATTTAGGTTCTTCACCTATAAAATATGACTAATAGTCACAGAATGAACCCCACTGAGTAGTGAGATAGAGTGTTTTCTATCAGTTCACATGAATCCTGTTTTAGCCATTCCTTGCCTAGAATTACTAGTTTTATAGACCACCCACAGTGGGCCAGTTCCTTAAATTCTATGACAAAAATAGTTAGATGACTTCGTTACCATTCAAAAATAATAATAATAATAATAAGGTCTGAAAAATTAACCCTTTTAAAGTCTGTTTAGTTAATTTCATTTTTCTCTGTGATAACTCTTCAGTAACCCCACACTCTTCAAACTAGCCAGTCTTTGTTTAAGTCTGACAAAATTGTCACTTTAGAAGTAAGACATTTACATTTCATAACCAAATGCTTTCAAAAAAGTTTCTTTTTTATACCACACACACATTTAAGATATAAATATGTGTGTATGGATGTGTTTTTATGTATATATATATACATGTATATCTTAAGAAAATATATATATTTGGCAAACATGTCCTATATTGCTTTACTTGGGCCCATATCAATAAGACACAACAGTTCAATTTTACATTGAACATCTGAAACAACATAATTAATCTTATTATGGTAATGGGATCTGTTCTAAAAGAGTTTAGGGTCCCAAATTTAAACTGCTTTAGAAATCTCAGATTAAAATGTGTATTTGTCTGAACAAATTTAATTTTGTGGCATCTGAGAAAAGTGCAGGTAGAACTTCAAATCTGCACCAGTGAAAACATAATAATGCTTGCTTAAGGTTTCTAGAAACACAAGACCATAGATGTGGAAGTTGTTCAATAAATATCTTCCAGGTGGAACTAATAAGGTTCAACTGGGAAGTTCTTGCTCCTCTAGCTGAATCCCAGACCTGAGAAGGCACCACCCTGCAACAAAGACTGCAAATGACAGGTCAACCAAGAAACGTTTCTGAGTAACACACACGTGGAAAATCTTGATTCCTAATATTTGGTTCAGAGGAAAGTGTCAAGAGTTTCAAATCATTGTTGTCTTCTGAGCTTTGATATTTCCCTGCTCATGCCAAATCTTGTTTAGAAGAAAAGTTCTTGATTTTTATGAGTTTCACAGCCAGTTTCTTCCGTACTTTCTTCCTAGTGTTTGGAGATATTCCAACTCCTTAAGATACTTCTATATTTCTTCATTCCTGTCAGCTCTTCTCTTTGTTAATTTTTTTTTAATTTAAATCTTTAAGCATGTTTTTAAATTTGAATAGTTCCTAATAGTCCCTCTATTTGCTGAATTCTTAAAGCTTCACACAGAGAAAGATCTCAACTAGTTGATCTTTAGGATTATAAAATATTTAAAACTTTCTCCTATTCTTATTACCTTTTCCATACAGTCCACCTCATTTTTTTTAACACAAATCTTTTCTTGATAAAATGTGGACCATCAACTCTTCCTTTCAAACTTCATTTCCACAGCAGCTATGAAGATCATTAATTTATTTAAAACTTTTTTGTTCCAGTCTTTTTTTCTCAAATTTCTGTTTCCCATGAGGGGTTTTGCAGCAAGATGCCTCCCCCAAGCCCATCCTTACTTCCCTCAGCATAATCCAATCCTCTTTATTTTGTTCACTGAATGCAATTACATAAAGCTGTCTACAATTGCCACTATCAGTTACTGGTTACTTCTATGTTCCCTCAAGAATATGCCTGTGCCAGTCTTGTGGGGACACACCTGTAGTCTCAGATACTGAGGCTGAAGTGAGAGAATCACTTAAGCTTCTAGGAGCTTGGACCATCCTGGGCAATATAATGAGATTGTGTTTAAAAAAAAGAAGAGATGCCTGTGATATTATGATACATAAGAAATATATAGTTAGTTGTTATCCTGGGTTCTGGGCATAAGCTCCTAAAACCCTTGAGATTTCCTGAGTAAGAGTAAGAGGAGGTAAGAGGAGCGGGATTTTTTTGTTTTTTTGTTTCTTTATTTACAAGCCCCTTCCAACCATACTTGAGTTTGTGTTAATGAGATGACCCTTGGAAGATGGGGACTGATTGCAAGAGGAACCAATCATGTGAATCTTGAGTTGGAATTTTCAGTCCCATCCCCCAACTCCAGGGGAGGAAAAGGAGTAGACACAACAAAATCACCAAGGGCCAATGGTTTAGTCTTGCTGACATAATGAACTCCCCCCCAAAAAAACTCTAAACATTGGGAACCAGAGTGCTTCCAGGTTGGTAAATACAAGAAACTGCTGAGAGAGTAGTGACCCTATAGAAGTTATGGAAGTCTGTCACCCCTCCTATACCTTATCCTATGCATCTCTTCCATTTGGTTTGCCCTAAGTATCCTTTATAATAAATCAATAATAGAATATAAAGTGTTTCCCTGAGTTTTGTGAGCCATACTAGCAAATTATTGAACCTTGGGGACATGTTGTAAGAAACTTCAATTTATAATCAGTTGATAAAAAAAATTGCAGATCATAACCTGAGACTTGTAAATTGTGACTAAAATTGTGGGCATTCTTGTGTCATAGAGCCCTTAGACTGCAGGAGTCTGGGAACTAATCTAACCAAGGAGGTAAAAAAGCTCTATGATGAAGATTATAGAACACTGAAAGAAAGAAATTGAAGAAGATCTTAGAAGATAGAAAGACTTCCCATGTTCTTGGATAGGCAGAATTAATATGGTCAAGATGGCCATAAGGGCTGGAATTGTAGCTCAGTGGTAGAGCACTTGCCTAGCATGTGTAAAGCACTGGGTTCAATTCTCTGCACTACATAAAAATAAAGTAAAGGTACTGTGTCCAAATACAACTAAAAAAATATTTTTTAAATGGCCATAATACCAAAAGCAATATACAATGTAATCCCCATCAAAATACCAATGACACAACCACAAGAATGGGAAGTTATACTTCATGTATGTATGATAATGTAAAACACATTCTACTGTCATGTATAACTAAAAAGAACAAATAAAAAAATACCAATGACATTCTTCAAAACAATCCTTAAATTCATTTAGAAGAATAAGATACCCAAAATAGCCAAAGCAATCCCCAGTACTAGTATTAAGCAAGAAAAGTGATATAGGAGACATCACAATAGCTGATCTGAAATTATACTATAAAGCTATAACAAAAACAGTATGGTATTGACATCAAAGCACACATGAAGACCAATGGAACACAATAAAAGATACAAATACATATACTTAAATTCATCTGATACTTCATAAAGGTGCCAAATATATATATATATATATATATATATATATATATATATATATATATATATATTGGGGAGAAGACACCTTTTTAACAAATGGTGCTAGGGAAGCTGGATATGTAGAAAAATGAAACTAGATCTCAATCTCTCATCCTGAGCAAAAGTCAAATCAAAATGGATCAGACTTAGGAATTAGACCAGAACCCTTACAATTTCTAAAGAAAACATTGGTCAACACTCCATCATATTGATGCTAGCACCAACTTCCTTAAGTACAAGAAATAAAATCAAGAATCAATAACTGGCATGCCATCAAATTAAAAAGATTCTGCACAGCAAAGGAAATAATAAAGAACATTAAGCGAGAGTCTACAGAATGGAAGAAAATCTTTGCCAGCTACTCCTCCAACAGGGAATTAATATCCAGAATAGTTTAAAAACTCAAAACCTTAAAAAAGTGAATACACCAATCAATAACTGGACAAAAGAACTAAACAGAAACTTCTCAAAGGAAGAAAGTAATTAGGGAAATGTAAATCAAAACTACACTAAGATTTCATCTCACTCCAGTCAGAATAGCAATTAACAAGAATAAAAAAGAGATACGGGGGGAAAGGTATACATGTACATTGTTGGTGGGACTGCAGACTAGTACAACCACTCTGGAAAGCAGTAATGGTAACTCCTCAAAACACTAGTGATGGTTCCTTGTCACTCCATAATTCGGGTTTCAAGCAGAGGATATCTGTTTCTTGGCACCTATTATTCACCATTTGCCTACCTCTTGCCAGTCCATCACCTGCCTTTTACCTATCCATCACCCACCACCTGAGGTTCACTTCCCGATTGTCCAACAGCAGTTAGCAAACTGACCGCAGACCGCCAGTGGAGCACCAGCTGCCTGCTGTTGCCTGGAAGTTCACTGTCACAGTACCTGCAGGATGGTTACATGTGGTTGCCCCCATTTTGAGACAACAGCCAGGCCCCATAGGACCCCTGGCTGGACTGACTAAGCCCTGTCTCCAGGATGACTCAGCCCAACCATCACTCCCTGCCTCCGGGGCCCTCACATTGACTGACTGCTCCCCACCACCAGGACCCCAGACCAACTAACTGCACCCTATCACCAGGACCCCCAGACCGACTGATTGCACCCACCTCCAGTATTCCCCAACCAGACCAACCACACCCCACCTTTAGGACCCCTGCCTGACCAACCGCACCCTGCCTCCAGGGCCTCTAGGACCTCCAGTCGACCACACCCCGAGCTGCAGCTCCCCATTTGTCAACACATTTGGAAACCAGAACAACCATCATGGATGATCCTGGAAGCCACAGCTCTAATCTTTAGGTGGGGCAAATCCCATCCTGAGACACCTGCTGGAGAGTGGAAGCTCATTGTCAGGTACCTCTCATGCATCAGGCTACTGAAGACTGGGAGGTTTGAATACTATATGACTGTTAGAGTGTACATTTTCTTTTTTCTCCTTATTGAAAAATTTTAAGTTTTTCTTTCTTTACTTTTTTTGCTCTCTTTTCCTTTTGTTTACCTGTTCCCTCAGAGTCTCTTCTTCCCTTTTCTCATGCTAACAACCAACTTCTTTTGATTACACTCTTGCACTTTCTATTATCTAGAACGTCTATATATTCTTTTCTTATCCCATTAACAGCTATATCCTACACCCCTCCCCATCCTCTTTGTCCTCCATTAGAAACTGCAGACCTTATTGCAAATCTGTTTGTTATGCCAAAGATAATAATTGAACTCATTCTGTTTATTATGACAATATTGTCAATGTCCTCATAGGGCCTATTTGGTCTAGGGTTGCATACTGTCTGAACTGGGCACTGCTAATATTAATCTCCCCCTTAAAGAAAAGGTTTTGGAAACCTACAGGATCACTATAAGCCTATGAGGGAAACTGCAATACCCAAGATCTGCACTGCTAGAGGGGAAGATACATGAACAACATGAAAAAACAAGGGAAGAAAATGATCCAAAGATAACTAGATTCTTTATTAATAGAATCCAGTGACATTATGGTAGAAGAAACGTCAGAAAAGGACTTCAGATTATTCATGATTATGATGATTCGTGAAGCAAAGCATGAGATAAGAGAGCAAATGCAGGCAATGAATGATAATACCAATAAGCAGTTGAAAGAGCCACTGCAGGAAGCAAAAGATCATTTCAACAAAGAAATAGAGATTCTCAAAAAAAAACCCAAACAGAAATCCTTGAAATAAAGGAAACAATAAACCAAATAAAAAACCCAATGGAAAGCATCACCAACAGACTAGATCACTTAGAAGAAGAACCTCAGACAATGAAGACAAAATATTTAATCTTGATAATAAAGTTGACCAAACAGAGAAGATGGTAAGAAATCATGAATGGAATTTCCAAGAACTATGGCACATCATGAAAAGACAAAATTTAAGAATTATCAGGATTAAGGGAGGTACAGAGATACAAACCAAAGGAATGAACAACATATTCAATGAAATAATATCAGAAAATTTTCCAAACCTGAAGAATGAAATGGAAAATCAAATATAAGAGGCTTACAAAACACTAAACGTACAATATCACAACAGATCCACACCAATGCACATTATAATAAAAATGCCTAACATAAAAAATAAAGATAGGATTTTGAAGGCTGTGAGAGAAAAGCAATAGATTACATATAGGGGGAAACCAATAGGGATATCAGCAGATTTCTCAGCCCAGACACTAAAAACTAGAAGGGTATGGAACCACATATTTCAAGCTCTGAAAGAACATGGTTGCCAAGAAAGAATCCTATACCCAACAAAACTAACCTTCAGATTTGAAGACAAAATAAAATTCTTCCATGATAAACAAAAGTTAAAAGAATTTACAAATAGAAAGCCTGTGCTACAGAATATTCTCAGCAAAATATTCCATGAGGAGGAAATGAAAAAGAACAATGTAGGTCAGCAAAGGGAGGAACTACCTTAAAGGAAAAGCCAATGAAAGGAGAAACCAAGTCAAGTTAAGAACCAAAAATGAGACCAATGACTGGGAATACAAATCATATCTCAATGATAACCTTGAACATCGACTGCCTAAACTCATCAATCAAAATACACAGACTGGCAGTTTTGATTAAAAAGAAAGACCCAAAAATATGCTGCCTTCAAGAGACTCATCTCATAGATAAGGGCATTCACAGACTAAAGGTGAAAGGATGGGAAAAAACCTACCATGCACATGGACTCAGTAAAAAAGAAGGGGTTTCCATCCTCATTTCAGATAAAGTGAACTCAAGCCAAAGTTAGTTAGAAGGGATAAAGAAGGATATTTCATGCTACTTAAGGAAACCATAATTCAGAACATAACGATAGTAAATATTTATGCCCCAAACAATGGTGCATTTATGTACATCAAACAATTTCTTCTCAATTCCAGGAATCAAACAGACCACAACACAATAATTGTGGGTGACTTTAACACACCACTGTCACCACTGGATAGAGCTTCCAAACAAAAACCAACCAAAGAAACCACAGAACTCAATAACACAATCAATAACAGACTTAACAGACAAGAATATTCAATCCATGAACAAGCAAATACACTTTCTTCTCAGCAGCACATGGAACCTTCTCTAAAATAGACCATATCTTATGCCACAAAGCAGCCCTTAGTAAATGCAAAAAAAAAAAAAAAAAAAAATAGAGATACTACCTTGTGATCTGTCAGATCATTATGAAATGAAATTAGGAATCAATGACAAAATAAAAACCAGAAATGACTCCAACACCTGGAGACTAAATAATATTCTACTGAATGAAGCATGAAGAACAGAAAACATAAAAGAGGAGATAAAAAAATTCTTAGAGGTAAATGAGAATGATGATACAATATATCAAAATCTCTGGGACACTATGAAAGCAGTACTAAGAGGAAAATTCATTGCATGGAGTGCATTCAAGAAAGAATAAAAAGTCAACAACTAAACAACCTAACATTACATCTCAAAGCCCTAGAAAAGAACAGAACAACACCAAAAGTAGAAGACAGGAAATAATTAAAATCAGAGCTGAAATCAACAAAATTGAAACAAAAGAAACTATTAAAAAAATTGACAAAATGAATATTTGTTTCTTTGAAAAAGTAAACAAAATAGACAAACCCTTAGCCACACTAAGAGGAGAGAGAAAACTCAATTACTAAAATTCGTGATGAAAAAGGAAATATCATGACAGACACCACTGAAATACATAACATAATGAGAAGCTACTTTGAAAATCTATACTCCAACAAAATAGAACACATTAAAGACATTGACAAATTTCTAGAGATATGTGATGCTCCCAAACTGAATCAGGAGGACATACACAATTTAAACAGATCAATTTCAAGCAATGAAATAGAAGAAGCCATCAAAACCTATCAACCAAGAAAAGCCCAAACCAGATGAATTCTCAGCTGAGTTTCACAAGACCTTCAAAGAAGAACTCATTCCAATACTTCTCAAAGTATTCCAGGAAATAGAAAAGGAGGGAACCCTACCAAAATCATTCTATGAAGCTAATATCACACTCATATCCAAACCAGGAAAAGACACATCAAGGAAAGAAAATTTTAGACCAATATCCTTGACGAATATAGATGCAAAGATCCTTAACAAAATACTGGCAAACCGTATCCAAAAACATATTAAGAAAATTGTGCACCACGATCAAGTGGGGTTCATCCCTGGAATGCAAGGATGGTTCAACATTTGTAAATCAATAAACGTAATCCATCATGTCAATAGACTTAAGGATAAGAATCATATGGTTATTTCCATTGACACAGAAAAAACATTCGACAAAATACAACACCCTTTCATGCTCAAAACACTAGGAAAAATAGGGACAGTAGGAAGATAGCTGAACATTGTAAAGGCTATTTATGCTAAGCCCACGGCCAACATCATTCTTAATGGAGAAAAACTGAAACCATTCCCTTTAAAAACGGGAACAAGACAGGGAGGTCCTCTTTCACCACTTCTATTCAACATTGTCCTCGAAACTCTAGCCACAGCAATTAGGCAGACCAAAGAAATTAAAGGGATACGAATAGGAAAAGAGGAACTTAGGCTGTCACGATTTGCGGATGACATGATTCTATATTTAGAGGATCCAAAAACCTCCTCCAGAAAACTTCTAGACCTCATCAATGAAGTCAGCAAAATAGCAGGCTATAAAATCAACACACATAAATCTAAAGCATTTTTATACACAAGTGACGAAACAGCTGAAAGGGAAATGAGGAAAACAACTCCATTTGCAATAGCCTCAAAAAAAAAAAAAAAAAATACTTGGGCATCAATCTAACCAAAGAGGTAAAAGATCTCTACAATGAAAACTACAAAACAGTGAAGAAAGAAATTGAGGAAGACCTTAGAAGATGGAAAGATCTCCCATGTTCTTGGATAGGCAGAATTAATATTGTCAAAATGGTCATACTACCAAAAGTGCTATACAGATTCAATGCAATTCCAATTAAAATCCCAATGACTTACCTTACAGAAATAGAGCAAGCAATCATGAAATTCATCTGGAAGAACAAAAGACGCAGAATAGCCAAAGAAATTCTGGGCAGGAAGAGTGATGTAGGAGGTTATCACTATACCAGACCTTAAGCTTTAATATAGGGCAACAGTAACAAAACAGCATGGTACTGGCACCAAAATAGACAGGTAGATCAATGGTACAGGATAGAAGACATGGAGACATACCCACATAAGTACAATAACCTCATACTAGACATACTTACAATGGAGAAAAGATAGCCTCTTCAACAAATGATGCTGGGAAAACTGGAAATCCATATGCAGTAAAATGAAAATAAACCCCTATCTCTGACCCTGTACAAAATTCAACTCAAAATGGATCAAGGATCTAGGAATTAGACCTGCGACTCTTCACCAAATAGAAGAAAAAGTAGGCCCAAATCTCCATCATGTTGGCTTAGGACCAGACTTCCTCAACAAGACCTCCACAGTGCAAGAAATAAAAGCAAGAATCAATAAATGAGATAGATTCAAACTAAAAAGTTTTTTTCTCAGCACAGGAAACAATCAATAATGTGAAAAGAGAGCCTACAGAATGGGAGAAAATCTTCTCCACACACACTTCAGATAGAGCACTCATCTCCAAAGTTTATAAAGAACTTAAAAAACTTTATACCCAAAATACAAAGAACCCAATCAATAAATGGGCTAAGGAAATGGGCAGACACTTCACAGAAAAAGCTATACAGATGATCAACAAATATTTGAAAAAGTACTCATCATCCCTAGTAATTAGAGAAATGCAAATTAAAACCACCCTAAGATTTCATTTAACTCCAATTAGAATGGCTGTTATCAAGAACACAAGCAAAAATAAGTGTTGGTGTGGATGTGGGGAAAAAGGCACACTCATACATTGCTGGTGGAGTTGCAATTTGGTACAGTCACTCTGGAAAGCAGTATGGAGATTACTTAGAAAGCTTGGAATGGACCCACCATTTGACTCAGCTATCCCACTCCCCGGTATATACCCAAAGGACTTAAAATCAGCATAATACAGTGATGCAGCCACATCAATGTTCACAGCAGCTCAATTCACAATAGCTAGATTGTAGAAGCAACCTAGATTCCCTTCAGTTGACAAATGGATAAAGAAACTGTGGTATGTATACACAATGGAATATTACTCAGCCATAAAGAAGACTAAAATTATGGCATTTGCTGGTAAATGGATGAAGTTGGAAAATATCATGCTAAGTGAAACAGGCCAAGACCAAAAAAACCAAAGGTTGAATGTTTTCTCTGATAAGTGCATGACAAAATATAATGAGGGGGGGTAGTGGGGGGAAGAGAAGAATGAAGGAATTTTGGATGGTGTAGAGGAAAAAGGGGTGGGAGGGGATGGGGATGGAAAGATAGTAGAATGAAACAGACAGTATTACCCTATATATATATGTATGATTACATGAATGGCGTGAATATACATTGTGTACAACCATAGAAATTAAAAGTTGTACCCCATTTGTGTACAATGAATCAAAATGTGTCTGTAAAAATAAAAAAATATTTTAATTTTTAAAAAATTGAAAAAAAAAAAAAAAAGAACACTAGGGATGGAACCACCATATGACCCAACTATCCCACTCCTTGGTATTTTTCCAAAAGAACTAAAATCAGTACACTACAGCAATACGGCACCCTCAGTGTTTATAGCAGCACAGTTTACAATAGCTAAATTGTGGAATCAACCCAGATACCTATCAATAAATGAATAAATTAAGAAATCATGGGCTGGGGAGATAGCTCAGTTGGTAGAGTGCTTGCCTCACAAGCACAAGGCCCTGAGTTCTATCCCCATTACTGCAAAAAAAAAAAAGAAAAGAAAAAAGAAATCATACTATACATACACAGTGTAAAATGTGTATGTATACCGCAGAATGAAATTATAGCATTTGCTGGTGAATGGATGGAAATGGAGAACATCATGCCAAGTGAAATAATCCACTAAGAAACTCAAAGGTTGAGGGCTGGGGAGATAGCTCAGTGGTAAATCTTAGAAGTCCTGAGGCCCTAGGTTCAATCCAGCACCACATAGAAAGTAAACAAAATAAAAGGAAAATTATTTAAAAAAGAAAAAAGAAATTCAAAAGTTGAATGTTTTCTCTCATACGTGGAAGTTAAGAGTAAAATAAAGGAGGGGGAGCTTGGTGCGGTGACACATGCCTATAATCTCAGTGGCTCCAGAAGTAAGATATCATAAATATATATGGAAGATTAATAGTGTAGAAAAAGGAAATCAAGAGGTAGAGAGACGGGAAAGAATAATTTTTAAAAAAATCATTTATGTGCATATATAAGTATCCCACAGGGAATTTCACCTTTATGTTTAAGTAAAATGAACTAATCAAAAATAAATAAATAAATAAATAAACTAAAGGAAGTTAGCATAGTAGAGGAACAAGAAGGCAGGGAGGAGGAAGGATAGCAAGCAAAAGGTGAAATCATGAACTGAAATTGAATTCCATGCAATGTATGATTTTTGTCTGGATTAATCTAACTATTAAGCATAACTATAATGCTCTAATTTAAAAAATATGTTGTGTCAGCTTAGGACCTGACTTAACAAGACTCCCAAAGCATAAAAAGTAAAATTAAGAATCAATAAGTGGAATGGATTCAAACTAAAAAATTTCCTCTCAGCAAAGGAAACAATCAATAATGTGAAGACAGAGCCTACAGATTGGGAGAAAATCTTCACACACACCTCAAATACAGCACTAATCTCCAAGATATAAAAAGAACTCAAAAAACTGAACACCAGGGCTGGGGAGATAGCTCAGCTGTAGTACACACGTACACACACACACACACACACACAGTGGAATATTACTCAGCCTTAAAGAAGAATGAAATTATGGCATTTGCAGGTAAATGGATGGAACTGGAGAATATCATGCTAAGTGAAATAAGTCAATCCCAAAATCAAAGGCTGAATGTTTTCTCTGATAAGTGGATGCTGATTCATAGTGGGGGGTTGGGTAGGGAAGAATGAAGGAACTTTGAATTATACGGAGGGAAGTAAGGGGAAGGGTGGGGCAGGTAGGGATGGGAGGGACAACAGATTGAGACAGACATTAATACCCTATGTACATGTATGAAAACCTTTTTTAAAAACATATTTATCACCATCAAAAAAAGGTTAATAGTGGAATAAGACAGACATCATTACCCTATGTACATGTATGATTACATGATTGGTATCAACCTATATCATGCACAATTAAAGAAACAAAAATTTGTATCCCATTTGTGTATAATGAATCAAAATGCAATCTCCAAAAGTAAAAAAAAAAAAATTTAAGCTAATGAAAAAATAAATAAAGTTAAAAAAAACCTTGGCACATAAAAATTATAAATACTTATGGGGTACAATGTGTTTTGATTCTATAACAAACAAGTGTCAATAAAAATTTAAAATATACTGAAAAAAGAAAAGAAGAATATACTGACATATTTTAAAGTGAGAAAGCATTTTCAACAATATGTAAATAATACCTTTATGTAAAACCAAATTTTAAAACAATAGATATATAAATACACAAATGTGTACATAATACACATTTATAGATCCTGTTTATTATATATCAAATGGTCTTCCTGTATCTCACCTAATTACTGTATCTTATTTTTAGATCTTAACATAATCATTTCTTTCTCAGAGAAACCTTGCCTTATCACTCTAACTAGGTCAAATGAACCTACTATACGTTTGGTCTCATAATTCATGTATTTTTCCTTCCATGGCACCTGACGTGGTTATAATTTTGCATTTATTTGTGTAATTATTTTGATTAATATATCATTTACATTAGATTATTACTTTGATTAAGGCAGGGACTAGGTTAATTTTGTTCACCATTATTTTATTAGGCTTGTATTATATATATACTCAGTAAATAGTAAGTATATTCTGACTCAACTAGTAAAGAAACATAGGTTTAAAAATCTGTAAAAAATAAAATTGTAAAGAGTAGGTTGGGGAAAGGTTAGAAGGAAGGTAGTAGAGAAGTTTTTCACCTTTTTTTTTGTTTGTTTGGTTTTTTTGTTGTTGTTGTTGTTCTAGTTTTGGTACTGAACCCAGGGGCTCTCTACCACTGAGTTATCCTAGCCTTTTTCATTTTTATTTTAAGACAGGGTTTCTCTAAATTTTCCATACAAGCCTCAAACTTTCAGTCTTCCTGCCTCAGACTCCCACTGCACCTGGTACCTTTCATTTTTTTAACTCTACATAGTTCTATACTTTCTGAAAATTGTTCTTATGATATTTCCACAACTGTATACAGCATGCACTGATCAAATCCAACCATTCTTTTTCTACTCTCCCTGCACCCTTCCCAATCCCCAGTAGTCATTATTCTACTTTCATTTATTACTCTGGTAATTTAAAGTACATTAAAATGTTACAATACAGAATAAAAGTCCTTGGAAATACCAAATACAAAATCGGAAAATAAATAATTTTTAAAAATATTACAATACATTAAACAGGAAAAAGAGCAACTTCTGCAATCATGAAAGTTAGAATCTTCAGGGTAGGGTTACTAATGGTTTAAAAGTAAACCTTTAAAATCTCATATTTAAATACAACATAATACGTAAAACCTATGGTTCTATTTTCCTCAACAGGCTACGGAAGAAAGTCAAAGGATAGAAGTCAATAGAAAAAGCTAATAAATAAAAGACATCTTGAAATTAAAAAGTTGATCTCATAGCTGGATGCAGTGGCACACACCAGTAATCCCAGCGACTCAGGAGGCAGAGGCTGGAGGATTACAAATTCAAAGCCAGCCTAAGCAATTTAGCAAGCCCCTCAGCAACTTAGGGAGACCCTGTCTCAAAAAAATAAATAAAAAGGGCTGCGGATGTGGCTCAGTAGTTAACCACCTCTGGATTCAATACCCAGTACCACAAAAAAAGAAAAAAAAAAAAAAAAAAAGTTGATCTTACAGAAGTAGAGTCAAAAAGGAGTTACTAGAGGCTGGGGAGGAGGAGGAGGGAAGGAGAGATGTTATTTGGTACAAGATTATAATTGGATGGGAGAGATAACTTCTAATATTCTATAGCACAGTAGGTTAACTGTGTTTGATAACAATTAATTGTATAATTTAAAATATCTAGTAGACAGGATCTTGAATGTTCTCAGCACAAACAGTTAATGTTTCAGGTGACAAATATGCCAATAAGCCTAATATGATCATTACACATTGTATAGATGTATTGAAATATCAGACTATACCCTCTAAGTATGTACAATGATGATGTATCAATTAAATATGTAAATAATTTTTCAAAGAGAGAGACAGCTTAGAATAGTAGTCATGAGTGTAGCTGGAGACATTCTATCAAATGTCCTATAGCCATGGAGTCTTTGGTAATGGGAAATACCAGTATAAAATGCTTTGTTTTGAACCTTCCTGGTATTCACTATACAGAAATTTAGCTCCGTTTATTTGCAGAATTTATTTTCAACTTTCTAAAGTATAAAGGAGTATAAAGCTTAGCTAAGCATGTTTCTTTTCTCCTTTGTTTATACTCCATTTATGTATGATCTATCAAAATGTATAAATGCATTCTACTGTCATGTATAACTAATTAGAACAAATAAAGTAAAAAAACTTTTTTTAAAAATGCAGGTAAATGGATGGAGCTAGAAAATATCATGCTAAGGGAAATAAGCAAAACCCCCAAAATCAAAGGTCAAATGTTTTCTCTGATAAGCTGATCCATCATGCGGTGGGGAGTTGGGGGGTAGTGAAGAATGAAGGAACTTTAGATTCTGCAGAGGAGAGTAAGGGGAGGGGAGGGTGTGTGGGGATGGGAAGGACAGTGGATTGAGACAGACATTATTATCCTATATACATATATGATCACACTACCCATATGTCTCTGTACCACGTTCAGTCAGAGGAATGAGAAGTTATGCTCCATCTGTGTATGATGTGTCAAAATGCATTCTACTGTCATGTATAACTAATTAGAACAAATTATAAAAGAAAAAAAGAAAAAAGAAAAATCCAGGTAGAAAAAAACTAAACTATAATAATATTAACCTTTAAAAAAATTAAACACAAATTAAAATGTCAAAATAACTTTAAATGAAGAATATGGGCAAAATGTCAATAGTATATAATGAAGAATGTAATAAAAATATTTTTAATAATTCAAATGTTTATTCCAAATGTTTCTTGTACATATTCTATAAAACATGCCTAGTACAGTATGAACTTTCAAAAATAGATGAACTCAGAATTTTATGACCTTTTCACACTGAATTATCTTAATTCACTAATTTAACAGTATATGGGTCTCTGGGATTCTATGATAGAATATTAAATGCTCTAGACAGTTGTACCAATACCAAATGACAACAAAAGTTTAATATAAAATTATATTTGGCTTTCAGATAAAATAATATAAAATTTAATATAAAATTTAATTTAAAATTAAATTTAAAAAAAAATTAATATAAAATTTAAAATTTAATATAAAATTATATTTGGCTTTCAGATAAAAACTACCTATACAGAAATAAAATGGGAGTTACCTAAGCTGGTTATCAAACCTGTGAAAAAGATAAAGGATTTAATTGATAATACAGTTCTTAAAAAAAAAAAAAAAAAAGAGTCAACATATGCCTGGCATGGCGGTACATGCCTATAATCCCAGCAATTCAGGAACCTAATGCAAGAGGATCTCAAGTTCAAGACCAGCCTGGGCAACTTAGCAAGACACTATCTCAAAATAAAAAAGGGGTGACTCAGTGATAAAGCACCCCTGAGTTCAATCCCTAGTACCCACCCATCCAAAAATGAGCCAACAATCTTAGGCAGTAAGAATTTCATTACACTCTACATAGGTCAGATATATCTGAGGAAAGGCATTCAGACCAGCGACATCACCTTTCAATATGTACAATAGAATTAGGACAGTAAGTCTGGGTGCAGGTTTGCCGGGTAGTGGAGAAGGGGAGAAAAATAAAGGAAGATAATATAATTAGTTTTAAACATGTAAAGATTTCTAAGAAGTACATTTCACTAAAAATGTAACCAAAAGCTAAATGACCATCTGCTAACATTTGTTTTATCCTAAAAAGAATCTATTTAATCCTGCCATTTTCTTACCACCTTTTTTTCCCCAGAGTTCTTAAAGGACAGTCTATGCTCACTGTCTTGACTTCCTAAAGACTTTTCAGCAAAACGGGCAAAATGTTGGTAATTATTGAAGATAGATAATAGGTATAAGTGGGTTCATTACACTACTTTCTCTAGTCTTCTACAGCTTGATAATCTTCATAAGTAACTTCATTAATAAAAAAGAGATTATTCACCAGGCATGGTGGCATATGCCTATTATCCCAGCTACTATGGAGGCTGAGGCAGGAGAATCACAAGTTTGAGGCTGGCCTTGGCTACCTAGCAAGACCCCATTTCAAAATAATAAATAAAACAGCTGGGGGTTTAATTCAGCAGTAAAGCTGCCCTGGACTCAATCCCCCATACTGCCTAATAATAAAGAGAGGGTGAGAAGGAGGAAGAGAGAGAGAGATAATTCAACTCATAGCTCCTTTCAGTTTTCAACCAACTTCAATCTAGACTCCATGTCTATGCCTAATAAATCTGCTTGTCAAGACTACCACTGACCTATTAATTACCAAATTCCATTTTCTACCTCTCCCAAACTCTCAGCAGAATATGATACCATTGCCCAAGACCACCTTGAAACTCCTTTTACCTTAGCTTCAGAAAACTATTCCTTCGCTTCTATCCCTAACCTTGTATAGTCTGATTTTCTTGTTCTACTGTTCATGTTCTTATTACTCTCCTTTGTCTACCTGTTCTCCTTGGATAATCTCCTTTACTCCACTACCACTATCTATCTATCTGTCTATAATGGTAATCTCAGTATTCAGTCACTATCCCAAACTTCCCATGCTAAAAATAAAAACACTGTCATCATAAACTGTCCATTTTTGTTTGCTACCTCAGATAACTATATCACCACTCAGTCTCTTAAGATAGAAATTTTGAAATTATCTTTAATTTCCCTTTTTCTAAAAAATATTTTATTTAGTTGTAGCAGTACCTTTATTTATTTTTACGTGGTGCTGAGGTTCAAACCCAGAGCTTCACATGTGCTAAGCAAGCACTCTACCACTGAGCTACAACTCCAGTCCTAATTTCCCTTTTTTTCACCCTCATGTCCCCAATTGTACAGGTATTAAATCTCAGAGTCTATATCAGAGATGTACCCCGATACACATCCTTCATAACCACGGTTGAAGTTTAGACTCTCATTTATTACCTGAAAGACATCAATGGTATTCTAATGCTCTCTCTGCCAATACTCTCCCTTTGATCCAGTTCATTCTCAGTACAACCTTCACAGTCATCTCCCAAATACACAAAGCAGACTATGTTACCCTGTGCATAAAAACTTAGGGATGCTTCATTGTATAAAAGTGCCCTTCTTTATCTGGCTCCACATAATTCCCAGAGCCTTTATATATTATATAGCCTAATGTATACTCCTTATATGCGTAAGAGACACTGAACTTTTCACTTTTTTCTGGAAACATCATCCCATTTCATCATGGTGACTTTACACATGCTGTTTCCCCTACTTGACATGTCTTTCCAATACCTTCCATCTGGCAAACTGGTATCACACTTCAAGATTCAGATTCCCCAGTAGGGATTTCCCTTGTCAGTCATTCAACAAAAATGTACTGTGTACCCATCAGTATGTCATAAACTGTTATATTAAGAACTTGTACTCTCATTTATATTCTTTCAGTACTTTGTTCACACTGCTATAATTATATTCACCATAACATACCATAGTTATCTTTTCATATGTCTCTTCTCCCAGCAGGATCATGAGATATTATGGCTCCTGTCCAATTATTCTTTACATATCTAAGATGCTGATTTTGTTCTAAACAAATCAGTTTACCTATAGATTATTTCTAGAGCTAAAGAAGAACAAATAATGAGTATTGCAATTTTTCACATTCGTATCCAAAACAAATAGCTACACACTTACCTCATGGGTCCATAGTTCAGTATTACAAATGCCAATACTATCATGACACAGATAGCTCTTCGCTTTGGACTAGGGACTTTAAGCCTCTGGTTCTAAAGAAAATGACAATATGAAATACAATTAAATTATATATGAATCTCACAAAAAGCAACACCTAAGAAAAAAACTTTCCTCTTTATGAGCTATATGAAAACTTTTTCTTATTTAAAAACAAAAACAAAACTCAAAGTTGAGAAATAGTTCTTTTCAAAAAACTAGAATAGAGCCTTCCAAATTTTCTTTTCCAACAGAGAGAAGGAGAGAAGTCAAAGAGAAAAAATAGAGCAAAGAATTCAATACTTTTATATTTTTATGAATTCCCAAAGAAATTTGAGACACTTCTGTAATCTGTCTTTTAAATATTATTTTCAACAACACACTGGAGGTTACCATGTGCTCAGGGGTTAAGAGAGAACAGTGTAAGAAATCTCACTGCACAGGCATCTATTTGGTTCAGAACTGCACTGCAGTGGGATATCCTAAGGCAGTATATTTCATGAACAGAACAGGAGACAATGTTGGGACCAGAATGACAACAAAAGGAAAAAAATAGTGGGCAGGTAGACATAGAAAAGATAACATTTTTATTTTATATTTTCTTTTTTAAAAGAATTATTCAGGAGTCTCAATCTGATTCATTTAGTCAGGAATTTAGAAGGCACTAAGGTAATGAGTTAGGAGAAACCCAAGAAAAGGAGAAGACTTATAAATAGATTGGAAAATACAAATCATCTTTCAAATTTTTTATCCTTACTGAAAATATTTTTGGACTTACTGTACCCTTGTTTTCCTGGCAGTATTGTTTTATACCACTTAAGATGTAAAAGCTTATTAATTTATTTGTAAGAAAAAAACTTTAACCCATCTCAGCAGGCTCCATCACTCACACTCACCTCTGATACAACTTCATCCAACTGCCGCTTCAGTGACCCATTCTCTTTCTTCAGTTGCTCATTCTCTGAAAGGGCAGCCTTTAATCTAGCCTCTAACCCTAGCATATATTCTTTCTTTTTCTTGCGTGACTGACAAGCCGACTCTCGATTTTTTATCATCCGTTGCTGCCTCCTTAGCACAGCAATCTAGGAAAAGTTAGGAAGAATCAAAAAACTATGATTTTAGAATCAGACCAAAATAGATCAGAATATACTGATTTTAACAATTATTTTTAAACAACTTTGTTCAAACTATAGGTTACTGGTTATTTTCAAACAGATTTTAAAATGTACTGCTCAAACAAAGTAAGTAAAAAAAATCAAAAGATGAAATAAGGCTTTTGAAAACCTAAATGTTAAATAATTTCTTCTCAAGTGTTTCTAAAGCTTATTTATTGATCTTTCAATTTTCTCTTTAGACCCTCCCTTAGAAAGTTCCTTTAAATACATATGTATACACAGTCACTCCTCAGTATTCATGGGGAATTGGTTTCAGGATTCCGCATAGATACCAAAATCTGCAGATACTCAAGACCCTTTATATAAAATGCATATAATGGTTTAGTTTCTCACATCCTCTTGAAAATTCTAAACCATCTCTAGATTACTTATAATATCTAACATAATGTAAATCCTATGTAAATAGTCGTTATACCATATTGTTTAGGAAATAATAACAAGGAAAAAAGTCTATACATGTATAATACAGAAGTAATATTTTTCTGAATATTTTCTATCTTAGTTGAGTAAATTCATGAATATGGAGCCCAAAGATACAGAGGACTAACAATACACATCTTTAATCAACATCTCCAGCCATAAATTAATTGACTATGCTCCAAAGCCATATATCCAATTACTTATAAGACTACTTCTACTTGTGAAATCCATTCAAATTCAGTATGTGCAAACTGAACACATCTCCCTCTACCTAGATTTTTTAAAAATCTATCCATCTTCTCTAAATAGTATCTCTCAGAATACAAAGGAGAAGTGATCATTATTATTTTTCTTTTATTCCCTATATTCATTCCCCCTCCCAATTCTTCATTCACTTACCAAATATGTGTGAAATATATGCTAATGACCAATTTTCTTTCTTAGTTATTCCTTTCTCTCTATTCCCACTGACATTCTCTGAACACAGGCACTCATTAAATTTACCCAGACTACTGTGATAGATGCCTATTTGAATTGTCTTCCATTTTATCTTGTTTGCCATTTCTAAAATAACCTTCCAAATATTTATGTTACTAATCCATTTCAAAGACAAGCTAGTCATACATGCCAGTTACCCTCTTTTACTTTCAAGACCTTCCTTAATGGGACCACTTCCTACCTAACCATTCCTTCTGCACTAACTATACAACTATTTATGCTACATCCTCTAATCTTCTCACTTAAGGCTAATCAATATTATCCAAGCAAGTCTAAATGATTTCTTTATTCAACTGTTTTTTCCCATTTGGGATGTCATTTCCTCTACTGACTTTGTTCTAAAGTCCCTCTAAAATTTCAATTATCCTTATCTGATTTTTAAATTTTCTCTGAACATCTATTACCCCTTTATAATTTGGAAGATATACCAGAACACTCCTATGGTCTCAACTATTTCAAGAATGTTCACTTTACCTAGACTTTCAACCTTGAAAACCAAAACCATGTCTGATACTAATACCCACAATATCTACCATAATCAAAACTAACTGAACAAAGTTACTTTTGTTGTTTTCTAACTAAGTTGTAGAAACCTTTATTATAGCATTGGGGGGGTCTAGTTTTTTGCCAGGGGGCAAGAGAAAGAGGTAACAAAATTAAGTCCGTAAAAAGCATAAAGAATAATATTTAAATTGGTTAGTGTTAAGTACACAGATGCATGAATTACTGACTTCTATGTACTTTGGAATGGACTTTAAAAATTAAATATTCCACTGTGGGGTGGAATAACTCAATCAGTAAAGTTTAAAAATTTCATATCAATTTCTTTTAAAATAATAACACAATTCCCATCCAAATACATTTCCTAGAAACAGGTATGCCAAACCACCACGTGATCACAAGATCTTGTGATCTCCCAGCACCAAGTACTGTCAACAATCATTCAATCATAACCTACAAGGAAAAGAAATGTTATATGACCTATCAAAAGAGTATTTTTTCTAACTTTACAAGTATGCTGATTATATGATTACGATCATCATCTATAAAAATTTCCTTGTGTAGCAACTATCCAACTATCTCACTCTTTAGTAATTCTCTCTCACGCGCTTGTGCTCTCTCTGTCTCTCACACACACACACATACACACACACACACACAGCAGTGGCAAAGTTATGATGAATTGATTATTCACCAACTTTAAACTATTCTCTGGAAAATACCACTTTGTTCAATCTAATGTTATTTTTAATTATTGTCATAGTTCCTGACAATGCCAGTGCCTATAATTAATACTTAATACCAGAGTGCTGAAGTACACAGAGCACGGAACAAGTACATAAAAAAGAAGGTTCCCAGATAGAAGAATTCATACTAAAAGTTAAATAAAAGGCAACTTTTCTTTAAAGGCCACATAACTATAGAATCTGGGGAGGCATACAGATATGGCACACCATTTAATAAATTTCAAATAAGAATTAGGAATTTCTATAAACAATAAAAGCACCTGCATATTATACAATATTAAAGTTTCAAAGGTTGTCAACCCATATGCCTCTTACTAAAAAAAATGAAAACCACCTGTGGTCAAATATTCATTTTTTTTCACATAGAAAAAGAGCCATTACAGTAGTCCTAAAAATACTCAATAAGACCAATAAAAACAGAGTGAAAAGACAGTATAAATGAAAACCACATGAGCCAAAAACATAGGCTTCTGACTTGATATCCAACGAGCTCTGTTCAACTACCTGAATCTATATTTAAATTATTCCATACTTCCTAGGCCAAAAAAAAGGTATGTATTTTTAGACTAAACACACATATACTGTGGATGATTGGTGTTTAAGGAGGTTTGAGGGAAGGTGGGTATTTATCTCTATAAGAAAAAAAAAGAATTACTCTGTAATTCTGTTTGGCAAATTGATTTTTGCACATACATCTCTGGCATGCAATGAGAACAACACTATAGTATTTTGAATATTTTAATGATTCATAAAATATTTAAATCATCTCCACTTGTTGAAATTACTATAATTTTCAAAATTCCTTAAATTAAGCCTCATCATTGGATTCACAGAGAGTAGAAGGGCCAAGGTTAAAGGTCAGTTCACTCCAGGCCCAATGGACTTTATACAATGGCTCTGTCCTGCTTTTAAATAACAAATAAGAGAGACTTGTATCACAGCATGGAACTCTAACCTCAATGAACTATGTGGTTACTTTAATTATGTGCCTGTTTGAAAATAGAGACTCGTGGAACTGCTTGTATCCAGAAGCTTATTTTCCTCTGTTAGTAATATAACAACATAAAATCAATACTCTGACCCATTAATCAATTGACACATCTTCCCTATTGGCATATTGGATGAGCTAAAACATAATGAAATGAGCAAACAGCTGGCCTGTCCCTGCTTCTCATCACCCTGTCTTCAGACATCTCTCCCCCAAGCACTGTGCCTTGGAAAAAGAACAAAAGAAAAAACTTCACAGCTACAAAATATTCTCCCTTGAGTGCCACTGTACTATAAAATGTGGTGTTTTGCTTATTAAAGAAGCATTTAATTGAATGTGAGAAAAACTTATGTAAAAGGAAAACTTTCGCAAATGTAGAAGTTCCTTTTGAGGGTTGAATCAATTTAAAAGTCAAAAGTTTCAAATTTTTAGATTTCTATCAACTGATAAATAATATTACAATCCTTTTTTATAAAATATATTATCCTGACTCTTGATTCTGTTATGCTAACAAATGAGCTTCAAAGAACTGACTATAAGTTAAAGTAATATTAAAATAGGATTATGCTATGAAATACATTCCAATGTGTCATGTAAACTTAAGTCAGAAGAGGTATTGATAATTGGTGAATCATATAGTAATTACTGGCTTGCTGCACATTTTTCTATCAGTCCTAACCTCATTTGACTGAATTTTGCTCTTAAAACTGATAGATAAAGAAGAAATTTTACCTCTTCATCACATCAGACATAAGTAAATAAATAAACTTTTAAGTCTATGTTAAATAGATTTAAAAGCCAAATAAATTTCCATGTACGTTTCTTCTAAGTTACATAACATATATTACTGCATACACTAGTAAACACATTTATGGATACATTCTAAAAACCATGCATAACTAAAATCAAATTTTAGTTGGCAAATTTAACTTGTGGCTTTTTTTTTGAGAAAAAGGAAAGAGGTTTATTGCTTTACTAGTAAAGGAGAAACACAGGGGACTCTCACCCCAAAGTCTGTGATTCTGACCATCAGCAGGAATAGGGTTGTTTTTCAAAGAGGTGATTCAAAGAAAATGAGATTAGGGAGGAGAGATCAGGAAGGAAAAGATAGGGAGGAGAAGGTTAGGGAAAAGATCAGGGATGAGTATTTTAGGAAAAAGAAAAAAACCATGTAAGTTTCAAAATGACAAGGGATACAGTCAAAGCATCAAGTGAATCCCTGTAACATTTCCTCATTGTCAATTTCTAGCTTCCATTTCTAATGGAAAGTAGGCGATGACATCTCCAAGCTACTTCCTGCTGAAATGGGGTGAAGTTGGGAGAAGTGACCCAAAGTCCTTGTTCTCTATCATTAAGGGCATTCAGCACAGCAGTCCGGAGGTCCACAGTGGCAGATGGCAGGTGATTGGACAAGGCATATATATGGCAGGCATCATGCTAAGCCAACAATAAACAAGAAAGCAAAGCATTAATTTTTTGTAAACAATTAGCACAAAAGTAATTAGTATTTCAGCCGGTACCATGAGAGCAGTAATTTAAAATCTTGCCAGTGAAAAACAGATCAAGTTTATCAATGTAGGAAGTTAGGAAAATTTGTAGGTCTATGAAATCAGACTCAAATTAACTCAAGACAAATTTGCAACTCATCATTATTATTAGGCACTGTCATACAAGAACCCTTCCTTTATAGCCTCTAGTTTTACTTACTGTTAGTAGAGCTGATACAAGCGTACATCTTAAGTTACATTTAAAAAAAAAAAAAAAAAAAAAAACATTTTAAATGTTTTTCCTTTTAAATATCCATGTAGACCTGTCCATGTAGGACTGTGCTTTTAGGCTATACTCTCCTGCCAGGTGTTTAAGACCAAGTTGGTCAAAACTGACCTTGTTCCTATCTACTCTTAAGAGTCGGCTGAGATTCCCCAGAGATCACTTTTGGGGACATATGCAAAGCCTCCTGGCTCCTTTAGCTTTCCTCAGACAGTGGTGCCACTTGCCTAATTTGTGGCATTCTATTTTAAATGTTCAAGTAAATATTTTAATTTGACTTCTGTTAAGAATCTTCAGTATACTACTTTGTTTTTCCAAGACTCATTCAAAGCAGAAAAAGGGAAATTTTTAGACTTATACTACCTCTATTCTTCTCAATTTCAAGACAGTCAAAATTTCATTTTACGCTATCATTTTTTGTAGGTATGTCATATACCAGTTTCCATTTACCAAAAGTTAAAAAGAAGTTCCACAACTGGTAAACTGAACCATCTACTTGAGTCAAGGTAATAATCTTCACCCTGAAAATTCTTTCCTTCTTTCTTTTTGAACAAAGACTGCCTTCTGATATGTAGTATAATTTTCAGAATGAGAAAAGATAACAAAGTCTCTGCTAAATCCATACTGCCTTGTCTAATCTCATCTCTGAATGAAGGGAAAGAATAACTAATACAGAGGCAAAGGCAGGAATATGCTCTTTGAAAAATCACATTGTGGGCAAAGCCTCTTGAAGAATAGAGGGACCAGAGTCCAGTACACAGGAATCTTCAAAAGATCTTCAGAACAATTTCCTGTACCTTCAGTTAATGACTCCTCTGTTTCATGTTGTCTTAGTCAATGTGGGGCACTGTGACCAAAATACCTGGCCAGAACAACTTAGAAGAAGAATAGTTTATTTTGAGCTCATAGTTTCAGAAGTTCAGTCCATGGTTGGCCACTCCATCACTCAGGGCCCAAAGTAAGGTAAACATCATGACCGAACAACGTGGTGAGGGAAAGCTGCTCACCTCATAATGGCATAAAATTAGAGGTGAGGTGCAAGGGACAGAATATAAAACCCAAAGGCGTGCCCCCAGTGACCTACTTCCTCTAGTCACACTCTACCTACCAACAGTCACCAACCAGTACAGTAGTTCTTTCAGATCATTAATCCATCAAGTGAATTAATCCACAGATTAGGTTATAGCTCTCATAATCTAATTAGTTCACATATTTCTACACTGTTTCATGAGCTTTTGGGGGACACTTCATATTCAAAACATAACATTTCACCCCTCTTAAAAGCTCCTGCCCAACTCACAATGCAAAATATATTTAGTCTATGTCCAAGAGTCCCCATAATCTTAACAGTTTCAGAACTGCACAAAAGTCCAAGTCCAAAGTCTCCTCTGAGGCAAACTCTTGGCTATGAGCCCCTATAAAAATCAAAAGCAAAAAACAAAAACAAAAAAAAGAAAAGAAAAATCCAAAGCAAGTTACATATGCAAAATACAGTGGCACAGAATAAACATCCAAATTCCAAAAGGAAAGAACAAGAGCAAAGAAAGAAGGAATAGGACCAAAGCAAGACAAAAACCTAGCCGGGCAAACATTTGCTATAGCTCCAGCTCCACCATCTGGGGCATATGGTGGCAGGATGTGATTTCCAAACAAAATGGGTAGCCCTTCCCCTTTGGTCTTGCTGGTTGCAGCTCATGTGGGCTTTCTTTTAGCCTGATTCTAGCCACAGACAGCATAAATTTCATGTTACTAGCATCTCTTAATCTTAGGGGTCTCCACTGCAGCTTGGCTTCCTTTTCACACATCTCCACACATCACCCTCTCAGGGGCTGCCTGCAGAGATTCTGACCCTACCACACTTTGCCTCCTAGGCCTTTCTTTGACATCTTGGTGGAAGCCTCTATGACTTCCTAAGTCCAGTATCCTACATGTCCGCAGAACCAGTAAAATGAGGATGACGCCCCTGTGGTCGGTTCAAGTAGTAGCTAGGCCTTCTTGGACTGTGCCTCAAAGGTCTCTGAGTAGCTGAGTGACTAAGCATGGTGAAACAACTTCATAAGAATCCCTGATAGGGGGTTGCAGTAGAGCGCTTGCCTAGCATGAGTAAAGCACTTGGTTTGATTCTCAAACCTGCATATATATAAATATATAAAACTTAAAAAAAAAAAAAAAACCCTGAGAGAGAAGGGTACCCTCAAGCTCTCTTAAGTGAGTTTTCACTTCTACATGGTTAAACCAGGTATGGGTGTGGTTTTACTGACTTCTTTCCTATTGTCTCTGTGCAAAAGTACTTCTCTTTACTCACTTTACTGGTCAAATTGCCACTCTGCTTTCTGCTGCTCTCACAATAAACCCTACCAAAACCTGCCAGCAATATCCACATCATGCCACTGCCTGAATATTGTGCTGCCTTAAATTTCCTCCAACAGATTTTAGTCCATTACCTTTAAATTCTGCCTAACACAAAGTCTCAGGACATGGACAAAATACAGACAGCTTCTTTATCAGAATGTAACACAAACGGCCTCCAGCCCAAAATCCAACAAAATCTACATTTCTCTCTCACACATTATGAGCAGTCTTTACCACATTCTTACTGGCATTCAAATCTTATAAGCTCCCATCAAAATCACCACTAAACTCTGCTTACAACATTCTAAAGCTTCTCCAGCCTACATCTCCAAACGCTTTCAAACTTGTCCCTCAAACTAGTTTCAAAGGTCAGTTTAGTCACAACAATGACCCCACTACCAGTAACAATTTCTTTGTTAGTCAGCTTTGTATTGCTGTGCCCAAAATACCTCACCAGAACAACTGGGAAGATGAAGTTTATTTTGAGCTCAGTTTCAGAGGTTCAGTCTACAGTCAGCTGGTTCCATTGCTCTGGGCCCAGGATGAGGTGGAGCATCATAGCAGAAGAGCACAGCAGAGTTGCTCACCTCATGGAGGAAGGGAAGGAGAGAGATAGCAAGACACAAAGGCATGCCCCCAGTGACCTACTTCATCCAGACATGTCCCACCTGCCAACAGTTACTATCCAGTAAAGCAGTACTTTCAAATCATTATGCCATCAAATGGATTAATTCACTGATTAAGTCAGAACACTCATAATCTAATCATTTGATATATTGCTATATTGTCTCATGAGTTTTGGGGGGATACCTCATATTTAAACCATATTACATATGTCCCTGGAAATAATAGTTATAACTCTGTAAAAATACAATAGTCCCCCCTTATACATGGTTTCAGTTATCTGCAGCTACTATAGCCTGAAAATGCTAAATGGAAAGATCCAGAAATAAACAGTACTTTTCCAAGCAGTTTGATGAAATCTTATGCCATCCAAGATGTGAATCTATGCTATATACATGATCTACCCATTAATCACTTAGCAGTCATGTGGGTTCTCATCAACTATCATGATATGACAGTGCTGTGTTCAAGTAACCCCTACTTTATCAATAGCCTCAAAACATAAGAGTAGAGATGTTATTCTTAATCTCCTACTATGCCCAATTTAAAAATTAAACTTTATCATAGGTATGTATGTATAGGAGAAGTAAAACATATATAGGGTTCAGTGCTGTGATTTCAAGCATCCACTGGGGGTCTTGAAACATATCCCCCATAGATAAGGGGAGACAACTGTAATGGTAATTAAGTCATTAAACAACATTGCTGGAAACCAAATATCTTTAATTCTTGACCTAGCATTGCAGGAAATTGAAAGAACTTGGGAAAATCACTTTTCCTCCTTAGATCTATTTACACATTAGTAAAAAGAGAGAATTACATCAGAATAGTATATCCCAATATCAGGATCAGTTTAGTGAATCAATATACCCTTAAAATTTTGACAGAAAAGCATAGGCTAGAATTAAAAAAAAAAAAAAAAAAAAAAAAAAAAAAACAGAATGCTTTATATTTTGTGAGAGCTCATTGTTTCATGAGATTATGTACAGGAGAGACGTAAAACATTTCTTACAGTGGATTATGGACAAAAAAGTTTAAGGCCAATCTGTTAGTCCTTTAAAGGTCTCATCCAATCCCAAAACAAAACAGTTCTAAGCCTGACGCTAAATATATATACTTAATTATACTTAAATACTTAAATATAGAGCATAATAATGACTATTATGTCATAAAATATGGATGAGATTTACTGTAAGTTTTATTTGACATCTCTTAAGTTTTACAATACCAAATTGTTCAAATAATGTCAATTTATATAAAACTTTGGCCTTCTTGACTTAAAACTATCTGCTGACCTAATTTTTAAAAACTGAGTGTTATGACTTTATTTTTATAATAAGGAAACTACATTTATAGGGAGGGAAAAGGAAACAGCAAGTTTCAAGACTTAGACAATTTGGAGTTTCCACTATATCATGGCTACAATAAAGACCCGTAATGGAATGCAGAGTAATGGTATCAGCAACGAACTGAGAAAAGACCAAAGCTTGAATTCTAACTCAATTATAATATGTCAAGTGATTGAGAAAAGGATGAAATAACTAACAGACATGAAATAAGTGACAGACACAAAGGTTCTTTGTAAGCTATAATATAGCATAAAAATGTAGTTTCCATAAAAAGAAATATCCTGCAGCTATAAATTGAGACAAAAATTCTTAATCCCATCAGCAATGCACCTCACAGTTGCTCTGATAAACTAAGTAAAGTAATACTGAAAATATCTACTCCCATTCCAGTTCCTATTTTCAGATTTTTCTTCAAAGATGAAAAAAAAAAAAAAAAAAAAAAAAGATAACATGAAATCTTATTTAGTTATTTCAAAAGCAGAAAAACAGAAGCTAAGTGTAAAAATCTTACTGGACATATTTGGTACATATCAGGAATCCCAGCTACTCAGGAGGGTGAGGCAAGAAGATTTCAAGGTCAAGCACAGCCTAGGCAACTCAGCAATAATCTGCTTCGAAATGGAAAAAAAAGAGGGGGGAAGTGTCTAAGGATGGAGTTCAATGTTAGAGCAACCTTAGATTCAATCCCCAGTCAGCCAAAAAAAAACAAAAGAAAGAAAGAAAAAAAGTTGGGGGGCAGGGGAGTAAAACTCTCCTCTACACCTTATTCTGTATTCATTAGGCCCTGATTCACCTGAAAGGGCTGTTAAGAGATTAAAGAGAGCCTGGCACGTGGTGCATGTCTGTAATCCCAGCAGCAGAAGCTAAGGCAGAAGGATTGCAAGTTCAAAGCCAGTCTCAGCAAAAGCAAGACGCCAAGCAACTCAGTGTCACCCTGTCTCTAAATAAAAAACAAAATAGGGCTGGGGATGTGACTCAGTGGCTGAGTGCCCCTGAGTTCAATCCCTGGCACCCAAAAAAGAGGTTAGAGGGAGTATTTGCAAGCTATGTTCTTAGAAAAGTTCCTGCCATATAATACTTTATCAATACTAGCCATCTTAACAATATGGCCACTTCATTTTTTCAAAGGCAAAATGCAAATAAACAAAAGGGTTTTGAAAGAAACAAATAGGACTATTTATGAAAACAAAAAAGGGTCAAAATTCAAAAAGATAAAAGGCTATGGGAATGTTTCAGATGAAAGAGATATAACAACTAGATATAATATCTGACCACTAATTGGATCCTGTACTAGAGGGGAGCAAAATTCAATAAAAGATATTTTAGGTAAACTGACAAAATAATAATATTGAGAATTGGAGAGATCCAAGATGGCAGAATAGAGGTGGTCATGTTCCTGGTTGCTCCATGGAGTGAAACCAAGAAAGCAGACAGGCAGCTTCTCCACAAGGTGGGTGAATAAAAAAGAAGGGAGACACTTTACTGGAACCTAAAACTGGATATCAAAAGCAGATTGGGAGATCCAAGATGGCAGACTAGAGGGTGACTGCATCTCCAGTCGTTCCAGAACCCAGGATTCAAGAAGGGGAGGCATTGAGAGACTTGGACTAAAATAGAACCACGGGGTGAGTCTCCCCCACCCAGCGAAGCTCAGCTGGGCCGCAGGCCCGGATTCGAGTGGCTTATTAGAGTAGGACAGGGCAGATAGAGTCTCCCCCATGCAGCTCTGTGCAGTCTGGCAGTGGGCTCCTCCCACAGGGACAGATCCTCCAGCCTCACGGAGCAGGCCCCCCGGTGAGAGCCCTTCTGCACAGAAGCAGCGCGGCCAACTCCAGCCTGCCCCGGCCAGCTCCGGCCCGCCCTGCTGCCAGCTCTGGCCCGCCCGCAGGTTGCTTCAGTGACCAGCACAGGGTGCCAGGGACTTCCCCAAGCAGCCCAGCCCCCTCGGCGGGAAGCGCTTCTCTAGGCTAGCTTCCCAGGGCAAACCGCCCAGTGAGAGCCTGTCTACACAGAGCCAGCCACAAGTCCCCAAGCAAGTGGAGACCTCCAACCTACAACCAACCTCTGGGACCAGGGCTGGGCAGCAAGAGACCTCTCCAGGTCTCTCTCCCTGGAACCAGTAGCGGGCTAAGGGCAGCATTCTTCGGAAGCACTACATTATCAAGTTAATCCAAGACTTCTGGCTACTGAAGGCTGGTAGGTGATACACTGGAAATCTACAGGGACACTATAAGCCAATAGAGGAAATCTACAATATCACAGAGTCCCACTGACATCTGACCAATATGAGAAAACAAGGGAAGAAAATGTCCGAAACAAACCTAGATACTATATCAATAAAACCCAATGACAGCACAGCAGAAGAAATGTCCGAAAGGGAGTTCAGAATGTACATAATTAAAACAATCAGGGAAGCAAAAGAGGAGATGAAAGAACAAATGCAGGCATTAAATGAACGCACCAATCAACAGTTAAAAGAGCAAATAAGGGAAGCAAAAGAACATTTCAATAAAGAGTTAGAGATACTGAAAAAAAAAACAAACAGAAATCCTTGAAATGAAGGAAACAATAAACCAAGTTAAAAACGCCATAGAAAGCATAACCAATAGGATAGATCACCTGGAAGACAGAACCTCACATATTGAAGACAAAATATTTAATCTTGAAAACAAGGTTGACCAAACAGAAAAGATGGTAAGAAATCATGAACAGAATCTACAAGAATTATGGGATATCGTGAAGAGGCCAAATTTAAGAATTATTGGGATTGAGGAAGGCTTAGAGAAACAAACCAAAGGAATGAACAATCTATTCAATGAAATAATATCAGAAAATTTCCCAAATCTGAAGAATGATATGGAAAACCAAGTACAAGAGGCTTATAGGACTCCAAATATGCAAAATTACATCAGACCTACACCAAGGCACATTATTATGAAAATACCTAACATTCAAAATAAAGACAGAATTTTAAAGGCCGCGAGAGAAAAGAATCAGATTACATTCAGGGGGAAACCAATAAGAATATCAGCAGATTTTTCAATCCAGACCCTAAAAGCTAGAAGGGCCAACAACATTTACCAAGAATGGAACAACATTTACCAAGCCCTGAAAGAAAATGGATGCCAACCAAGAATTTTATAACCAGCAAAACTTACTTTCAGATTTGACGATGAGATAAGATCCTTTCATGATAAACAAAAGCTTAAGGAATTTACAAAAAGAAAGCCAGCATTACAGAACATTCTCAGCAAAATATTCCATGAGGAAGAGATGAAAAACAACAATGCAAATCAGCAACGGGAGGAACTAGCCTAAAGGAATAGCCAAATAAAGGAGAAACCAAATCATGTCAAAAAACAAAAATGAGTCCAATGACTTGGAATACAAATCATATCACAATAATAACCGTGAATGTTAATGGCCTGAACTCATCAATCAAAAGACATAGACTGGCAGATTGGATTAAAAAGAAAGATCCAACAACATGCTGCCTGCAAGAGACCCATCTCATAGAAAGAGATACCCATAGACTAAAGGTGAAAGGATGGGAAAAAACATACCATGCACACGGACACAGCAAAAAAGCTGGAGTATCCATCCTCATTTCAGATAATGTGGACTTCAAGCCAAAACTAGTCAGAAGGGATAAAGAAGGACATTATATATACTGCTTCAGGGAAGCATAAATCAGCAAGACATAACAATCATAAATATCTATGCCCCGAACATTGGCTCATCCATGTACATCAAACAAATCCTTCTCACTTCCAGAAATCAAATAGACCACAACACAATAATACTAGGTGATTTTAACACACCTCTCTCACCGCTGGATAGATCGTCCAAACAAAAATTTAATAAAGAAACCATAGATCTCAATAACACAATCAACAATTTAGACTTAACCGACTTATATAGAATATACCATCCAACAAAGAACAAATACACTTTCTTCTCAGCAGCACATGGATCCTTCTCTAAAATAGACCATGTTTTATGCCACAAAGCTACTGTTAGCAAATACAAGAAGATAGAGATACTACCTCGTATTCTATCACATCATAATGGACTGAAATTAGAAATAAATGACAGAATAAAAAACACAAACTTCTCCAATACTTGGAGATTAAATAATACACTATTATACGATGAATGGATAACAGAAGACATCAGGAGGGAAATTAAAAAATTCGTAGAAGTAAATGAGAACAAAGACACATCATATCAAAATCTCTGGGACACTATGAAAGCAGTACTGAGAGGAAGATTTATTTCATGGGGCGCATTCAACAAAAGAAGTAGAAATCAACAAATAAATGACTTAACATTACAGCTCAAAGCCCTAGAAAAAGAAGAGCAGACCAACACCAAAAGTAGTAGAAGACAGGAAATAGTTAAAATCAGAGCCGAAATCAATGAAATTGAAACAAAAGAAACAATCGGAAAAATTAACAAAATAAATAGTTGGTTCTTTGAAAAAATAAACAAAATTGATAAACCCTTAGCCACTCTAACAAAGAGAAAGAGGGAGAAAACTCAAATTACTAAAATTCGGAATGAACAAGGAAATATCACAACAGACACGAGTGAAATACAAAACATAATTAGAAGCTATTTTGAAAATCTATACTCCAACAAAACAGAAAACCTCGAAGACATCAACAAGTTTCTAGAGACATATGAATTACCTAAACTGAACGAGGAGGACATACACAACTTAAATAAATCAATTTCAAGCAATGAAATAGAAGAAGTCATCAAAAGCCTACCAACAAAGAAAAGTCCGGGACCACATGGGTTCTCAGCTGAGTTCTACAAAACCTTTAAAGAAGAGCTCATTCCAATACTTCTCAAAGTATTCCATAAAATAGAAGAGGAGGGAACCCTCCCAAACTCATTCTATGAAGCCAATATCACCCTGATACCTAAACAGGACAGAAATACATTGAGGAAAGAAAATTTCAGACCAATATCCTTAATGAACATCAACGCAAAAATTCTCAACAAAATTTTAGCAAATCGCATACAAAAATATATTAAAAAGATAGTGCACCACGATCAAGTGGGTTTTATCCCAGGGATGCAAGCTTGGTTCAACATCCGGAAATCAATAAATGTCATTCACCATATCAACAGACTAAAAGTTAAGAATCACATGATTATTTCAATAGATGCAGAAAAAGCATTCGATAAAATACAGCATCCCTTCATGCTCAAAACACTAGAAAAAATTGGGGTAGTGGGATCATTCCTTAACATTGTGAAGGCCATCTACCCTAAGCCCATGGCCAATATCATTCTAAATGGTGAAAAACTGAAAGCATTCCCCCTAAAAACTGGAACAAGGCAGGGATGCCTTCTTTCACCACTTCTATTCAACATTGTTCTTGAGACTCTAGCCAGAGCAATTAGACAAACCAAAGAAATTAAAGAGATACAAATTGGAAAAGAAGAACTCAAACTATCCCTGTTCACTGATGACATGATTATATATTTAGAGGAACCTGAAAATTCCACCAGAAAACTCTTAGAACTCATAAGTGAATTCAGTAAAGTAGCAGGTTACAAGATCAATGCTCATAAATCCAATGCATTTTTATATGTAAGTGATGAATCTTCAGAAAGAGAAATTAGGAAAACTACCTCATTCACAATAGCATCAAAAAAAATAAAATACTTGGGAATCAATCTCACAAAAGAGGTGAAAGACCTCTACAATGAAAACTACAGAACACTAAAGAAAGAAAATAAAGAAAACCTTAGAAGATGGAAAGATCTCCCATGTTCATGGATAGGAAGAATTAATATTGTCAAAATGGCCATACTACCAAAAGTGCTATATGGTATTGGTAACAAAATAGACAGGTAGATCAATGGTACAGAATAGAGGACACGGACACAAATCCAAATAAATACAATTTTCTCATACTAGACAAAGGGGCCAAAAATATGCAATGGAGAAAAGATAGCCTCTTCAACAAATGGTCCTGGGAAAACTGGAAAACCATATGCAACAGAATGAAATTAAACCCTTATCTCTCACCCTGCACAAAACTCAACTCACAATGGATCAAGGACCTCAGAATCAGACCAGAGACCCAGGATCTTATAGAAGAAAAAGTAGGCCCAAACCTTCAACTTGTTGGCTTAGGAGCAGACTTCCTTAACAGGACTCCCATAGCACAAGAAATAAAAGCAAGAATCAACCACTGGAATAGATTCAAACTAAAAAGTTTTCTCTCAGCAAAGGAAACTATCAGTAATGTGAAGAGAGAGCCTACAGAGTGGGAGAATATCTTTGCCACTCATACTTCAGATAGTGCGCTAATATCCCGAATCTATAAAGAACTCAAAAAACTCTACACCAAGAATACAAATAATCCAATCAAACAAATGGGCTAAGGAAATGAACAGATGCTTCACAGAAGAAGGTGTACAACCAATCAACAGATATATGAAAAAATGTTCAACATCTCTAGTAATAAGAGAAATGCAAATCAAAACTACCCTAAGATTTCATCTCACCCCAATTAGAATGGCAATTATCAAGAACATAAGCAACAATAGGTGTTGGCGAGGATGTGGGGAAAAAGGTACACTCATACATTGCTGGTGGGGTTGCAAACTAGTGCAGCCACTCTGGAAAGCAGTATGGAGATTCCTCAGAAAGCTTGGAATGGACCCACCATTTGACCCAGCTATCCCACTCCTTGGCCTATAACCAAAGGACTTAAAATCAGCATACTACAGAGATACAGCCACATCAATGTTCATAGCTGCTCAATTCACTATAGCCAGATTGTGGAACCAACCCAGATGCCCTTCAGTTGATGAATGGATAAAGAAACTGTGGCATATATATATACAATGGAATATTACTCCGCCATGAGGAATGACAAAATTATGGCATTTGCAGGCAAATGGATGAAATTGGAGGATATCATGTTAAGTGAGATAAGCCAATCTCAAAAAACTAAAGGATGAATGATCTCGCTGATAAGCGGATGAGGACATATAAGGGGGGGGGGGTAGGAGGGGTTAGTGTTAGGGTTAGGGTTAGGTTTAGGGTTAGGGATAAGGAGGTGGTAAGAATGGAGGAAGAAAGGAATGTATAGAGGGAAAAGAGGGGTGGGAGGGGGGGAAGGGAAAAACATAACAGAATGAATCAAACAACATTGCCCTATGTAAATTTATGATTTTTAATTAAAATTAAAAATAAATAAATAAAATTTACCAATTAAAAAAAAAGAAAATTAAAAAAAAAAAAAGCAGATTGGGGACACAGTAGGTTGATATAATAAAATAGGGGAAAAAATCCCCAGAGGCACTGCCACTGCCAGTCAGGCTGGAAGCTCCAGCCCCAGAAAGGTCCCTCCCTGAGCATAGGAAAGGGATAAGAGAATTAAAGGAACCTGCATTTTGGAGAGGCCCAAGGCATGTCTGGGTATGGAGTGTTTAGAAACTAAGGACATTACCCAACAAACTTGAAGGATGCGCTGCAGGATATCTGACTGTGGGGAAAGAAGACACCATCTCTTTGGGTGACGTGTGGAAGGCAAAGGAAGGAACCATTTTGCAACTGTAACATAGGGGCCAGCAACTGAAGCTGATTCCTGGCAAACCTGAGTTTGGCTCAAAACACAGGCCCAGTAAATACACATTGCACAACATAGACCGTGCTTAAGTAACCAGGGAAAAATCAAACATGGAGAAACCCACTGGGCTCTACCCCTCCCCGTCCAATCTGATTGCTTACCAGACCCACTGAGAGAGACCCATCTGGCTGGGAATTCGGAAGGGTGGGGGCTAGAGAAATTGGAGACTGAACTTGAGACCAGGAAACACTGGGTGCAGGTGACATAGAGGACTAAGAATTGGCTGCCGCACCACACCAGTGGAACCCAGGGAAGTCCTCCAGCATGGACCAGCAGGTACTGATTTATCTCCAGCCCAACTGGCATTCAGTGAGAAGGGTCTGGAGCTCGCCTAAGCTGAAACCTATGGGATCACCTCTCTCACTCCAGCAATCCATCTAAAACTGCTGAGAAGAGCTGCGAATGTTTTGAACTCCAACAGAAAGAATTCTTTAACTATTCATCAAGGTTTTTTTTTAAATTCTTTTTCGTTGTTTAATTGTGACCTTAATGGTACATGAACATGTCCTACTTTCTTTCTTCTCATCTCTAGCATTTTGAAACCAATTATTTTATACAGAATAGTTTTCTCATGAACTAGGATGTTTGATTAGTATATTTTAGTTTTGCTTTGTACTCTTTTATTTTTATATAGTGAAAACCAGCAAAGGAAGGAATTACATTAATGGAACGATCAATCAAAGGAGAAACTAATTCAAATAAAAAAAAAATAGAAATAAACTAAAATGAGCAGGAATACAAATCATATCTCAATAATAACCTTGAACATTAGTGGCCTAAACCCATCAATCAAAAGACATTGACTGGCAAATTGGATTTAAAAACAAGAACCAACAATATGCTGTCTCCAAGAGACTCACCTCATAGGCATAGACATCCACAGACTGAAGGTGAAAGGATGGGAAAAAACACATCATTCACATGGATCTAGTAAACAAGCAGGGGTTTCTATCCTCTAAAATAGACCAAGTTATGTAAGCTATACAATTGATTTCAAATTTTTTAAATTTCTCAAAGCTTATGACAGCAATATAGTCTATCCTTATTTTCTACTTGTCATTTTGTGTATAGTTCTCTATATACAGTAAGTAGTTCAAGGTGGCTGATAATTTTGTTAAGTCTTCTATATCATTACTCCTTCCAGCAAAATGAGGGGGCTTAAAAATCTCTAAATATAATTTTGGATTTGTCTTTCTAGTTTTATTATTACTTCATGCATTTTGAAATTTTGTTATTAGGTACATACACATTTAGGATTGTTATACTTTCTTGAAGAAGTTACCCTATTATGGTTATGAAATGCTGCCCTTTATCTCTGAAAATACTTTTTATTGAAATTTATTTTATATTAATAGCTCTGCTTCAGATTTCTCATGCTTATTTTCCCCTTCTTTTGTTTTAACCTGTTGGTGTATTGATATTTAAAGTGTGACATACATATAGAGCCTATAGTTATTGTTTTCTTTTTACACTTATATTTTTTAATTACAACATCTAGTTCATTTATGTTTAAATTAATTATTGATATTGTTGAAAACAAAGAACACCTGACATGAAGGTCAGTTGAAAATTGGGTAAATGTTAGATTTGATGATGTAATATTCAGGAAAACAGGTTGAACAGTCCTATCGTCAGGTTCAGAGAGAAGATTGTTGGAATGCTTTTGTTGCAATTGTTCATTCTCTCATTTATCGTATGGTACAACAGCAACAGATTTGTTTGTTAACACTTGTTATTTTTGCTAATAAAAAATAATATGTACATAAAATAATAATAATATTGAGAATTGGCTGAAGTACTTTATCAATGTAAACTGATGAAGCTGATGACTGTACTGTGGTTATGAGATATTATCCTGTCTTAGGAAATACATGTTGAAATATTTAGGAGTAAAGGATTGTGGAGGTATGTTGCTTACCCTACAGTGGTTCAAGAAAATGGTTGTATGGGTTTGCACGTGTGTGTGTGTGTGTGTGTGTGTGTGTGTGTGTGTGTGTGTAAAACAATGGATAGGTATGCATAGGAATAGATAGCAAGCAAATAAGATGAAATACTAAAATATGAATCTTGCTTTTTAGCTAGACGTGTGTTCTCTGTACTATTTTTGCTTCTGCAACTTTTTAAAAATATGAAATTATAAACAAATATAAATTGTCTCAGGGAGAGACAGAGAGAGTTGCAGTGCACACAGCACACTGAGAAATTGTTTTTTTTTAAAAAAGCATTTTTTGTGATTTATATTTATAAATCTTGTCCATTGATTATCAGGCTAACTTGCATTTTTCTCACTGATTTATATTTTTCTTTAGAACACAAAATCAAAGGAGGTAAGAGCCACAGAAAATTTAAACTATAACATTTTTAATCCTTGAACATCATTTTATTTTTTCAGTCCTGGAGGTTAAAAACAGTGATTCTCTACTGCTGACCTACATCCCCAACTAAGTTACCCAGGCTTAGCTGTCATCCTCCTGCTTCAGCTTCCCAAGTAGCTGAAATTATAGGCATGTTCCACTGTGCTTGAATAACATTCTTTAACAACCTGTAACCAATCAAATTCTCTTCTGTTAACAATATTCTTTCACATAGTTACACATTAGTAATCTTTCAGAGGACATACCCCTTCAAGTACATAGAGTCACTGACACTTTCATTTTTTAAATTTTTCATTCTTCTTTGTGATATATCTATTTATATATTTTGTCCATTGGTTATTCAGTTAATTTTCTCACTGATTTATAAATACTTATACTTATTAAAAAATGGTTTTAGAGAGACTACAAAAACTTGTATATGAATGGTCAAAGAAACATTATTCAAAATAGCAAAAAAGTGTAAGTAGATTCTTGGAATCCATTTCTTGTCCACTTCTCCTATTCTCAAGAAGCCCATATTGCTCTGCCATGCAAGTGTTGGAAAAGCCTTTAGGAGAATATCAGACACCCTGAAAGCTGGAAAATGAACTTTACCACAAGTTTATACCTGGGTTAGAGGAATTGTGAAGAACAATATCAACAAGTTTTTTGCTTTTCATAAGGTTAAATAGTACATGGCTTGGCCCTGAAGTAAATAGGGTTCAATGCCTTCTCTCAAACTGTTGTTGATACTGGGATCAGCAGAGGCCAAACACCAGAGTTAACCCAGATAATTGCCCAACCCAGGACTCTTAAGAAAAAGAAGCTCACAAAGCAGTTCCTTGCTTAAAAGAAAAGGTGATAATAACAACAGATGGGTAGACATACAAGCAATATGAAAAAGCAAGGGAACAAACCACCAACAACCCATAACACTGAGTCCATCAATACCACAGTGGAAGAAATGTCAGAGAAAAAATTTAGAAAGTTCATAGTTAAAATGTTCTACAAGCTGAAAGAAGACATAAGGAGTGAAATTAGAAACTATAGGAAGTGAAAGATTACTTCAATGGAAATAAACATTATGAATAAGAAACAAAAATCCTGAAGACTCAATAACCCAAATTAAAAATTCAATAGAAAGCATCACCAATAGATTAGACCACTTTGAAGATAGATTTTCAGGCACTGAAGACAAAGTATATAATTTTTTTTTTACGTAAGAAAAATAAACCATTTAATAATTACAATGGTGCAGCACAAATGTCGCAGCAGTCAACAGCAGGACACTGTGAGGCTGTTGGCCCCATGGTTGTCGGTATGCCCTGGGTGGTTGGCATGCTGCAGGTGCACATGGGCCACAAATATATATAATCTTAAAGTTCACAATAAAGGAAAGAGATGAAGAGACCATGAGCAGAATATTTAAGAAATCTGGGACAACATCGAGAGAACAAATTTAAGAATCACTGGGGAAGATTAAGGCTCCAAAATACAAAGTAAAGGCATGAACAATCTTTTCAATGAAATAATATTAGAAAACTTTACAAATATTAGGACCTAAGATGGAAATTCAAATACAAGTTGCATATAGAAGATCAAATAGACATAATCAGAATAGATCTACTACAAGACACATTATAATGAAAATGCCTAGTATGCAAAATAAAGATAGAATTTAAAAAGCTGCAAGAGGGAAAAAAAGCAGGTCACATTTAGAGGAAACAAATTTGAATTTCAAGAGATTTCTCAAACCAGATCCTAAAAGCCAGGGGGGCTTGGAATAATATGTATCAAGCTCTAAATGAAAACCAGTGCCAACCAAGATTATTATACCCAGCAAAATTGTCCTTCAGAACTGATGGAATACAAACCTTCCATGATAAACAGAAGCTAAAAAAAATCATAACTATAAAGCCTATATTATGAAACATACTCAATAAAATATTTCATGAAGAAGAAATGAAAAATAAAAATGATAACCAGCATAGGGATAATTATACTAGAATAATCAATTAAAGGAGAATTAAACCTGAATTAAACATTAGAAATAAACCAAAATGGCAGGAAATAAATCATCTCTTTATAATAATATTGAATGTAAACAGTCTAAACTCATCAATCAAAAGAAACAGATTTCCAGATTGAATTAAAAACCAAGACAGGTACATTGGTGCACATCTATAATCCCAGCAGCTGGAGAGGCCGAGGCTAGAGGATTGCAAGTTCAAAACCAGCCTCAGCAAAAGCAAGGCAGTAAGCAATTCAACAAGACCTTATCTCTAAATAAAATATGAAATAGGGCTGGGGAAGTGGCTCAGTCAATCCCCAGTGCCTCCCCTCAAAAAAAGAAGAAAAAAAAAAAAAAAAGACCCAAAAAATATGTTATTTGCAAGAGATTCACCTTATAAAGACATTCACAGATTGAAGGTTAAAGAATGGGAAAAGATATACCATGCAAATGGTACTCGTAAAAAAGCAGAAGAAGCTATTCTCATAAAAGACAAAGTGGGCTTTTGCCAAAATTAATCTGAAAAGACAAAAGTAATTTCATACTAGTTAAGGAAATCATCCAAAAACAAGAGATAATGATTATAAATGTTTATGATCCAAACAATGGTGCACTTACATACATAAAACAAACCCTTCTCAATATTAAGAATCACATAGAGCATAATACAATAATACTGAGTGACTTTAACAAACCTCTCTCAGTACTAGATAGATCATCCAGATATAAACTAAGTAAAATTCTTCAAAACTAAAAATACTATTAATAGAATGGACCTAACAGACAACTATAGAACATTTCATCCATCAACGACTGAATTTACTTCTTTTCAACAACATATGAAACATTTTCTAAAATAGATCATATTTTAGGTCACAAAGCAAATCTTAGCAAACACAACAAAAATACAGATAATTCTACGCATCATATCATATCATAATGGAATGAAATTATAAATTAATGAGAAGATAAAAGAAACCACTCTAACAACTGGATATTAAATAATACACTTTCAAATAACACATGGATAACAAAAGAAATCAGGAGAAAATTTTAAAAATTCTTAAACAAATGAGAAAAGGGTTATAACATATCAAAATCTCTGGGACAGTATGAAGGCAGTTCTAAGAGGAAAAGCTTATAACACTGAGTTCATACATTAAAAAAAAAAAAAAATACCAAACAAATAATCTAATATTACACCTCAAGGCCCTGGAAAAGGAAGAACAAACTAACAAGAAAATCAGTAGAAGACAGGAAATAATTAAAATCAGAGCTGAAATCAATGAAATTGAAAATAAAAACAAAAAAACACAAAGGATCACACAAAAGGATAAACAAGATAGAAAACCCTTAGCCAAACTAACCAAAATAAATTAACAAAATTAGAAATGAAAAACGAAATATCACCACAGACACTTCTAAAATGTAGAGGATCATCAGAAACTATTTTGAAAATTTATATTCCAATAAGCTAGAAAATTTTGAAGATATTGAAAAATTCCTAGACACAGATGACCTATTCAAATTGAACCAAGGAAATATAGAAAATTTTTAAAAATCATTATCAAGTAATGAAATTGATGTACCCATCAAAAGCCTTCCAACAAAGAAGTCTAGGACCAGACAGATTCTCAGCCAAGTTCTACCAGTCCTTTAAAGAAGAACTAATGTCAATCCTCCTCAAATTATTCCATGAAATAGAAAAGGAGGGAACACTACCAAATTCATTCTATGAAGCCAGTATCACTCTGTTACCAATATCTGATAAGGACACAACAAAGAAAGAAAATTTTAGACTAATAACTTTGATGAAGATAGATGCAAAAATGTTAATAAATATCAACAAACCAGATACAAAAACACATTAAAAAGATAATGCACTGTCATCAAGTGGGCTTCATTCCAGGGATGCAGGCTTGGTTCAACATACAAAAATCAATAAATGTAATTCACCACATAAACAATTAAGGATACAAATCACATGATTATTTCAATAGATGCAGAAAAAAAGCATTTGACAAAATACAGCACCCACTCATATTTAAGACACTAGAGAAACTAGAGACAAAAGGAAATAACATTTACATTGTAAAAGCTACATACAAGCCCAAGGTCAATATTATACCAAACAGAGAAAAACTGAAAGCATTTCCTCCAAAAGCAGGAATAAGACAAATATGCCTACTCTCATCACTCCTATTCAACACAGTCCTTGAAACTCTAGCCAGAGCAATTAGGCAAGAGAAAGAAATTAAAGGGACACAAGTAAAAAAGAGCTCAAATCATCTCTATTTGCTGATGACATGATCCTATATTTATAAGACCCAAAGACTCCACCAGAGACTTCTAGAGCTGATAAACAAATTTAGTAAAGTAACAAGATACAACATCAAAACATATAAATCAATTGCTTTCGTATATTCTAAAAATGAATCTGCTGAAAAGGAAATTAGGAAAACTATCCTATTCACAATACACTCCCCCACAAAAAAAAAAAAAAAAAAAAAAAAAAACAACTTGGGAATCTAACCAAGGAGGTGAAAGATATCTACAATGGAAACTATGGAACACTGAAGAAGGAAAATGAAGAGAACCCTAGAAGAGAGAATGATCTCCCTTGTTCTTGGATAGGCAGAATTAATATCATCAAGATGGTCATACTACCAAAAGCATTATACAGATTCAAAGCAATCCCCATCAAAATGTCAATAACATTCCTTCACAAAACCAGAAAAAGCAGTTCTAACATTTGTTTGAAAAATAAGAGACCCAGAATAGCCAAAGCAATCCTAAGCAAAAAGAGCAATGCTGAAGGAATCAGAATAATGACCTCAAATTGTACTACAGAGCAACAATAACAAAAACAGCATGGGATTGGCTCCAAAAAAAACATGAAAACCAGTGGAACAGAAGAAGACAGACAAACCCACATAAATATAGTAATCTGATACTAGACAAAGGTGCCAAAAACAAATACTGGAGAAAAAATAGCCTGAAGACTGCTTGTTTTCATAAAGTATAGGAAGCAGGGTTAGAAGGGAAAAAGGGAGAGAAAGCAGAAGTACTAGGGATTATAATGGAGCAAAACATATTCCATGCACATGTGAATATGTCAAAATGTACTCTACTATCATATAAAAAGAACTCAGAAAACATGCACACAAAACGAGTAAACTGCGTGGCTGCTTCTAGGCAGGGAAACCTATCTTCCTAGAACGAATTTTCCGGATAAGTTCACAGGAAAGACAATCAGAGCCAGGCTCAGTGGCTCATGACTGTAGCCCAGGGGTTCAGGAGGCTGAGGTAGGAGGATCGTGAGTTCAAAGCAGCCTCAGCAACTTGGTAACCCCCTACGCAACTCAGTGAGACCTTGTCTCTACATAAAATATTAGAAGGGCTGAGGATGTGGCTCAGTGGTTAACTGCCTCTGGATTCAATACCCAGTACCAAAAAAAAAAAAGCAAAAGAAAAGGCAATCAGAGAAAGGAGCGAAAAGTATTCAAAAATGATTATTTATTAACTGTATCAGGATGCCAAACTGAAAACTAGAAAATAAAGAATGCTAGAGCTGCCACAACAAAAATCTGCCCTAATACATAAGGGGGCAGGGGAGGGGGAACAACCCTGTTCATTTCCCTTTCCAAAGCTACTGTAACCACAAATGAAATTTAACTGCCGAAATCTTTATTCAAGATAAACTTAGAAGGCCCCAAACTCCATTTAAAAGAAATGGCAAATATTTTAACAAGACATGTTTTTCTTTTATTTGCAGAGTCCCTAGTAGCAGCAGGAACTGCAAATAAAAGTAGTCAGCACAGAAGTAATTTTTTTCTAAACTGTAGATAGATTTTTTAGATCTCCTAATTTTTCCCCTTGAATTGGTTCTGACAGATTCATCTACTTTGCAGCCTAAAGAAATATCATGACTATAATGTTTTTTGTTGTTAAAGAATCCAGTTACTAAAAAGTGTCTATTCATCATTTATCTTCTTAGATATAAGCCAGTCAAATAATTTAAGGAGATTCCGTTCACATTTCAATCTAACAGAGGCCCTATTCTTGGGTCTTACCCTTAAAACACAGCAAAATTTCTATAGACACTTAGCTTGCTTTTTTCTGAAACAGCAGAGGCACTCTTCATTTTTCTGAGTTGCTTTGCATTACAAATAAATTATTTCAGACTCATATTTTTCTTGAGAGACACTGCTAGTGGATCTCTTGTGAGTTATGCTCCTACACACATCTACTAGGTATGCTATGAATGCAAAGTCCTGATCACTCTTTTCCAGGCCATTTTCCAGGGTTGTGTTTCCAGCAACTTCAAAGAATAAATAAAGCCTCCCTTTAGACAATGAGGAAGCTTGCCTTCTGCTTGCTGTAAAAATGGTAGATTCCTCAAGTTCACATTACTCCACTAAAAAAAAAAAGGAATGCTGTATACAGTGCATCCACCTGGGCCCATATCACATCACTCCCATGCTAACAATACTAACATATGAAATCTCAAACTTAACTCTTTAACACCATTTCTAGATAAAAGAAATACAAGGATCCAATTTGCCATGCTAGTAGAATGTCCTTCACACCATTTCTAAAACCTAAAGGCCAATGGAAAGGGATTCCCCCAAGACCACCTCTCTTTTCATTATGGCTGTGGGACCCCAAGCAGAGACTTCTAAAGGGTAGTCCTTTGGAGGCAAAGGGGATCAAGGTCTTTAACCAAAGATTTAGAAAGAGGATGTAAGGTGATAAAGGGTTTGGAAGATGTTCAGAGGGAATACCTAGGTCCTCCTGGCAGTGTAGTCTGTACTTTGTGCATGTGCGTGCATGTGTGTGTGTGTGTGTGTGTGTGTGGTGATACTGGAGACTGAACCAGAGCCACTCTACAACTCAGCTACATCTTCCACCCTTTCAATTTTAATCTTTGATTTTGAGGCAGCATCTCACTAAGTTGCTGAGGCTGGCCTCAAACTTGTGAACTTCCTGCCTCAGCCTCCCAAGTCACTGGGATTACAGGTGGGCACGACTGCACTGTTAGTCTGCACTTCTTAATCATCTTCCCATGTAAGGTTATTTCTAGTTCTTAATCATTTTCTTTTCATTGTTCAAACCTCCTGGTTTCCACTAGGAGTCATTGCTCTACCTTGGCCCACTGTGGAATATGTGTAATATAATTTCACCACTTTTTCTTGGTCCTTTTTCCCAACAGTTCTAACAATGTAATTCCATAATATTTAAATCAAGGCAGTAATATTCATAAACTTTTGGGTTTATTATGGGTAGGAGGAACTAGTAAGTGCAACACAGATTGAAACAGACTGCTTGTTTTCAAGCCCTTGGTTCGACATCTGGCAACATTCAATTGCCCTTTAAAGAAAGATAAGCATACTCTCCTATGAAGTCAACTTTGTATTCCAAGATTACCATTTATTAACAAACTGGATAGAGAATTTCTACACTGAAATGAGAGACCATGTTCATTTTTTCCATCAGGATCAGAACCAAAAACAAACCATATTTCTTGAAAACTTAGGTGAGGTTTTGTTAAACAAAACAGATTTACCAGCAAAAGGCAGCAAGAGTGAAATTATAATTTGAACCAGGCAAACTGTTTCATAACAGAAAATGTGGCACTTAATGCAGTCTGCAGAATATGGTATGCTAAAAACGCTACTTATGGCAGTAGCAGGCCTCTAGAGAGTGAAACCAGCCAAACAAAAGAACTAAAAAAGGTAAGAAAAAAGTAGCCATGTCACTGTTACAAAACCACAAAAGATTGTTTTGTTTTGTTTTGTTTTCTGAATTACAATTTTTTCTCCACACTTTTGGTTTGATAACACAAAAAACACATGATAAAATAATTTTATCTCTGAATTAAAAATTTATACTAATTCAAATTTATCCTAATTTAAAGTGACTTGATTCTAACAAACATATATGTACTGTTAAGGTCAACCAACTTCAGAAGACTATATGAGTAGATCAAAGTTCTCTTCTGCAGCTCCTTCTGGAAGAGATTTACTTTGAGTTCCTGAGTGGGTTGGCCAGCTGATAGGACAGACTGATGCTTCTTCACTTGAACTAGTCAAAACCTCTACCAAAAAACTCCTGCTAAAAAGTCTTGGCTTACTTCCTGATGCGCTGCCCAAGTAAAAATAAGCATAAAAACTTCAATGTAAGTTGACTAGAAAATTATTCTGATAGTCTTTAGGTCTCTTGCACTAAACACAGAGTACCTGAGTTTGTTTTTTATAATAATGTCAATTCTAAATTCTGAAAAGTAATGAGAAAGCTAGCCAATAAATATTGCTAAAAACGAAAGCTAGTAAGTACTACTTATTAGTACTACACTTTCACATCTCACACATCGCCCAGCTCCTCAGTGTTAATGGCAACTTTGACAGCAAATACCTGAACAAATTTTCAGAGCCTTCTTAAGAGTGCAAAGCTTAACAGAAATGGTCTTTCACATCAAAGAACTAATAAAAGATGTCTGGATAACAGATCAACATGTAATTAATAGAAATATGTTTCCAGATTATAAATGGGTCAGCAGCATACAATTATGATTGCCAATATTCTGATGCTCATTATTTAGATATGAAGTTTAAAAGAAGAAAAAAAGGCCTACTCTGGTTTCCAACTGCAAAGGCTTTATTTTATAAAAATCTAGGATTTGAAGGGGCCTATCTATAACATCTGCACTTATTCTAGATAAGTCCCCTAGAAAAATTCAGACAAATTCTCTTATATTCCACATGATAACCTTCATTTCCTAGAAGATGGCTCCCAAGTCTACTTTCAGTCTTCTTCACTTTATTGAATCATTTCAATCCTTAAACCACTCCTCTTCCTATATAATGATTTCTAGACACCCTCCCCATCCTAGCTATGTTTCTCTTAATTTCCGATGAGTGGGATGTCATAAATGCCTGTGTAGAGACTAACAATTGTAGCATACTGTTGACCTATACATTTTTAAAGTTCTGATTAGTCTTTATCTTTTTCTTTCCTTTTTTTGCAGTGCTGGGAATGAACACATACTTGGTAAGCACTAGTTTTTACCTTTATTTTATGTCTAAAATATTTCATAAAAAATATTTTAAATGTCCTAACATATTTACATAAATCAATTTCAAATATTTTCTGTTGTTAGCTTCATTTGGGATTATTATACAAAAAAATTCAAATTCGTAATTTAAAGAGTATTCAAAGGAAATTTCAAGGAATTCTTTTAATTTTTTTAAAATCCTCTCTCATCATTCTTAAGTTCAGCCTCCTGTGAAAAGCATACTCTTTTCTTATTGGCTGTACAACTTTTAGTTGTAAATACCATGGAGTATTTTAGGATTTTTCTTACTGCTATTCTTTTACAATATTGTAGAAATTTTCCCATACAACAAAAGGAAAGAAATATAAAACACCCAGCTTCTGTGATTATCAGTACTTTTCCAGTCTTGCTTTCAGTGCTTACCATCTGCTTACAGAATATTTTAAAACAAAATCATGCTTTATAATGTTCCATTTTCAACTGAAACACATCCTACACATTAGTACCTATTATGCTGTAAGCATTGTGCTTACCTCCTCTAGTCCTCAAAATAGTCAACTGTAATTCTATATTGTTCATATTCTCTATTCTATAATGACACTAATTTGCCTATTCCATGTCTTGGCATGCACTATTTTTAGTAACCTACACAAACTATAGGACTCTTCTTTTAGAATTTAGATGTTCTCTCACTAGATAATATTTCTTTGTTAAGAATTTTTACAATATTTCCACTTGAGATTACTTGGTTGTGTTTATGCAACAGTAGAGTAAATTTATAACTAACTGGTTCACTGACGCCATGGTTAATAAATTCTGGTAGGCAGATCAGAGAGCGGTCTGATAAAAAACCTGGCATAACTCACTGGATTTTGAAAATATTTTGTAAAAGTGTTTTATCTAAAGAAAGGATGAAATAGCAATATTAAGAACTAATAATATCCATTTTTATTTTAAAGAAAACATAGGCTTTGCTTCTCATAATTTTAGAAAATTTACTGTTAGACTGATTATGAAACTTTGATAACATTTTAGGACCTTGATGTTCATTCACTATGGAATATATAAGGAGATATTTCTAATCACTTTGAAAGAAAGCAAGTTAGCTGGCAAGTGATGAAACTGGCTTTAGAGAACCACAGATTCTAGGAAACTCTGTGATGTATAAATTACAAGAGATCCCTACAACATGCAGAAAATTTGAAGGTTCTCAAAGATGGGAAAGTTCCAAATAATTATCAAGAGACAGAATTCCTAAGGGTAGAAAGTCATCATTATGCAGTGCTGAAAACCCTTCAAAATGTCTAGAGAAACTAAATATAAAACCTGCCTTAAAAAGTCATCCACAAACTCTTATCTGGGGAGTTGCTAAAAACATTTCAGTCCAGAAACACCAAAGAATCTGTAAAATATTAGTAGATGATTGGGTGGAAGAGGTTTGAAGAATGTGATGAGACAGTTCTAAAGAAGCAGTAAAGAGGAAATAGATATGCATACTTCATTTTTCATCAAATCATCTTTAAGGACTTTAAGGAAAAAAAATTTTTTTCACTTAGATTCAAACATAATAAGCCTTACCCTCATTTTCTACCAAAGACTAGATTTGCAATTTCAGCATTGTCTTTTATGTTACACAACATAACAAGCTTTAACAAAAAGAAAAACAAGACAACAAAAGCAAAAGGTGTTTTTTTTTTTTAGAAATCAGGCATTAAAAAAGCACTAAGTTTTAAACTTACATCTGAACCCACACTTTTCATGGGACTTTGTAGCACAGGTTTAGTTACAGAAAGTTTTCCATTCACTGAGCTGTTCACCACAGGGGCCGGAACTACATTCACCACATGGTTAGGTAGCTGTGTGGCTCCCCCAGTCACAGCAAGGACAGGCTGAGCAGAAGGCAGAACTCCAGGTGCCTGAAGTTGTACCACAGTAGGCTGAGAGAGCAAAACAGTCTGACCTGCATTAGAAAAAATAAAAGGAATCAGAGGGTGCATAACTATTGTGGCAGGGAAAGCAGTTTAATATCTAGGTCTTTTCTGTAGACATTATAGGTAAGAACAACACTGAGGAACTTCCCATCAAGTAAAACATGACCAATAGCACCATACATTCATGGTGACTCTGCTGTTGTGTTTTTAAAGAAACCATCAAAGTTCATCCTTTTTGAGTTATCACTAACAATATATTTCCAAGATGAGTATGATGATGCATGCCTATAGTTCCAGCACTTGTGAATCTAAGGCAGGAGGATCACTTGAGCCAAGGAGTTTGAGTCCAGCTTGGGCAATGCAGGAAGACCTCATCTCCAAAAAAAACACCAAAAGTATTTTTCATATTTACCTTTCTCAACTACATACACATCAAATTTGCTATTATATATAGAGAGATTCTCTAAGTATTAACCTCTGAAGTTTACTAGTGCTAAAAGGACTTTTCATATTATAAAAAACAAATCTTTTATACTGAACACAGAGAACCATATATTTTTAATTATAGGACTTATAAACATACAATACTGAAGTTACTGAAAAAACAGTAACTCAATAATGGAAGAACAAGGACATCAAATACTAAAAAAGTTAAAACCATTTGAGATGAATTCTTAACTAACAAACACAGTGAACATAAATCTGTAATTTAAAATAGTCTGTACTGTACATAATACCAACTCTTTCCACCCCTGCCCCAAAAAAAAAAAAAATGGCCTTCAAATCTTTTCTCAGTCTTCACATTTATCACTATTTTAAACTTCTGCTTATCTGAGAACTAGTATCATTACCCTAAAAAAAAAAAAAAACTTATACAACTCATAACACTGATCTATTAAAAGTTTTACTTGCCTGCTAAATGTTTCCTTTCAGATCTGACCAATTTTATAAGGTGCTGAAAGCCTGGCCTAATATCCACAGTTGCTTGTGCCTAGCTAGCAAACTAAAGGTACTATAGCAACCAGCAACTAAATTTTCATACAAATTTATAATTCTTCTTTATGGAAAAAAAAAAAGCATTATACTTTCGGACAGTTTAACATGACTCATAAAATTCAGCTTGGTATTTCAAAGGATTAGGAAAAACTAAAAATCAAAATATATCGTAGAGCAACTGTTTTTTTAGACCATCTTTCTTGGTTAGAAAGATCACTGTTATAAAATTAATATCTTTGTTTCAGATGACCCAGAAAGCACACAAAAGTAGAATTCAACTAATAGCATTTTATTCCAGAAAAATTATTAAATCAGCAAGAAGGAAGATCTAAAAAATTTTATAGATTTGGAATACATATAATATACTTGGGTTTAAACAATTGCTACACATTTTTATCTTCCCATTTTCCCTCATACTCACTTCTATTATGACATAAAAACACAAACTGGGGACTGGGGTTGTAGCTCAGTGATAGAACGCTTGCCTAGCACATAAAAATAAATAAATAAAATAAAGGTATTGTGTCCATCTGCAATTAATATACATATATTTTAATAAATATATTTTAATATATATATATAGTATATATATTTAAAAAGCAGTAGCACCAATTAAAAAAAAAAATTGGGGAAATGGCTCCTAAGCAGATATAAAATTAAACATATGACCAAGGATTAGGCTTTTAATAATACTTAGTAAGAAATTACAATTAAAATCTACAGAAAATGCTTGCTACAAATATGGATTTGAGGATGCCTTGCAAAATGTCACAAAGTTACCAATCCCCTGACCCACACTCCAGGTTCACAGATTGAAAACCACTGACTTAAACCAATACTTTGAGAAGATCATTATAGGAAGTAATGTAATATTCCATATCCTCTAAGCTTAAAGATTATGATAAAAAAAAAAATCCCTGTCCAAAACTTTGAGACTATTCCCAAGAACAGAGGAGAGGGTAAACATATAGAATTAAGTTGCTTCAAATCAGACTTCTAACTCCAGTTACAGATTTAAAGGATTGGCAGATAATGCATGCAGGCAGCTTTGTAATATTGCTTAAAGTTAATTAAGAAAAATAATTCAAGTTTGTCCTGTCTTCTATCTAGTCATCACAATCTCCTTACTGAGACAACTGAAACTTGGTGAGAAAGAGATGGTAGATCCTTGAGGATCTACAACAAATGTGCAACAAATGTGGCTCAAGTCCTATCAGGCCTCCTTTTTTTCCATGCAGCAATCAAGTCCTTTAGTCCCAGAGTATCCAACTACACTCAAGTTACCCAGCAGCTAAAACAAGGATCCCCTATATATTCCATGCAAGTTCCAGTTCAAGAAAGAATGAAAGGAAATAAATTTCTACTAAAATGTGTTCAAGAACAAAAAATTCTCATGGTGACTTGCTAAATGCTGACCAGACCACAAACTACAATGCAAAGGACTGGAGTCTTTAATAGTTAGCAGCTGAACATAGTTACTACTGTTCCTAGCGTGGAAACAGATAAAAAGGACATACCAAAAGGCTGTTTATCCATTTTAGCATGCTCAAAATCCTCCTTGGCATTACATGCAAATCCTCTTAATGGAAGGCAGCTGGATTTGATGTTGGATACTTCTGACAATGTATGACTCACTGATTTTGATAGTCAGTTCTTTCTTTTCAACTTTCTTCACAGATTTCAAACCATGTATCAAACATTTATCAAATACCTATTCTGCCTAAAATAGAATGCCTGTGTGGTAAACAATTTGTGTCAGTTATCTCATCTATAAAATGGAAATACTGAAAACTATCCTCATAGAGATATAAGGATTGTGTAAGATAAAGCACTTAAGCACTTAGAAAAGTGTCTGGCACACAGTTGAAGCTTAAAATATTATGCGTTACTAAACACCTTTTCTGTAGAATAGCTTCCCTAAGGACACTGCATGTATTATTAATTCATTAGTTCTCAGAGTACCTGTTACTTGTTTATGGAATTTAAATCCTCAAGGGTAGGGAATTCTTGAGAAAAAGAGCACATCTAATTCTTTTTAGCAGCAATATAATATAATAAATTACACAGACTCGCCAAACCACGTGGCTCAAGTTTCAGCTTCACCTCTTTTTCAGAAAAGTAATCTTACTTCCATCCTCTGTTTAATGATTTACACTATCACCTACTGGAAAAGCCCAAGACAGAAATACAGAAGTCATTGTGGATCTTCCTCTCTATCCTTCATCTGCCTTCCACACCATCCAGTTACCAAGGCCTATGAGTCTACATTTTTAACATATCTACTCTCCATCCTGGTTGTGGTCCTGGTCCCCAACCCTTTGATACTAGGAAAGGAACCCAGGGTCTTATGCACACTAGGCAAGTGTTCTACCACTGAGCAACATCCCAGCCCTGGTTGTCCATTTTCACTGCATTCCAAGTTTTCACATTTTTTGTCTGTACTACTCAAAACAGTCTTAAAGGACATGTGTATAATTTAGAAGCAGAAAATGTAACAGGTTGATAGAATAGTGTGAGCCCCCCCAAAAAAACCAACTAGGAAAACAAGAGAATTCAAGGGACGATGACTGATACATGAGTTAAAAGAAGAGACCTTTGGAAAAAAAGTAATATTATAATGTAAAGTTGGAAAACTAAATAGAAGCCAAACTATGAAAGGTTTTACATTCCACACTAGCGAATTTGGACTTAACTATATAGGAATTATGTCTTCCTTTTCATTGGTAAAATTCTATTAATGTGGAAACTGATTAACTATAAAATACCTTATCTATATTTCTTCTTCCTCCCTTCCCATTCTCAAATAAATGAAAGACATACATTTAATCTGTATAACAATAATATCGCCTCTCTAGACTGTACAACAAAAACAAACAAGGTTCCGTGCCTCATGTTAGCATAAAATAAATATAATAAATATAATCTTCAGATCATAGGAAATCATGAAGTTCTAAATGAGTGTGATTCCAGTTTCTAGAATTGATAAACTGCTCAGAAGAACAATTTGTCTTCCTGCTATAGGTAAAATCTTCTATCACTTAAACATATTCAATTGTTCAAAAACAAACTCATAGGAATATCCCCTTCTTTACACTTTACATATTAATGCCAGACTTTTACTTTTTATAGATGTGTTTTAATAGCTTATGGGAATGATAATGAGGTTCTTTGTGAGTTTAAATTCTTAGCCTTTGGAAAGACACAGATCCTTCTGAGATTCTGATGAAAGCTTTTGAGACGATCTCTAAAAAAAACCACATTATAAGCATAATATGAATCTTTTACTTTATTTCAAGGAGTTTATGAACATTAATACCCATTTACAGATAACAAGAATATCTATTCTATAGGATTGCTATTTTTCATACGAAAAAGTTTTGACCCTATACTGAGAGGGCAGCCATTTTAGTTGTTTTTGTTTTGATTTTTGGGGGGAGGGTAGGGGTGATAGAATCCATCTATTCTTTTGTTTAGTTCCTTTTTTTTTTTTTATCAATGTCCAATTGTTATGACCATTTAATAGAACAAAGATAACAGTGGAGCTCAAATGTATTACCTTGCTTTTATTAAAATGAAGCTTCAAAAAATGACCGAACTATCCACAGCTGTAAATACAGCCATGAAGGCAAATGTTACATTAATATTTATTTACAATTCATACTCAGTAACACCTACTACTACTTGGTGCCAAGAAGTTAAATCCAGAGAAAAGAATGTTATACAAGCTTTGTCATATTCATGTATACACATAGAAGTATATGATTATAACTAAGCTATCACCATAAGCAAATTATTCTCATATCTGAATAGCACCAAATCCTCAAACTTGAATTTCTTTCAATATCAGCCTAGAATTCTTGTAGAATTCCAAGTATGTGAGGCCATCTGGTGGATAAAATACAGAAACACACAATTTCTTAGCTAGTTGAAGACAGTACAGGTTTCTTCCCAATACCCTGTTTACTAAATCATTCAGTCTCCTCAGAGATTAAGAACTAGATTCTACTGCTTAAACACATGTATATGAACAGAAATGGAACATAATACTTTAAATACTGATCACTCCTTAAAAACAAAACAAAAAATCCATGGCCACAAATTCTCAGAATAAAATGCTACCATTTTATTTTAACTCCTTAATTACAAGTGGTTATATAAAACCAAATACCTTAACCAGCCATGGTGGCACACAACTATAATCCTAGCTACTCAAGAGGGAGGCAGGAGGATTGGGAATTTGAGGCCAGCCTGAGTAACTTAACAAAATATCTGTCTCAAAATAAAATAAAAAGGGCTAGGAATCAGCACCCCTCCATTTAATCCCCAGTACTAAAGGGAGGGAAAAAAAAGCCTTGAAGATAGGTGTTAATTAAAACTAAGAAAAAAGAAGTATCAGATGTAAATAATTTGGATAGCAGTGTCTCTGTTAGAACAAGAACCTCATATTAGTCATCTTTGCAACATCCTCAGAACAAAGGACAATTCCTGACACATCACACGTGCTCGGAAATTATAACCTGAATTAAATAAATTATGTTAAAAAAAAATCAATCATGTGACAAAAATCTTTAAACATACAATTTCCGCAGTAGTACCTTTAGTGGGTGCAGGCTGTATGCTGATAATTGGCTGCTGCTTTGTCAATGGCATAAGTGTTGGTAGTGTCTGAATAATGATAGTTTTTGCTGGAACACTGGAGTTTGTTTGAGTCTTCGGTGCTGCTGGGAGTAATAAAGGCTTGGGCTGAATTGAAGGTTTTGAACTCATCTGAATTTTTTTCTTTGGAGTTAGTCCATTTTCTGGAGAAAAGCAAACCACAAATGAATCTAAGGCAATTGAGCAAGCCCTGCAAAACAGATTTTATTTAAACACTTCACTATATACAATATCTTGACTTCTGAGTAACTAACTATGTTGCACTGGAATTTAAGCATACCTATCTTGCACTGGAGTTTAAGCATTCAGGCTTACTGAATGGACCAAGGAAAATTCCTTAATCTAAGATTTCCCTTTTTGACCAAACTGCAGTTTTGAAAAAGAACAGTAAAGGAGAATAGCTAAAATCACTGAATAAAGCTTGGAGATTTATAAGTTAATAAATGTCCTGGTCAAATGACCCTTGCATTTAGAATCTTTAATCAAAACTGAAAACTGGGGGCTGGGGCTGTGGCTCAGTGGTAGAGTGCTCACCTAGTACACGTGAGGCACTGGGTTCAAGCCTCAATACCACATAAAAATAAATAAATAAAGGTATTGTGTCCATTTACAATAAAAAAAAAAAAAAAAAAAAAAAAAAAAAACACTGAAAACTCTCCTAAAGATGAAGTCAAAGTCTATTTTAGAGTATTTTTCACCTATAAAGAGATAATCAGCCAGGTGTTGTGGTGCATGCCTGTAAGCCCAGTGACCCAGGAGGCTGACGCAGGAAGATCACAAGTTCAAAGCCAGCCTCAGAAACTTAGCAAGGCCCTAAGCAACTTAGAGAAACCCTATCTCAAAATTATAAAAAAGAAAAAGAAAAAGGGCTGGTGATGTGGTTCAGTGGTTAAGCACCCGTGGATTTAATGCCTGGTACCAAAAAACAAATTTTAAAAATTCAATTAAAATAAAGAGATAATCAAGGGAGATTATTTCTTGCCTTTCTTCTCTGCAGTAATCATCTATAACAAAAATATAGGTCTAATAATTTAAAAACGGCAAGCCAGTTTAATAAACATACTTAATCCAACATTTTCCTTTAAGCAATGGAAACTAAGACCAGGTGTGGTGGCACACACCTGTAATTCCAGTAACTTGGGAGGCTGAAGCAGGAGGATCACAAGTTCAAGGCCAGCCTCTGCAATTTTATGAGGCCTTAAGCAACTTGGCAAGTCCCAGACTCAAAATAAAAAATAAAAAGGGCTGGGGATGTGGCTCAGTGGCTAAGTACCCCTGGGATCAATTCCTGCTACCAAAAAAAAAAAAAAGAAAGAAAGTAAGAAATGAACCTAAGCTCAGTCTGAGAGAAATACAGAAATTAGGAGATAGAGTAATACCAGTTTTGCTCCTAGGACCAATGATGGGCTTATCTTCTCTTAGTGGTTCTGCTAAGGAAGGACTATTACAGTTTTCACCATATAGAGAAAGGGGAGACATCTGGGAACTAGAAGACAAATCCAACTCCTCCTGCAGCAAAATAAAATACAAACAAATTAATGCAGAAGAGTATAATCCTTGAGCATAAACTCGCTTATTAAGAGAGGTGACATCCATAAATAAACAGAAAAATTATTCAAAGGCAACTTCAAGGCAAAGATATGATATACAAGAAAGTACATACTAAATACTAAGTGACTATGGATAAATCAACATTATCCATCAATACCAAAGAAAAACTAACTCAAATTATGGAGTATGTCTATGCCATCCCCTTATATTAAAGAAATAAGCCAGGCCCAGTGGCACATGCCTGTAATCCCAGTGGCTCAGGAGCCTGAGGCAGAAGAATTCCAAGTTCAAGGCCAGCCTCAGTAACTTCACAAGGCTCTAAGCAACTTAATGAGAGACACTGTCTTACAATAAAAATCAAAAAGGGCTGGGTAACAGCTCAGTGATAAATCCCTAGTACAAAAAAGAGAGAGAGGTCTGGGATTGTAGCTCAGTGATAGAGCACTTGTCTAGCACGTGCGAGGCACTGGCTTTGAGTTTCAGCACCAAATAAAAATAAATTAAATAAAGGTTCATTGATGACTAAAACAAATTTTAAAAAGAAAAAAAAAGAAATGACGTACTGATCTTCTTCTACATTTCCTTCCATAAAGTTTATATCTTACAAAAAAAAGTTTATACCTTACTTGGTTCCTAGTCATAAAAACTCCTAGGAATATTGTAAAACTATAATTAAAATACCAATATCCTTTTTCACATAATTTATTTTATTTAGTCTTAAAAGAATCTCAAAGCAGAATAATTCTTACTATTTTTAGCCTTTTCTATTTATTGACACTACCATTGTTCCAAATGTTTTGAAAGAAAGATGAAAACTGATAGGAGAAAGGTTATTTTTTTCAATTTAATGGGTGATTAAAATATAGAGACACATAAAGACAACATTAATATTTTGAAAATTTCTTTTAATATTTAGTGGAGCTATCTCATTTTGTTAGAATAAAGAAATCTGACATAGGATAAAAGCATTTCAACTTAGAAAAATATGGTATATGTAATAATAGAAAAGGTATAATCTCTACTTCATACCATCTTCAAGAGAATCTATAATTATTAAAAAGAATTTAGGCACTGTGGCACAGGTCTGAAATCCCAGCAACTCCAGAGGCTGAGGCAAGAGGATTACAAGTTCAAGTCTAGCCTGGACAACTTAGCAAGACCTTGTCTCAAAATAAAATAAAAAGAACCACAGGGATGAGGCTCAGTGAGGAATGTGGCTCAGTGATAGAGTGCCCCTAAGTTCAATCCCCAGTATCACAAAGAAAAGAAAAGGAAAAAAAAAAAAAAAAGGAAAGAAAGCAGGGAAGGAAGGAAGGAAGGAAGGAAGGAAGGGAGGGAGGGAGGGAGGGAGGGAGGGAAAAGGAAAGGAAAGGGAAGGAAGGAAGGAAGGAAGGAAGGAAGGAAGGAAGGAAGGAAGGAAGGAAGGAAGGAAGGAAAGAAGGGAGGGAGGGAGGGAGGGAGGGAAAGGAAAGGAAAGGAAGAAAGAAAAGAAAGAAAACTATGAATTCCTACTTAATAAAGACTATAAAGTTGATAGATAATAGAAAAGATACAGGCAGTGTTTAAACCCAGCAAGAACTTAATTATCAAATATACAAGGAATTCTTGCAAATAAAAAAAAAGACAACTCAATAGAAAAATTTGTTCTAAAAACAAATTATAGAAGAAAGAAATTCAAAAACTAATGAGAATGTAAATAAATGTTGAAAACAGTAATCCAAGAAATGCAAATTTAAAAAAAAGTTTCAACATCTGGCAAAAAATAGAAAATCAGACAATGTCAAGCATTATCAAAGAAGTTACAGGGATACTCAAGTACTACTGATGGGCCTGCAGAGTACTCCAGTGAGCTTGCAGAGCCATATGGAAACACATGTCAAATTAAATATATGTACACCCTACCATCCAACAACTCTACTCCTGGGCATATATCCCAAAGGAATTCTCACACTGGCCCACAAGGGACTGTTTTTGACAATACGTATTGTGGTGTAGATAAAATGCATTAAACATGTGAAGCAGTCATTATTGCCTCATGTACATGTGTGACTGCATGGCCGATATGATTCTGCAATTTGTATAGTTGGAAGAGTGGGAGATTGCCCTTCATTTGTATAAGATCTATCAAAGTGTATAAATGCATTATACTGTCACGTTTAACTAACTGGAACAAAAAATGCAGTAAACATATACTTGAAATGTGCAAAGTTAGATGCAACAGGTTTGATGTATATAGAGCAATATGAATTGATAGTAACAGTATGCTAATTTTTAAAAGTAAATAGTAGAAATAGGTCTAATATAGTACCAATTACATAAATTTAAAATACAGGTATACAATTGAAATTAGTGAGAATAAAAATGAACTTTTTAATAAATGGTATTGGAATAAACTTTCTTTTTTTAACCCACGGGTATTCTACCACTAAGCCACATCCACAGTCCTTTTTATTTTTTATTTTTTTATTTTGAGAGAAGGTCTCACTAAGTTGACCAAGTTGGCCTCATTCTAAACCACCAGATGGATTGTAGCTTAATGGTAAAGCACTGCTGGGTTCAATCCCCAATATCGAAAAAAAAAAAAAAAAAGTAAATGAAATGAACATAGCATCACTTCTGTGACATTCTTGCCATGGATGCAAAACCTGAATCCAATCCTGAGGAAATAGCAAACAAACCCAACTGAGGGATATTCTACAAAACAACTAACCTCTGATCTCCAAAAGTGACAAGGTCAGGAAAGTCAATGAAAAATGAATAACTACTTCATATTGAAGGAAATTAAAGAGACAGACAACCAAATGGAACATATGACTCCAAACTGGACCCTTGTGCTGGTCTAAAGGACATCACTGGGACATCAGGCACAATTTAATAGGAGCTGAAAATTAGATAGTAATGTATCAATGTTTATTTCCTGATTTTGATGTCATATTGTTGCTATATAAGAAATATTCTTGCTTTTAGGAAGTAGACATTAAAGTATTGGGGAGATGGGGCATCAGGCTGGCAACTCACTCTTAAATTGGTGAAAAAAAATCTGTGTAATGTACTTGCAACATTTCTGTGAATTTGAGATTGTTCAAAAACAAAAAATCAATATAAGCAAGAAACATGAGTAAAAAACAAGTGAATTCTTACGTAACCTAAGTGATGAAAACTCTGTTTTGAGAGAAAAAGAAAAGAATATTAAGGCCAAACACAGTGGCATGCACCTGTAGCCTCAGTACTCAAGGTTTATGCAAGAAGAAACCCAGGAGTTCAAAGCTAGTCTTGGCATCATAGAAAGACCCTGTCTCAAAAAAAAAAAAAGCCAGTGGCTCCAGGGGCTGAGGTAGAAGGATTTTGAGTTCAAAGTCGACCTCAGCAACTGTGAGGCACTAAGCAATTCAGTGAGACCCTCTCTCTAAATAAAATACAAGATACAAAATAGGGCTGGGGATGTGGCTTAGTGGTTGAGTACCCCTGAGTTCAATTCCCAGTAACCCCAAGATGAAACAAAAAAACCGGAACATAACATAGAAAGGAAAGGAAAGGTCAATAGATCGATAACTTGGCTATCAAAAAAAGTACACTTAAGGAAAATATATAACACAAAGTTAAAAAACAAATGACAAGGTATATGATACACTAACTTTTATGTAAGAAAGGACAAGAAAAGACAAGGATTAAAAAAAAACAGGCTTTTATGAATATACTATACTACGTATTTCTGACATTAAAACTAAATTACGTTTTAAAAATATTAAATCATTTGGAGAAATTATGGGACCAGAGTACTTCCTTCCAATAGTGGCAATCAAAGGAAAATTGCACACATGAAGTAATTTTTGAAGTGGGTCTTAAAGGATGACTTTTCTGAGAGAATAAAAATAGGACTATATTGTGAAGAAGAAAAAGGGTGTGCAAAAATCTAAAAATGTAATAGCAGAGATCTCACTATTCTTGCTCACTGCCAGTGTCTGGAACAGCTCCTGGGACAGCTGGTGAATGACTGGAACACGCTGAAGCTTTCAGGCAGGAACTCTTCCAGGGCTCAAGTAAGATCAGTGTGAAAGCAGGAGGGACAGTAAGAAAGAAGACTGGAAAGGTAATCATGGGTCAGATCACAGGGGCCCTAGCACACTGGGAATCTTAATTTCATCCTTTGAGGGTTGGAAGCTTGGTTTTAAGGCAAAGGAATGACGGTTGGAAGCTTGGTTTTAAGGCAAAGGAATGACATGGTCAAGTTTGTGCTTTTGAAGAATTTCTCTTTGAGGATTATTACTCTGCTAAGAAAGATTCAGGAGGTTGGGAGACAGAGTACCAGTTAAAATCTTTTAACTTTAAGGATTAACATTTAATCCTTAAAATGACTTAATCTAGAAAAGATGATGATGGCCTGAGAGGAGAAAAAAAGAATCCTGAGTCATAAAGTAGATAGAGGGCTGGGGAGATAGCTCAGTCGGTAGAGTGCTTGCCTTGCAAGCACAAAGCCCTGGGTTCGATCCCCAGCACCGCCAAAAAAAATAAATAAATAAATAAATAAATAAAATAGATAGAAATCATCAGGATTTAGTAGTCGAAGAAACACAGAGTCTGCCAAAATAAAGATGCCTCAATTTAAAGCAAATAAAATATACTGAAATATTAACTTGATTTTTCTTCTTGTATTTTCTCTTTCCCCATTACCTAAATCAGGTACTTCCTTTTCTTGACATCATGGCTTTTATCTCCAGGGAAAACAAAAGCATTAAGGAGCTACCAGACTTTTGTAAAAACCTTAAAAACAAAAGATAATGTTAGGCATTCCTAAACCAAAGAGATTGTTCTAGGTTCTATGACCAAGAATCTATAAAAAACTGACAATCTTATGTTCTTCCATGTTCTCAAAGAATGCATATCCTGATAGGAGAAGAGAGGAATGCACAGAGAAAAGAAAGCCAATAAGTAAATAAACAAAAATACCAGATACTGGTAAAATACAATGAAATAATGAAATTATGGAGGCAAAAGAATAAAGACTAACAACTTTCTAGCTCCCACAAGGAGACAATAAGGCTCCTCATAACACATAATAAATGTTAACCCCCACCTTATACATGAATTTTCCAAATAAGCATTATGAATCCAAATCATGCAAAAGATTGGCTACTTACAGGAACATGCTGAGTTGAAGAACAAGAGTCCACTGACTGAGGAGATGAAATTGAACAACTTGAGGAAGCTGGAGAAAGTGGCTGAGGTTCTGTCTTAATATCTTTAACTGAAAAATATGAAGTGAATTTTTTTTCTCATTGGGCAATATAAACTCAAAATAAAATGAATGAGAAGAAAGGTAAAATTTACTTATAAGATTCAATCATATGGGGCTGGTGGTGTAACTCAATGGTGAAACGCTTGTCTAGCATGTGTGAGGCACTGGGTTTGATCCTTGTCATCACATAAAAATAAATAAAAGATATTGTGTCCATTTACAACTAAAATTTTTAATTCAATCATATGGTGCCAGGCGTGGTGGCACATGCCTGTAAATCCCACTGGCTCAGGAGACTGAGGCAGGAGGATCACGAGTTCAAAGTCAGCCTCAGCAACTTAGGGAGGCCCTAAGCAATTCAGTGAGACCCTGTCTCTAAGTAAAATATAAAAAAGGGCTGAGGATGTGGCTCAGTGGTTAAGCACCTCTGAGTTTAATCCCCAGTACCAAAAAGAAAAAAATAATTCAATCATACAGGTCTGAGGTTGTAGCTCAGTGGTAGAGCACTTGCCTAGCATGTGTGAGGCTCTGGGTTCACATCTCAACACCACATATAAATAAATAAAATAAAGGTCCATCAACAATTTAAAATAATTTTTTTTAATTCAATCATATATGGAAGTTAAAGTCATAAAAATATATTATTGAATGAAAATGCAAAAGTAGAAGATGGTATATGTAGTAAGCTTCCAATCATGCAATAAGTTGTATATGTGTAAATGTATATACTGCATCTGTACCCTCTGGAAGAGTAAAGAAGAAACTGGTGACAGTGGTGGTTGTCTCTGAGGAGCTGAACTGGTTGGCTAAGGAATAAGTGCAGAAGAAGACATTTTTCTTCTGTTTAAACTTTTAGAACTTTTGGACATTATACCATATTCAAAAAATGAGATAAATTTCCCCAATTTTTTTTTAAATATAAGAAACTGGAAAGAATTATTTTGGAAAGCATTTTGACAAAACGAAACTCACAAAAATATCTCTTGAGCTATTAATTTATCTTTTAAAAATTTACTGAACGACTATAGCCCAGGCAGTATTCCTAAGGGTCAAAGGTACCACAGAATCAGTGTGACAGATAGTGTTTTCCAAAGCCACAAAATATCTACTGTCCCTCATGATCTTCTAATAATGTGATTTTGTCACTTTCCTGGCAAGAAGCAGAGTCCAGGCTGAGCACAGGGGTTCACACCTATAATTCGCACCAGCTACTTGGGAGCTTGAGACAGGTGGATGGCAAGTTCGAGGCTAGCCTCAGCAACTTAGCAAGATCCTACTTCAAAATAAAATTTTAATAAGAACTATGGATGGAGCTACTTGCCTACTATGTGTGAGACCCTGGATTCAATCCCCAATACTGGAAAAAAAAAAAAAGGAGAGGAGTCTATTTCCCGTTGCCTTGAATTCAGGTTAGCTATGACTCCTTCAATCAATAAAGTATGACAATAATTGCCATATGAATTCTGAAGCTGGAGATGTAACCTCTGCTTTGTGTTGTAGAACACTCACACTTGGAGCCTTTGAAGCTGTTCTACCCTAAGATAACCCCAAGGTAAGGAAGTCAAGCCACATAGAGAGGTCCTGAACAAGCACTCCAGTCAGTAATCCTAGTTTTCAAGTCATCCCAGCCCAGGCGCCAGACATGTGAGCAAAGAAACCACAGGATGATTCTAGCCCCTAACAGCAAGCTACAACAGCTTTCAGATTTCCCTAGTGGAAGTCTGGATATCACAGAGCAGAGAGACAAGTCACTTGTTCCAAGTTCCTGACCCGTGGAATCTGGGAACCTAATAAAATGGCTGTTTTAAAGTACTCAGATTTAGAGTAGTTCATTTCACAACAGTAACCAGAATAATGACTTTGTGTCTCCCATATTCTCTAAGGGAAGACAGGCACTGAGCAAGATAAATAAATACAAAAAAGGAAGGGGAAATAGGATGGGTAGGGGGTGAGGAGGAATTTAGATGCAGGAATGTGCTGGCTATTTATCCATTGTCTCTCCACTGTGAGTCTACCTCCTATGATCTGTGATGCAAATTATTAATATTTTTCCAAGTTGGTTTCCTTTTAGTTCCAGTCAGCAGAGAATACTGGAAAGATACTAGAAGGTAGGAGAAAGTGAGCTTTATTCCATCAGTGGCAGTCTACTCCAAGTTCCAGCACACCCAACCCTTATTTCATTAAGCTCCGTTAAAGATGTTAACATCAGCCAAGTGGTGCACCCTCCCAGAGGTATATACACCAATTGCATGAGATCCCCCCAACAAATTCCTAGATTCTGATAACCCCAGTCTCTTCTCCTTGATTCCCTAAGCCCTGTCTGATTCCTAAGTGGGTTAATCTCTTATATATTTATAATTCATAATTTGACCTGCTCGGTTTCCCACCTGGGCCGGTTCACCCCTCCTTAGGCAACCTGGTGGCTCCCCGCTCCCGGGAGGTCACCATATTGATGCCGAACTTAGTGCAGACACTCGATCGGCCTAGCGCACTACAGCCCAGAACTCCTGGACTCAAGCGATCCTCCCACCTCAGCCTCCCGAGTAGCTGGGACTACAGGCGCACGCTACCGCGCCCGGCTATAATTCATAATTTGAAATCAATATTTCTATTTCCAATACGAATTATTTATTCATTCATTATACTACTGAAACATAACTATGAAATTGATTACATTCATTTTGGCGAGAAATTTATTTATGCTTTGTTATACTAAAAGTAGGAATACATACTCCCTGGAATCTTGTACCCCACCAAAGCAACCCACCTAATTTTAAGTATTACCAAACTATAAAATAAATGGTCTAGTTAAAGCTTTTACCAATAAAGCACATCATTACCTGTACAGAATTGGTTGTTGGTGCCCCAAATGTCTGATTCCCAAGGCATCAAATCCAAGTCAAAATCAAGATGATCAAAATTATTTTCCTGTAGGTTTCAAATTAGCAAAAGAATATTAAAATAAAATAAACACATCTTGAAATCAAACTGTCAAACACAATTTGCCATAAATGATATAACTGCTATTACCCAACTGAGTAAAAAGAATTTTCCAAGTCAACTGGTTCATCTTGAGAATACATCTTAGAGAGTCTACAATAAACCAATTTAGTTATTTAAAGCACAGTAGTTAAGTAGAAAGGAAGTACCAATTCCAAAAAGATTTAACTGGATTCATTCTTTTCTGTGGGAACAGACCATTAAAAGAGTCACAAAATGTGTCCTTTGTCATAAGGGAACTCCAAAAAACAGATTTTCCCACTACCATTAAGGAAAACAAGTCCAAACAAAGGGTTTGCTCCTAATATCATCTCTGTATACAAAGGAAAGAATACACATATACCAAAAAACTATGGAAGAATCATAAAGAGAGTAACTACCATAGGGTAATTTTTTTTTCCCCACTGTTCTGTTCTTGAATTTAAAAATATTGTAGTCTTAGGAGATAAAACTCTCAAAGAGGAGTGAACAAACCTCTTAAAGGGCTCTGTTTCTTTTCATTTAGGTGTTAATTTTTTTTTACTTAAAAATGATGATTTTATGGATTATCTAGTTGATCACCTTATAGTGTATACAAAAATGAAAATTGACATGATGAATTTGAGATCAAGACAGTACCAAATAGTACTGTTTTAAAGTGTTTGAGATAACAGAGACAACAACAAAAGTAAACCATGGGTTGGGGAACAGAAGTTCAGTGAAGTAGAAAAAGGGGAATGAAGGGAAGGGAGGGAAGATAGGAAAAGGAAAGAGAGTAAATGAATCTGACACAGCTTATGAATATACCACAGTGAATCTCACTATTGTGCACCTCCGCAAGAAATTAATTTAAAAAAAAAAATAACTATGGGCTAATGGCAGAAAGTTCAATGGAAGGAAAGGAGAAAGAGTTGGGAGAAGAAAGGGGAAGGAGAGATACTGGGATCTGAATTAGAACAAGATACATTCCATGCTTTTATAATTATGCCAAAATGATTCTACTGTTATGTGTAACTAAAAATAACCAATAAACAAAGTAAGCAATGTAGGGGCTAGGGTTGTGGCTCAGTGGTAGAGCACTTGCCTAGAACATGCGTGAGGCCCTGCGTTCAATCCCCAGCACCGCAGGAAAAAAAAAAAACTAAATAAACAAAATAAAGGTATTGTGTCCATCGACAACTGAAAATAAAAAAATTTTTTTTAAAGTAAGCAATGTAATAAAGTCAAAAGGCAGTCAATACTAAAAACAACAGATGATAAAACAGCTATAACAGAGAAAGTAAGCCTTAGCCGAAAGGTAAAAATTCATCCAGTAATTGTTAACAACCATTTGTTAATAATTTCTCGACTAGTATTATAACTTCAAGGTATCTATTATATGGTTTATTTTTATTGGGAAAGTAACAGAAGGAGAGAATAGGAACTTTTCTTATCAGACTGCTCTTAACTAAGTAAATACTGGTACAAGATACATAAAGAAAATATGTGGGGCTGGGTTATAACTCAGTGGTAGAGCACTTGCCTAGCACATGTGAGGCACTGGGTTTGATCCTCAGCACCACATATAAATAAGTAAAATAAAGATCCACTGACAACTAAAAAAAAAACCTAAAAAAAAAGAAAATATGTGGAGGTTCACATAAAAAAAAAAAACATGAAAAGACCCATCAATCAAACTGATTAAATCAATTTCATTTCACTTTTTTCTCTTATTTGAACTTATACATCCAGAAACTAAGGAGACTGATTTTTAAAAATACAACATGAGTTTCTCTTCTATTGATTCATGATAAAACAACTAAATCATTTTTTGAGACATATCTGAAACTTACTAGGTAACCATTATATATTTTTATACTGATGTTAATAAGAGCTTAAAAAATAAGTGATATTCAGCCAAGCACAGTGGCACATGCATGCCTGTAATCTCAGTGGCTTGAGTCAGGAGGATCATGAGTTCAAAGTCACCCTCAGCAACTTAATGAAGCTAAGCAACTCAGTGAGACCCAGTTTCTAAATAAAATGTAAAAAAGGGCTGGGGATATGGCTCAGTGGTTAAGTACCCCTGGGTTAAATCACTGGTACCAAAAAAAAAAAAAAAAAAGATATTCAACCTGATAGATAAGTCACTTCACTCACTTGAATTACTTCCCAAGTATAGAAGCATCTCATTCCTTAAAGAATAAGACAAAGTTAAGAATTTTATAGGTTAATCAACTTCACATGTACTAATAAAGAAAAGGAAAAAGAAAAAAGAAATTAAAAAATTTTTTTGAGAACTGAAAGTATTACTATCATAGTTTTTACACAGGCTTCTAACAAATCAAAGGCAAAAAGTAAGGATATTCCTAATTTTCAGTTTTACATAGTAAGAATATATAACTTTTAAAAAGGAAGTTGGTAAATTCTAGTTGACTGGATCCATGACTCACATATACCCCTTAATATCACATCAATTCCCTTATGTAGTAAAGTATCTATAAAAACAAGAAGTAGGCCATTAAGTGACATTTCCAACATTACCAAATGTTGGAAAACTTAAAATATAAGCCTTCCCATACCAAGATCAATGAAATTATACTGCCCTATTTACTGACTACAAAATGACTACTTTCATACTTGAACATGAAAGTTATTTCAATTTAAATTTCTAGCCTAAACCAGTTATCCTGAAACCTTCCTGCAATAATGAGGGTAAAAATCAAACATCGCATTATTCAGTATTTCTCCTTTAACAAATACTTACATAAGTCTCATTTGCTGCATCCAACTGTAGATCATCAGTGTCTGTGAAATAACCAAGTTCAGCAAACAGGGTAGAATCTTTAAAAACAAAAGAGACAGATTAACTGTTAATTTAGTGATTTGACAAGAGAATCAACACTCTATACCCTACACCAGTTCTGCTAGGGTTTCTCATTAGCCACTACTCTTCTTGATAAGTTTGAGTCATGTAAATGACAACAATTCAAAGCTGGTTTCTACATATGCTTTATTTTTCCATATAATTTTCATCTTTGGACTAAATTCTTACACTAGGATTTAAAAAGGCTTATGTCATATGTCAAGTTGGAATAACTGGCAGAAACTTTCTGGAACATTACAAACAAGAATACTGATGGGCTCAGCACAAAAGAGTAATGTGGTTGATCAGCAATGATGATTGGAGAGGACTGTGGAGAATATTCATGCACTGTGTGTTTGCCATCTCTGCCTTCAGTTAAGAGTACAAGGCATTTTCTACCTTGACAATAAAAGTTGGTCTGGGACGGGGTGTGGTGGTGCAGACCTGTAATCCCAGTGACTTGAGAAGATGAAGGAAGAGTTTAGCAATTTAGAGAGAACTTTTCTCAAAAAATAAACAAAACAGGACAGGGGATATAGTTCAGTAGTAGAGTACTCCTGGGTTCAATCCCCAATGCCACACACACACACACACACACACACACACACACACACACGCGCGCGCGCACGCGCAAAGTTGATCTGGGATGTAGCTCAGTGGTAGAGTGCCAAGCATGTGCAGGCCATGGGTTCAGTTCCTAGCACTAGAGGGGGAAAAAAATCCATTCATTTCAGCAATCTGAACTACATCCCAACTTTGTAATGAGGTATCACTATAAACCAAGAAAAATATGAACACAGAAAAGACTCATGGCATGGTGGCAGACTCCTGTAATCCCAGCAACTCTGAAGGCTGAGACAGGAAGATCCAAGTCTGAGGCCAGCCTGAGCAACTTACAGAGACCCTGACTCAAAATAAAAAAGAAAAAGGGCTAGGAAAGTAGTTCACTGGTAAAGCACCTCTGGGTTTAATCCCTAATACTGGGGGAGGGGAAAAGAAAAAAAGAAGAAAAAAAATCTCTTCAATAAACTAGATTGAAAATTTTGTAGAAAAAGGTCAAGGCCCAAGATGACTGATCAAGATATATCTGTAAAGTTTCTATTTTCTCTAATGCTTTCAGAATTTCAAGTGCTTTGAGGAGGTTTCCAAATCTAGGTCATCTGAGTTGGGCAAGGTGGAGCATGCCTGTCATCTCTGCTACTCAGGAAGGCTGAGACAGGAGAATTCCGGTTTAAGGCTAGCCTGGGTAACAGCAAGATCCTGTCTCAAAAAAACAAATAATAAAACAAACCTAGATCAAACAAATCTAGGTCTTCTGTATATTCTATTATCACACCACTGAAAACTGCTCTAGTGATTTCCTCACTGTACATGTTTATGAACTATACTGCCAGTCTATTATTATCTTGGCCAATGACAGAAACATTTTACCAACTTAAAATAGAAACTAATAAAAAACTGTATACATAGTAAGTTATTACTATGTGTAATTAGCAACATATATGTGCATTAGCAATGTACACACAGTAATAATATAACTCTAGTGATACCTTAACTCAGCTCCAGAGCTGAAAATCATGTAAGTAGAGGACTGTGGTTATATAACCAATACAGGTAGGCTGAAACTCCTTGAGAGTTTCTCCATATCCTCTGTCTCTCATTTCTTTCCTCCCATTTGTTCTTGAACTTGCTCCAATCAGGCTCCCCCAAAACACACACATACATACACACACACACACACACACACACACACACACATACACATGTTATTAAAGTCACCAATGACTTCCATATTGCTAATTCAATGGTAAATGCACAGTACTCAGCTAACCTGTCCTATCAATAACAACTGACACAGTAGATCCTTTCATTAACTGAAGCATTTCTTCACTAAGCTTCCAAAATACATTAACCTTGTTTTCCTTCTATCTCTTCTGTAACACCTTCCTTAATGGGTCCCCATCTCCCTAACATAAACTTGTCCCTGAGCTTACACAGGGACTCAGAGAAGCTGCTTTTGCTAAAAGCAGATGCCAACAGCAGGACAAATCTTAGCATCTCTACCTTTATTTTGAATCTGTCTCCTTTATTACCTTAAACTTTGAGTCAGGTTCCTGATCAGTTCTCATAACTTTAAATAGCATATAGATATGCCAACCATTCCCAAATATACATCCTCACACTTCAAGAAGCATGTGAAGATATGTACACACTGAATACTGATATCTCCTGTTGGAGTGTTTGAAAGGCATCTCAAACTTCACACATCCCAAACTGGGCTCCTGATCACCTCCATTAAACCTCCTACTGATCTGTCCTCATCTCAGTTAATGACAAGTCAATTCTCCTAGTTGCTTAGGCCAAAAATCTTCGAATTATTATCTACTTCTCTTCTTCCCTTTTGCATTCAATCTACCAGCAAATTCCATCAGTCTTGTATTCAAAACATAAATCCACAATGTGGCTTTCTACCAATTCCTCCCATCATTCATTCCCTTCCTGTCTGTCCTTTCTTTCCCTATCACTCCTAACAAAGAGACGTCAGCTTCAGAGGAAGTAGAGCAATGAGAGTGATGGGGTTTTGTACAATATACCCAGTATACAAAAAATGGGATTGTATGGGAGAAGGGGAAGTAGCAGGATGTTCTAGCCACCCATGAAATGGATCAGTGGGAGAGACATAGTGGCAGATGCAAGAGGCAGCCTGAGTAGTGGGAGAATAAGTACATTGCAAAGTGTTAACTGGCAGAGCAAATGATTAAACATCTCTAAAATAACTAAAGTCAGATTTTTCCCTGTCTAAAAAAGGAGTTAAAAATACAGAAAAGGAAGAGATTAAAAGAACCATAAGGAGGGAAAGAGAAGGTATTAGAGAATGAAATTGATCAAATTATGCTGTACACATAAATGATATGGCATAATGGAATCTATTACATAAAATTATAATGCAAAAATAAAAAATAAAATAAATTTTTACGAAGATGTACTATAGATCAGTAGAGCAAACAAGTAGATTGAGGGAGGGAGCAGAAGAGGGAGAGAAAAGGGACTGGGGAAGGTGATTGATCTTATTTTATGTGCATGTCCAATTATGGCATAATGAATCCCACTATTACATATAACTAAAAGGTACCAATAAAAAATAAGTCTTAAAAAAAACGAAGCAGAACAAAAAAACAAAAGATCACTATAGAGGTAAAGCATACATTGGATTTTGAGATTAGTATGAAAAAAGAATGTAAAATATCTTATTATTTTTATTTTTATTATGTGTGTTGAAATGCCAATATTGTGGATACAGTGGGTTAAATAAGATATTTTCAATTAAAAAAAAATAACCATAAGATGTTGGGCTGGAATTGGAAGTATTAGTAAATGAATTCTTAAAAATATATACATATACACACACAGGCACTTACAGATGTTCGGATATGCGTGTTCACATATACATGCATAAATTTCCTAGTTCTATTTGTTAAGTGGTTCTAGCAACAATGATATTTCAGTAGCAATAAAACTACTGTGTTCCCAGTTCTTGGATACAAAATACCATCCTCCACTAAACCCAAGTCCACCTAAGTCTCCTTTGACAAATGGTTGATTCTAGGGCTGAAACAGAGAAAGCACAAATAGCCTGAAAAATCCTGTTGTGTTAGGAAATAAGGAAATTCTCAGTGAGTGATAGGAATATATCTAAAGATATATGAATGGATCTCAAGAGGTCAAAACTGGGAAAATTTGAGTGTCACAAAAAAATAAGAGTGTCAGATTACAACCCATTGAACCACAAAGGAATCAATAATCAGAAAGAGAGGGAGATAAGAGAGAAAGCTCTTTCTTACAAGTATCACTCACAAATTAGTATGTAGACAGAATGACAGAGATAGATAATTCCCATTTGCAACCATTAAAGTAGCAGGAGATACAGCCTGGAATTATCAATAATGCTAAAGGTGGTGGGTGGAAGTTTAATAAGAATATGATATTGGTGTCATGTCAGATTATCTCCCCCCAAATAGTAATAAAATACAAAAGGAGAAATAATGACTTTACGGCATAGAAACATGGCAGACTGCAAACTTAACCAGGTGACCAAGGTGAACATCACCTTGGGATGGATCAGAATCGTGTGCCTCCAAATGAGATGCGCGGAGAAGAGCATAGCATCATTTCTATAGCATTTTTTTCATGGATACATGGACTGAATTTGAACTTGAGGGAAAAGTGATGTGCCTAGGTAAAGGATCATCTTCTGGAATAAAAGACTTGTACTCTTCAAGATTGTCAAGGACATGTCAGACAGGAAGAGATCAAGAAACGATTCCAGATCAAAGGGCACTGATGAGACAGGACAAGTGAAAGCAACATGAGCTTGCAGGTTGGATCCCAGACTAGAAAGGAAAAAGCATTATTAAGACAAATGGCAAAACTGGAATGGTGTCTGTAAATTCGAGGGTAGTTGCCACATCTATTTCCTACCACTCCAACATTTGACACGTTCTGTTGGAGTAGAGGACTCAACACTTGACTTTCTGTTGAAAGATCATCTTCCCTCTTGGGGGCCAATAGGCGTGGCATGTCTCCATGTGTAGTTGCTTTTTAATATTAATAATCAATATATCATTAGAAACTTATTGGAAAAACATTGGGAAGGTTTTACTGTATTGGGACACAAATAGTACACAATAAAATGTAGTAGTAATACATAGATAATACATGAAAATAAACAATTGTAGCTATGCTTGAGTTAAAAGGAGCCTGTGCCTTAATATAATAATTTCTAAATATAGATGGATAAAGAGGCATTCCTCTGAGCATGGATGAGGTGTTTAGCCTTTGTTGCTTTCCTAGTTTTTAATAATTGATTCTAGAGATACTTTATATAATAAAAATATTTGGGTTAGTCATAAATATAATGTGTTTTTTCCTATGTTTAGTCTAATTCTTTGAGAATCAAAATAAGATTGTAGTCCACCATTAAATGAAATAGAATAGACTAAATATTAACTATAAGTTGATTTCTTTGCCCTTTGTTAATAATAGTAAAAGTTTTTCACTGTTAAACACTGGAGTTCATGGTGGGGGTGGTTTCTCAGAAAATCCAGTGACATGTTTGTTCTGGAGGATGAAGGTTGGCAGATCATGGTGCCCTCGGTTTGGCTGGGGGACAGAGTTGTTTTGGTCTGGCTGGAAAATAAGGTTGTCTTGGTCTGGGCTGTCATACAGAGGGAATGTGTACTTTGAGAAGAAGCATAGATTGTACTTTTGAAAGTTTTTTTTTATTTTGAACTAACCGTAAAATTATATAATCATTACTAAAGAAAAAAATGTATTAAAAGGCTGGCAGAAAAATAAAGATAGAGATTCAGCCTCAGAACACTTGTAGTCTCTGCTGTTTCTCCACCGCGCCAGCGCCTCCTACCCGCCTAGGATACCCGACCGCTGCTAGGGCTGGACCCAGGCAGATAGTGTTGTATTAATGTTTACTTTCTGACTGGAAGGAGTGTATGGTAATAGGAAGAGGATTTGAGGATAGATACATAGATATATAAAGAAAGATATACCAAATCTCAAAGGAAGTACCCATAAAGGGTTGAATGCAGGAAACATTCATGAACCACTAGAATGCAGAAGATGCCCATGAACCATTGAAACTCTTGAGCAACCCAGCCTGTACCCCTGACCCATACCTCTGACCCACACCTTAGCCTACAAAGAAAAAAAAAAAAGTAACATGAGTAACTAGAAAAACTGGTGCAAAATAGTGAAAATGGTGTAACTCCTCCCAGGCTCCACTTCTAGTCCAGCCCCTAGCAACTGTCCCTCTATAAATACTAACAACCTACACCATGGGTTTCTGTCTCTCTTTCTGGAAATAGCCTGCACTCTCTCTACATGTTTCTCTGCTTTCCGAAACAAAAACTTTGAGGGGCTGCAGTTGTGACTCAGTGGTATAGCACTTGCCTAGCATGTGTGAGGCACTGGGTTCGATTCTCAGCACCATATAAAATACAATCTAAAAGTATGAAAAAAAAAAAAAACAACTTTGTGGTCTCTGGCATGCTGAAATTCTTTTCCTTCAGAAATACCAAGGACTCTACTTGTCCTGTGTCAGAGGTCCCCTCTCTTAGAACTCCAAGATCTCTGGTGACAGTGATACAGGAAGTACCCTTATTGTTTGTTTTCTTCTTTCTTTTTTCAGGGATGGGGGGCAAGTTATACACTGTAGTATTTAAGGGTGATAGATTAATAGCCCTCTCTCACTAAAGAAAGAAAAAAGCAAATGCAATGTGAAGGGCATGCAAGATTTCTTTGTACTGTTCTCACAACTTTACTATATGTTTGAAAGTACTTCGAAATATTTTAAAACATATGTACATGCATATATATATTCATAATCTAGTCACTTATCATTACCTCCATTGCTACCATTATAACTCATGGGGATTGCTTACAGGAGCCTTCAAGTAGTCTCTCAGCTTCTGGCCTTGCCCTCTTTCAATCTATGTTCAATGAAGCAGCTAAAGCCAGGCTATAAAAACAAAGGATGTTACTGGGAATCAGGATTCTCACAGTAAAAGAAAAGAAATGCAAGCATAGTCATGTATAGTATCATCTCAGTCCACAACATACAGCATATATAACAGTCATTCCATAAGATTATAGTGGAGCTGAAAAATTCTTATTGCCTAGTGACAATCATAGCCATCATAATATTTTAGTATGATCTATTACATCTTAGTAAGATGCATTACTCAGGTGTTTATGTGATGCTGATGTAAAAAAAACCTATTGCATTGCCAATTCTATAAAAGTATATCATACACAATTATGTACAGAATGTATGTAAGACTTGATAATCAATGACTATGTTACTGGTTTAGTATTTACTATACTACAATTTTTATCATTATTTTAGAGTATACTCCTTCTATATGTGAAAAAAAGTTAACTGTATAAAATAGTATGCCATGTTGCAGTGGCACACATCTGTAAGTTCAGCAACTCAGGAGGCAGAGGCAGGAGGATCCCAGGTTCGAAGCCAGCCTGGGCAACTTAGTGAGACGTTGTCTCAAAATTAAAAAAATTAAAAAAGGGCTGGCAATGTAGCTCAGAGTTAGTGTGCTCCTGTGTTCAATGCCCAGTACCACAAAAAAAGGGGAAAAAAAAAAAAAACAGTACACCATGTTCCACTAGCAGACACCTCACACATCTCACGTTTATTGCATCTCAATTGCATCATTTTTCTCTCATGCTTAATTTAATTTCCTGTTCTTCTGTTCATCATGACCCTAGGAACAACAGGCTTCACTATATTGCCATATAATCTAAGAGTACAGTAGACTAAACAATCTTGATTTATGTAAGTACACTCTATGATGTTTGTACAGTGACACACTTCTCAGAATGTGTCCCTGTAAGTGATGCATGACTGAATTTAATGCAAGAAGGGTGAAAATAAACCCTGTGATTTGACTTTGAACTCTAGCATTAGTATAAATTCATGCTTTTTAAAAATAAATATTTCCTTGTTCTTAGGAAATTCATGGCAAAGTGTTTATCTACTGCCTACTTTCAGATGATGAAAGAGGATGAAGTGTGCATGATACTGAAAGAGTGGCAGGAAGCTAACAGTTGATAAATGTACATAAGGGAAATACAGATACTGATCTTTCAACTTTTCTGTGGTTAAAAAACTGATGGTGGAGCTGGGGATATAGCTCAGTTGGTAGAGTGCTTGCCTCACAGGCACAAGGCCCTGGGTTCAATCCCCAGCACCACAAAAAAAAAAAAAAAAAAAAAAAAAAAAAAAAAAAAAAAAAAATGATGGTGAGTTAAAAAATATACTTTAAATATATATTTTAAATGTATTTGTATATTTATAGAATATTATAGAAGAATTCATGAGAAACTAGTGGCACTGATTACCTCTACAGTATCTCTAAAATCTACTAATCCTATATCGCTTTTACCAGTTCCACACTACCAATATTTAGACTTCCTCAACAGCAATAAACCACGGCAGCTATTATTTTAGTTTGCATAGCCAGCTTTTCCACCTGACCTCCACCCGGACCATTTATTTGTTTACTTCTTATAATAAGTTTAGCAAAATGAGAAATAGGCTTAACAGTATGGAAATCAGTGGAGATCTTAAAATAGCTTCAGCAGAGTGATATAATCTGATTGAAGTGGGTTTAAGAGACAAGAGAAACTAGCATCACAGAACATGGACTGTTAAGGAACGCTGCTATAAAATAAAAAGAAAAACCTCTAAAAGGAGTTGTGTTTCTTTTTTTTGACTACATACATACTGATAGAGATGATCTAGTGTAGAAAGGAATTAATGATGCAGGAAATGGAAGAATAGATTGAGCAATATTCTTGCATATAAGGGGAGGAATCTAAAGAACATGAGAAAGGGCTGGCTCTAGCTACAGGCAAGAGGCCATTCATTCTCAGCAAAAAAAGAAAAGTCAAATATGCTGGTAGGTAAGTAGATGAGGTAGTAGGAGATTGGGGAAGTTCTAATTTTAAGAAGAAGGGAGAAGATGCTGGAGGTTTGAGGAGGGAAGTAGCTTCATAGAACAATCATGAGTAAGAGAGTAAAATCAGGGAATATGGCTGGCCTGCTTCAGGTTAGTATCATGAATTTAAAGTAAGACCAGTCAGCATGGGTTAAATTTCAACTACATTCTGCTTTTAGTGCAGGCAAGGGATAGGCAGGGTCAGATTTAACACAGGTTGTAGCATATCCAAAGAGACCTACACAACAAGTTACCAACAAGGATGTTAAGGTATAAGCAAAGAATAGTTATAATGATGTCCATGGTATTTTAATCAGGTAAGGTGAAAGTGATGACATGAAGGTAATGAGGGACAGTGAAAAGATGGAGAAATCTCAGTAGAGCTGAAGGATTTGGGGAATTGGAATATTAAAGGGAGTGAGCTAGTAGGATAGGAGATGGTGATCAGAGTGAGAGGTTTTGAAAATGAGATCATGTTATGGGAAATAACTACACATAGGCTTATGATCAGGGGAACAAATGACCGAGGCAGGTGAAAGGCAGGATCACTGGCAGAGCGCATGTCGAGGAAATAAATGTTTGAAGGACCTTCTCTGAGCACACTGAAACCATCTAATAATGTTGGAGTGAGTGAGAGTAAGCTCGTTACTAAAATTTTTCAAGAAGTGAGTGAAAGTGACTCAGAAGGAAAGGATGACAAATTGTGACAAAATGAGCTTCACATCTAGATATTTTCAGGACGGAGGGAAGAAGAATGATCTGGAAGTAGCAGGGGAAGACAAGGAAAACACCTATGCTACCTTCAGAGGCACTACTATAATAAAAGGTTTGAGAATGAAAAAAGTTACCAATAGATTTACAGAAAGCTGTGTCATCAGGTTTTGGTTAATGCAACAAGGCAATGAGAACCTTCAAAGAAGAGACTGAAGACATAGAAGAAACTACAGTGGGAGGAATCTTCTGATTTTGATACATCTGATGTGATCTTTCCATATGTGATACATCTTATGTGATCTTTCTACATCTTATGTGGAAGGGAAAAAAAGAGTGGTTTTGGCAGTAGGCAAGCAGGAGAGAGAAGGAGAATATACAAAGAGCAAATAAACATATGAAAAGATGCTCAGCATCATATGTCATCAGAAAATTGCAAATTAAAACAATGAGGTACGACTACACACCTATTAGAATTGCTAATCTCCAAAACACTGGTAACAGTAAATGCTTATGAGAATGTGGAGCAACAGAATGCCCATTCATTGCTGGTGGGAAAGCAAAATGATACAGCCACTTTGGAAGACAGTTTGGCAGTTTCTTACAAAATAAAATGTACACTAACAATACAACTCAGAATCTCCACTTTATATATAATTACCAAAACTTGGAAGCAACCTAGATGTACTTCAATAGATAAATGGGTATGAAAATTGTACTATGGACTGAACTGTGTTCCCCTCACTCTAACCCCAAATATGAATGTATTCAGAAATAGGATCTTTAGGAGCTAAAGTTACATGAGGTAATAAGGGTGGGGTCCTAATCTGATAGGACCATGGCCTTACAAGTAGAATGAATTGGACATAACTTTGCTATATTCAAATATGAATACACGAGCAGTGTGACTCCATATCACACACAACCACAAGAATGGGAAGTTATATTCCATGTATGTATAATGTCAAAAAAATTCTACTGTCATGTATAACTAAAAAGAACAAACAAAAATTTTTTTTAGTTCTCTTAAAAAAAAATTCTCTCTCAATGACATGTGATGATGCATTAAGAAGGCAACCATCTGCAACAGGAAGAGAGTTGTCACCAAAACTGGAGCTTCCCATCTTGAACTTCCAGCTTCTAGAACTGTGAGAAACTAAAATTATGTTGTTTCAACCACCCAGTCTATGGTACTTTGTTATGGCAGCCTAACAGACTGGTACACTATGGAAATGATACACTATAGTATTTACCTCCAATGTAAATTTAATCATTGCTAAAAAATAGGGCATCAAGTCATAAAAGACAGTGAGGGACCTTAAATGCATATCGATAAGTGAAAGAAGTCAATTTAGAAAGGTTACATACCGTACAATTCCAAATATATGACATTCTTCAAAAGGCAAAACTATGGAGAGAGTGAAAATATCAGTGGTTGGAAGGGAAACTTGGGAAGAGGGAGTGGGAGAGAAATGAATAGGTGAAGCAACAGGGAATTGGAGGGCAGTGAAACTATTGTGTATGATACTGTAATGACGGATACATTTCCTTGGCCATCAAAACTCAAATAATTAACACTGTCAAAACTTTACATGAACATTTACATTAAGAGTGAAACCAGTAAAACACACACACACACACACACACACACACACACACACTGAACCTTAACTTATGGACTTTAGTTTAATAATGTATCAATACTATTTTATCGATTGTAGCAAAAGTACCAAACTAATGCAAGATTTGATAATAGGAAAACTGTATAGAGTAGGGAAGAACTCTGTACCAATTGCTCAATTATTCTGTAAATCTAAAACTGTACTAAAAAAGATACTTAAGTACTAGTTTAAAACTGTGAAATTCAAATTTCAATTTACATAAAGTTGTATTAGAACATGACCATTCTCATTCATTTACATTTTTTATGGCTGCTTTTATACAACAATAGCAGAGACGAGGACCTACAAGAGACTCCATGATCACAATGCCTGAAATATTTACTATCTGAACCTTTTCAAAATGTTTGCAGGACCTCTGCTCTTAATTTCATTACCCAAGTCAAAGGGAATAGGAGCACATTCATTATGGGCTGTTCTGAGATAATCACTTTATTCAAATTATTAAGTTATTAGAGTCACAAGAAAAAAATTACCTAATCTGATCTTATTTTTAAAAAACTTAACTGTATAGTTTTTGTTTTGTTTGGCACTGGTGATTGGATTGAACCAGGGTCACTTTACCACTGAGGTACGTCCTAGCCCGCCCGCCTGCCTTCCTCTCTTCCTTCCTTCCTTCCCTCCTTTTTTTGAGACAGGGTCTCACTAAACTGTGGAAGCTATCCTCAAACTAGTAATCCTCCTGCCTCAGCCTCCCAAATTGCTGGGATTACAGGCATGTGCCACCGCACTGTATAGCATCTAATATTAAAAGAAAAAAAATCAAGTATGTCACTAAAGCATTTGAACACCCAAGCAACTCTCACATAAGAATCCATATTTACTGAGAAACACTAGCAGACAGTAAGTGTTATACTCGAGTGCTTGCAAAAATCTATCCTATTTACTGAACACCTAAAAAATTGAAGTTTTCAAAGAAGAGGAGTTTAAAAAGGGAACCTGGAAAACAATAAGGAGGTGCACTCAGGGAGGGGAAGGGCAAGATACCTGAAGAGAGAAAAGTCATTCATCCAACAACAAAGAACTGAATGCTCCAATAAAGAACATTAGGACTAGGAGTCAGGAAAGTGCATCCTGGGTATCAGAACATAAAGTATAATAATAATATCAGGAAATATACCTCCAATTATAGTTTCAGAAATATCATGAAAATATAGTATGGACTAGCTGAGAAAACAAATCATAACTACCTGACATTTTGAAGTAGACTTGTTAATAACAGGCATTTTGGGAAGAATCAAATTTGTATGAGAAAAGTTAGGAAAGCATTATAGAATACAGACTAGGGACACAAGCTTTGGAGGCATAGAAGCCTGATTCTGATTCTGCTTCTACCACTCACTAGCTGTAAGTCTCTGAGCACAAAAGAACCTCAGTTTTCCTCATCTGTAAAAAAGCAAGTACCTCAGTGAACTGTATGTAAGGATTAGACAAAATAATGCATATAAAGAGTTTAGTAGGATGCCTGACAAAAATAAAGTGCTGAATAAATGGCAACTTTCAGTATGATATATTGGCTTGAGAAAATGCATTGAGAATAATAGACAGTCTAAGGTTTTTGCCCAAAAACTGTTAGAAAAATCTACCCAAAGACTGAAATTAAAATCTCTCATAGAATATTTTAGAGAATGTTTGCTATCAGAAAACTAAATGAGGACTTTGGTTCAATAAATGGAGCCGAAATTCCACTCAAGCTTATAGAGAATGTTGGTTCAAGGAAGAAAAACAAAATCAGTCTGGATTCCCCCAAATTCTAAAGCTGGTGAATGGTGTAGGCCAACTACAGGTTCCATTCAGGGACCTACGTAATCCCAAATTCATACCAAAAACCCAAGACATTATGTCTTGTAATCAAGAGGAGAATAAATCAGGACACGGTGGTTCATGTCTATACTCCCGGTTACCTGGGAGGCTGAAGCAAGATCCCAAGTTCAAGGTCAGCCTGGGCATTCAGGAAGAACCTGTCCAAAAATAAAAAGGGCTGGGGATCTGGCTCAACAGTAGAGGGCTCCTGGGCTCATCCTCGAGTGGGGGAAGGTAGAAAAACTTCCTTTAAAGATTTACATGACAAAGTTTCTTCACTCTCATTTCCATTATGTTCCATTCCATACTTTCTGACCGCCAAAACCAAACAAAATATCCACACCAAAAAAATTCAGACCTGTATCTGGAGAGCAGTCAGGATTATATCAGTTATAAGTGTAAGACCTAGGTATCAGGGACTCGAGATCAGAGGCTGCTTTGCTTCTCTGTCAAGAGGGACATGAGCCCTAAAAATAAAAGCCGCGAGATGAGAATTTTTTGTATTACAATCCACATTTCTTCTGACAACCGCGCGGGCGGAGACAGACAGACAGACAGACAGACACACACACACACACACACACACACACCACACACACACACACACACCCCACAGCATTCATCGCCCACAACCCATTGTCTGAGAAAATAGCTTACAGGCTTTCTGGCGGTCACAGCCATCCTGCCTTAAGCTTCCTAACGCCCTAAGTTTTCGTCCTCAAAACCATCACCTGGTACTTCCCCAGGGAAAACAGTGAAAAACGGTAATAATTCCAATTTAGACAACATTTTGCTCTCGCTGTGGCCAGGACAGAAGCCGAATGGTTCTTCTCGACAACTCTAGGGCCATGGACTGGGGCAACGAGTGGCCTCACTCCCAGGGCTCGTCCACACCTGTCACCAAGAGTGGGCGGAAGTAGGAAGAAACCCGTAAACGCGGACCCGGCGGGGCCACCGCTGGTACAGTCGTAGATCCCACTCACCCCACTCCTCATCTGGTCTGTGAGAGAGTCCCGGGCTAAAAGGCGACTCCATGGTGCCAGTAAAACCAGCAGTCTCCCCCAAAACACAAGTTCCCCAGTCCTAGAACTCGGTGAGTAATATCTGGGACGGCGGCGGCAGGCGGACAAAATACTCGGTAACGATGACGCGACGGTGGCCGAATGAAGACAACTGTTCCTACTGCTCGAGGGACTGGTGGAAATAAGCCAAGAGAACGTCAGCAACTAAGCTAAATAGGATCTCTGAGTAAATGTTTCCCTTTTGGAGCTTTAACACTTGCCGCTCCCCTGTTTTAAGGCGGGTCGGGGCGGTGACGGCACGCAACACCTTCGGTTAAGTGAAATGTAATATTAAAAGTGAGAAACAAAATTCCTTTCTGTACATACTGGTTTGCTCCTTCTTAATACCATAGCGTAGTTGTCTCAGAAGAAAATTAGAGACTAACCGTAAACTCTATTTAGTTTTTTCTTACAATTTTCTATCGATGTAAAAATTATCTATATACAAAACTAAGTGAAAGAAAAGCACGACTATTTTGCACATTCATTAGAACTGTCTCTATTGGGACAGTATCCGAGGTAAACGATATTCTAAAATTATACGTCTAGAAAGACTACCTTTATATAAACAAATTAAAGCGAAGTAAATATACAGGATAAACTCCCGTGCCCATAGTTATCTCCAAAAGATGAATTTCTAAAACTAGTAAAAGTCTGACAAAATCTATCTTAAAACCTGCAATAATGTAAGTTCTTAACCTTTTTATTACTAAAGTGTAAGGTGCGGATTTTATTTAAAAGAAATTCACACACATCACAACTGAAATTAAAAATGATAAAAATCAAACTGAATTTTATAAGATATTTTCAAGAATGCTACTTAACAGTACTTCTTTATTTTATTCATTTATTTATATGCGGTGCTGAGAATCAAACCCAGTGCCTCACACATACTAGAAAGGCGCTACCACTGAACCACAAGCCCAGACCCAGCAGTACTTCTTTTTCATTTCCAATTTCAGCAGCTAGCGACTCTGGAAAATACTCTACTGTAAGAACATGTATCCCTCTAGGACCAAGTGAAATGTTTCCCATGGTTACAAACAAAACAGAAAGGCTTCCCAGAATTCCCTCAAACTCCTCTGTGTCTGGATATTACCTACAGATTGCACAATGCAAATAGCCCCAGGGCCCAAGCTGGGGTGGGGTGGGTTGATTCATGAAATACCTTAAAGGTGACTATGTCATCAGATCAGTAACAAGTTTTCATTTAAGATAAAAATTACAAGGTTTTCATTCTGGCACAGATGCAAATTTAAAAATTGGCATTAAAGAGGAAGGTAAAAGGGGGGATCATGAACTGAAATTGATTTCCATGCATGCATGAGTTTGTCGGGATGAACCCAACTATTATGTGTAACTATAAACCTCTAATTTTCAAAATGGAATAAAAAATATGTCTTCTGCATCTACCTTCATCTTTTAAGAAAATCATGATTGAACTTCAAGTTTTTAAAGAGATTTTATTCTTTATTCAAAAAGTTCAGGTAATTATGAGAAGCATTTATGAACCTATCGCAGAAATTTAAAAATTTTAATATTTTTCATACTTGTCTAGATTTCTTCATGGTAAAAAAATTAAACATTACAGATAAGGTTGAAGTTTTCTACTTTTCCTGCCTCCACAGGGGCAACTTCCATCATGAATTTTGTAAGAATCATTTTAGTCCAATTTTATTTTGCATTGACCATTTTTAAATGTTTGTAAATACATATATTTAGTCTTGTTTTTTTTTTTAAATTTACTCAAATGTAATCATACTCTAATGTTATCCAAATCACTTTCTTATTTGACATTCTTTTTAATGTTCTATCCATGTTTTACTGTTTATGCGGTATTTCCAAATACATATAGCACTAGCTCTTTTTTCCATTTCCCTAACGGTGGACACTGAGCTCTTTCAATTGTTTACTATGACATAAAATATATTTGTACAGATCTCCTTGTGCACATATGCAAGAATTTTTTTAACATGTATGCTGGGTCACTTAACACATAATACCAATTTACATCCTGTCAGTCATGAGTTTTCTCTTTGCTCCACATTCTTACCAACACTAGATATGGCCAGACCTAACCATTTTTGTCACTGTGAAGGATGGTACTATAATTTACATTTCGCTGATATTTTAAAAACTGGCGCATTTTTCCATGTTTATTAAGCTTTATTTACTGTTCTGTGAATTGTGCACTCTTTTATAAACTTAGATTTTGGGTTTTCTTTCCCTCAATGATGTGTATATTTTTAAATAGCCTACTGTATTCATTTTAAGTATACATACAATAATGTGTGTGTGTGTGTGTGTGTGTGTGTGTATGTGCGCGCGTGTGTACCCTCTCCCAGGTTGACACTTTTTGTTTATGGGAGTTTTGACCTATAGATTTTAATGTAGTTGAATTTGTCAATCTCTTGTCTATGATCTCTGCTATTTGTATCTAAGAAATTCTTCCCTCTCCCTAGGTCATAAAGGCTTTTATTTTCATTTTCTTTTAATATTTTTATGGTTTTATTTTTCACATTTTTTTTTCTATTCAATTATTATTGGAGTGTAGTAACACTATTGACTTTTTTAATTAATTTTATTTTTACAGACTGCATTTTGATTCATTGTACACAAATGGGGTACAACTTTTCATTTCTATGGTTCTACACAATGTAGATTCACACCATTCTTGTAATCATAAATATACATAGGGTAATACTGTATGTTTTATTCTACTACTTTCCATCCCCCACCTCCTCCCACCCCATATTCCTCTACGCCATCCATTCTTCATTCTGCTCTTCCCCCTGGCCACCCCACCTTATTATATATCGGCATCCAATTATCAGAGAAAACACTCGGCCTTTGGTTTTGGGGGCTTGGCCTATTTCACTTAGCATGATACTTTCCAATTTCATCCATTTTCCAGCAAATGCCATATTTTATTCTTCTTTGTGGCTGAGTAATAGTCCACTGTGTATATATACCACAGTTTCTTTATCCATTTGTCAATTGAAGGGAATCTAGGTTGGTTCCACAATCTAGCTATTGTGACTTGAACTGCTATGAACATTGATGTGGCTGCATCACTGTAGTATGCTGATTTTAAGTCCTTTGGGTGTAAACTGAGGAGTGGGATAACTGGGTCAAATGGTAGGTCCATTCCGGGTTTTCTGAGGAATCTCCATACTGCTTTCCAGAGTGGCTGCACCAATTTACAACTCTACCAGCAGTGAATGAATGTGCCTTTTTCCCCATATCCACGTCAACACTTATTATTGCTTGTATTCTTGAAAATAAGAGAATTTCTATCTCTTTGTTGAAATGATCTTTTGCTTCCTGCAGTTGCTCTTTCAACTCTTTATTGGAGTGGTCATTCATTGCCTGCATTTGCTCTCTTATCTCATCCTTTGCTTCACAAATCATTCTAATTATGTATATTCTGAATTCCTTTTCTGACATTTCTTCTACCATGTTGTCAATGGATTCTGTTAATATAGAATCTAGGTTTGTTTTTTGTTTGTTTGTTTATTTGTCTTTAGGTGCTAGGGGTCAAACCCAGGGGCGTTCCATCACTAAGTTACAACCCTAGCCTTTCTTTTCAAATTTAAATTTTTAAAAAATTTTATAGTACTGAGTACTGGTCCCAGTACTGTACCCAGGTACTTTTATCACTGAGCTACAGCCCCAGCCCTTTTTTATTTTGTGACAAGTTCTCACTAAATTTCTAAGACTGGTCCAAATTTGCAATCCTCCTGCCTCAGATTACTGAGATTATAGATGTGTGCCACTGTGCCTGGCTTACACTAAGCTCTTCACCTGCATTACATCACAAAAATTCTCGTATTGACCCAGATGTAGATACTATTATATCCATTTCATATAAAAGCAAATTAAGGCTAATGTAAATGATTTTTAAAACAACTATGTCAGATAGAGTTCTTACTAATCCCACTTTGTGGAACAAACTGACCCACAATTTGCAAAGACCTGCTTACTTTCTGGAAGATGGTGATTAGCAGACCCAGAATTATTAGAGTGCACTGACTTCTAGGTCAGTAGTATCTTCACTGGGAAACTGCCTCTGAAATAATTGACTAATATTGCTGTTTTCAACAAATGTGTAAATTAAACGTCCTAGAGTGTTATTCTTAAATGAAATTTAAAATAAAGGGCCCTTTTTGGTTTTCTCTAATGAACAAATGTGTAATAAATTTTCTATCTATCTCACAAAAGTAAAGCATTAATGCATTCTTAAGTCTGAAAACTGCTCAGATGTTTCACAAAAATTTCAAAATTTAGTTGCCCAAAATCATTCCTCATTGGTAAATAAAATTATCATTCAAAAAAGGTATCATTTTGTCTAGTTCTCCCAGATGGAATATATGTTTTAAGAAAGCAGAAACTTTTAACTGGTTCATTCACTGGATCACCTAAAATTGTGCACTTAATACATTCTCAGCAAATATCTGAATTGACAACTATAAATTCAAACAACATCCACCCCATACTGTGCTATACACTATGCTGTAGGAAGGATAGGCATTAAGTTGAGCCATGTGAATCTGCAACTATGAAACTACATGTGTGTGTTTTTTACTGGTGATTAAACCTAGAGCCTTGCACATGCTAGGCAAGTACAGACCTATTTTATAACTTTTCAATTATAAAAGGAGCAATTTTATATGGATCCATGTGCATTAAAATTTTTTTTAAAAAAGCAAAAAAAAAAAAAAAAAACAGATTTTGTGAAAAGCTAAAACATAATTGGAGGAATTTTTTTCTCATAAGGAAGCTCCAAAGGCTGGAGATCCTATATTGAGATTTTTCACAAGAATCATCAGTAACACTCCCATACAGGTCAAAAATTAAGCTAGGCATTTTTAAAGAGGATCGCTATTCACATTTTTTTTTTTAATTTTTAAACTACTTCTATTTTGACATTTACTATACAGACACATGCATACCTAGCAAAATGTTTTTTTTTTGTTTTGTTTTTTGTTTTGCAAAGCTGGGGATTGTACCCAGGGGTGTTTTATCACTGAGCTATATCCTCAGCCCTATTTTTTATTATGATACAGGGTCTCACTAAGTTACCCAGGTTGGCCTCAAACTTGTGATCCTCCTACCTCCACCTCCCAAGTCTCTGGGACTACAGGTATGCACCACTATACACAGTTTAAGCAAAATGTCTTTAGACATGTAAATAAACAAAAAGAAGTCCAGATTGTCTTTCTCATTTCATGTAAATGTTCAATTCTATAATTACATTCAATTTAAAAATTAATGAGTAAAATAAATTCTAGGTTCTGGAGACCAGATAAAAAAGCTAACCTGGACATGTTACCTTTTCTAGTATTCAAACATGCTGGGCTAAAAAAAATAACTGCTAGCAAGGTGCAGTAGCACACACCTTAATTCCAGGTACTCAGAAGGTTGAGGTAGGAGGATCTCAAGTTCAAAGCCAGCCTCAGCCATTCAGCAAGACACCCCCCCCCCCCCCCCCCCCCCCCCCCCGGTCTCAATATATAACATAAAGAGGGCTGGGGATGTGGCTCATTGTCATTGAGAGCCCCTGGGTTCAATTCCAGTACCAAAAAAAAAGACTGGGGAAGTAGCTCAGTGGTGGAGTATCTCTGGGTTCAATCCCCAGCACCACATAAAAAAGAAGTAAGGATATAAAGTAACCCCACATCTGTTTCCTTCATCATTATAAACATATGTAAAACCAATATATTTCTTTATGTAAACCACTTCAAGAAATATCTCAAACACATTTTTGTGAAAATGCAGACAAAATAGGGATTTCTAAACAATAACTGGAAAACCACATTTTAATCAGTGTTTTTTAATGGTCTTCGTTTACGTTTCCAAGAAAAAGCCTGACGTATGTGGTTTACTAATACCATCCATTAAAAGAAAATGAAATACTTTTCAAAATATGTCCAAATACTTGTGCTTTACATTTCTGGAAATAACAATGTATCTACCTAAACATACCAGTTCCAAAATTTTATACATAATTTTGTCCATCCAGACCTTAAGATCATATAACGAACATCCCCCAAATCAGAAATTTTTAAAATATATGAGGTGCTTGAGATGTAGCTCAGTAGTAGAATACTTATCTAGCATGTATAAGGCCCTGCCTGGATTTAATCTTTGGCACCACTAAGTAAGTAAGTAAATAAGTAAATTCGATATGAAACAAAGAACGTATCCAGGTTACAAAAGACTTTAACATCAAGTCAAATAAAATTTACATGATTAAAAAGTTTTGATTGCCATGTAAAAAGCATTCTACCTATTTCATATAAGAAGCTAACAAAGTATAGTTTTCATGTTACATCAAGTGATTTTATCTGCTCACATTCCAAATGAAATATTGGCCTAAAAACTGCCATGAATGATAATTAGCAAGGGTAGTACGTATCACCAGCAAATTTCTCTCCAAGTAAGTTCATTATTTTCTTGTTTGTGATCCCAAAACTGGCAGCATTTTCATTTCATCCACTCTATTCTTATGTATTTGGAAAGCAGGTGTTATCCATCTACCGCATGAGCACTGTTCACCATACCAATTAAAGGATCCCAACTTGGCACTGCATTTTGGGCAAAGAAGCTGAAATAAAGCAAATTAATTAATTAAGATCATTATATGGGCCTGGGGATGTAGCTCCGTGGTAGAAAGTGTACACACACACAAAAAATTACTACTATCATTCAAGATGAAAAAGGAGAAAAGCAGCTGCCAAAGAATGTTCATAGGAGCCTCACTGTTTAACAGGAAGTGAAAAAGAATCTCATAGCAAACATACTAAATTGAAAAATTAGAAACAAGATGAAGCTCACAGAGAAAATAAATTTTAAACATAATTTTAAAATCCTGACTTACCCTGTTACTAATTGTGTCAGATATATTCTAGTTTACAAAGTAAATAACGTTAGTTTTACATGTGGAAAAACAAAAAAAATAGCCTTAAAAGAAAATCTATTAACTTAGACCAGTGATTCTCAAATATGTTTCATTATTTCAGATCATTTGGTTTTCTAAAAATACTTTATTTAGGGGCTATGACTCAGTGGTAGAGTTCATGCTTAGCATGAACAAAGCTTGGGTTAAACTCCCAGCATGAAAAATAAACAAACAACTTTATTTTTCATAGCCTTACCTACACTAGAAAGGTATAATATTCCGAAAGAAAGGCATTAGGATGGAGTAAAACACTGGTCTTTAAAATATGGCTAAAAATGCCAAAATGAACAAAATATAGATTACAACGAAACCACAGAAAATAAAGTGTGTTCTCACCTGTCCATCCATCACTCCCAACAAAGTAGATTCCATCCACTGTACAGGTTCAATGAAATAAGATGTACATTGAGCCTGATTCCCTGTGGCAAGCATGAAAGATGGTGTCATTCTCTTGTGGGCAAAGGCCACAGGCCCACTTCCTTCATTATGATCCAAAATACTAGAACTTCGAAATAAGGATCGCCTGCAACACCCAAACAAAGAAAAATGTTAATGACTTCCAAAATGATGAAAAAATAGTTGAAATGTACAATATTTCTTAAGAGGACAAAATAATATAACACTGATGATGCTATTCAAACTTTCAATAGCCCCTACAATATGACTATTTTACTACTTCTTTTTTTTTTTTTTTTTTAAGGGTTATCCCCTACACATTTTTTGGTGGGTTTCTTTTTTTGGCTTTTCTTTTTTGGAACAGGGCATGGAACCCAGAGCTTTGTGAATGCAAGGCAAATGCTTTGCTGCTGAGCTACATCTCAGCCCTACTTGTACTTTTAAGAAGTTATATTCTTTTTGAAAACAGATTTGAATTAGAAATTTCTGTGGTATTCAATTAGACAAATTTTTTCTACTAAAATAAAACTTTAAGTACTTCTCAGCTACTTAGACAAAATCTTCAGAGTATATAAAATATTTTACCTGCACTTTCTACATTTGTAGAGAACTTCATCTTTTAATCCTTGTGAAATGGTGGTTGGGTCAACGGCAAAGAGTTCTTGAGGTAAATTCTGTAATTCTGTATGACAAAATTAAAAATGGATCCATCTGTCAAAATCAACTTTCTGCATTTTCAGACACAATTTAAGTAAGGTCAAATTGAGGCAACAAGTGCAAACCACAGAAATTTAAAAAACAAACAGTGTTGGGAAATCAAGATGAGGTGGAGAGCACAGTAAGAAAGACAGTGAGTGGTTAGACTGAACTGCCTAAATTCAAATCCCAGAACTGCCATTTACTAACCATATGACTTGACTAAGTTATTTCTAGGTAAACCATAGTTTCAAAAGTAAATAACAGTACCTGCTTGAAAGATTGCTGGAAAAATAATGTACTTTATGTCCAAATAAATGACATCTAAAAAGAGTCCAATGTAAACTAGTAATTATTACTTACCTGGATACTTCTCTGTAACCTTTTGTAAACGATATTGCTTATAAATTGCACTAGAGGTATCCACTTCATACCCCATTGCCTGGTATAATTTCAGTTGACACTCAAAGCCCTCATTCATCCTGCAATGACAAATAAATTAAAAAGTTCAATTTTCTTTAAATGAAACTACATCACAAAAGTAGAATTATTACTATAACGAAGAACTCACTTAGCCTCAGGTTTGATAGTCTGGAGGTTTTCATAGGCTTTTTCAAAGGTAAGATGGTCAGTCTTCATTAAAAATGCAGTCACTATGGCAACACTTCGACTGATGCCTGCATGGCTGAAAAAAAGACCTTCGAAATAAAATAGCAAATAGCAACAATTAAAAAAAAGACAAAACCCAGCCCCCTATTGATGGTTAAGTTCAGGTCCACCTTCATGTCTACTTATACTGAAATAAGCCCACTGTCTAGGAAATACTACCAACGTATAAAAGAACTGTTTATTTCCATATTCCTTTTGAATTCTGAATCACATGAAAGTATTACCTATTCAAAACTACCCTAATTTTAAAAACTTTTGTAAAGGCTCATGTACAGACCCATGCTCCGTTGCTCTTTACATTCAGAGTTCTTCAGATCAGGTACCAGATTTCTTCCAATATTATCACTATCTTGGGTCCTTTATGTAATTAATTAGAAGTGCTGGCACAAAGTGCTAATAAATTTAAACTATTGCTACTACACTTCAATCCAACCAAACAGGACTACTCAGGGATTTCCAAATACCTATCAAGATTTTCTATATTTTTATATTTGCTGCAACATTACTCCAACAATCTTCTAGTCATGGCCCTAGAATCCCTGAGATCCTAACCAATCTTCTTCTTTATCAACCATCCTCCCTCACCCCAAACAAAGCCCTAAAAATAATATGCTCTTGGGGCTGAGGGTGTAGCCTCATGTAGAGCACTTGCCTACTATGCCCAAGACCCTGGGTTCCATGCCAGCAAATCACAACAAAAAACTCTCTCTGACCTACCTTGTCTGATAGATCATAAGACCCTTCTTCCAGAAGGAGTCCTGCCCAATACCTCAGAGGAAGGACTGCCAGAGAGAGACCAAGAAGAATCCAAATACAGGCCTTGTAAGTCATACTCCTTTTGTCCAATTCTTTTCTACGGGAGGTTCATTCTTATTGAATCCAAGCATTAAAAAATGTAGTTTTTCCCCATTCTTTGAATCTCATTTCTGAAGCGCCATGTCCTTAAATTTTGATTAAGTAAATCTGTTTATGCTCTTGTTAATCAGTCTTTTACAGGATTGTCACAGTGAACCTTGGATGGAGAATAATGTATAATACCTTTCCAATCCTCCACACCTGATTTGCATTACATCACTGGGGGTGGGCGTCTAACTTCTCCGACAGAACTGTAAACCATTTAGAGTGTAAGGACTTTGTCATTTATCTGATGATCCCCGCCTTCCAAAACAAAATAAAACTTGGTTGTTGCATAATGAACCAACCAAAACATGAATCAGGGGCCCATTTCCAGACCTTTCCTCTCGTTCTACGAAAGGAAGTAGAACAAGGTTGTCGTGGAATGACCTCCCCTCGTCCTCTCCTGGAGACCTCTGTGCAAAGGGGTGAAGGTATCTGGATAGAAGTGAGGCGGGTACTTATCCCTTCCGACAAGACCACTTACCAGTGTACCAACACCGCCCGGCCCTCAGTGCGGGCCTGGCTGATGAAGGCCACGCACCGATCCAGATGGCTGAGCAAGTCGGTCTCGGGTTTATCCAGCGCTGGCACGAAGAGGCTCCGTAGACCTTCGAACCCAGCCCCCGCCTCGAAACCAGGTTCCGAGTCCACCGTAAGCACGGCAGTGATGCCGGCCTCCTTCAAGTGGTCCAACTTTGCAACGGCCGCCGCCCCACCCAGGTACAGCCCAGGCCGCACTTCCAGTATCTGCCGGGCTGAGTTGTTTCCGCTAGCATTCGGGATCCCGCGTTCGCAGCCATGGCTCTGGCCCTGGCCCTGTGCTTCCAACATGGCGGCGCGCAGAAGCCAGGTGGCTGCAAGCCCTACCACCGAGTAGCCGGCTGGCTAGAACATCCTTCCCAGGTCTCGCTGCTTCCGCGGCTAGGCAGCTCCGTCGGAGGACCACGTCCACAGCCCGCATGTAGACTCAAGCAGAAGGTGATTTCACTCCTGCAGAGGCTGCGCTAAGCTCCATTCAGAGTGGCCCCTTGACCTACGTTCCCGCGGCCAGCCGAACGTCGTGGTAAAGGGTAAACTTCCCCAAACACAGGTATAAAGAAGCACAAATTAATTTGGTCTTATTACTCAGCTATGAACTATGGAGAATTTCAGGTTATCTTTGTCAGAGGTGCTACAGAGAGCCTATTATAGATTCGAACTTTTATTAAGAGACTCTGCAGAGGATTTAAGGAAGCAGGGTTTTGGTCTAGGCTGGAAACTGTCAGAAAGTTGGGAGAATTCTTTGGGTACCTTAATGAATTTTCTCTATAGGAAAGGCAGGCTAGAGAGAAACTGAAGCTGTAATTGTTCAAGAAGTAACAGATATGGTACTGGCATAAAGACAGACATACAGACCAAAAGAACAGAATAGAGAGCCCAAAATCAAACCCTCACACGTATTTGGTTAAATGATCTGAAGGTGCCAAGACCACACAATGGGGAAGGAAGAGGCTCCTCAACAAATGGTGCTGGGAAAATGGATAACCACGTGCAAAGGAAAGAAGTTTAGACCTTTACCTTTTTACCATATACCATAATAAATAAATAAATAAAACCCTTAAAACAAACGGTCAAAACCCTTAAAACAAAACGTCAAGATGAGTTTTCAAGACTAGGATTGATGAGATTGCCTAAGATGAGAGTGTATAAGAAAAATGCAAAAATAAACGAGAGATTTCTGAAGAAAAATGAAGATTTGTCAGGCATGGTGGTACACACCTGTAATTCCAGAGACTTGGGATGCTGGAGCAGGAGAATAGCAAGTTCAAGGGCAGTCTGAGCAACTTAGCAAGACCTTCTCTCAAAATAAAACATAAACATAGGCTGGAAGCTGGGGGTGTATCTCAGTGGTAGATAGCCCTAGGTTCAATTCCCAGTACTGAAAAGAAAGAAAATTAAGGGAAGTAAAAAGAACCCACAAAGGAAACTGAGTCATAGCTAAAGAGATAATGAGAAAAAATTGGTATCTCAGATGCAAAGAAAGAGTCATATCACATAGAAGTCAAAGTGAGAACTAAAAGCCCCCATTGGATCTAATAATTGCAAGGTCTCAACATCCCTAGTGAGAGTAGTTTCAGTCAGTTGTTGGAAGTATGGTTGGGAAAGGGAGCCAGATTGCAGGGAGTAAGAAGGAACTGGGAAGCAGATACCTGGAAACAGTGAGTGTGAACTAGTCTTTCAAAAGAAGAAAGATGAGAACATATCCAAAGGGAAATGAGAAGTTGGGGGAGGTGTTTCTTAAAATAGATACAGATATGAAAATGAACTTTATAAAAGTTCCAGTAAAGTACCAAAAGAGATGAAGAATTTACATTTTTCTTTTTCTTTCTTTCTTTTCTTTTCTTTCTTTCTTTTTTTTTTTTTTTTTTTTTTTTTTTTTGTTTGTTTGTTTGTTTGTTCCTTTCTTTTATTGCAATGCTGGAGATAAAACCCAGGGCCTCAAGCATGCTAGGCAAGTGCTCTGGTGATGTGATTCCGGTGGAAGATTAGCCTTTTCTATGGTAACCACAGGAAAGGGGGAAAAGAATGGGTGGGGGTGCCAGGAGGCTCAGTGGTTTGGTCGTAAGAAATTAAAGGCATTCTTTTATGATGGTTTCTATTTTCTGACTGAAAAAATATCTAGTTTATATGAAAGTGAGGACAGAGACTTGAGAAAAACAGAAAGATTGACGAAAACTTGTGCAAAGAAAGTAAAGAATAATGAGAAAACTGACCTGTGCAAACTATTGTTCATATCAAAAACATCAGAGACAGCTAGGTACATTACATACCTGTAATCTCAGATACAAGGGAAGCTGAGGTAGGTGTGTCACAAGTTCAAGGCCAGCTTGGGCAACTCAATAAGATCCTGTCTCAAAATAAAGAAAAGGGGATAGGGATGTAGCTCAACAGTAAAGTACCTCTGGGTTCATTTCCTAGTACTGAAAAAAATCAGAGGCATCAGTGCAGTAAAGGGTCAATTCTGGTTGTTCAAGACCTGCACAATCCTTCCAAAGAAAAGCCTATGTTCAGGAGGAGTGGCCCTGGCCCACCTTTTGGAGTCACACTGTGTCAATTTGACTAGAGAGTTTATGCTATTGGTGTGACTTATGATTAAGGCCTGCTTTCACATGCCTGCAGCCTTGGATTACACTGTATCAGTTCCACCACTAGGAGGCTAGAGACTGAGAAAATAATGGTAGTCCTGTGAGTGATTGTCCATGAAACCATCCCCCAGTAAAAATCCTGGAAACCAAGACTTGTGGGAGAGTCCTGTCTGGCAATACTTCACACATTTTGTCACACATCATTTCTGGCAGAATGAGGCACATCCTTATATGCCTGGAAGGGGATTATTGGAAGTTTTTGCCCAGTTTCTTCCAGACTTCACGAACCTTTTTCCTTTGCTAATTTTAATCTGTGTCCTTTTGTTATAGTAAGCTGTAATTTTGCATAATAGCTCATCTGAGGTCTGTCAGTCCTTCTAGTGAATCAGTGAGCCTGAGGGAGACTGAGAATTGTCTTGGTACCCATCAGTACAGCATCTATTGTCTATAATAGTGAAAAACATGAACACCTAAATCACTGCAAGTAATTAATTGTTAAAAGCATTGTTTTGTGCACAGCAGCTCAGGAGACAGAGGCGGGGGGGGGGGGGGGGGGGGGGGGGGGGGGAATCACAATTTCAAAGCCAGCCTCAGCAACTCCGTGAAGCCCTGACTCAAAATAAAAATAAAAAGTACTGGGGATGTGACTCATTGGTTCAGCCCCCTGTACAAAAAAAAAAAAAAAGAGTTGTTTTATTAATTCAGTGAATTATGAGGCAATTTTAAGGAAGTGGTCCATGCTACCTATATTATAGTTTTTTGAAACATCTTATTTTAAAATAGAAAGTATATAAGAATCCACTTATTTTTTAGAATGCATATATATTCATATGTGTGAAAATATTGAAAGATATTTATCAAACTGTTAATTGATCATTTCTGGGAGTTGGCATTACAAGAGAGGCTTACATGATAGGTATGATGTACTTTTTTCCATGTAGCTTTTATTTAATTGTTAGGATTATTTATTGTTCTCTATTACAGATATTTTACCTTCTAGGAAGAGGAAAAAGTAAATGTTACCAGTGCCCTTCTACACCCAATGGATTATCAGTAAATGTTAGTCAATTTTTACAATTATGTTCCTAATGAAACTTAAAATCTAGGACACTTGTGAAGATACTCATGAAATATACTTTGAGGCTCCAAATGACAATGTTGAACAAATACATAACTGGATAACAACATGATCCTATTCTTTTATCTGTATGTGTGAGTAGAAGGTAGGTACCTGGAAAAGCATTAAGTTCAGATTTAGTATGGTCTTTGAACGGCATGGTCTGAAGCCAGAGGAAACCTAGATGTGAGTCTTAGGCCATAGTCGGCCCTCCTACTTAAAATATTTTGCACACATGTGTTGGGAGAAATCCTAGTTCTTGGCTTGAAGCAGTTAATGTCTCAAGTGTGTAAACTTGCAGAGAGGAGCATTCCACTCTGACCATGTAGGAATGTAAACAACTGCCCCAAATTGACCTACTGTTACCAAGGGAACCTGGTTAGGGGCCTGGTGGTCTGATCCCCCGTGGTACATTGTGATTGGGCAAAAAGTTTATAAAATGTATGGTTTTTCCTGCAATAAACAAGTTTGCAGGCTGCTCGCCACAAGCCTGCTTCTACCCAACTCCCGGGGTCTGGGTCCTGACTCCACGGCTCTTACCTGCACCTGAGGTAGCCTGGTACACCCTACATATGTGCTCTTAGAAAGTTACTTGATTTATCTAACTCTCAGTTCCTTCCTCTGCAAAAAAAAAAAAAGAAAAGAAAAGAAAAGAATAAGAATAGCCACGCTGCAGGGTAATAATGAGAATTGACTTTTCAACATGTCTTGCTAATAGAAGAAAGAAAATCCAAACTGCACCATGGCACCAGAGGAGGTTCAGAGAGGATGTAGAGCAGGAAGGGCTGGAGCAATGGTGAAGGAGTAGCTAGAAATAAGAACTACAGATGGCTTGGAGAGTGTGCTACTCAGCTTTTTATCATTGTGACCAAAATATCTGACAAGAACAACTCAAAGGAGGAAAGGTTTATTTTGGCTCATAGGAGGTTAGCCCATGGTCAACATAATTCAAGACAGAAAAAACATGGCAAAACAGCATGACAAAACAGCAAGAGGAAAAGTTGTCAGCTAATGGCAACCAGAAAGCAGAGAATGGGGACAGGAAAAATACAGATCCCATATGCCACCAGGGACCTAATTTCTCCAACTAGGTTCTGCCTCCCAGTATTTCAATCAGTTATCAGTTGGATTGATCCATTGATGAGGTCAGAATCCTCATGATCCATGCCTAAAAGCCCCACCTCTAAACCTTGCTGCATCAGGGACCATGCTTCCAATACTGGAGCTTTGGGAGGCATTCCAGATTCAATCATAATCTGTTGAAATCTGTTGAAAGAGATGAATAGCTATGTACAACCAGTCTCAAAACTCAACAACCATGAAAATTAGGGGACCAATGGATCTTAACTATCTACCTTGCCACAACCACAACCCCAACCCCAAATTCATTTGCTAATTGAGAGGTCTGTGTAATTGCAAAAGTTTGTCATTCCTACCTAGAAGGGCACCTGTTGTCAAAGATTCTGAGAAAATAACTTCTGCTCCACAGAAACTCTGGGACCAGAAATGCCTGACTGTTGAGTGCAGTGATAGAGGATGGGAGAGCAGTTACTGAGATCAGGGTCATGGCTGTGGCATGCCTGGTTCCTGAAAATGTTTCTGTGCAAGGGCACAGGAGGCCTAGCTGCTGTGGTTACAAAATAGTCATTTTGATAATAGCTAAATCAATAATTTTTGGTGAAGATGTGGGGAAAAATGTACACTCATACATTGTTGATGGGACTGCAGATTGGTGCAACCACTTTGGAAAGCAGAATAGAGATTCCTAAGAAAACTTGGAATGGAATCACCATTTGACCCAGCTATCCCACTCCTTAGCCTATACCCAAAAGACTACTACAGTGACACAGTCACATCAATGTTTATAGCAGCTCAGTTCACAACAGTTAGATTGTGGAACCAACCTAGATGCCCTTCAACAGGTGAATGGATAAAGAAAATGTGGTACATATACACTATGGAATATTACTCAGCCTTAAAAAAAGAATGAAATTATGCCATTTGCAGGTAAATGGATGGAAGTGAAGAATATCATGCTAAGTGAAATAGGCCAAGCCCAAAAAACCAAAGGTCAAATGTTTTCTCTGATAAGTGGATGCTGATCCATAGTTGGCAGTGGGTAGGGAAGAATGAAGGAACTTTGGATTGTGCAGAGGGGAATGAGGGGATGGGAAGGATGGTAGAAGGGGACAGACAGTATTACCCTATATTACATGAATAAAAAAAATTTTTTTAAATATTTATAACTGTCAAAAAAGATAATGAAAATATTTTTCAATACTACATACTACTTTACTAAGATTACTCTGAACTGTTCACATTTTTCCTGTTTCCAAATGAAATTAATGTGTAATTACTAAGAATAAATTTTAAAAATTTTAAAAAGTGTGACCCAAGAGTTAGCAACACTGGTATCAATTGGGACCTTTTCAGACATGCAGACTCTCAGGCTCCACCCAAGTCCCACTGAATAATGTCCATTTGCAGAAGAGCCCTGGTTGATTTATGTATAATTAATTTGCAAAGATCGGTGAATTTTCTACTTCTATCAGTAATAGAGAGTTCTGTGGTGACTTTACAAGGATAGTTTCAATTTACAAATCAGAATGCCAGTCCCAAGACCTCCAATCTTTACTCATAGGTAAGTCGTGGTCCTCCTATTTGTTTATACAGGTAAGGCTCTCTCTCTCTTTCTCTCTCTCTCTCTCTCTCTCTCTCTCTCTCTCTCTCTCTCTCTCTCTTCCATCTTAATCTTCTTTCTCCCTAATTCTCACCCTCTCTTTCCCCTCTTCTTCTCATTAATATCTATTTCCTTTGCTTTTCAAGTAAGCCCAAGTAGGAGAGAAGAGGGAGGAGAAGGAAGAAGATAGGTAAAAGAACAGAAGTTCTAATTTGGCTGGGTATCTTCTTGCTCTCTGGACTTGGCAGGTGGCTAATGCCAACTCTTCCCCTATGGTCCCCTTTGTAGACTATTGGGAGATATTGTGTTTCTGGAACTGCTTTATCTATCATATGGTGCTCAAAGCAGATGCCTCTCTCTTCCAGGTGTTCATTTGCATCTCTTCCCTCAACCACTAGGCATTCAGATGCAAATTTAACTTTTGGTGGCTTTATCTACTTCTCCTAGTGGTCTTATTGTATAAGAACCTGGGAAACTCAGTGCCAGCTCTCTATTTTTCATAACCACTGAAATACATACACATGTGGTTTCAGGTTATTCTTTGTGCAACCTAATCCCCAAACAGGCTCTTCTATCCCACAGGTTTCTCATTTCTCATTTAGGTTTCTCATGCCCAGGTTCCTGTAGCATCTTCTAACTGCAGGGAACATATTTTAAACCTTTCTGGATGATTCCACATGTATCTTCCTTGTTAAACTTGAGAAGGAGGTAGTAAGCTTCTCCACTGTAGGGAGACTCATGGCAAAGAAATCTCCCCACAAATCCTTTCTCTTCTCCACATCCCAATGGGTGGGCCCTCCCACATTTTTTTTTTTTTAATCTCCATAATGTGATTTCAGAGTCCAAAAGTCAAGGAACAGATCTTTTTCCTTTGTAAATTCTGCATATGATGATCTGGCTCCAGAATTACATGTTTTTCTATCTTAAAATATTACTTTTAACATCCTGTCACAAGTGCAATTGCTTAATTGTAAAAAGTTAAAAATAAAATCCTGCCTTCTTGCTTATTTTCCACAGACACACCCATCTGAGGAACTGCATTCAGTTATGGGTCTTGCATCTCAAGCCAAATATAAAGCAATTGGGGATACATTCAGAAAAGTCAGGCTGGAGAAGGTTCAACTGAGAAAAAGTTGAAAACCCTGAAAAAAAAACAGTTGGGGAAGAAAAAAGGTGTATCTCTAAGAAAACCTAGGCATAAGTTAAGCAGTATCTTTAATTATCTGATGGACTGTGAAAAGAACCCAAGAATTAGATTTCTCCCATGTAACCCTAAGGCATGTATTGAGTAGAAGTCTTAACAAAATCATTTTGCTCATTATGTAGAAGGAAGAACTTCTGAATTTCCAGAGCTGTTCAAAGAGAACTTTCCTTGAGAAGTAATGACAGCCACATCCTAACAAAACAAAACAAACAAAACAAAACAAAACAAAAACAACAACAACAACAACAAAAACAAAACCAAGCACATCTATGTGGCCACATGATAGACACTTAGAAGTGTCTCAAAAATGATTTCTTGGGCTAGGTTTGTGGCTCAGTGGTAGAGCACTTACCTGGCATGTATGAGGCACTGGGTTTGATCCTCAGCACCACATAAATTGTGTCCATCTACAACTAAAATAAACTTAAAATATTTTTAAAAAGAAGAAGAAGAAATGATCTCTTGGTTGAACTAAAAAGGCTGTGAATTCCCTTCAGGTTTTTGAGGACCTCCAATTTATCTGTTTGTTTTATTTTGTGGTGCTGAAGATTTAACTCAGGGGCACTCTACTTCTGAACCACATCCCCAACCCTTTTTAATATTTTATAAGGCCTCACTAAGTTGCTGAGACTGGCTTTGAACTCGGCCTCCTGAGTTGCTGGAATTATAGGTGTGTACCACTGAACCTGGCTTCCAATTCATCTTGAAAGATGGCCACCTTTAGCCTCTTTGTAAGAACATGTAAAACCATGCATAACCTTTTCTTTCTAGACAATTTGAAATTTGCTTTCTTAGACGTCAGGGTTCATTTTGTATTATATTAATTCTACAACATATTTTCAACTATGTTCTGACATCTCTGATATGATGCATCTTATAAATGCTACTTTGTGATAGTTTTCACTGCTTACATATTCATGCACATTAAAATGCAAGCATCAACATTTACAGAATGGCTGTGAGCAGCTTGGAATTTCTAGAGACAACAGTGAGACAGGTGGAATTGGTAAGAAATAAGACAAGTTTAGCAACATTCCTGAAGCAGAAGTCATATATAAGCAGACTCCAGATATAACTGTAAAGCCAGCATAAACACCTGTCAACAATGGCTATAACTTTTGTTTTATGACTTTTTAAAGGAAGTGCTTAACTGGGTGCAGTGGCCCAGACTGTAATCCCAGTGACTTGGGAGGCTGATGCAGAGGATTGCAAGTTTGAGGCCAGCCTCAGCAGTTTGTCAAGATCCTATCTCAAAACAAGAAATTAAAAGGGCTGCAGATGTGGCTCAGTGGTTAAGTGCCCCTGGGTTTAATTCCTGGTACCAAAATAAATAAATAAATAAATAAGAAAATAAATAGTTATATTTCCATTGCTCTTCAAAGGATAAGAAAGCTGTGATATAAAAGTGAGGAAATATGGACATTGATAAACCTGAGTTAAAAAGTGATTCAGAAAAGTCAGAATCTGAATGCAGAAAGGTTTTAGATAGGAATAGTTTATTCAATTTATTTCACTTATATTTCCCTGCTTATGCATACATATGAATGATTTGTGACTACAGATACTTCTAATTAAGTCTAAAAGACATTGTGTGCTGATTTGTCCATGATTATCCTTTCTCAATTTCTTTAATGGTGTAGCCTACAATTAATATCATTTGAGATTTAGTGAATTATGGTCATAATAACAATTTACTGCTTTTTTGTATCAGATATGTAACTTGCTTAATTTAATCTTTCAAGCAACTTTGTAAGACTTGATAATATTATTATTATTATGTTTTAAAGATAAGGAAACAAAACTTCAGATAATGTATCTTGCCCACCTGCTAAGTAGTAAAAGCAATGACTCTTGAATTAAGATGCTTACCCTCTGGACTTTATCACCTCCAATTAGCCAAAGCTAATTGGTTTGGCTCTTGTGAGTTAACATGATATACGGGAATATATAAGTACTGTTAGGAGAGGAGAGAATGGTCATCTCTCACATCACCTCAGTGAGACTGGTTCCTATGAACTGAAAAAGACTGAAGTGTATTGTACCAATTCTTTAGCCTCAGATATTGTATCAGGAAAGTACTTATATATGAAGTCTCTTATCATGAATAGAATTACAAGCTTCAAAAGCAATTATTTTTGCAGGTGCAGTGACTTGGGAACAAATGAAGCCAGTATGGACTAAATTATAGTACACGTTGGAAATTTGGTGAAGAACTAGGAGAATCTTGCTGTATAAGGGTTCTAATGTACAGAAAACAGGTGTTTAATAAGGAAACATAGTTGGGCATGAACTTCTCTGAGTTAACTGCAGACCAACTAGTAAGGAATTAGAAGATGGATGGGTTCGCATTACCAGCAGAAACATTGAGTCTAAGGGGATGGTTCAACCAGAGTGCTGCATGACCCAAAGCTAGTAATGCTACTGGGATCCAAATAGAAGTACTAAATAGTAGATAAACAATCAGGAGGGTTTTATGGGCCTAATTAAGAAATGAAAGTATAATTATGCACTCTCTTGACCAAGGCAAAGGAAATAAGCTCTCACATGCAGAATTAGTAGAACTGCAAATTGGTACAGTCTCTTTAAGGGATAATCTGGTGATAACTATTAAAAATTTTTTAGCAGTTTATAAATAGTTTATCCTGTTGATATCTGCTAACTAAGTGGTTAGAATTCTCTAGCCACTCCCGACTACTTGTAGTTCACAAACACCAGTCTTTTATGTTCCTGTGCCTTTAGATTTTCAGCCTACTTGCCCTACTCCTCAATCTGGCTCACATCTCCTCTTGATGAATTCTTGTTCTTCCTTCAAGGTCCACTTTCTTTTTCTGAATTCCTATGGTTTTTCATAGAGCACTTATCACATTGTATTATAATTTGTGTGTGCCTGCTTGGGACCCTGGATAATTACAGTGAGTTTGTAAAAATAATATGGTGGATGTTTTAGTCAGCTTTTTCACTGCTGTGACTAAATGATCTGACCAGCACAATTATAGAGGAGAAAAGGTTGAGGGCCCACAGTTTCAGAGGTCTTAGTACACATAAGGCTGGCTCCAACTGCGGCTTGAGGTGAGGCTGAACATCATGGTGGAGTGTGTGGCAGAAGGAAGCAGCTCACATGAGATCAGGAAGCAGAGAGAATCTCTACTCTACAAATACAAAATATATACCCCAAAGTCAAGTCCTGATTCCCACCTTCTCCAGCCACACCCTCCACTTCAATTACCACTCAATTAATCCCTATCAGGGAATTAAATCACTGATTGGGTTACAACTCAATCATTTCTCCCCTGAACCTTCTTGCAATGTCTTACACGTGAGTTTTGGGAGACACCTCACATCCAAACCATAACATTCTGACCCAGCCCCCAAAGGTTCACACTCATCTGACAATGCAAAATACATTTAGTCCATTTCCAAGAGTTCCAATAGTCTCAACAGTTCCAAGATTGCTCAGATTTCAAGTCCAAAGTCTTTGAGTCTCAAGGCAATCTCTCATTGTGAGCGCCTATAAAATTAAAAGCAATTTACAAATATCCAACATATAAAGATACTGCATAAACATTTCCATTTATAAAAATAAGGACATAGAAAGAAGGGATAGGACCAAAGCCAGACCGAAATCCAGCTAGACAAACAGGTCCTAAAGCTTCATGTCTGGAACCGGGGGCACATGGCATTGTGATGTTCTCTCCAAAGGGCTTGTGTAGTTCTGCCCCTATGGCCTTTCCATTGGCTTGTCTCTGCTCAATTCCTGCAGCTTTCCTAGAATGATGTCCCAAGTTACTGGCATTTCTTAATCTCGGAGGTCTCCACTGCAACTTTGGCTTCCTCCTCACATCTCCACAATTTGACTACTCAGGGGGTGCCCGCAGGGACTCTGACCCTACCGCACTTTGGTCTCCTAGGCCTTGCTTTGAAATCATGGTGGAAGCCTCCATGACCCCCTAACTCCAGCATTCTGCATTCCTGCAGAACCAGCACTATGTGGTCGACACCAAGGTCTGTGGCCATCTAAAGCAATAGCCAAGCTTCCAGAGACCCTTTGCTGCAGCAGCCTCTGAGTGTCTGGGTGTCTGAAAAATCTTCCTAGAACCCCTGTGCAAGAAAGTTGCCCCACTGGTCTCTTTTCAAGAGAATTTCCACCTTTATTCCCTGAGTTTGAGATGGTGTAGTCTTGCCAACTCCTGAGATACCCTCAAGTCATCTTTCTTATTCATTGTCTGTAGGCGAAGTCTTTAGCATTTCTTTAGTGGTGGTAATGTCTTTAACAACTGCTACTTCCTTAACTCCAGACTTTCAAGTTCCTTTTTCCAAATCTTTTTGCTTTGCTTTTTGCTCCCTATTACCACAATGCATTTGGCTAAGAACCACACCAGCAATATCATGCCACCGCCTGAATGCTATGCTGCCTAGACAGTTTTTCCACAAAGCTCCAAAATCTTCTGAAACACATGATCAGGTTAGTCACAGAAACGACTCCACTTCTCAGTACCAATTTCCGTCTTAGTTACCTTTTGGCTGCTGTGACTAAATGACCTGACCAGCACAACTGTAGAAGTGGAAAAGTTTGAGGGCTCACAGTTTCAGAGGTCTTAGTCCATAGAAGGTGAATCCCCTTCCTCAGGGCTTGAGGTGAGGCTGAACATCATAGTGGGAGAAGGAAGCAGCTCACTTGACAGGTAATCAAAGAAAGAGAGAGAGAGAGAGTGTGAGTCTGACTCTCTCCACTCTCCAGATCCAGATACAAAAATATATACCCCAAAGCCATGCCCCAATTCCAATCTCCTCCAATCACACTCTACCACTTCAGTTACCTTTCAATTAATCCTATCAGAGGATTAAATCACTGATTGGGTTAGACTCTTACATAAAGCCAATCACTTCTCTTCTGAACCTTCTTGCAATGTCTCACACATGAGCTTCTGGGGGACACCTCATATTCAAACCATAATAGTGAAGAATAATTCTAAGAATAATATGATGAAAAGTGTTAATGTTATTTTAACCATTCAGAAAGAAATGGAAAATGGAGTATGACTGGATATCTTTCAAATAGAAGTAAAGAATGGTAGGATACAATTGTTATTAGTTCTCAGCTTTAACAGCAAACTTAACCCAAGAAGGATATGAATCTAAAGAGAGTAAGAATTCTTTTTTATTAATTTTTTATTTGTCCTAATTAGTCATACATATTCTACTGATCCAAGGACAGTAGAATGCATTAGATCAAGTCATACCAGCTCTGCAGAGAATCTATGGTTGTAGTAGACAGAGGAGGCATGGAAATTAGACTTTTAGTGAGCAGACTCCTGAAATTGCAATAGAAATGGCCTCTCATTTTTCTTCCTTCATGTGCCAAAAAAGTCTTCAGATAGGGTGGGTTCTAGATCTGAACACGTAAATATAGCTGTGTGTTAGTGTTAAGTGGTTTTTAAAGAAGAAAAATGCTGCTAAAAATGTGGATTCAGCAATTTCAAGGATTTGTTTAAAAACTTCCTCAAAGAGTTGTCTCAATGCAAATGATATCACTTGTTTAATTTTTCACTAAGATTAGTGTGGCCCACATGCCTGGTGCTCCCAGAGCCCATGGGTGGCTGCATGGGGGCAAAGGGTGCACTTGGAGTGAGAGGGTGCCTCTGGGTGAACACTGACCTTCATAGCCTATGAATGGATAGACCACACAAATAACTTTCCCTCTCTGAAAGGAACTAGAACTCATAACTTGAGGATATAAATACATGAGTAAAAGGACTGAAAGTCTTTTTTATATTAACAGAGAAGCATTATGAATAATTCCACTTAACCCCAAAATGTTCTAGTGTTCAGTGACCTCAATGAATTAAAATACCAAAAAGTAACCTGTGCCAAAATATGTACGTTAGACTTATTTGCGCTAAGGATGACTAAATTCACTCCAAAAGGAAACTACAATGAAGCAAAATACCAAGTTCTACTTCCCTAACGGAATTCTGTGAGAAGGAACACATCAGAGAGAATGCTTGTGGTTATCAGCTGCTGTGTGAGGGCGAAATCCTCAGCTACCGCACTTTAAAAACCACAGCAAAACAAAGGGATGCAGAAATAGCTCAGAAAGGTCTGCACGCTAGGGAAAGGAAGCAGGAGAGATCTGGGAGAAATGAACCTGGAGAGAGGAAGGTAGCCGCCCTTCAGCTCTCCACAGGAGTCATCTGGTGGCTTCCCTGGCTCAAAGGAAAGTGCGAAGTAGGGGTCTCCCGTGTTCCCTTGAACTCTGGGAGGACTTGTGGTTCCTTCAATTCTAGAACCACCCGGCTCAGAAGGTCTTTGAGCAGCTGCATTTCTCGGAGCAGAAGGTCCACGTTGGGTTTCAGAGCTCCAGCGGATTGTTCCAAGGGCGTCGGAGGAGCGCAGGCAGGTGGCCCAGAAGTGGGGACTCTGCCTGCCGGGAACTGCAGCCCAGCTGAGGTGGCGTTAGGGACAGAGGTGACCGACGGGACCGATCTGGCCACTGGGGGCTTTCTAAAGGAGAACGGCTTGTTACCTGGCGCCAAGGCTGCAGCCTTTGGGGCTGGGGTGTTGGTGGATGCCAGATCCAGGGAAGAGCCTGTGAACGCAAAACACCACTTGACGTATGGATGAAATCGCCGGCCCTAGGCTCGGGAGTCAGGGAGAAACTCTGGGTTGGCGGAGGGTAAGGAGGAGGACCCGAATAGCGGCACGGAAGAGAGGTGGGACGGGAGTGAGAGAAATAGGACCAGGATGTGGAGATTGGAAAGAAAAGGGCTGGACAGGGGAAGGAGAAAAGGCGACTTGTGGGAGTGGAGAGGAGGAGGCTGGGCTGCTGGCGGTGGGTAGGCGTGCAGGTAAGGAGGGCGATTACTCACCCAGCCCCGGGAGCTGCAGCCAGGGGCTGCGTTTCCGGACGCTGCGAGTGGCTGTAGCCGCCTCGCACCAATATGCTTCAAGCTCTTCGACCTCGGGCTCGGGGACCGTGTACTCAGCGCCCCAGTCGAAGCGGCGAACGGCGCGACTGTACTTGTAGAAGGCGAACTGCAGTGGCGTGTCGCGCTTCTGCGGGTGCAGGCGAGTCTCGCAGCGCAGGACCACCCGGCGGTGCGCTGTGCCGCGGATCTCCTTAGGGCTCATTACCCTCAGCACTGGCGTCTGGAACAGCTCTGCAGAGAGGGCAGTTCAGAGGCGGAAAAACGCAAATTGTGTTTGGACAGGGGTGGATCCGGACAAGAGAGAAACCAAGGCCAACCTGTCCACCTTCGGCGACCCTTCCTTCCCCCTTTCCAGCGCAGGGACCTAGCGGACCTGGAGACCCAAGAGTAGTGGAGCCAAGAGCCTTTGTGTACACGTGGAGAGAGGAAGGAAAGGTTTTTGAAATGTGGGGCAGAGGATCAGAGTCTACGAAGGGTCTGAACAGGTTGAAGGGAATCGGGACCAGGCCAGAAGCTTTTGGCTATCTCCCAACTGACACTCAGCTCGTATTCTCCTGCACTTGTCACGCGGGACTCTCGGGAGCTGATCCCTCGTCCCAGTAGCATAGCGCCTTCTACCACTTCCGTTGGCCTTCTGGTTGAGACTGTGGGGTTCCCGGATAGAAGAAGTTGGGGAGTGGGAAGTGACACCAGGCTACAAGCCGGTTGCAGGTCACCCATTCATTCAAACGTCCGTGGTCTGAGAAACCCTCCAGTAGCAGCGGCTTAAATCTCCCCCGATTCCCCTATCTGTTCCTGTCCCAGAATTTCCTAGCGTTTCCGGGCCACAAGTATTCCCTACCTTGCACGGTCACAACCACCTTGGCGGAGAACATGGGCGCGCTCTCTACCGGGATGCGCATGGTGCCAGAGCACTGGTAGCGCCCGCTGTCGCTCGCACGTGCCTGCAACACTGTGTAGTTGGTGCTAGAGTGGAAGTAGCGTACAGCCTGGTCGTCGTGGTAGTAGTGAAGCTTGTAGACCACCTTGTCGTACCAGCCACGGCAGCGCATAACCAGCGGTTCGCCCTCGAACACCGCAGCATAGGGCACTTGCAGGATCAGCCAGTCTACAACCAACAAGCAGACACGGTTTACCCCACAGTCAGACCAGCCTTGCAGGTCTCCTGTTTTCAACTTCCCTGCTTCTCCTCCATAGCTGCTCTCCTTTTCCTCCCCACCACCTCCTTCCCCCTTTCCTCAACGGGCTGGTCTTGCTGGGTAACTGGCAGCTGAGAACCTCGTAGAGCAGAAGGTTTAGCGTCAGGAGGAAGGAAAAAAGCAGTCTCTCATTAGGTACTAGGGAGGCAAAGATGTGCCTTCTTTGGGCCTTCTGAATTGAGCTTAAGCTTCTTAGAATAACTTCAGGGCCTTCCTGACCTAGTCCCCTGGTTACTTTCTCAGCACCCACTCAGTGTTCTCCTCAGTGACATTTCTTCTTTACCCTCCTCACCTTTCACTCAACACAGGCTGAGTTCCAACCATACAGAACTGCTGAGAAAACTGGCTCTGAACCCGGGGACTTTGCATCTGCTATTTCCTCAGCCAAGAAGCCCCTCCTTCACAGATTTAAATTGAGACTTACTTGTCCTGGGTTTAAATCATATCTCCTAAAGAACACTGCCCAACACCCCAGGACAGCCTTAGATACCTCCCATAGCACCTCATATTTATCCAATCACCATTATCATCATAGCTAACACTTAATAACTCTAATGCATACAACGTTCCATCTTAGATACTATGCATTGAGAAAGAATTCTGCAATAACCACAATCCATGTGCACTCTCAGTCTATAAACTACAAAACATTGTCTGTTGTAGTTAGTATATGATTGTTCTCACTAACAATTGCCAAACAGGAAAATTCAGAGTATGAATATGAAATGTAAGTGCTAATTTGAACATAGAAAGACATCCCTTAAATTTTAAATATAAACAGTGATGTACCAGGCTAAGGTTTATATGATACTCCCTATGAAGTGGCTAGTCCTGTACCTTAGTGAACAAATTATTGTTATTTTTCTTACCATGTTTTGAAATCCTTCAAGTATCTCCAGTTTCCCAGTTGACTCCTTTGTGCATGTGTGTACTTGCCTCTAATTAAATTTTGATTAAGTTGCTGCTTTTTTCTTCAACATCATATCATAATTCATTTTTAATCCTCACAACAAAGAGATAGATACTATTATTGTCCCTACATTACTGATAAGAACAGTGATGTACAGAGAAGTATTAACACTGCCAGTCTTATTCCCTCTTGCTGTGCTCAGCCTATCCAGGACCACTTTTCCTGTTTTGATCTACTTTTTGCCTGCCCATCTCCCCAGAATTCTCCATCTAGTATCCCAGGTCCTCAAAGCCTTTGCTCTTCCTAGCTGATCTAAGACACAAACAGAAATGTTCTTTTCACACTGTGGCAGATTAAGGGGGAACTTTGGAGCCAGGCAAACCTTACTTCATCTCTCCCACAGCACTATTCAGACCTCTGCCTACTCCAGAGACTGAAGTAGTCCTGCCTCTTGGGAATGGACAAGTGTGCTTCCTGATAGGAAGGCCAGTATCACCAGAGGAGGCCCATGTACTCACTTCCCTATGCTCAGACCACTCACCATTAGATACAGAGAGATGAATGGGGTCACTGACAGGTGCTCCCCGTGTCTGGCACCGGTATACTCCTGGTGTCTGTACCTCAATGCTCTTCTTGTGGGAGGGCAGGAGTAGGTGGCCCAAATACCAGAGGGTGTTGATGGGACGGAGCTCCAGGAGCAGGGGGTGGTATCCATCACACCGCAAGGTTACCCTTTCCCCCTTGAAGATCGTGGTCCAAGGCGGGTGTAGAGACAATATGGGCTTCTCCAGTGTAGCTGGGGTTATGTTGGCGGGGGCATCATAGGAAAGAGAACCAAGGTGAGGTACATCAAAGATGTGACCCGAGGTTGGGAAATCTTAGAAAACCCCAGTTTCCAGGACCTGCTCACATACTAATCCATCCCCACAGAAAGGAGACCATATTCATGGGGCTACAAACCATCAGTCCATCTGATGTGATTGAAAGCAAACGCATTGCTGAGTGATTGCAAGCAAACTTAGTCAGGGATTGAAGAAGAGTGAAAAGAGACACTTTCAGGACAGTCAGAAATTGGGGAGTTTACCTAAGCAGATTACCTAGGGAGATTGGAGTGGAAGTTTTAGAAAACTGGGTTGAGGGATGCATTGAGACTCACCAGCTTGCCCACTGCCTTGAACTGCAAAACAAAAAAGAAGTAAGTAGGGAAATATTGGGGATGAGAGGAAAGAAAGACTCTTGACCAAAAAGGAAAATGGCCTCAAAGCATGTGTTTCTTCTGTCCCAAGTTACCCCAGCATTGCAAAAGCTCCCTTCTCTCTTCTTAAAAAATAGATAATGAACACTTGAAATCTGAGGATTGAATGGCCACCTCCCCTATCCCACACACCCTGCCCCAACCTATTCTCTCCCACCCAAAGTCCTTCTGGTGCTGCTGCCTCATCTGAAGACTCACCTAGGAGCAGAAGGGCTGTTAGTGCCCACATGATAGATCTGCCTGTAGCAGCTGCAGAAGGATGGAGATGTGCTGGCATAGTTTGATGGGCAGGAAGAGAAAAGGTGGTCAGTGAATGACCACTGAGTACCAGAAGACACCACTGTTTTTTCCACCCATTCCTAGTTCCCGAAGTTGGTGAACTAAAAAGAGCAGGAGACAGGGTGAAAATGTGTCACCCTCCACCGTCAAGTATCCCAAGCATCAAGTGTTGTCTGTCTCATCTATTACCTTAGTAACCACTTCCCAGCTCAGGCCAACCCTGACTTCTGTATAGAGGGCATGCAGAACGTGGACCCTCTATAGTACAAGAGAGTCTCAGAACTTCAGGTTCCAGCAGGTAACCCTGACATCTTCAGACTCCAATCAACATTCCACTCTGTTCCACCTTCTCTCCACCAGTCAACCCTATAATCTTCAATTGATGAAGACACATTCTCATGTCCACAAGGCTCACCTAGAGCTTTTTTTGGCTCCCGCTTGGATGTCAAATATGGTAAAAAGTCTAGAGAGGTCAATGTTCAGTCCCCTGCACCAGAACTGGCATTTTCCTACTAATGAGTAGATTTACCAACCACTCTCCAATGCCCCTGCCATCCAGTTCCCCAAAGACAGAAGTGTCATGTGTTTTCCCTTCCTCCCTTCCTGAAAACTTAAACCCTCAGAAATTAGGAAACTCTTCTTTTCTACTCACCCTAATGACCTCACCTTATGGCACCTCCTCTTATTTGTTCCTTCTTTCCTTCCACTGGGCCTTGCAACCCTCCCCAACCACGTCTCAGTCCCAGGACTCCTGCAGCAGAGAAGTCACTGTATCAAACCTTTAGAAGTTTCTCAGATCCAACCTCCTGGCTCTACTTCTTGTGCTCTCTGAGCCATGTGACCATACCTGAGCAATGAGGAACCTGAATTTTCATGTAAATACTTAATAAAGTTTCCAACCTGATAGTATATCTGCTTAGACTCTCTCCTTCCCTCAACTATGGCTATTTAGAAGGAGGGCACCTCCTTCTCTTGAAACTCTGGCAGGAAATATATCAGTTATCAGATACTGTCACCTGTCATTAAGATAGCCTCCTTCTCCTTTTTTCCCTATCTTTTTACTGGTGCATTATAATATAATATAATATAATATGTGTGATTCATTGTTACATACTGGTACATGCACATAATTTATCCTCCTCTTTTGTTGATGCCCAAAGTTCCACTCTGAAAATTCCCTAATTTTTGCCTAATGTGCCATTCCTTGTTAAAAAATGCAAATACATCTTAGGGTTTGTCCATTTAAATTGTGCTGGTTACTTCATATCCTGCTTTGGGAGTCAGTTTTGATTTAAAAAAAAAAAAAAAGACAGTCATGTAGGGCTGAAGAGTAGAGAAATATTGGAAAGGAATCTAGGAGTAAGGTAGGGAGAGAAGAATAAATATTGGGAGCAGAGATGATCAACTGCCTATTATGAGTGCCCAGACTGGGCAATGCTTCTGTGCTTCCCCCACATCCTGCTTGGCTCTTCATCTTGGGGCTAGGCTGGGGACTCCTCACATCATCCACACAGCCTACCCAAGGTCTAACTTCTGCCAACAGGCCACTTCCTGTATAATAAGAATGAAATGCAACTGGCCAGGGTGCAGTGGCACATGTCTGTGATCCCAAGCAACTCAGGAGACTGAGGCAGGGGGATCACAAATTCAAGACCAGCTTGGGAAATGTAGCAAGACTAAGTCTCAAAATAAAACAAAAAAAATTTTTTTAAAGGGTTAGGAATGTAACTCAGTGGTAAAATGCCCCTGGGTTCAATCTCCAGTACTGTGAGAAAAAAAAAAAAAAAAAAGAATTAATAAAAAATTTAAAAATACAAGTCAGCTATTAGTCATCTTCTTGGTCTGTATAGTGGACTCTAATTTGGCTCCTCATTACCTAGAACACAGGTCTTGGTCCTTTTCCTGAATTCACAAGAAACCAGACTATACCCCAAATTTATGAGCTACTTAGTCTTTCCTGAAAATCTCAGAAATCAACTATAGAGTTCACATCATACAGGGCTCAAAATTTGACTCAAAAAATTTCCTGCCCATAGAATATTTCAAACAAGCATGCGTGGATGTGGCATGGTGGATCTCAGCATCGGGTGTACCCACAGGACACTAATTAAAAATAACGATAATAAACTGTAAATGGATTGAAGAGAGATAGGTGGAGTGAAAGGAGGAGATGCAGGGTGATGGGAGGGTGTTAGAGGTGGTTGGAGAAGTGCTGGGGATTGAATTGCTGCTGGTTGAGTTCCATGCCTTTGTGATAATGTGTCAGGGTGTATCCTGGTGTTGTAAGTAACTGAAAAGAGTTTTTTTTTTTTTTTTTTTTAATTAATTAATTAATTTAAAAATAAAAAAATTCTGACCAATATTTATTTATTTAATTTTTTTTTTGACACTGGGATTGATCTCATGGGCACTTGACCACTGAACCACATTCCCAGTCCTTTTTTGTATTTTATTTAGAGTTGTTTAACACCTTACTTTTGCTGAGGCTGGCTTTGAACTTGTGATCCCTCTACTTCAGTCTCCAGAGCCACTGGGATTACAGACATGCACCACCGTGTCTGACCCTTTTCATTTTTTATTTTGAGTCATGGTCTTGCTAGGTTGTAGAGGCTGGCCTTGAATTTGTGTTCCTCTTGCCTTGATCCTCCTGCCTCTGTCTCTGGAGTTACTGGTATTGTAGGCATGCACCACATGCCAGGTTCTGGCACAACATTCCTTTAGTCTAGGCTCTCCTCTGAATTTTTTCCAGATTGGATTTTTTCTCTATCTAGGACTTCCCACTGCCACCAGAATTTTGATTCTTACTCCTTTATTACACAGAGAAATTTAGCCATTATTATACTTGAGCAATTCTTTGAAGCCTTTGGCAACATAACTTCTGGACAAGATGTGCCATCATTTAATTTTGGGGGATACTGGGTGGTAAAGAGGCTCTTTACCATGGAGTTATACCCACAGCTCTTTTTATTGTTTATTTTGAGACAGGGTCTCACCAAGTTGCTTAGGGTCTCACTAAATTGCTGAGGCTGTCCTGGAACTTGCAATCCTCAGTCTCAACCTCCAGAACTACTGGAATTATAGGCATTTGCCATGGTGCCTGACCCCACGGAGGTCTTTTAGGAAGGATTATTATCACCCCCATTTTACATATGAGGAGATCGAGATGCTAGAACTGGAATTTAAATAGAAATCTGTCTCACTCCAAAATCTGTTCTCTTATATCTCTTTTTTTGGGGTGGGGTGGGTACTGGGGATTGAACTCAGGGGCACTTGACCACTGAGCCACATCCCCATCCCAAGCCCTATTTTGTATTTTATTTAGACACAGGATCTCACTGAGATGCTTAGCGCCTCGTTTTCGCTGAGGCTGGCTTTGAACTTGTGATCCTCTTGCCTCAGCCTCCAGAGCTGCTGGGATTACAGGCATGAGCCACTTATTCCAAAATGTTTCCACTCCATTGCACTTGTCCATTCTCCTAAAACTCTGCTGATCAACTCTCAGCTGCCACAAACAATGCCACATTGAACTTCTTGGTGCATACTGTGAGGGCTGAATGAACCACTACACCTAATCAGCTTAGAACAGGACTAGCACATAAGAGGCTTCCTCTAAGTCAGTACTGATGAGGCTATGATGCTGCCTGTAGAGCAGCTGATATATTTTTATAGGATGCATACCTGGGAGTGAGGAGGCAGGAATTTCTTTTTCTTGCTCCCTGCTGTATCACTGTTTTAATCAGCTTCTTTGCTGCTGTGATTAAAAGACCTGATGAAAACAATTTTAGAGGAGGAAAAGTTTATTTGGGGGCTCACCATTTTAGAGGTCTTATTCCATAGACAGCAGGCTCCATTCCTCAGGGCTGTAGGTGAGGCAAAGCATCATGATGGAAAAGTATGGTGGAGGGAGCAGCTCACATGAGCAGAGAGAGACTCCACTCACCTGATAAAAAATATGTACCCCAAAGGCACGCCTCCAGGGACACACCTCCTCCAGTCACACCCTACCCGTTAAGACTCTCATAACCCAATCATTTCTTCTGTAAACCTTCTTGCATTGTCTCACACATGAACTTTTGGGGGACAACTCACATCCATACCATAATAATCACCAAGAATAGTGATAGTACATAGCACATGCTGAGTAAATGTTTGTGGGTCAAATAAAGAAAGAGACTAAATACTATGAGATTACTCTCAAAATGTTTGCATTAATGCATACTCCTATTAATGGCTTACAGCGTTCCTACTCCTTCTTGTCATCAACATTTGGTATGTATGTATGAATGTATGTATGTACGTTTATACGTATTTTTCAGTACTGGGAATTGAATCCAGGCATGCTCTACCACTGAGCTATATCCGCAGTTCTTTTTCTTTTTAATTTTGAGACAGGGTCTCACTAAGTTGACCATGCTGACCTTGAACTTGTCATACTCCTGCCTCGGCTTCCTGTATAAGGGGAATTATAGGCATGTGTCCCCTGTGCCAGGCAAAATTTGGTATTTCTTAACTTTTTAATTTTGCCAAACAAGTTTTTATTTTTCCAAATACAGATGTTTTAAAAATTGTTATTCTTAAATATAAACTTTTCAATAAGAGAAAGACATTTTAATACCAAATAAATATAAAGGACAATTTTAGATTAAAGAGCAGAGCATTTCTTAAAATTGAAAACCTTTACCTTTATGAAAAATTCACACATGGCGAGTGAAAACTAACAGTATTTGCCTGAAGAAACTCTTGCAGGAGGACAGCACTGTGCAACTCCATATTCCTAAGAATTTCCACTTGTTCACTCAAAAAGGGAAGAGTTGTCACCAATAGGGAAGAAAAACTTTAAGGGAGCAAAGCAGGGATGAGGCCTATCCTGACACACACACTGTTTAAATTTCCCTTGTGATTCTAGCAGTTCGTTTTGTTGCTTTCCTGTCCTCTTCTAAGTTATAACTGAACCTAAGTTTTTCTATGTTGGGCTCCTGGGCTGGGCACAGAGAGTTTTTTGTCTAGAAGAACATTATTACTCCATTTTGGGTCACCCAGACCTGTAGATTCTTCCTGTTAATGTCTCTTGAATCATTATTTTCTTCTCCTTCTGTACCCACCCAAAGCTCTGAAAGTAATAGCCTTCAAACTGGACCCTGAACTAGAGTTTATACCTTGCCACTTCCTTTTCTCTTGCCATATCTCAGGAATATAATAAAATTAGAGATTTTGAGAAGGAAGACAACTGAAATATACTTCTGCATGTTACTGGTGTATCTGTCTACCTTTTCCAGTAGACCTGGGAAGATGAGGGTGGTTGTCAGAGGAACCAACCTTGTTATTAAAGTGTTAGAACTTTCAGTCCTACCTCCTGACCTCTAGGAAAAGAGGAACTGGGACTACAAAGAGATGCTGGGAATGTGGTACACCAGAGAGGATGAGGAAGCTCTGCACGCACATTCCTTCTCATGTTTCCCTAAATATCTTCCATTGGCTGTTAAGTTAACATGTACACTTGGATGAGGAATACAGAAGTGAAACTCATCTTAGTCAGCTGTATGCATTTCCCGCCCTCACTGAACTCTGATAGCTCTTACTATCTGTAAGTGAATTCTCTGTTTAACATGAGCTTACAGGATGCATTCATAAAAATAGGAGCATTAACTGAAATCAACTCCTTGTAGAATGATTATGACATAGTATATCTTTGGAAATATGCCCAGTATATTGACAATTGAGCCTCCATTTCTTTTTTACATCTGCCAAAATCATGACATGTCTCTGGTAATTTCTTGGAATCCCACTCATACACACAATTGTTAATTAGCCCTCTCAAACTATAGTGGTATTTTGGAACTCCACCAATTCCCAACTGCCTCCTGATCTTTCCCCTTGAAAATGCTAGGAACCATCATAAATCATTAGCATGATTCTCTTCCTTTGTTTCTCTGTGATATAATCTAGAAGGATCATGTGCATGTATTTTGTAAATTGTTGTAGGTTAAAACAGTACAGAATTAATGGCACGAAGAAAATCTACAGTGGAAAATTTCATACCACCTAACTCAGGACAACAGGATACAACGAATTAGAACAAATTAAAAAAATTAAAACCAAAAAGATAGATTCATTGGCAGAGGCCATTATAACATGGTGTGCTAACGCATTGACCAAAGGGTACTATAGAATCTGCCAGGCTAGCTCTCATTGGTTGAGAATGTATAATAGTAGTCCAAGCATAGAAAAAATATTAATATGGTGCCAAATAGATTTATACATATTTAAAAAAAACATTTCAGAGATAACTGGGCGCTATGGCACATGCTTGTAATCCCAGTCACTCAGGAGGCTGAGGCACAAGGATCACAAATTTAAGGCCAGTCTCAGCAACTTAGTGAGGCTCTATCTCAAAATAAATAAATAAAGACATAAATAAATAAATAGGATTGGAGATGTGGCTCAGTGGTAAAGTGCCCCTGGGTCTAATTCCCAGTACCAAGTATATATATTATATATATCAGAGATAAATGAATTAAAACAATTAATAATCTAGCAATGCTATGCAGTGTTATGCTTGATCATATATTTCTGAACCCATAAGATTCCATAGGAAAATTCAAAATACCCTATTCCAATTGTATTATGACTGTAAGTGTAACTACTGCTCCACCGAAGTCTAATCCCTCTGTAGACTGAAACACTATCTTGAATATGCTTTTTTTTTTTTTTTTTTTTTTTTTTTGGTTTGGTATCAGGGATTGGACCCAGGGGTGCTCAACCACTGTGTCACATCCCTAGCCATTTTTATTTTTTATTTTGAGAGTGACTCACTAAATTACTTAGGGCCTTGATAAATTGCTGAGGCTGGCTTTGAACTTGCAATCCTCCTGCCTCAGCCTCCTGAGTTGCTGGGATTACAGGCATGGGTCATTGTGCCCAGTTTGAGAATTCCTAACATAGTATAAATTCAGGCATGTAGCAGAGGTCAATGCTTTAGTTTGATTGGGATGTTAAAATAAAATACAATAAACCAAGTAGCTTATAAACAACAGAAATTTATTCTCACAGTTCTGGAGACTGGGAAGTCCAAGCTTAAGGCAAGAAAACAGATAGCATCTGGTAAGGGTTCACTTTCTGATCATAAACAGCACTTTTTGATGTGTCCTCATGTGGCAAAAGGGCAAGCTAGTTCTGTAGGGTCTCTTTTATGAAGGATTTAGTCCCAATTGCAAGGGTTCTGTCCTCATTACCTAATCATCTCCCAGTGGTCCCTTATCCCAATACTATCTCCTTAGGGATTAGGATTTCAACATATAAATTTGGGGGCAAATAAGCATTCAGACCATAGCACCAACTAAACAGTAGCATGTAATTAATACTTGTTTTAGGAGATTGGGAGGGGAGGGTAATTAGAAGGGGGAAAGTCTCACTCCCGAGTCTAACATCTGACTATCATTAGGCTGAGGTTTGTCAACTTTGGCACTGTTGGCAGTTTGGGACAGATAATCTTTTGTTGGGAGGGAGAGAAAATCCTGTGCATTATAGGATGGTTAGCAGCATCTTGACTTCTCTGTACTAGATGCCAGTAGCATACACCTTACTTTTGCCCTGAGTGAGGACCAAAATGTCAAGGGAACAAAATTGCCCCCTTTGAAATTGCTGTATAAAACCCACTTCCGTTCTTTCTCTGCAAGTCACCAGATTCTGGTCTGGAGAAGAGAAAGAAATTCCTGACCCAGAGAGAACACAATGATGGTGTCATGTTGTAAGAGAATAAACAATTATAGCTAAACTTCACTTATTGCTTCATATAAATGTATTTATATGCCCCTAACTGCATTGTTCTTATAAGACACTGGGGACAATTCATAAAACTATTTATGCATGTGTGCAGAACAGAAAGACTAAAGTAGAAGAAGTTGGATTTATTGGGGGTGGGTGAGCCATATCATGAATGAATAGTGCACTTTCATTTGACAGGAAACTTTGTGGTCTTAGGCTTCAGGTGGCCAGACAAGTCCCTCAGCTCTATGACCAGGTGACCAAGGAGAGCTCTTACATCCTGCATGAGTTTGAGAAGAATGCTCATTTGGTGATGCAGGTGGGGATCTGGAGAGGAGAAGCCTGGATGCTCAGAAGAAGGGGTAGATAGTGGAGGTGGAGACCCAGGGGGCTCGGTAGAAGTAGTTTCTGGAGCAGCTGGTTTCTGAGAAGCTGGATTCAAGGTGGGAGATGTGGCAGATCTGGAGGGACCTGAATTATAGGGCAGAAGGCACATACAAGAATTAAAACTAGACCTATTATCATAGTAGTCTTTTTTCACTCTCTGAAATGGTTATCAGAAATCTCAGTGACAACAGGCATTTGAGGACTCTAGTATCCCTCCTAATCCAAATTTTAATCTAAAGATTGGCTATCTGTGTCCAAACATCTTTAGCAATGAGGCCTAATCATTAGATAGACTATTAACCAATGTTTCCTTATTTAAGGCAGAATCTAATTCCCTGAAGCATGGGTATGGTAAACAATCCTAAGCAATCTCTTTATTATGTATGACATTAGTCTAAGTCTTCATTCTTGGTCCAGCTGTTTAGGTTTTCAAGTACATCTATGTGGGTCCCCTAAGCCACCTTCTCTTTTGGATGAGTATCACCAGTTCCTTCTATTATTTTTCATCTCACATGGCTTCAAGCTTCTTCATCTCACTGAACAACTCCTCTGAATGTATTTCAGGTCAAGTGCAGTTTTCTTAATGGTAGCTCCCAGATTTTAACCTGGACTTTATCCCTCATTGTAAATGGTATCCTCATTCTAGAGATTATATTCCTATAAATGCCCAGAGATGATATAAGGAACATAAGTTCTATGGGGCAGTGCACACAGGTCCTAGTTTGGTGCAGTTGGCACCGTGGTTTGAGGGAGAAGTTCTCCATTTGTGCTTTCTTCCATTATCAGGTACTCTGGTTTATTGTTCCCATCTCTTCTTTGTCCCTTCTTCACCTTCCTACACTGAACACCAGCCCATGGATCCAGTCATCCTGTACTCATTTCCCTGTTTTCACATACAAACCAAAGAGACCCATACACACTTACCCTGCACCCTGATCTCTAGCTGGGGACTCTGTTTCCAAACTTGTCCATCTTCAGTGGTTGCCTCACACCAGTAGAACCCAGAGTGCTCTACTGAGGCTGTAGGGACCTGAAATTCTGAGGAGAGGTCCCTGCTGCGCATTGTCCTTCCATCCTTGTAAAAGGAGAAGAGGAGATGGGTGGCTGACCTCTGCAGGGGCAGCTTTGTCTGACAGCTCAGAGTCACGGGGCTTCCCTCTTGGGGTTCAGCTGAGGGTGAGGCTCTGAGAACTGGGGCTGTAAACAGTTCTGAGGGAAAGGTAGGCAAGAAAGAACTCAGTCATTCTATATTCAAGTAGAACCATGAGGGGCAAAGCAACCAGATCATAAGTCCTTTTCTCCTTTTCCATCAAAAATGGGCATTTTTAGAAAGATTTCACTTGAACTTTTTTAAAAAATATTTTCAGTTGTAGATGGACACAATACCTTTATTTTATTAATTTGACTTTATTTATTTGAGGACTGAACCCAGTGCCTCACACATGTGAGGCAAGTGTTTCACCACTGAGATACAACCCCAGCCTTCCACTTGAACTTTTGTTTTGTTTTTGCAGTACTGGTGATTGAAACCAGAGCCTATAACTAGACAAGTGCTCTCTCTACCACTGAACTATATCCCAGAGCTTCTTAAAATTTTATTTTGAGTCTGGGTCTTGCTAAATTGCCCTGGTTGGCCTCAAACTTGTGATCCTCTTGTCTCAGCCTCTTTATTTATTTTTTGCTCTATTTAGTTTTACATGATAGTTGAATGCATTTATACCTTATGAGTACCTGGGATTACAGGGGTGTGTCACTACACCCAGTCCCATTTGACCTTTTCGAGTTCTCTCACTCTCTCTTCAACTAGACAAAACTAGAAAAGATCCAGAGATGGGCTAATGGGACAACAGTCCAGACACCCGATCTACAAATACCAGAAAGCATAGATCTGGGTGGTAGGAAACACTGAACTCTGGGTAGGGTTGATGATTTTAAAAGGCAATGCTGCAATATTGACCCTCCTGAAACTTAAATTGGGCATTTGCCAGCAACCTGTTCCTCAAGGCTTTAATGATGTTTCCACCTCCACACCAAAGAAAAACTATTTTGGGCTCCCCGTCCCTTCACACTTGATTTTGCCACAGCAATGCTACCTCTGGCTCTTACCTTGGACTGTGATAGCCACAGTAGATGCTGTTTCTGGGCTCCCTGGACCAGGACTTCTAAAGATGGCACTGCAATGGTAATGCCCGCTGTCTGCCTCTTGCACCACAGCAATGGAGAATTCCCTGTTTGGTCCAGGGGGACCCAGGGCTGAACCATCTCGGTAGAAGGTGATCTGAGTCAGTGGCCAGTCTTGCCAGGCCCGGCAGCGCAGAACCAGTGGATCTCCTTCAAATATGGGTGCAGCTGGACCTTGGAGGATCAACCAGTCTGGCCCAGAAGAAGAACTGAGTGTCACCCACTATCTCACTTGAGAATATCCCCAGTGTTGCTCACAACAGACTCCCTAAACTTTCTTTGAGGGCCCATTCATATAAATTCTCACCCCTTAATACCCTCCTGTAATGCTTCTGCCAAATTGTCCTAGCAATGGGAGACCCTTTTCTCCGTCCCTGGGACCCCCTACTCCCAGACTGTACTGGTAACTGTGGAACATATTTTTGCCTCCAGTTTGAAACTTCCAGTTATGGAGTTCTCACCACATCACCTTGACCTATCTCTTACCTCCATGATAGATTTAGTGTGAGACAACTTCTCTAAGGCCTAGAACTGAGAATCTCCTGGTTTCTGAAGATGAATCCTCAACCTATGGCCAGTTTCCTGAGTGGGTCACTTTTCTGTGAGTGGGCTGTGGAACTAAAAGAAGGGGTTTGGGATATTGGTCAGGCCTTCCCAGGACCTCACCATAGGACACGATCAGATGGAAGGGTTCACTGAAAGTGTAGCCTTTGACCTGGAAGTCACTTTCCCTTGGGTCATTCAAGTCATCATCCATGTGGCAGTCACTCTCCTCAGTGCTGATAGGTCCTTCACACCGCAGAGTCTCAAAACTGGCAGCTGAAAAGGGTATGTCCCAGGGAGAACCAAAAATTGATGGCAACTTAGAGAGAGGGAACTGGAAATTGCCCTCCACTAGAGTTCCTCCTCTCTCCTGGGGCAATCATCCTTTTCAGAATGAGAATAGGAAAATACCAAAATCTTTTTTCCAAGAAATTCTCATGGGGGTCTCTTGGATGAATGGTTTTGACCTTGGTTCCCTGGTATCCACGTGCTCTCAGTGAATGGACTGTGGCATGGGGAAGAGGGAAGGGAGAGAATGAAAGGACGGTGAACCCACCGGCCTGGCATCTACCTGTTGGTGCAGGAAATCAGAGACCAAAGACAACCATGATCCCAGAGCAGGCAGGCACAGGACAAGAGGGAAAGATGAACATCAGATTCTGACACTCACTGGGTATTTACCATTTGCCACTCATCACTGGCAATTTTGTTTATTATTTTATTTACTTGTCACAGACTTTCCAGATATGTGACTTCATCTCCATTTTATAAATTTTTCAAAAAACAAGTTTTGAAAAGCAAATTAATACACCCTGAGTTTTAAAAGAGAGTAAAGAATAGAGCAAGAAAGTCAGGCGTGTCTGAGTTCAAACTTAGTGTTCTTTTTACTTCACTGTGCAGACATGGTCTAATTCAGTCCTCAGACTTCCCCTGGGGACTTTCATCCATATTACCATCTTCTCAAAATACACTTGGCTCTTCAACCTAGATATGCTACCTATGAAAGAGTTTTCAGTACCTAGCAATGTCTCTCTTCCCACCTTGCTCAGGACTTCATTTGTTCAGTCATCTCTACTTTAATAATCTATGCCTCTTAAACTTTCCCTAGCAATGGTAGAGTCCTTTCTCTCTCCTCCCCTCCACCTTGATCCCCTATTGCCAGACAATACTGGTAACTGGGACAATTCTTTGCCTCCAGGTTGAAACTTAAGAGTTATAGATTTCTCACCACATTTCCTTGACCTATCTCTTACTTCCATGATTGACCCACACAAGGTAAATGCTATTTCTTCCAACTCTGAGACTTCTTGTCTTTCTTAGTCTCACTCCCCCTCTTCCTGCCATGTGGCCACTCATACATGCTCACTTCTTTACTCCATCCTTTGCTGTCCCTTTTGTCTTTGTTCTTTTCCACTCCCAAAGACCCAAGATTCTTCTTTGATTTTGTAACTCCCTTATCAAGGCTCCTCTCTATTTCCCTGTTCTCACCATATCAGTACTAGGAGTTTTCTTCACATCCTCCTCAACACCCTTCACTACTCTGCTACCTCTTTTCAGTTCCTCCCCTGTCACTCCACTGAACTCAGGCTTCTCTCCTTTTATCCATTTAAAAAAAAAAATCTTGTTGGGTTACCAGGCATTTTCACTCAGTAAATCTTACGTGGCAACAAGTATTATCATTCTCACTTTAGAAATTAGAAAACTGAATTCAGAGGTATAAAAAGGGGCTTTTTCAAAGTGATGTAGAGCTAGCTACTAACTAGAAGAAGAGCTTGATCTCAAGTCTGAAATTCTTGTCACAAAACAAAAACAAAAAGAGTATTATCTCTGCCCCACAAATAGCTCTTAGTACAGTGGGAGACACAGGGATATGAAAAGATTATTTTAGCAAGAGGAAGAGAGTAATAAGAAAGAGTCCAGGCAGCCATCAGGACAGAAAGGAGGACTCAAGAAAAGCTTCTTGGAGAAAATGTGACCAAGACTGTCCTTCAGGATATCTAGAAGTTTGTAAAGGTGGAGCCGACCAGAGGGCCATTGAACGAGTTCATTTCAGGCAAAGACAGCAGTATCTGCTAAGAAAAACCCTGGAGACAGTAAAGAGTCTGGGTGTGCATGTATAAATATGTCAAGAGGGATTTATCAGAGCGTAAGTTGTGAGACTTAGAGGGTGACTGTAGAGGCTGAAGAGTCTGAACATGTGCCAGTTTTGGGTGGACTTCATGTGCCATGATAAGAAGTTTAGGCTGACGGATTTTAATTTTAGAAGCCTCTGTGGCTGCAGGGTGTAGAATTGAAGGACACAAGGCTGAGTGAGACAAGATTAGTTAGGAAGTTATTATAATAGCTCATGTTATATATAATGAGGGCTTGTCCTAGGACAGAATTAGTAATGTTTCAGGGAAGGAACTGACTCTAAGAACAGCTTAGGAGGTAACATTTGTCAAATTTGATGATTGATCAGATAAACAGAAGCAAAGAAGGAAGAGTTCCAGGTTGTCTCTTGGATTTCAGGCTTGGAGATCAAAGTGAATGCTGGCCATTAACTGAAGTCAGAAAGAGTGAAACAATGAGTTAGAAGAAGTGGGGGTCAGGAGGACAGATGCATTCATCTCTAGCTACCTCTGGGACACATAACTAAGTGTGTCTTGTATGAAGATTGATATTTGAATGTGAAAATCAAAAGCATGATTAGTGTTGGAAGATCTGATTTGGAACTCTTAAATATACAGTTATTATGGAAAAAGTTATGCAGACAAGCTCATGAAGGAGATTTCATAAAGAAAGAAGATTGGAGAGGCAAGGATGTAACTAAAGGAACATTCATGTGTAAGGGAAAGAAAAGAAAAGTTCCAGAGGGCCCGAAAGAAGTACATGAAGTACAAGGAGAAAATGGTGACTTGGAAGTCAGGGATGTAAGGAATGCAAGAAAGAATAAGTGATCAACGGTACTCAGTGCAACAGAGAAGTCCATCAGGATAAGAATGGAAAAGTGTACAATGATATATTTGATATGGATGGAGATTTTTGTGCCCTATGCAAAACTGATTCTTGTGGAAACCAAACTACAAGCATTGAAAAGTGAGTGAGAAGTGAAGAAGCAGAGATAGCCAAGTGCAGACTATTCTTTAAAGAAAATTGTATCAGAAAAGAGTTGAAATTGTATCTAGAGAAGACATTGTAGTCATAAGGAAAAGACCTGAAGATTTTTATATTCATAAAGAACCATTCAGTCCTATACACCAAACTCCCTCTCTCTCTCTGTCTCTCTCTCTCTCTCTCGTACTGGGGATTGAACCCAAGACCTGGCACATTTTCTAGGCAAATGTTCTGCCCCCTGAGCTATACCCCCAGCCCACACCAAACTCTCTTATAGCCAGGCTTCTTATCCCACTTAACCAATTCTTTGGAGGGCCAAAGTTGGTCCATGTTTCTTATGTTAATTTGTTTTGGGTCTTTTCCCAAAGTCAGGCATATCTCCATTCTCCTACCAACATTCAAACATTTTACTTACCCACCAGCAAATTAGCTGCCCAGAGTAGAGCAGAGGGAATATAGAGGACCCAGGCCATGGGGACACAGCCCAGCTTCATGGTGACTGCATTTAGGTCTCCTACAACCTGAACACACTGATTTTCTTCAATATGAAACTTCTCGAATTAGAAAAAAGGAAGTAAATCTAACAGTCTCATCTCCATGCACCTGTTGTCAAGTTTGTGATTGACTTTTATCATTAGTATTTGGCCAGGTTATTTCTGGTATCCATTTGTATTCTTAAGATTGTGGATAAATCATTACTCTATGTAAATGTATGATTACACAAATGGTACACCTCTACTTCATGTACAACCAGAGAAACAAGTTTTACTCCATTTGTTTACAATAAAATAAATAAATAAAATAAAAATAAAAATAGAAAAAAGATTGTGGATAAAATGATAGCATGCTCAATTGTTTAACATTCCTCCAAAAAGTTCAGAGACCTTTTAAAAAACATGTAATTATCTGTTAATCAAATGGCCTTCATGTACACTCTGGGAAAAGTCAATATAATAATCATTTATTTCACTGGTAAAACAACTGAGAATAGAGAGTGGAAAATTGCTTGAAGAAAATCATTAGGAAATCAATGATATGAATTCAAGTGCCCTGTTTCAACCTTCTCCAAACCTTACGTGTTTCTAGTGATTACAAGTAGCAAGAGAGAGGAAAAATGATTGGTAATGGCACCAAGGCAGGTATCAGATTAATTCTTAGTAGGCTCTGACCCATTCAAAGCCCAAACAAATTGGTACACAAATTTTTCTAGACTCATGTCTCAGTTCTCTGTTCCTGCAGTACAACATAGGCTGTTCAGTCTCAGTGGAAATCTGATTAAGGCAAGGAAGAGTCCCCTGGGAAAGAGCAAAGGAAAAAAGAAAATCAATTTCCAGAGGCCCCAGAAATAAGCCCAAGGCTCAGGCTCATAGCCAAAGCTCAAGCCACTGATCCTGAGGAAATTAGAGACAGGAGACATCTGATAGCTTGAGAAACTTAAGACTCCAGAATAAGGGCAATATGAAGGTTACAGCATCCCTCTTTGGCTCTAGGTGGCCATATATGGGAATCATCATCCCTGCCTACAAATGTTTGCTGTTTGAGACCTTCTCAATGGCAGAGCCCACTCCTCTTTTCATAGGACTACATTCTTCCCCATGCCAGCTCATAACATGCACTAGGGCCCCATAGGTTATTCAGAAATGAGATAAACCATCAGAAATAGGGACAGGCAGTCTCACTTAAAGTCAAAAGGAGGGACAGCACGACCAATCAGTTGTGCAAAAGCCACAGATCAGAGCAGACACAAAAGCAACGTGGGTATGAGAGAGTAGATCTTCCTCAATCTAAAATAAGTATTTAGAATAAATTTTCCATTATCTGAGAAGCATATGTTTTTGTGCAAGTGGCCCCAGGGAGTTCAGAAGTGGTTGAATATGGGTGTGGTGAAAGGCAGTGAGGCAGTAAGCCTGGCAGCTGATGTGTGAAAGACCCAGAAGCCTCAAACAGGAAGAAAAATCTAACCAGTCCTAATAAAAATTCAGTAAGCCAAATGTGTTTAGATGGACCCTAACAGTCCCATAGCACATAGACCTCAGGGACTTCCTTAAAATCGTGAAAATATTTTCTTTCTCAGGCTACCCCTTCTCCTTTACTGCCCTTCCCATTAGGCCTTACCTAGATAGAGGCATCATCTAGGTACCCTATACCATCTGCATCAGTTCTTGTGGGATCCCACTCTCAATGCAGAGGGCAAGGCCTCTGAAGATCTTTCTTGAAGATCTTCATAATCCTCACTAAACCACTGGGAAATTTAGCTCCATTTGACCCCGATGAATGAACTATTTAGAAGAAGTGTAATTCACTAGGTTAAAAAAATTGGAATGGCTGTGTATTTATGGAGACTAAGATTCAGTCTATTATGTTAAAGCATTTTACAATCCCATCAGCAGTGCATAAGAATTCTAGTTGCTAGATAGTTCAACAGTCTTTGGTATGGATAGTCTTTCTACTTTTAGCTATTCCAATGAGTGTATCCTGGCATCTCAACATGGTTTTAATTTGCATTTCTCTAATGACTAATGATGTTCATTATTTCATGTATTCATTTACTAACTTTATATATTCTGATGTACTATCAATTCAAATCTTTGGACTTTTAATAATTGGATTGTTTCTTATTATTGAGTTGTCAGAGTTGTCTTTTTAAAATTCCAGATACCTGCTTGTCATTTGATGTGTTTTGCAAATATTTTCTCTCAAGTAGTGGCTTCTATTTTCAAGATCTCCCATCTTCTTGGATAGGCAGAATTAATATTGTCAAAATGGCTGTACTACACCAAAAGTGCTATACAAATTCAATGCAACTCCAATTAAAATCCCAATGATGCACCTCATAGAAATAGAGCAAGCAATCATGAAATTCATTTGGAAGAATAAGAGATCCAGAATAGCTAAAGCAATCCTTAGCAGAAAGAGTGAAGCAGGGGTGTCACAATACCAGAACTTCAACTATACTACAGAACAATAGTTAAAAAAAAAGGCATGGTATTGGCACCAAAATAGACAGGTAGATCAATGGTACAGAATAGAGGATATAGAGACAAACCCACATAAATACAGTTTTCTCATACTAGACAAAGGTGCCAAAAATATGCAATGGAGAAAAGATAGCCTGTTCAACAAATGATGCTGGAAAAACTGGAAATACATATGCAGCAGATTGAAACTAAACCCCTATCTCTCACCCTGCACAAAACTCAACTCAAAATGGATCCCAAAAGACAGCAGTGTTCAGATGTGGGGCACTAGGGAACTGATTGGTGGCTCTGACCTCATCAGTGGATTAATTCATTAAGGGATTTACAATTTGAACTTTAGGAAGTGGTGGAAAGTGTAGGAGGTGGGACCTAGTAGAAGTAAGTGGGTCCTCGGGGCCAGTGCCCTTGGAACTGTCTTGTCCTGATATCTTGTTCTATGCTGTTTCTTTCTCTCTCTCTCTCTCTCTCTCTCTCTCTCTTTCTCTCTTTCTCTCTCTTTTCTGCTCTGCTATGCAGCTTCTATGAACTGAGCACTTTCCTCCATCAAGCCTTTCTGTCATGATGTTTCTGCCTCACTTCAGGCCCAGAGCAATGGAGCTAGCCAACCTGGAGTGAAACTTCTGAAACTATACACCAAAATGAATCTTTCCACTTTTAAATGGTTTATGTCAGGTACTTTGGTCACAGTAACAATAAGCTGATTAACATACACTCTAATCTATAGCCAATGTAGGTAAACAACTTAAGTCTTCCTTCCCAAATTTTCCTTATAAAATAAATGCTCTGATTTCTGGTCTGGCAGACATTTTCCAACTGCTACTTTGCCCTGATGCTGGTAATTATAGGAACTTGTTCCAGGACTCAGGGCAGGTTCTTTTTTTGGCTAACACTGACAATGACTCTAAAAATCCTTTTATTTCAGAAATTCCTCAATCCTAAGAAGTTTAGGTTAATACTTTTATTTTCGCACTTCATAAATGAACTTGAATAGTTTGTGACAGCTATCACAGAATTTGCCTATTTGTCAAATTTGTTAACACAAAGTGGTTTTGTTGTTTGTTTGTTTGGGGTACTGGAGAATGAATCTCCAGGGGTGCTCTACCACTGAACTATATCCCCAGTTTTTTCCATTTTACTTTGAGAAAGGTTCATGCTAAGTTGTCTAAATTGGCCTTGAACTGGCCTCATCCTCCTGAGTCACTGGGATCATAGGTGTAAGCCACCATTACAGGTGACATAAAGTGTTTAAGCCAGGCATTGAGATGCATACTTCTACTCCCAATGACTTGAATCACAAGTTTGAGGCTGGCCTCAGCAACTTAGTGAGACCCTGTCTCAAAATAAAAAAATAAAAAGGTCTGGGAATATAGCTCAGTGGTAAAGTGCTTCTGGGTTCAATCCCCAGTACAAACACACACACACACACACACACACACACGTTCTTTTATTATCCTTTTATTGTCTATAGCAATACTGTGGCTATTGAGTACTTTCATGGCTTAGTGAAGAGCTATAGAGTCTGTAGAGATATCATTCATCTCATTCCTAAGATTCAAAAATGTATTGCAACACATGAAGTTATTCTTTACATGTACCAATTTCACTCACAGTTAAAATTACAGAATACAGATCCAGAAAGCATGACGAAGATGATTTCAGTTCTCCCACACACCAGACCTCTCACCCTATAGTCTGTGCTCCAGAGTGACTCCCAGTTCCTAAAACAAGCCAACATTTACCCTTAGTCCCTAGATGTATGGGAATCTCATCTCACTACCACATGGGTCTCATATTCCATATTCCTGTAAGACAGTGCCCTGAGTTATTCCTTCTTGCGTGACTATTGGCAGTAAAAAAGAAAATTAAGAAGCTTTATGGAGGATAGAGTCCTGGGCTCTTTCCACTGAAAACCAAAACTGCTTGAAGTTCTTGGGTCATAGACGATCTTTTTAAAATGTATTTTTTTTTTTAATTCTGTTTGTGATGGTTTTACAGGTTTGTAACTTTAGAGTTATTCTGAACTGGGATGTCACAGAGGTAGTCAGAGTCTGGTTTATTTGTGTGTTTTTGTTTTTAGCGGTTCTGGGAATTGAACATAGGGGCACTCTACCACTAAGCCACATACCCACCCCACCACACACACCCTTTTTAATTTTATTTTGGAATAGGGTCTCACTAAGGAGCTAGGGCTGGCCTTGAACTTGTGATTCTCCTGCCTCAGCCTCCCAAGTAGCTGAGGTGATAGGCCAACTCCTGGTGGGCAGGTTCTTGCTGGGGCTCAAGGTGAAGGTTTATCTTCCCTTTCTTTGCTGCTTTATTTGAGACTTCCAGCACAGGGTACCATCTCTAACTCTGAGTTCCCCATAGATTTGTTGATGTAACTTGTTAATTAGCTGAAATAAGTCTCTCAATTTCCTTTTTTAAGTAGGATATCTAACAGAACCACTGACTTCTTTCCCCTAACATGTGTAACTGAGAAAATTAATGTTAATGACCTACTTCTAATTTGACAGAAGATCTTACAAGTATCTGTTTTGTGTAGTAATATAGAGATATTAGTTATAACATCATTACCCAGGCAACAATTTATTCATTTATTTCTTTTTTTAACCAGGGATTGAATTCAGGGATACTTAACTACTGAGCCATATCCTTAGACTTTTTTTTTTTTTTTTTTTTTTTTTTTTTTTTAAGTTGCTTAGGGCCTCTCTAAGTTGCTTTGGGTCTTGTGAAGTTGCTGAGGCTGGCCTTGAATTTGTGATCCCCCTGCCTCAGCCTCCCAAGTTGCTGGGATTACAGGAATGCACCATAACCTCTGGCATAGGCAAATTTTGAAATAACATAATTAAATAAAATCATAGGTTTGTTTTTAAAGTAATTTTCTTAAGACATGGCAATTCTTAAAGAAGTTCTACCAAGAAGTTCTGCTTGGTCAAATTTTACTTCCAAGGATACAATGATATTAATAGAACAAGTTAGTAAACAATTATAAATAATAACAAAAGTGTCTATATTTATTTTTGGTGCTGGGGACTGAACCCAGGACCTTGAGAAGATGTTCTACCACTGAGTCATACTGACCAAGAAAACAAGATTGATATACTTATCTAAGTCTTATAAACTAGTGGAAGTTTACCTATTATCAAATTGGATTCTTGAACCAGATTTATGATACAAAAGGATAATGTTCCCTCTGTTAACTGAAGGGAGATGAGATATCTCTTTCTGAGACTTCTTTCATTAATTAAAGGAAACTTGGGGCTGGGGATATAGCTCAGTTGGTAAGGTGCTTGTCCTGCAAGCATGGGGCCCTGGGTTCAATCCCCAGCACCACGAACAAAAATTTGCATTTTTAAGGTTAGAGCCTACAATTTTATTGTTTTGTACCACAGGCAAAAAGAAGTCCCATAATACTCAATAACTCAATTTTAGTGATAGAAATGACACAGAAATAAATAGGATTTTTCTTGGTAATAGCAAAAGGAGTTGCATGCCTGTAATCCCAGAGACTCCAGAATCTGAAACAGGAAGATCTGCAAGTTCAAGGTCAACCTCAGCAACTTGGTGAGGTTCTGTTACCAAGATTGGTCCTTATTCTGGATGCCATTCCAATTATGAGGATATGGTTTTGAGAAAAAGGAAAAAGAAGTTTTATTGCTTTGCTAGCAAAGGAGAAACATGGGGACCTCTGTCCCAAAGGCTGTGATTCTGCCCATCAGCAAGAATAGGGGGATTTTTTTTTTTTTTTTTTTTTTGAATAGGGGGATTTTTAAAGAGGCAATTCAAAGGCTGCATTCCATGTGTTCTGTTGTATTTGTAACTCACTTGTTAATTATTGTTTCTTTAGGGGGGCAGTACCCAGGATTGAACTCAGGGGCACTCAAACACTGAGCCAAATCCCCAGCCCTATTTTGTATTTTTTTAGAGATAAGGTCTCACTGAGTTGCTTAGGATCTCACAAATTTGCTAAGGCTGACTTTGAACTGACATCCTCCTGCCTCAGCCTCCCAAGCCACTGGGATTACAGGCATGCACTACCGTGCCTGGCAGTTTTCCCCATCTTTATCTTGTTTTCCTCATAAAACCTGACTCCTTGAAATCTTTTTATGTATTTCCCCTTAAAAAAAAAGAATTTGGACCTTTTTCCTTGTTCAGTTCCAGTTACTAACAGGGATGGAAGACCCACCAGGCACCCTGCTTTTAAAACTATTTTCTGTTCTGTTGTCTTCTGTTCCTTATTGATTATTTTCAGACTTTTTATTTTCCCAGTTGGTTCACACCTCCAAGCAGGAATCTGCTCTGCTGGGGTACTGGTGTTGAGAATAGGGAGATATCTGTGCAGCTACCTGTCTTAATCACCAGGACGCAGGCAGTTGTGACTGCACCCTCAAGAGCTAATACAGCACAGATAGGACTGCTGGGCCCCCGTGCTTATGGATGTTGTTAAGAGATATTTGTCTGAGGAATGTGCAGCTGCCTAGAAACCTTATCTATCAAGGACAGGAGGGCCTAACCCCGACTCACCTCCTGCATAGTTCACCCCTTCCCTCCTCCCTTCTTCCTCTAGGACCATTCAGTTCTGGCGGGACCCAATGAGAATCAAATAGATTGGCAGGACCCAACCAGAGGAGGACTAATGTTTAGCTGTTCAAATGTTAACCAATAACGTTACAGGTCTTTGTGTGTGAATGCTTGGAAATCTCTTAAACAGAGGGCTTTCTCGCCCCTCGGGGCCGCTCCTTACTCAGCCATTGCAATGGTCTGAGAGGCTGGTTGTGGTCCAGGCTTGAGCTTGCAATAAAACCTTGTTGTGTGTCTTGCATTACCGTGTGTGTACTTTGATTCTCTGGGGATCAGTCGATATCGGGGACCAGTCAATATTGGACCCTAACATTTGGGGGCTCGTCCAGGATAGACTGGTCTGGCTCAGGCCCAGGAGAGACAAACAGCCCACGGTACCAAGGTTTCTAAGGAAATTTGCCATGGAAGGAGGATTGGCCACCTCCTGGCAGGACGTAAGTCCTGGTTAGAGTTTGGGTGAAAATTCTCGTATGGTAGAAGGAAAGGGTTGCGAGAGACCCTGGAGGTTCCACTGTCGAAAGTCGTGGGAGACATCCCTGACGATCAGGAGTTGCTCCGACGTCCCCAGTGGACGCTGTTTGGGTGGCTGTTTGATAAGGATCCTTAAGTCTGATTCTGGTAGTGTGAATGAGAAGGGCATTGCGCCTGTGAGATTGGTGTGGTTGACTGGCTGGTGGATGTTGGAGAGTCCTGTGAAAATTTGTTTTACTGCGTGTATTGCCTCCTTTGTTCTCTTCGGTCTGCTTGGTCCTTTTAGCCTCATTATTATGGGACAGGCTCAGGTGACTCCTAAGACTTTCCTCCTGAGTCACTTCTCAGAGGTCTGCACCAGAGGATGGAACTTTGGTGTGGACCACCTAAAGGAGGGTGAATTTGCTACAGTCTGCTCCGCGGAGTAGCCAATCTTCACCAAGATCTATGCTGAGCGAGGTAAGCTTCTCTCTCCGTGCATCCCACATCTGTTTGAGGTGCAGCTTTCTGTCTCTTCATTTTTGGAGGGTAAAATGGGCTACACAACACTCCTGCACATCCACTCCCTGGATGCTCCCCTTCCCTTGCCAGTCAGACATAGGAGTTTAAACTGTAGGATTAAGACCTGGGACAATTAGTATGGAAATGCCCAGGTTAGCCGTCACTAGTCTATCTAGAGTCTCTCTCTTACTGTTCTTGTGCTTAGATGTTTTCACTGTGTTCTCTTTAAGCTGCAAGAGGGAGGCATTTAAACTCAACCCCTCCCATGAGACCCTTCAAGAAAAGGCACAAGAGCTGGCTTCAGTTACATGCCCCACCCCAGGTCTCCTTCTGTGGAAATTTTTACCGGAGACACAGTGCAGGACACATGGCTGTGACGTAATGACTCACAGAAATTCCCCTCGAAGCACCAAAATATATCAGATCCTAAAACCTCTTCGTTTGTCGGAAGATAGGCTCCCTTTGTCCTCCCTCAGGTCCCCTATCTTAGGCTTAGGGATACTCATTGCAGACTACTTTACAGTCCTTCTCCTTGTACCTGAGAGATTTGTTTACTCCAATCCCCCTAGGCAGAGAGCTCAGCAGCTCCCAGCTTGCAGAGCAGGCTTAAGGTGAAACCAAAAGACAAGAAAATGACCCCTGAGGCCTTCACTTCAAACATTGTAACTTCTGAGGAGGAGGAGACAGACACTAATAATAACAAAGGCCTCCTGCCATCTGCCCCTCCCCCTCTGTACCCTTGGAGTACCCATGGCAGTTAGCAGCCCCCCATTCCTCAAAAGTAGTGGGAAATAATGTTTCATGATTTTCTGCATTCAAATCTAACCTGATTTCTCAACCAGGAAAAAAAGGGTTAAAAAGTCCTAGGCAATTCCCCCTGCCTGGCCTTGCAGAAGCCTGCATTGGAATGCAAACTGCAGCAGTCTCAGCAGGAGGTGGGGGGGGGGGTGTGACCTGAGACAGAAAAAAAGAAAGGTGTCCGGTTTAAACTCCTGGGCTGCTACACAGAACTAACTCATTTTCTAGGATTCTTGTTTTGTTTTGTTTTTCTTTAATGCTGTATTTTTGAGCTCATAATTTTGATCCTAGGTACCTAGGTTAATGATTTTTTTGATCAGTTCTATTTTTATCCAACTCTAGAGTTATTTTTAAACATCTGTTACATTCAATGGAGATAAACATTACAAGGCCTTTGCTTTTGTGTTATGTGTATATGTTATTGTTTAAGGTTGTATTGTCTATGTATGTAGCCGACAAAATTGACATAGATAATAAGTGTGCATAATATTAAAACTTTAAAAATGGATCCAAATACTTTTATTCACGTGATTAAAAGGGTTCAATTTAAATTGGGTAAACTAATAAAAGTGCAATGTCTTTAGAAATAACTCTCAAGTCTCTAGGTGGTCAAACTAATGAAATGTTGATGTTAAACAATGTCTAATATCAATTGTTTCCAGGACTTTTCTTCAACAGGAAAGAGACGGCAAAAACTGTTCAGGACACTTGTCTGATACCTTGTTTTTTTCAAAATAAGTAAATTAAATTTAACATGTATGGGACTACTCAAATGTGTTTGTTAGCGACATCTGATTAATTTGCAAAGTTAAAATGCTAATTGTTAAATAACATTAAGTATTCTTAAGTCCTTAAATTCCATGGAGTAACATACTTAAACATTATTGGTGTTTTCATAGGTTGGCAAATTTAAAAGGGTTTAAAATTGCTTTGTGTCATTGCTAAAAACAAGGTTTTTAAGAGTTATGCCCTAACAGGTAAAACCCCAAAAACTGGAGGGTGAGCGTTCCATCTGCTCCCTTACCACTTCCCCCTGCTCCCCCTCCAGTTCTGCAAAGCTCCAAGGAGCTCTTAGATTTGGATTTAGAGTTACCATCTCCCCTCTCACTGTGTTTCAGTTACAGTACTATAAACAACAAAGTATTTTATCTTGTTAAAATGGAGTAATTTATCTAAATTCAGAAATTTCGTAAAAGTTGTTTCAGAATGTGAACAAAAAGGGGTCAACAGATAGGAAAGAGAAAATAAAAGGCTCTAGAAATGGAACTATATTTAGTGTAGAACAAAATCTTTCTGGATAAGAAAGTGTTTATATGATGAAATACATAAGGGTCTAAGTAAGTGCTAAGAAAGTCTGTGTAAGTGAAAGAATGGACATTTTTTTAAGCTGTCTGTTTTATCTCAACTCCCTAAGGTTTCCCTCCCAGTAATGGGAACAAAGCCCTTAAAGCTGTTCTCTGTTCCCAAACAGAGAGTAAAAGAGTAAATTGAGCCTGATAGCCAGATAGTGCTCAAACAGTAGGATTACCAGAAACTATTGACCAGAATCTACAGCCTGTTGTAAAACATTGTGAAACATGTTGTCAGCATACCCAGACCCCCTTTGAAATTTTCTGGCAGCTTTGTTCCCCCTTTTCCCCCTTTCATGTGTGACCCCTCCCGATGTGTGGCTTCTGCCTTTATAAACCTACAAGATTTTCTGGTAGGGACTCGACTCCTCGAGTTGGGTCCCAGCGCGCTGGAATAAACACCTCTTGCGGTTTGCATCAAGTGACGCCTCCTGCGGTTGATTGGGGTTGCCGTCCATCCATGGGACAGAGTTGGGGTTTCCTTTTTGGGGGCCTTACATTTGGGGGCTCGCCTGGGATAAGATGGCCCCCCCTCATCCGCGGAGTCGACCTTGGAGGTAAGAAGGGGTACCCCGAAGTTGTCTGTCTTTGTCTTGTGTTTTGTTAGTTGGTCTGGTTCTGTGAGCGCGCTTTCGGTTTCGGTGGCAGCCGTTCGGTGACTCGTGAGAGTGGCCGAACAGTGGCCGGCAGACGTGCCTGGGGGGCCACAGGTTGCAGCCCTGGGGGACGCCCTAAGGGTGGAAGGAGAGCCAGGGACGCCTGGTAGTCTCCGTCGGTAAGGGCGCTGATGGGGTTCAATTGGTGGATCAGAGATTGGCGCCCGTCTGTATCTGGTTCTGTTGTGTGTTTGTGGCGGAGGTGGAGGAAGGGTTGGAACAACTGGGGGGTTCTCAGCCCGGGCTACTCTCGGGTGGACCCCAAAGGTTCCTTCTCTGGACTCCCCCTCCCGACAGCCCTGAAGGGTAACTTAGCAAAGTAGCTTCGGTCTCAAAAGTAATGAAAAATAAGGTCTCATAATTTTAACATCCAACCTGTCCGGATGAGATGGCTAAAATGCCTTAGACACAGAGTTTCTGTTAAAACCTGTTAGATCCTTCCAGATCTCAGTCCAGGCTTACATTGAAATATAAATAAAAGAAGCCTAAAGGCTCAGTAGGAGACCGGTCTCAAACCCAGGGAAAGAAAAGGTAAAAAGAGTCTTTAAAACTCCAGCAAAGTAAATGCTATATTTTTAATTATATGTTTTTTTGAGCTCATGATTTTTTGATCAGTTCTATTTTTTATTCAACTAGAGTTTTTGACCATCTGTTACACTGCAATGGAGATTCACCTATAAAGTTCCAAGGGCTTGATTTTGTGTTATTTGTATGTTGTGCTGTCTGATGTCATGTTTTGTCTGTATCAAAACTGAGCGCTCCTAAAATTAAAATTTAAAAATGGATCCAGGTACTTTTAATTCACGTGATTTAAAAAAGGTTCAAATTGGGTAAACTAATAAGAGTAAAATGTCTTTGAAAATAACTTGCAAGTCTCTAGGTGGTCAAGCTAATAAAATATTGATGTTAATAAAATGTCTAATATCAATTGTTTCTAGGACTTTTCTTCAACAGGGAAGAGACAGCAAATACTGTTCAGGACACTTGTCTGATATCTTGTTTTTTTTACAGAATAAGTGAATTAGAGTTAACATGCATGGGATTACTCTAATGTGTTTGTAGAGACATCTGATTAATTTACAAAGTTAAAATGCTAATTGTTAAATAACATCGAGTACTTTTAACTCCTTAAATTCCATGGGGTATCATACTTAAACATTATTGGTGTTTTCATGGGTTGGTAAATAAAAGGGTTTAAACTTGCTTTGTGTCATCACTAAACTAAAAACAAGGTTACTAAGAGTTATGTCCTAACAAGTGCAATTCTATATACAAAGGGTCCCAAAAGTTTCAACTGTGTTTCAATTAGAGTACTATAAATAACAGAATATTTAATCTTATTAAAATAGAGTAATTTATCTAAATTCAGAAATTTCATAAGAGTTGTTTCAGAATGTGAACAAAAAGGGGACAACGAATAGGAAAGAGAAAATAAAAGGTTCTGGGTATGGAAATATATTTAGTAAAAGGAAAAAGGAAATGTTTCTGGGTAAGAAAGTGCTTGTGTGATGAAATACATGAGGGTCTAAGTAAGTGCTAAGAAAGTCTGTGTAAGTAAAGGTCAAGTTTCAACAAGTTTGTGTGTAACTAAGTTGGTTATATGTATGTGAGACAGCTAAAACTATTGAAGGTTTTTCCTAAGGTGAAATACTAACGTTCTGATATAAACCAAAGTTTAATCTATATGGTAGAATGACATGGTAAAATGACAAGGATTTGAAACACTAATTTACTCTTAACTTTGTGTCTATTAAGTTTATTCTTTAGAACAATTAGTCTTAAAAATTGGGTCGTATACAATTATGGTTAAACAACTATTATAGAGTATTGTACTTTGTTACAGAGTCTACATTTCTCTTTAAAAACTCAATTTGGTAAGATAAAAGTGTCAAGGTATTTGTGAAATGGTCACTAGTTGTATATTAAATGTGTTCATATTTTTCAGGACCACAAGTTTTTAAAGCAAGGAATTTATTAAGCTCTGCTATCCTCCAGATTAAACTTGTCTGTAATGGTAATCTTAAACTTATAAAGGGTAAATTTTATTGGGGATTTATTTCTTTCATTTAATGTTCTATTATAGGACCTGCTATCAATAGGGTATGTGTAAAATTTGTTACTTTTTACACTGAGATAAAGAATTTCAAGTGTAAATGTATTTCTAAACATTAGAGTCTGATTTGTTTAAAGGTTAATATTGTGAAATATGAAAGAAACATGAAAACATTTTGCCACTTAATCACACAAAAGGAAAGTTAAAAGCTCTCTCAGCCTTTCTTTGATTCATGTTTTAGATACTATGTTAAATTGTGTTAATTATAAAGTTTATATAGACTCAGGAAACAGTATATGTAAACTACTTAATGGTATTTAAGGAAAAGAAGCAAAGATCAACATCAGAATTAGAACACTTAAGATCTGTAAAGACCACGCCTTACCTGAGATAAGGCTCTGCCTCCCACCTCACTGTGTGTAGAATAGCTCCAAAATAAGCCAGAATTGGGAACAGGTAGTTAGTGTAGAAATAGGGGATCAGGTCAAATTGAGGAAATGGCCATAAAATCATCTGCCTCTGGAAGTTGGAGACTGCCCCTGGAAGAATGGAATGTCAAGGATCTCCGGAGCCCATTGATTACCAAATTTACCTGCCTTTATCAAGGACTGTTTACCAAGGACTGCAAACAAGGGGCTGCTAATTGGTGGCCCGCCCCTTGGGCTCTTGCCTGCCTGAAATCACCTAGTCACCTTCATCAGGGAAGAGTAAGTGCTGTATAGGTACTAATGCTTAGGCAACAATACCAGTCCCTCCGCCAAGGAAATAGCTTTGGAGAAGAGTATATAGAGACAGAAGTTCCATGATTAGAACTTACCAGAAAAGAAAATGGGGAAATGAAAGAATGGACATTTTTTTAAGCTGTCTGTTTTATCTCAACTCCCTAAGGTTTCCCTCCCAGTAATGGGAACAAAGCCCTTAAAGCTGTTCTCTGTTCCCAAACAGAGAGTAAAAGAGTAAATTGAGCCTGATAGCCAGATAGTGCTCAAACAGTAGGATTACCAGAAACTATTGACCAGAATCTACAGCCTGTTGTAAAACATTGTGAAACATGTTGTCAGCAAACCCAGACCCCCTTTGAAATTTTCTGGCAGCTTTGTTCCCCCTTTTCCCCCTTTCATGTGTGACCCCTCCCGATGTGTGGTTTCTGCCTTTATAAACCTACAAGATTTTCTGCTAGGGACTCGACTCCTGGAGTTGGGTCCCAGCGCCTGGAATAAACACCTCTTGCAGTTTGCATCAAGTGACGCCTCCTGCGGTTGATTGGGGTTGCCGTCCATCCATGGGACAGAGTTGGGGTTTCCTTTTTGGGGGCCTTACATAAGTAAAGGGCAAATGTCAACAAGTTTGCATGTAACTAAGTTGGTTACAAGTATGTGAGACAATCAGTTAAAGCTGTTTAAGGTTTTTCTTAAAGTCAAATACTACTGTACTGATATAAACCGAAGTTTAATTTATATGTTAAATTGACAAGGATTTCTTAAAGACACTAATTTACTCTTAACATTATATCTGTTAAGTTTCATAGTTTAGGAGAATTAGTCTTGAAAATTGAGGTTTATAAAATTATGGTTAAACAACTGTTAAAGTATTGTACTACACTAGAGTTTAAATTTTTCTTTCAAAACTAAATTTGGTTAATATAAAGGTATCAAGGTAATTATGAAATGGTCACTCTTTGTATATTAAATGTGTTCATATTTTCCAGATATACATCTTTATTTATCAAGCTGCTATTCTCCAGAATAAACTTGTCTGTAATGGTAATTTTAAACTTAAAGAGTACATTTTATTGGGGATTTATTTCTATCATTTAATGTTCTATTATGGGACCTATTATCAATAAGATATGTGTAAAATTGGTTATTTATTTCACTGAGATAAAAATTTAAATGTAAATATATTTCTAAGAGTTAGTGACAGCCTGATTTGTTTAAAGGTTCATATCGTAGAAGGTGAAAACATTTCGCCACACAAAAGAAAAGTTAAAAGCTCTCTCAGCCTTTCTTTGATTGATTCCTGTTTTGGATATAATGTTAGACTATGTTAACTAATGTTCATATAGACTCAGGAATCAATATATGTAAACTTCTTAAAATGACATTTAAGAAAGAGCGTAATGTGCAATAGCAAAAAGGGGACAACAGTGACTGAGATTGGGGTCTCTGACCTCAAGACTGTAGCATGCCTGGTGCCTGGGAGTGTTCCTGTGCAGGAGCACAAGATGCCTAACTGCTGTGGCAGTGCCCTCCCTGGGGAGGCTCTGTACAGGAGTCCTATCAGCTCTTACATTGATCTCAGGCACACAGCTCTTGGGCAGAAAGAAATCATTTTGCTAGATAACCAGTGTTTCATCAGCTCCCTTCTCTAGTTCCTGCCCACCTTACAGTAACTTTGGACAGTGGACTTCCTTGAGAGCTACACAGAGTTCCTAACATCGCACTTTGCAGTTGTGAAAAAAAGTTACGTAGATGTTCTAGTCTCTGTAACTTTCCTGAAAACAAAGAATAATGCTTACATGGTCTTTAACCTAATAATAAGACATGTTTGGATCTGCATTTCCATCAGAGAACAGAGCTCCATAAACCTTTATTTTCTAATACTCCTTTGCCCCTCACTGAACTTGAAAATTTGGTCATGTTGGTCATGGCAAAGGGGCCAAAAAAAAAAAAAAAAAAAAAAATTAGCTTCAGGATTAGAACATTTTACTTAAGATTTGTGAAGAGCCCTGCCTTACTGGAGATAAGACTCTGCCTCACCCTGCTGCATTTTAGAATGGCTCCAAAGTAAGCCAGACTTTAACTCATTTAAAGTTGTATCCAAAAGTTTGATGTTTGTTGTAAAGATTACTGTGATCTCAAACAGGGTATATAATGTAGAACTCAGCCAAAATTCAAGATAGCTACTATATAAGCTAAATATGCTTTTACTCTTACTAATTTCATTTTGTAAAACTGTTGCCTGTTACTGTTTGCAGAAGTAGCTGCTTCCAGAACATACAACCTAGGTAACTTGTGATAATAGGCCATCACCTACAAAACAGATAGTATGTGGTAGTACTTTAATAAAAGGGTAAATAACTGTAAAGTTATAAGCATTGAAGCTAAAGCCCAGTACTATTACTTTATGACTGGTGAGACTGACTTGCTGGATGGTTAAGATCAAACTTAGAGATCGAGATTAAATACAAGGGCAAGAAAAGCCAGTATTTGGGTCCTGCCCTCAGTCAGCCTGAATCCAGGGAACAAGAGAACTTCTCTAAGGAGCTTTGCAACTCTGGGTCACACAACCTCCTGATCAGGGAGATTCATGAGACCACTGGAGGATAAAAAGCCAATCAGTGCACTGCTGCAGAGGAGGGTCATTGGAAAAGGGAGACATCCCTCATGCTTCCAAGGGAAGTCACCTCATCAAGGAGACCCTGCCTAATGAACGGCACTAACTGAGCTAAGAAGCTGCTCTTAAGTTCTCTATGAGTGACCCCTGTGGGAACTCAGCTGACTCTTTAATAGGCAGGAACAGGTCACATCGACCAGCTTGATCTTAGACACCTAACAAAACAGTTAAAACCAAAATATAGCCATACTTGGGCTTTTAAAAGAAATAATAGTTAAATGTAACTGAAGATGTACACTTGTGTTAGCCCACTAAAATTAAGAGTGGAAGCTACAAAAGAAAGATTCTTAGGCAAATGTGCCTGATAACTATCAAGAGAAACTGCCAGAGTCAGAGATTTTAGTCAGCTAAAGGCCTACAGATACAGGTAGGCTTAATCTATGTTTGCTAGTATGATTATCTAGCCCTAAGTAACAGAATATAGAGATCTCTACTTAACACAGGCTACACCAATAAAGGGATATTTTACAAAAATCAGACGACATTAAGTAGCTTAACTATATTTTCTAGGGACATCAATAACATTAAGAGTTAAATGTTGTGTTTACATTCCTGATAACCTGGACAATGTTAAAGTCCCCAAATAAAGGCCTTGTCCTCTCCAGCCTTTGCTAGGCCTTGTTATGGGAACAACTTCTCAGTTCTTCCACCCCCTGGTGAGGAATTACTGACTTCTGTCATCTTTATGATATTCATTGGCATGTTCCAGATGCTGCAACATTTACTTCATACCAATCTCATTTCAATACTCATGTCTTTTTGTTCTTCTCCCACCCCAGATGACTTTACAACCTGTTCTTCCCCAACCAGACTTCTAGCTTCAATTGACCTGATTTTTAAAAGGGAACTCCAAACTGCTTGCCCCACGCTGCCCCCTTCCAGCTCAAAGCAGCCAGAATGGTCATCACCCCCTTTCCCGACAGCAGCAAGGAGTTCCTAAAATTAGAGGTGAGGAATGAAGCCAGATTGGGGACAAGCAGTTAGTGTAGAAATAGGGGATTGGGTCAAATCGAGGAAATGAAGGCCATGAAACCCATCTGCTTCTGGAAGTTGGAGACTGCCCCTGGGAGAATAAAATGTTAAGGATCTCCTAAGCTCATTGATGACCAAATTTACCTGCCTTTAAAGACTGTAAGCAAGGAGATCTATGTGCAACTCTGGGAGAAGAATGTTGGTTTTATGCTAATCATTCTGGAGTAGTGAGGGAATCCATGGCTAAGGTCAGAGAGGGTCTCGCCAAGAGAAAGCGAGAGAGGGAGGTCCAAGAAAATTCATTTGAAGCATGGTTCAATAGGTACCCTTGGCTTGCTACCCTAATCTCTACCCTAGTAGGCCCCTTAGCTCTGCTTTTGCTTATTTTAACTTTTGTACCCTGCATTTTAAATAAGTTAATAGTTTTTGTTAAGGACAATGTAAGCATGGCCCAACTAATGGTGCTGAGACAACAACATGAGAGAGTACCAGCCCCAGAAGATGAATATGCGCGACACCCAAATAAGCATGATTCCTCATTATGAACAACTGAAGGTGGGATATTTGTGCAGTTAACTGTCTTAATCACCAGGATGCAGGCAGTTATGACTGCACCCTCAAGAGCCAATACAGCACAAACAGGACTGCTGGGTCCCGGTGCTTATCGATGTTGTTAAGAGATATTTGTCTGAGGAATGTGCAGCTGCCTAGAAACCTTATCTATCAAGGACAGGAGGGCCTAAACCTGACTCATCTCCTGCATAGTTCACCCCTTCCCTCCTCCCTTCTTCCTCTAGGACCATTCAGTTCTGGCAGGACCCAATGAGAATCAAATAGATTGGCAGGACCCAACCAGAGGAGGACTAATGTTTAGCTGTTCAAATGTTAACCAATAACGTTACAGGTCTTTGTGTGTGAATGCTTGGAAATCTTTTTTTTTTTTTTTTTTGTGGTGCTGGGCCAACTGAGCTATCTCCCCAGCCCTTGGAAATCTCTTAAACAGAGGGCTTTCTCGCCCCTCGGGGCCGCTCCTCACTCAGCCATTGCAATGGTCTGAGAGGCTGGTTGTGGTCCAGGCTCGAGCTTGCAATAAAACCTTGTTGTGTGTCTTGCATTACCGTGTGTGTACTTTGATTCTCTGGGGATCAGTTGATATCGGGGACCAGTCAATATTGGACCCTAACACTGGTAAAGCCACCTGCCAAGGCAAGAACAAAAGTGGGAGAGAGAGAGAGAGAGAGAGAGAGAGAGAGAGAGAGAGAGAGAGAGACTCCTGTCGGCGGGGCTGGGGGGATCCAGAGCTGGCGCTTTAGGGAGTGAAGGTGTCTTGCTCTTTTAGGCTTCCTTTCTTCTCATGTCCCCTCCTCCCACCCTGCCTACCCGGTGACCAAAAGGGCAGGAAGAGAGCCATCCAGGGGTTACAGCTCCCTGTTTTCCATATCTTCAGGAAAAGGCAGGAAAGGAATTGTTCATGGGGCACTCATTAACAACTCCTTGCTGGGAGGAACAATTCCCTGAAGGCAGGTGACCTTGGCAACAGGTGAGGAAGAGGGGGAAGTGTTCTGGAGGTATTAGCATTCCATTTCCTTTTGAACCAGCCCCCATCTTCCCAATCCCACCCATTCATCTATCTATATTAACTGCCTGTCCTTTGTCCTACTCTCAACTAAAGAGACTTATTCTACTGATGGTTTGTTTTTTTCCTTCTGGGTGAGCAGCCGCCCACTAAAAAGTTTGGTGGGGTAGGGGAGATACAGACTGATGGATATAAAACTCTATGATCAACAATATAAACTTAAATATGCATATTAAATATATAAGGCTTCCAGACATCTCGTCTCTTCCAGTAGAAGTATTTTTCCCTATTCCTCCTTTTAAGTATAAAAAGACTAAAAAGTGGAAAGAAGGTCAGATAAACTAAGGAAACTGGGGCCTGAGGAACATAACATGGCAGTGAGTTTTCTGGGTTTTCTTTTTGTCTCCTGTAACCCAGACCTGGATCTGGAAAGCCAGCAAACCCAGAAATGCTGAGGGGACAAACAACAAAAGAGCTTCCACAGAAGTCTGCTCTCTTAGCCAAAAGACCAGGAAAGGACAACCTAGCACAACTGGGAACATTCAGACAATCAATCCTCTACCACATCAATCAAATGGGGGCGGGGAATCTGTGACACCACCCATAAAAGCACCTGTTTTATGTCAGATTTTTCATTGTTGTGACTAAAAGACCTGACAAGAACAATTTTAAGGGGGAAAAGTTTAGGGGGCTCATAGTTTCAGAGATCTTAGTCCATTGAAAGCAGGGTCCTTTTCTCAGGAATGGCGGTGAAGCAGAATGTCATGGTGAAAGGGTGTGGTGGGGAAAGCAGCTTGGGAACATGGCACCAAGAATCAGAGAGAGAGAGAGTGCTCTGCTCAACAAGACCAAATACATACCCCAGACACTCCCACAGGGCCCCTTCTCCACTAGCCATACCCTACCTGCCTATAGTTACCACCAGTTAATCCCTATGAAAGATTAATACACAGGTAGGTTGAACCCCTTATAACCCAATCATTTCATCTCTAAACTTTCTTGAGTTATCTCACACATGAGCTTTTGTGGGGGAATGCCTCATATCAAAATCATAACAGCACCAGATAAAATAGACTTCTGAGCAAATAAAAGTAATAGAAATAGAGAGGGACTTTCTATCAAAAGGGTCAATCTACCAAAAAGACATTCTAGCAACAGAGTTACAAAATACATAAAGCAAAATGATAGAACTAAGAGAAGTTAACAAATCCACAATTATATTTGGAGGAACCAACACCCCTCTCTACAATTTATAGGACAAACAACTAGACAGAAAATCAGTGACAATGTAAAAGAACTCAACACCATTAATTAGCAGGATTTAATCAATGTTTATAGTATAAACACTCCACTCAACAACAGTGGAATATATATACTTGTCAAGTACACGTGGAATATGTAACAAGATGGACCACATCCTGGGCCAGAATAAACTCTCAACAAATTTAAAAGAATTGAGATTATATAGAGAATGTTCTCCAACCACAATTAAACCAAGCTAGAAATCAATAACATAAAGACAAGAGGAAAGTCTTTAAACACCTAGGAATTAAACAACATATTTCCATATAATCCATGAGTCAAAGAGGAAGTCTCAAAGGAAATAAAACACTGAACTGAATGAAAATGAAAATATAACATATCAAAACTAGTGGAACACACTTAAAACAGTACCTAGAGGGAAATTTCTAGCAATAACTGCATACAAAAAAAAAGAGAAAAATCTCAAATCAATAACCTCAGTAATCTAGAAAAAGATAAAATAACTTCAAAGAAAGTAGAAGAAAGGCAATTATAAGGATAAGAGCAGGAAATAATAAGCTAGAAAACAGAAAAAATCAGTGAAACAAAAAATAAACGATCTTTATTGAAAAGATGTTACCAAAATATGGATGAAATGGAAAAATGATGATAGAACCTGCAGAGGTCAAAGGAATAATAAAGGAATACTACAATTTAAACATATACATTTGACAATTTAGATGGAATGGATTAATTCCTTTAAAAGTACAAACAACCACAATTCACCCAAAATGAAATAGACCATGTTGAGTTTATTCATAGAATTTAAAGCTGGTTCAATGTTTTAAAATCAATCAATAAAATGCACCAGATTATCAGGGTAAAGAAGGAAAATCACATGATCTTGTCAATCAATGACAAAATAGTCAACACAATCAACATTCTCTCATGATTAAAAAATAATTCTCAAAAAAAAGATGGGGGAGAACTTCCTCAACTTCATAAAGAACATCTACGAAGACTTTCAACTAATACCATATTTAACAGTGAAAGACTGCAAGCTTTGCTCTTAAGACTGGAGATAAGACAAAGATGTATGTCTGCTGTCATCATTCTCATTCAAAATACAGCTAAAAGTTCTAGTTAGTCCAGTGAGGTAAGAAAAGAAAAGATTGAAAATAAATTAAACTATATGCTCCCATACAGATTGAAAATAAATTAAACTATATGCTCCCACTTGTACATGACATGATTGTCTACTTAGAAAATCTCAAGAATTCATAAAAAACACCTAGAATAAGTGAGTATTCAGGAAGGTTGAAATATATAAGATGAACACACAAAAATCAGTTGTATTTTGTTGGGACTAATGAGACATTAACTAACTCAGGCTGACTCCTTACTCCCTAAGGCAAGTGAGCAAGATCAAGGCCTCAAAGGCAGTTTCAATAGTTAATGACGATGAATCGGACCACCCTCAAGGATTGGTTAACAACAGTTCTGAGAACGTGATCAGCTCGTGCTTGCCATATAGTCCAATGGCACTCTCGCCTGTGTGAACCTCCCTGCCTTGCTGACCTTTAAGCTGATTGGTTCCTGCCTAGCCCCCACCCTACATAAAAGCTGTGTGACTCCTTCAGTAAACGAGTTCCTGCTGTGATGCATCTCCCTGACACATCTGATTGTCCTCCACAGGGAGGGCTGGGAGCCGGCAGTCAGTCGGCCCTACCTATCCTGGTCTGACCTTGTTGGGGAGTGTCCCCTTCCCTTGTCGCAGGTTGAGAAGAGCAAGGGGGCTTAAGACCTCGACAGTATTTCTCATACCAGCAATGAACACATGGACTGTGAATTCAAAAGCAATACCATTTTCAATCACTAAAAAGAAAAAGGATATATCTAAGTATAAATCCAAATGTATAAATATACAAGTCTTGTGTGATGAAAACTACATTATACTGATAAAAGAAGTTTTTAAAATATTGAAATAAATGGAGAAATATGGTAATGTTTATAGATTGGAAAAAGTATAGTAGTCAATTTTGCTCAAACTAATGTATAAATTCAATGCAGTTCCTATCAAAATCCTAGTAAGATTTTTTTGTAGATATAGACAATATTATTCTAAAATGAGTGTAGAAAGGGAAATGAACTAGAACAGCTAGAACAATTTTGAAAAGGAGGAGGTAGTGTAAGGCCCCCCAAAAAGGAAACCCCAACTCTGTCCCATGGATGGACGGCAACCCCAATCAACCGCAGGAGGCGTCACTTGATGCAAACCGCAAGAGGTGTTTATTCCAGCGCGCTGGGACCCAACTCGAGGAGTCGAGTCCCTACCAGAAAATCTTGTAGGTTTATAAAGGCAGAAGCCACACATCGGGAGGGGTCACACATGAAAGGGGGAAAAGGGGGAACAAAGCTGCCAGGAAATTTCAAAGGGGGTCTGGGTATGCTGACAAAATGTTTCACAATGTTTTACAACAGGCTGTAGATTCTGGTCAATAGTTTCTGGTAATCCTACTGTTTGAGCACTATCTGGCTATCAGGCTCAATTTACTCTTTTACTCTCTGTTTGGGAACAGAGAACAGCTTTAAGGGCTTTGTTCCCATTACTGGGAGGGAAACCTTAGGGAGTTGAGATAAAACAGACAGCTTAAAAAAATGTCCATTCTTTCATTTCCCCATTTTCTTTTCTGGTAAGTTCTAATCATGGAACTTCTGTCTCTATATACTCTTCTCCAAAGCTATTTCCTTGGCGGAGGGACTGGTATTGTTGCCTAAGCATTAGTACCTATACAGCACTTACTCTTTCCCTGATGAAGGTGACTAGGTGATTTCAGGCAGGCAAGAGCCCAAGGGGCGGGCCACCAATTAGCAGCCCCTTGTTTGCAGTCCTTGGTAAACAGTCCTTGATAAAGGCAGGTAAATTTGGTAATCAATGGGCTCCGGAGATCCTTGACATTCCATTCTTCCAGGGGCAGTCTCCAACTTCCAGAGGCAGATGATTTTATGGCCATTTCCTCAATTTGACCCGATCCCCTATTTCTACACTAACTACCTGTTCCCAATTCTGGCTTCATTCCCCCCTCTAATCTCAGGAACTCCATGCTGCTGGGGAAGGAGGTCGATGACCGCTCTAGCTTCTTCGAGCTGGAAGTGGGTGGCGTGGGGCAAGCAGCTTGGAGTTCCTTTTCTAAAAATCGGGTCAATCAAGGGGTCCCAGGAAGAAGCCTGGTTGGGGAAGAGCAGATTGTAAAGTCATCTGGGGGCGGCTGCTTCTATGATAGAAGAACAAAAAGACATGAGTACTGAAATGAGATTAGCACAAAGTAAATGTTGCAGCATCTGAAACATGCCACTGAGTATCATGAAAATGACAGAAGTTAATCTCTCACCAGGAGGTGGAAGAACTGAGAAATTGTTCCCATAACTAGGCCTAGCAAAGGCTGGAGAGAACAAGGCCTTTATTTGGGGACTTTAACATTGCCATAGATGTCCCCAAAAAATATAGTTAAGCTACTTAATGTCATCTGATTTTGTAAAATATCCCTTTATTGGTATAACCTGTGTTTACTAGAGATCTCTATACTTCTGTTACTTAGGAATAGATAATCATACTAGCAAACATAGATTAAGTCTACCTGTGTAGCTTAGGAAGGTCTTAAACTGACTAAAAACTTCTGACTCTGGCAGTTTCTCTTGATAGTTATCAGGCACATTTGCTGAAGAATCTTTCTTTCATTTGTAGCTTCCAGCCTTTATTCTAGTGGGCTAATATAAGTGTACATCTTAAGTTACATTTAATTATTATTTCCTTTAAATGCCCAAGAATGGCTATATTTTGGTTTTAACTGTTTTGCTGGGTATCTAAGATCAAGTTGGTGAAATTGACCTGGTTCCTGTCTTGTTAAAGAGTCAGCTGAGTTCCCACAGGGGTCACTCGTACAGAACTTAAGAGCGGCTCCTTAGCTCCACCAGTGACTTTGATTAGGCAGGGTCTCTTGATGAGGTGACTTCCTTTAGAAACATCAAGGGATGTTTCCCCTTTTCCATGACCCTCCTCTGCAGCAGATGCACTGGATAATTGTTCATCCTCTAGTCTCAACAATCTCCTTGATCAGGAGGTTGTGTGACCCAGAGTTGCAACGCTCCTTAGAGAAGTTCTCTTATTCCCTGGGTTCAGGCTAACGTTGAGGGCAAGACCCAAATATGGACTTTTCTTGACCTCTGTATTTAACTCCAATTTCTAAGTTCGATCTTAATTATCCAGCAAGCCAGTCTCACCAGTCATAAATTAAGAGTAATGGGCTTTAACTTTAATGTCCATAACTTTACAATTATTTACCCTTTTATCTAACTGGAGTCTGCATTAGTACTGGAAGTTACCACTATCTATTCTATAGGTGATGGCTTATTATCACAAGTTACCTAGGTTGTTTGTTCTTGGAGCAGCTACTTCTGCAAAACATTAACAGGTAACAGTTTTACAAAATGAAATTAGCAAGAGTAAAAATATATTCAGCTTGTATAATAGCTATCTTGAATTTTGATTGAGAACTACATTCTATCCCCTATTTGAGATCACAGTACTTTTACAACAAGAACCAATCTTTTGACTATAACTTTAAATAAGCTGAAGTCTGGCTTATTTTGGAGCTATTCTACACACAGTGAGGTGGGAGGCAGAGCCTTATCTCAGGTAAGGCGTGGCTCTTTACAGATCTTAAGTGTTCTAATTCTGAGGTTGATCTTTGCTTCTTTTCCTTAAATATCATTAAGTAGTTTACATATACTGTTTCCTGAGTCTATATAAACTTTATAATTAACACAATTTAACATAGTATCTAAAACATGAATCAAAGAAAGGCTGAGAGAGCTTTTAACTTTCCTTTTGTGTGATTAAGTGGCAAAATGTTTTCATGTTTCTTTCATATTTCACAATATTAACCTTTAAACAAATCAGACTCTAATGTTTAGAAATACATTTACATTTGAAATTCTTTATCCCAGTGTAAAAAGTAACAAATTTTACACATACCCTATTGATAGCAGGTCCTATAATAGAACATTAAATGATAGAAATAAATCCCCAATAAAATTTACTCTTTATAAGTTTAAGATTACCATTACAGACAAGTTTAATCTGGACGATAGCAGAGCTTAATAAATTCCTTGCTTTAAAAATTTGTGGTCCTGAAAAATATGAACACATTTAATATACAACTAGTGACCATTTCACAAATACCTTGACACTTTTATCTTACCAAATTGAGTTTTTAAAGAAAAATGTAGACTCTGTAACATAGTGCAATACTCTATAACAGTTGTTTAACCATAATTGTATACACCCCAATTTTTAAGACTAATTGTTCTAAAGAATAAAACTTAATAGACACAAAGTTAAGAGTAAATTAGTGTTTCAAATCCTTGTCATTTTACCATGTCATTCTACCGTATAGATTAAACTTTGGTTTATATCAGAACGTTAGTATTTCACCTTAGGAAAAACCTTCAATAGTTTTAGCTGTCTCACATACATATAACCAACTTAGTTACACACAAACTTGTTGAAACTTGCCCTTTACTTACACAGACTTTCTTAGCACTTACTTAGACCCTCATGTATTTCATCACACAAGCACTTTCTTACCCAGAAACATTTCCTTTTTCCTTTTACTAAATATATTTCCATACCCAGAACCTTTTATTTTCTCTTTCCTACTCGTTGTCCCCTTTTTGTTCACATTCTGAAACAACTCTTATGAAATTTCTGAATTTAGATAAATTACTCTATTTTAATAAGATTAAATATTCTGTTGTTTATAGTACTCTAATTGAAACACAGTTGAAACTTTTGGGACCCTTTGTATATAGAATTGCACTTGTTAGGACATAACTCTTAGTAACCTTGTTTTTAGTTTAGTGATGACACAAAGCAAGTTTAAACCCTTTTATTTAACCAACCTATGAAAACACCAATAATGTTTAAGTATGATACCCCATGGAATTTAAGGAGTTAAAAGTACTCGATGTTATTTAACAATTAGCATTTTAACTTTGTAAATTAATCAGATGTCTCTACAAATACATTAGAGTAATCCCATACATGTTAACTCTAATTCACTTATTCTGTAAAAAACCAAGATATCAGACAAGTGTCCTGAACAGTATTTGCTGTCTCTTTCCTGTTGAAGAAAAGTCCTAGAAACAATTGATATTAGACATTTTATTAACATCAATATTTTATTAGCTTGACCACCTAGAGACTTGCAAGTTATTTTCAAAGACATTTTACTCTTATTAGTTTACCCAATTTGAACCTTTTTAAATCACGTGAATTAAAAGTATCTGGATCCATTTTTAAATCTTAATTTTAGGAGAGCTCAGTTTTGATACAGACAAAACATGACATCAGACAGCACAACATACAAATAACACAAAATCAAGCCCTTGTAACTTTATAGGTGAATCTCCATTGCAGTGTAACAGATGTTCAAAAACTCTAGTTGAATAAAAAATAGAACTGATCAAAAAATCATGAGCTCAAAAAAAACATATAATTAAAAATATAGCATTTACTTTGCTGGAGTTTTAAAGACTCTTTTTACCTTTTCTTTCCCTGGGTTTGAGACCGGTCTCCTACTGAGCCTTTAGGCTTCTTTTATTTATATTTCAATGTAAGCCTTGACTGAGATCTGGAAGGATCTAACAGGTTTTAACAGAAACTCTGTGTCTAAGGCATTTTAGCCATCTCATCCAGACAGGTTGGATGTTAAAATTATGAGACCTTATTTTTCATTACTTTTGAGACTGAAGCTACTTTGCTAAGTTACCCTTCAGGGCTGTCGGGAGGGGGAGTCCAGAGAAGGAACCTTTGGGGTCCACCCGAGAGTAGCCCGGTCCGAGAACCCCCCAGTTGTTCCAACCCTTCCTCCACCTTGTCCGCCACAAACACACAACAGAACCAGATACAGACGGGCGCCAATCTCTGATCCACCAATTGAACCCCATCAGCGCCCTTACCGACGGAGACTACCAGGTGTCCCTGGCTCTCCTTCCACCCTTAGGGCGTCCCCCAGGGCTGCAACCTGTGGCCCCCCAGGCACGTCTGCCGGCCACTGTTCGGCCACTCTCACGAGTCACCGAACGGCTGCCACCGAAACCGAAAGCGCGCTCACAGAACCAGACCAACTAACAAAACACAAGACAAAGACAGACAACTTCGGGGTACCCCTTCTTACCTCCAAGGTCGACTCCGCGGATGAGGGGGGGCCATCTTATCCCGGACGAGCCCCCAAATGTAAGGCCCCCCAAAAAGGAAACCCCAACTCTGTCCCATGGATGGACGGCAACCCCAATCAACCGCAGGAGGCGTCACTTGATGCAAACCGCAAGAGGTGTTTATTCCAGCGCGCTGGGACCCAACTCGAGGAGTCGAGTCCCTACCAGAAAATCTTGTAGGTTTATAAAGGCAGAAGCCACACATCGGGAGGGGTCACACATGAAAGGGGGAAAAGGGGGAACAAAGCTGCCAGGAAATTTCAAAGGGGGTCTGGGTATGCTGACAAAATGTTTCACAATGTTTTACAACAGGCTGTAGAGTCTGGTCAATAGTTTCTGGTAATCCTACTGTTTGAGCACTATCTGGCTATCAGGCTCAATTTACTCTTTTACTCTCTGTTTGGGAACAGAGAACAGCTTTAAGGGCTTTGTTCCCATTACTGGGAGGGAAACCTTAGGGAGTTGAGATAAAACAGCTTAAAAAAATGTCCATTCTTTCAGTAGAAGGGGAGGGAGAAGAAGCAGGGGGAGGAGAAGGAGGAAGGGGAGGAGGAGAAAGTGAAAGAATGGACATTTTTTTAAGCTGTCTGTTTTATCTCAACTCCCTAAGGTTTCCCTCCCAGTAATGGGAACAAAGCCCTTAAAGCTGTTCCAGGAAACAGCCCCAAACAGAGAGTAAAAGAGTAAATTGAGCCTGATAGCCAGATAGTGCTCAAACAGTAGGATTACCAGAAACTATTGACCAGAATCTACACCCTGTTGTAAAACATTGTGAAACATTTTGTCAGCAAATCCAGACCCCCTTTGAAATTTCCTGCAGCTTTGTTCCCCCTTTTCCCCCTTTCATGTGTGACCCCTCCCGATGTGTGGTTTCTGCCTTTATAAACCTACAAGATTTTCTGCTAGGGACTCGACTCCTGGAGTTGGGTCCCAGCGCGCTGGAATAAACACCTCTTGCGGTTTGCATCAAGTGACGCCTCCTGCGGTTGATTGGGGTTGCCGTCCATCCATGGGACAGAGTTGGGGTTTCCTTTTTGGGGGGCCTTACAAAAGAAGTTGAAGGGATCCGTTTAAATGATTTCAAGACTATGTAGCTACAATAATCAAGACTGTATGAAATCTGTCATTGGTAGTGTACACCTGTAATCCCAGCTGAAGGATTATGGAAAATATTATTCCTAAAAGACAGCACCCCAAGAAAAACACAGGGACAGTGTGGCTCGGGAGGAGGAAGGGGAAATTGGCCAAGCATTAAACCTCTCCCTGTTCACCCTTTCCCAATCACAATGGGCCCTAAACTTAGACCTTCTCCTATGGCTAATTAGTCCTAAACAGAAACACAGCAAATACCAATGGGCAAGATTTGAGTACTCATCCCTGGGATCTGGACTCCTATCTCCCCAGAAAACAAGGAGTTTCAACCTTTTTTATAGCTACTTTCCTGAATTAAAGTTTTAATCTGTTCAACTAGCTCCTGACTGTCAAAACTGCATATACACAGCTCCCAATGATTACATAATTGTACCCTATAAAACCAAAATCCCCTCTGTAACTGGCAGCCGTTTTCCCCATCTGGAAAATGGGCCCCAAGGGCGCCCGAATCCGTGAAGGAATAAAGGCTTCTCTGAATCCGTAGAGGTCTGCTTCCCGTCTTTTTGCACTTATACCAGCTACTCTGGAGGTAGAGGCAGGAGGATCCCTTGAGGCCCCAGTGTTCAGGACTGTAAGTTCCTTTCAGATGCAGATGTCTGTACCAAGTATCAGTACTGTGATCTCACCTGTGTACAGCCACTGCACTTCATCACCAGAAACCTAGCCAGATCCTGTCTCTTAAAAGCAACAACAACAACAAAGTATTAAATTGGGTACTGGGCATGGTGGCCCATGTCTGTAATTCTTGGGAAACTTAGCAAGACTTTGTCTCAAAATTAAAAATAAAAAGAAGTAGGGATGTAGTTCAGCGGTCAAGCGTTACTCTGTTCAGTCCCCAATATGCAGTGAGGGTGGGGCGAAGTATTAGAAATGAGAAAGGCAATATTTTTTGAGACTACAATTTATTTTTTAAAAATCAAAGCAATTACACCATATGAGTTAGAAAGCAAAGGAGGACAATTAAAAACCCTCAATTTAATTTTATGACCACTCCAATAAGCTAGTCTTTTGACAAGCTTAATTAAGAGAAATAGATAAAAAGATGCCTTTATCTTATTCAACTATTCAATGTTATTTTACTATCTAAGAAGAGATGTTGGAATGACCTAAAATCATGGTCATGCTGATATTGGTTTTGGAAATCAGGACCAGGTCCTCATCCCCCTGGTGTTGAAGATTAAACACCGGAGAAACACTGAAGCAAGAGTAGAAAGCAAGTTTTATTTGAGAGACAGAAAGACTTCTCAGGAGAGAAGGGCGCCAGAGCTGGGTATCAGTGGGAGAGGGCGGTCTTGTCTCTTTATAGATCTCAAATTTTCTCTCCCCCTCACACCTCCTCTTTCCATACAGCTTAAGTGCCCAAAGGCAGGAAAAGGGCAGCCAAGGAGTAATCATTAGTAACTACCTTGTGTTGGGAGGGTGATTCCCCAGAGGTGTTAGCAACCAGTTAAGAGGGGGAGAAGTGCTCTGGAGGTGTTAGCATCTCATTTCCTTTCCTTTGATAATTAACCCTCATTTTCCCAATCTCATCACAGACCACCTGTTCTTCACCCTATCTCAATTTTATAGAAAATTGAGTTATAGGGAATTGAGTTTATTTCCCTAAAGAGAAAAATGTTGATGATTAACAAGTTAATTTTCCTGGAAGATCTTGGAAATGTTCAGGAACTAAAGGGATCATGTATGAGAGAGAGAGGGAGAGGGAGAGGGAGAGGGAGAAGATATAAATAAGGGAATGTGGACTGGGGCTGTAGCTCAGTTGGTAGAATGCTTGCCTTGCAAGCACAAGGCCCTGGGTTTAGTTCACAGCAAATAATAATAATAATAATAATAATAAAAATAAGGGAACGTTCTGAAAATAAAAGATAGTAGAAAAGTTTGCATAAGGAGAAGTTAAACACTTAAGAACTTTTCATGTGACTACTTTTCCCCATCATAGTTTAATTCTCAGGAGAAACTGAACCAGTCAGCAGCTGCAGGTGAGTTTAGGTGAAATGAGTGACTCTGAGCTGCAGCATTGATGGCATCTGCTCTATCACCTTTGCACCCTGTCTTAGGATGCCTCTGACAAGCAAGTAAGGGAATCAAGAACTAGGAAGACATAAGATTCAGAAAACAAGAAACAGACATGGTAGAGTACTTACTTAGCATGTAGGAGGCCCTGTTGTTGATCCCTAGCACTGCAATCAACCAATAAAAATAATACATACAAAGGACTGAAGAAGGGAAGTCTCAGGAAATCAGCTATATAAGGATCCTAGAGAGCAAATGACCCAAATTAATGTCAGAGAACAGAGAACTCCAGGAGAGACATCTTGCTGAAAAAAAAGAAAGAAAATGCAAAACTATTTGATGCATTTTCCACATGGAAAATATCAAGCTTCTCACACCTAGTAAACAAAACAAATGGCAAAAATGAAACATTTATTATCTATGAAGGAAAAAAAAGATTGTTCAAGAAAGGAAATGAAGCTGGGGTTGTAGCTTTAGGTGATAAAGCTAAACCTATTTTGGTAACGGGTAATGTCAGTCTCCTAATCTTTAGTGATTTACAAATGGGCAGTTCTACTACAGTATAGTGAGAAGATTTCTGCAAGGTTTCTGGGAAAGATTTTATTCTCAAGAGACACATAAAAGTCATAGTTAGTGCCCTTCCTACATATCTGAGCATAAGGCTTAGAACCACTGTATTCATCTTGCTGATAATCCAAGGGCATCACCAAGAGAATTGCAGAAAAACAGGCCCAGAATCTTGATATAAAGAGACACTCTGTCTCTGGACTTTTTGTTATGCAAAGATAACATTTCCTTATTGTTTAGGCCAATTTGATTCATGATTTCCTGTTATTTTCAAGTCAAGTCATCCTGATAAAATAAAGAAAATTCCACCAGGTACAGTGGCACGTGCCTATAATCCCATTGACTCAGAGGCTGAGGCAGTAGGATCCCAAGTTCAAGGCCAACCTCAGCAATTTGTGAGACCCTCAGCAACTTAGAAAGACCCTGTCTCAAAATAAAAAATAAAAAGGACTGGGAATATAGCTCTATGGTAAAGCACCCTTGAGTTTAATCCCTAGTACCAAAAACATAAAAAAAGAGAACCAAATTCTGAAGACCATTACCAAAATGGAAGGCACCTGATCTTCTGGATCAGGGACTGCCTCAAAGAAAGAAAGAAAAAGGCCAAAAGCTAGTAACGAAAGGGGAGATATAAGTAAAAAGACATAAATTACCTAAAAAAATAGAAGAAAATGCAGTGTAGTGCTGCATAATAATAAAAATTGATTTCCCAGGAAAGTAGTAAAGATAAACCAGTGTACTGTAGCTTAGTGATTGTATTTAGCCTTAATTGGGATGTAAGATCCGAAAATTGTAGCCATTTCAATTGTAACCCTTTCCTTTGCCCACCCCAATTTTAAAATTAGCCAATCAGGTAGATTGTAACCCAGAGCTCCTCCTATCAGAGCAAGGGATGTGCTGCCCAAGGTGTAAAAACAGGTGGACTGCCTCTCAAATGTGCCTGAATGTGCTTGTTTGCTAGGTTCAGTAGTGGTCCTTTTGCAGGAGGAAAGTTTGCCTTGCTGAGCTACTTTGGAGTATATTTGATTCATTGTGGCACCTTAGTATTTCTAAGGTACTAATTCCTAGCACCACAGAAAGAAAAAGAAAATAGAAAATTCTAAATTCTAACCAGACCAATAATGGTGGGAAAAAAGTTTCTCAAAAAAGGTACCTGTAGGAAAGAAAATAGAGGAGAAGTGACTCATCTTTAAGACAAACCAAACCTGTGAAGAACCCTCTCCCCACCAGGGAAACTGAGACCTGGCTTCCCTTACAGCCTGGGATAGATATAGGGGAGTGAGGGATTGGGGGCATCTTGCCGTTAGGCGGTTTGTAATGGTTAATTTGAATTGTCAACTTGATTGAATCAATAGATTCCTGATGTCTTCTGGGTGCATCAATGAGGGTGTGTCTAGGAATGATTGGCATGTGGGTAACAAACTGAAATGGAGACCCTCTCTAAGCATGGGCAGCACTGTCCAATAGGATGGTGGCTTAGATGGAACAAAAGTTGGAAAAGACAAGGAAACAGCAGCAGATTCATGCTCCATTCTTCTTGAACAGGTTCTTGAATGGATTCTTGATTGCTGCTGTGATTGCCTGAGGACATCAGACTCTTGCTCTCTCACTCTTTCAAAAAGGACTCTGCCAGTGATTCTCCAGGGAGTTTCCAGAAACCTTCCATCCTGGACTGAGGTAGCACCATTGATCCTTTTTGTTCTGAGGTTTCAGTTTCTTGGACTTCAAGCTACTGGTTCCCCCAGGTCTCCAGCCTGCAAATGGTCATTGTGAACTATCCAGCTTCTGGTAGTGTAAACCAATCTAATAAATCCCCCTTTTATATAAATTCATACTTTCTATTGTTTCTATTCCTCTAGAGAACCCTAATACACTATTGCGAGGGGGTTATCAGGGAAGGAGCCAGTGGTCATCACCTCCATTCTTTGAGGTAGTCACTGTTTCATGTCAAACCAGGTGTTCAGTATTCTATTCCTGGATAACGATTTCTTTGTATGATGATGGAATATTATCTGGGGTTCTTTTGTATGATGATGTATAGTCTGGGGCTTATGGTCAGCCTGAGTCAGAGTGCCCTTCAGATGACTCTTGTTCTAAGTTGGAGGATATGTTTCAAAATGGTGTTGCCTATGTCAAGTTCTTCCTAATAGTACCAAATCCATATGATATGATAGGGGAATTCTATCATCTAAATGCATAAAGAGCTATAACTTGGGAAGACTCAATGTAATGCAGATGTCAAACCTCACCCAAATAATCCATATATACAATGTAATTCTACCAATATCTTAATGGTATTATGGAATTCTAAAGTCCATCTTGAAGAGAAGCAGCAAAATAACAGCAAAGAAAATCTTGAAAAATAAGAATTAGAGAAAACTTGACCTTCTATATACCAATGTACACAAGTTGCAATAAATAAAAATGTGTTATTGATGCAGAAATAGACAAATAAGGTTATAGAAGAGAGGACAAAATAGATCTATATATGGGAATTTAGAATGATAAAGGTGGTATTTCAAATTATTGACCTATTTATTAAATTATTAGGATAACTGATAAATGGAAAATATTATGTGAGCCTTACCTTGTACCAAATCCAAAAGTAATTTCCAAGCATATTAAAGATATAATGTTTTTAAAGTGTTTAAAATTTCTAGATAAAACCTAATAAGATTTCAAGGAAAGGTAATACATGTATTACCTTTTTGAACTCTTAAGATGAAGAAAGTTTTCTTTATACTACTATTATAAAATACTACAGGCTGGCTGTTTTATAATTAACAAATTTATTAAGTCACAGATCTGGAGGCTGGGAAGTCCAAGATCAAGTAACTAATGTCTGGTGAGGGTCTTCTTGCTGTATCACATCATCCAATGGTGAAAGGCAAAGAGAGGCTAAAAGAGCAAAAATGGTACAAATACATCCTTTTATAAGGAACCCATTAATTGCAATAACAAACCTATACCCAGAATAGTGGCAGTAATCAATTTGAGGACAAATCTGGTGGTTTAATAACCTTTCATTAGAACCCATCTCCCAATTGCTGCATTGGTGATTGTGTTTCCAACACAATCTTTGGGGAGACACATTCAAACCATAGTATTAAGTACACCACATAACCCAGAAACTATAGAAGTTTTATTCATTAACTCACACAACAAATGTTTTTTATTCTAGTCCTTGGGATATACCAGTAAATAATACAAAAACCTTGCCTGCATTGAGTTTGCATTTTAGTATATATGTGAATATCTGAGCAAAAAAATGCATTAATTACATATAATGATAGATACCTTGGAAAATATAAAAGCAGAGTAATAGTAGTGGGGAGAATGCTCAGGGGAGGCTTTGCTTCTGAAGAGGATATTTGAAAGCACTAACCAGATTCCACAGAGCATACTCCAGTAGGTCTTTTATTTTAAAGGCACAATAAGAGATCTAAGTGTGGGGGCACATGTCCCTCATAGCAGCACTCAGGAATCTGAGGCAGGAGGATCACTAGAGTTCAGTCTGGGCAACATAGCAAGACCCTATCTCAAAATAAATAAATAAACGAGTAAATGTGTTCTTAGGTAACCAATAGTAGGAACATTGGATAATATTCTAATCAGGTATCATAAGGTAACCAATGGGAGTGAATGGGATAAGGTCTTCAATCTTGTCTGTAAAGGGAAGAGAATACCCCACAGCTCAGCATATGAGACCCTAATTTCCAGACATGGGGGCCTTGAGCCTCTCTCCCTCACTCAGACCACTCAGGTCTACCTTACTTTCACTTTCACCTTCAATAAATCTATACTTTGCCTGTTATTTCTGTGTGTCTTGCTCAATTCTTTATTTGGAATACCAAGGACCTGGACTCCAACTGGACACCCCAGTGGTAACAGCATTACCTCAGAAAAGTGTGTTTTCTACTCAAAACTACCTACTTCTCTCCCAACTGTTCTCCCCAATCTATTCCTCTTTCTCCAACATCCTCCCTTTTGGTATTCTAAATACCAAATAAAGAAAGCCCTCTGAAATATGTTTTCTTCTCCTCAATTTAAAAGATACAGATTATGACCCCAGAAAGTCCAGACTCTTTTTTTTTTTTTTTTAATTTTTAAATCAAATGGGTTTATTTAAAAAAAAATCTGTCACCAACCAAACAGGACTGATTTATGTAAGGCAATAAAATGGAGAGTACAGTCAGGTTTTACAAAAGAATTAAGAGATCCTATTAGTCTTTTGGTTATAAAAGCCATTGTCATGACAACAAAAATTTTAAGAATCTCCAAATCAGGTATCTTTTTGTACTTAACTATATAGCTTTTTGCTCAAGGAAGTCTGTCTTCATGCCAATCACTTTATAAGTTTATTAGTTTACAAACAATTGCAACATCCCGTTAATAAAATGGAAAGGTAAAATGACTTAGTATTTTAAATAACTTCAAGCTCTATATTGTGGCTCTTCTTTGTAAGAAATATTGAACCAACAAGAAGCAGATTCAGCCCAGCAAGACTCTGCTGCCCCAGTGGAAATTACTACTCATAAGCCTTAAGTGGCACTGCCTTACTTTGCTTTGCCTAAAAAGTACAATTCAAGTAAGAGCATACCTTCAGGAAATAGTTCATATCTTCATATAGCTATAAAAAATGTTTAACAATTTAATGAGTAAATTTCCTGTCATTACATTGGCAATATCATAAAATGGTTTTAGGCCTTAAAAAGGCTGTGGTTTAGAAGACTTAAAATTTTCTAAACCAATATTGAACACTGATTAAACTTTTATTGGCTCTAAATGGAACAGTATTTTGCAAATCCTCATAACCCATGGACTCAACATAGGAAAGTCACTGCCAAGTCGAAACTGCAGTAACCTGATGCTGACTTGCCTGCTTAAAAGATTTCACTTTTCAAGAAAAAGAGATAAGGAGTGGCCAGTAAGTGTATTTATCAGGAGAATACAGTAAAGGCCCCATTGCTCAATCCAAGATAACTAAAGTGAGCAAAATGAAATGGCTGTAACTTATACTGGATGTCAGTTGACAGATTATCCACTAAAATATCTATTAGCTAACATCTTCGGTACTGCTGTTATAGGGGCACTCAAAGCTTGTATCTGCATGTTGGGAAGATTTTCTTTAAAGCAACATTGGTCCAAACATATGAGAGTCAACATATTTTAGCCATCTTCTTTTGGAGGAGTGTACCAGCCATTTTTCTCATGTATCTGTACAATGGAATTATACGACTGTTGGGCTCTTGCTAGATTATATTGATTCTTACTTGCTCCAAACTGCACTCTGGCCTTGCCTTTGACTAAGGTGGCATTTATTTGCATGATGACCGATTCTACTGAATAGGCACTGCTCCAGCCCTGTTTTGTGAGAAGTTCCATACGTAATGCTCCTCCACCCAACACATACCCTCCTGAGAGAACAGGTAATACCACTCGAACAAATGGAGGCTCAAAGGGAAAGTTATCCTTAAAAGAGAAGTTAAGCAAAATGTATTCTATGCCTTCTTTTTCTTTTAAGATCTGAAGATCACTGTGCAACCGACTATCAGGGTCAACCTTCTGCAGTTTAACATGCCAATCATATAAACTGTCATTTATGAGTTCCACTGAATAAATCCCTGTTTTATAACTCTGTGATCTGTATATGTCCCTGAGCTCTTTCATAAGTCTATCTGAAGCTTGCACTGACCCAGACACCGCACCATTTAAATGGTCTTGCCTTTTAGTCTTCCTAATTTTCTCTAATGTTGCCAAATTTTCTTTTTCAATTCCTTCATCCTCTGACTTTTTCCCACTAATAGGCTCTTCTTCCTTCATCTCATAATGATCCAAGTCTTCTATATCTTCGGCCATCTCTTCTTCCTCCTCCTCTTCTGAAGTCACTTCTTCTGTTATTCCATTCTGACCCGTGGGTAGTGGTTGATCTAGCATCTCAACATCCAGGTGCTTAGGAAGGTTATATAATCTGCAGAGTTCACATATCAACCACTTCAATTGCTGACGAAGCGAATTGTTGTTCTTAGTATCTTCTAGACGTTCCAGAACCGATGTTAGAGTTGGGTCATCGGAGTCCACAAACCATATTGGTGAAGAAGATGGGTAAGATTCCGTGATGTTGCAGTGGAGTGTGAGCGGCGGCTGCGGTGAGTGCGGGCTACCCGGCGGCGCCGGCGGCGGTACCAGGAACTGGCAGTGCAGTTCGTCCAGCTTCCAGCTGACGATGCGGAATCGCTCGTGGTTCTTATCGAAGAGGGACGCCAGGAACTTCAGCTCGGTCTTGAGCCCTGACACGGACATCTTCCCCTCATCTCCGGCGGGAGGGGTGCGGAAGGGGAGCTGGGCCCGGAGCCGCCGCCACGGCCGCGACCGCCCCGCGGGGTCCGCCTGGGCCGAGCTCTTGCGGCTCCGCCTCTCCCCGCCGCCACGACCCGCGTCGGAGCGCGGCTGGAAAATGGCGAGGGGCGCGAGGCCTCAGCGGGCAGCTGTACGGCAGCCCGAGCGGCTGCTCCCTTTGTAACCGACTCCAGCAGCCCAGACTCTTTTTAATGTGATAAGGATGCTCCAGGGACCCAAGAGGAGGTGAAACTCCTGTCCTTGTCCTAATATTAGGGGACAGACAGATATGGATGGTGGAAAAAAATGAGGTTAAAAGAATAATTCTAGAAAATGGGCCCACTGTTCTAATGTCCACGTGTTTTCTTGACCCCCACATATTTTCTTTGCCAAAAAGCAATTTACGTGCAGCCCTGCCTTCCCTAAGTGGACAGGATAAATCAATTCCTCAGCAAACTACCTGTTATCTGCAAGGAAATGCAGGCAGGAAATAACGCTGATAAGAGGAACCCAAGTTACTTTGAAGGGAGAGAATTTTGAGATCCTTCTCACAGACCAGATTCTGGAAGCAAAGAATAATTCCTCCTAACCACAAAACCTATAAAAATGATTAAGAATCACATTAGAATAGCTTAGCATGGACCAAGGGAACCTAGCACTGTCATGGCAGTGGTACTTGAAAATCTGATGTCACCCTGCTGTCAGTTGAAAATTAAGAGGTGGACCTGGGCAGGATTCTGTAAACTTCCCTGGGACCCCCAATAAAATTGGAGTGCAGGAGAGTCATGTTGTTTTTTTCCTCTCTGAAAGGACTCACTCTCTTTCTTGAGAGCGTCCCCTTTCCCTTTTCCTATCACTTTAATAAATTCATTCTTGTTATCTGAGCAACATGTCTGAAATCTTTCTGACTTGATCACAAGAATCAGTTTTTGAAGAGATCTTCGCCCTGCCTCAGTTTCTCAGAAGTTCCCAGCTCTGAAACATTAATATACCCCTTTCCCCACTTAAAAGGTTTCCGAGTTCCAGAGCTTTTCAGATATGGAACCTTTGAAACCGTAAGTTTCTTCTATCTTCCTTCACAGCTGTCTTTGAATAAACTTATTTTCCTACCACTTTGACTTCAAATGTTTCTGGAGCCTAGCCTCTTCCTACCCTGGGCAGGATGATTTGACTCCCAGTAACAAAAGAAAGAAAATAAAAGGGAAAAAAAAGTTACAATAAGAAAGATGAGATTGCAAGAAATGCAAGCTCTCCAGGGTCCTTGTTGTCACCTGACCTTTATTTGCCCTTTGTTGTCTGGATACTACCATCTTGGATATGGGAAAGCTTAAAGCAGAAATTCCCAGAGGAGTTTTCAATATCCCTCTGGTCATGTAATCAAGTCTAACTACCTGTTTTGGCTCATTGAAAACCTGTCATTAAACAAAAAAAGAAAGAAACCTATCAGTGAAGTAACTGACCCTAGAAATAGTCAAGTTTCAATTTAAATCACACATAAATCCCACTGCCAAGAGTGGGATTTGTTTAGTTTATTTTGGCTAAGGGTAAAACCTAGCCACCCATTGAAGGGTTATGGAAAATATTCCTACAGACAGCCCCCAGGAAAAATGGAAAGACAATGTGGCTTGGGAGTAGGGAGGGAAATTAGCCAAACATTAAACCTCTCCCAGTAAATCTTTTCCCAGTGACAATGGGCCCCAAGGGAAAAAAGCAAACTTTCATCCCTTCCTGGTTCATCCCCAGCATCTCCACCAAAAGCAAACATCCATCCCTTCCCAATCACAATGGGTCCTGAAGGGAGGAGGCAGATACTGAACGGCTGGGCACTGGACTTTTACCCTTTCCCATTGTTGATGAGTCTGGAAGGAGAAAAGCAAATAGTAAAGGTCTGGGTAACAATGAATCCAAGAAAAAGAAGATAAGCAGTGAACACAGTTCTGAGCTTTTCCCAGTAACAATGAGTTATGGGCTTTTTACAACTCCTTTCCTAACTCTCCAAACCAACATGTCTGCAGTTTCCAATGATTAAATCACCGTTTGTAAACTATAAAATTCAAATCCCTTCTGTAACCGCTGGCCATTTTTCACCCAGAAAACGAGCGAGCCCCTTCAGTGCCTGATTGATTGACTGCTGCGAAATAAAGGAGAGCTTGCTGATCTGTTTGAAATCTGCTTCCATCACAGTTATTTGTGTTTTCATAATGGTGCCGAAACTGTGTTGGTTATTTTTGCTCACACCCAGAAGTCTCTCACAGGTAGACACAGAGCTTTTCTATTTGAGCTGTAAATTGACTCATCTTTGAAGTTAAAGGACCTCAGAAGCTGCAACAAAACAAAGAAACTGCAAGAAATGGAATGGTTTTGGGGATGAAGATCTGTCACATCTGGGGAGTGCCACTGGGATAAATGAACTTTACCTGCCTTCAATTTTAGTATCATTTGGCTTAAGATTTAAATCCCAGGGAAACTGCATGATTGGCCCAATGTGGGATATGTGTTCTCTCCATGAATAAGAGATGAAATCAACCCACCTCACATGGACTGAGTGCAGGTAAACCTATTTTGCTAATGTAAAATTGGGTTGTTACTAAATAAGGGAAAATTAATGCTGGCAGAGAATGGTAATGTCACAGGAGAAGAGATGTCTCCAGAGAAGGGTATGAGGAGTTCCCAGAAGACTGGGGAAACTCAACTTAGGACCAGCAGGGTTCTTGGCATACAAGATGGAAAAAAATTTCACTATGAGCCAGACAAAGGCATAGACAGAGGTTTATTTAGGAAGGTAGATACACATTCAAGGAAGCGTGAGGGCTGTCTCAAGTGAGAAGCAGCCCTCATTAGGGGTGGTGGGTGTCTAATATTTATAAAAGGGCTGTATCAGGGGCTGGACTGGAGGTGGATCCAGGGTGGAGTTAGACAATTTCCTGTCAGTTTTCCTGAGTTTGCATATTTCCCTTATTTTACAGGAGCACAGGCCATTAGGCCGAGGGCATGGGTCAGGACAGGGGCCAAGGTTTACAACTGTGTTTTCTGCATCTCAGTGACTTGATTCTGCATTTCAGTGGCTTGATTCTGCATTTAAGAGAGTGTTTCCCTTAGGATTCCATATTTCTCTCTCCTTATTCTACATCCCTATCTCAGTAACAGTTAATAATCAGATAAGCAATATTTAAGAATGCTCAACATTGACAAGGGTGTCAGAAAAGGAAATCCTAATATACTTTAGGAGGATATGCATGTAAAAGACAATATGAGAATATTTCTTGAGCTAACCATTGTATTTCTAGAAATCTAACCAGTAGAAATATTCAGGCAGTCAAATACATCATCTAAGATTGTTATTTATTGTAGCATTGTGTATAATCATGAAAATTTTGAAACATTTAAAATATTGGTTAAGTAAAATATGGCATGGTATTTGTACTATGGAATACTATATAGTCCTTGAAAATACTTCCTTAGAAAGAATTCCACAATATATTATTAAACAAAATAGGCCAATTGCATAATTATATGAAAAGTATGATCCCATGTATGATCTTTTAAAAACTACACATTATATTATAAATGTAATATACATAAATTCATAAATATACACCAAAACTTCAGCAGTGGTCACTTACATGAAAGGGAACAAAATTAAGGGGAGTAAGGACAAAAAGAAACTTTCACTTTTATTCTTTATATTTCTTATTATTCAAACTTGTGCTATAATGAGCATGAGTTTTTGCTTCAGTGTCATGAACATGTAAAAATATATAATGTGAAGCAACTTTAAAAATACATACACACATACACTTATTGCAGCAGACAGAGATGTGGATTGATATATTAAATGTTAGCATTAATTATCTCTGGCTTATAGATTCATACATGATATAAAATTATTTTTACTGATCTATATTTTAGTTTTATATAAAAGAATATATTATTGGTATAGTGAAAGAATTTACATATAAATAAAAGGAAAGAAGCAGCTACAATGTAATTTATAAATAAAGGAACAGACCACGTATCTACAAAATTGGGCAAAGAAAATACACGAAAAAGAAAATCATAAAAGAAGAAATATAAATGGTTAATAATCTTAAACTCTATATTTTTAAGAATTTGTCATATAGTAAACCTTTAATAACTCATTAATTGTAACAATATATGCAGATGAAATCTGATTGTGTGACCATAAAAAATTAGTATCAGAAATCTATGGAATTCCCAACAAAGTTGCAAAATACTGAATGAAAGAACTTTTCACAATGATGCTGTTATATTCCATCAAAAACGAAGCCTCTTCAAAGGGCACTCAATAAACCCCCAAGAAATCTGGCACTCAAAATTCTAGCCTAGGAGCGCCTAGGAGCGATGGCTTCTCTGAGATCATACCCTTCTGGTAACTACACCAGGAGAATGGCCCAGCAGGAAGTACCCATTCCCCACTGAAGACTCATTTGAAGTTTGACTTTCTGAAAACTTGTATTTACAAAACAAAGTGATTGTTTTGTTCAACATGGCACAAAAGGGAAGAGGACGTGGAATAAGAAGAGAAGTTGAGCCAGGCGTGGTAGCACATGCCTGTAATCCCAACTGCTGAGGAGGCTGAGGCAGGATGATTGCAAGTTCAAAGCCAGCCTCAGCAACTTAGTGATCCCCTAAGCAACTTAGCAAGACCCTGTCTCAAAACAAAAAATAAAAAGAGCTTGAGATGTACCTCAATGGTTAAGCACTCATGGGTTAAATCCCCAGTACAAAAGAAAAGGAACAGAAGTTAATCAGGAGAAAAGTCAGTTTTAACATTCCAAATCCCCATCCCTCCTCTCCCCCATATCCTATCCATTTCTGTCTTCCCCAGATTCTTATCACTGAAGAGAAATGGACCCCAGGGAGTTCAGTCTACACTCTAACCAATGCAGCCTTGAAAAGGTCAACAACATTGTTTTCATATTTTGTTATAAAAGTAATACATGATCTCAATAGAAAAATAAGAATGAAAATAAAAGTCACTGATAATTCCATCACCCTAAAATAATCACTTTTAATGTCATGGTACTTGTTAGTCTTTTTTATCATTTCTGATATCATACATACTTATTAAGCATTCTCATGTAACCTGTAACATAAGCATTTTCCATGTTGCTAGTATCTCTTAGTAACATTAATCGTATTTTATTATTATTATTTTTTTTTTTTTTTTTTTTTTTTTTTTAGTGTTATTTGGCTTTGTGGATGTACAATAGACGAGTCTTCATGTGGGGAAGTGCTGAGGCACAGATGGAATCAATACAGTCAGCCATTGGGGACCACATTTTCTGTTGGTTTCAGGACAGAAAACCTGAGGACTGACATAGGTAACTCTGGAAGAGTTCACCTTCTTTGCCACTGCAGCATTCCCTCAACCTCTCCAAGGGGAATTTAGGACAGTAGACACCAGATCCTCACTTCTTTTGACTCTCTTCCCCAAATTCCAGGGCCAAGACAATGGAGACTAAATGCGGTTCTGGTAATCTGGCTCTTCCTCCTGAGCTTCTGGGTGCATGAGAAGTGAATAGGTGATTGTATTCTCAGCCTAGAGAAAGCAGAAACATGCAGTGGAGATCCAGGGAGAGAGGAAGTCATGGACAGCAACAGAAGAAGAGACAGCATGGGAGAGGGAAGAGGGTGAAAGAAAAGGACATGACTGGGGACACTTACCTCAGTTTTGGCAGCTTCTTCAGGATCAGAGGGATTGGCTACGGGCAAAAAGAAGATAAATTAGCCCAGGCACTGCTGGAGAAGTGGGCTTTCTTGTGCTGCTGCCAAGGCTACAAAAGCAAAGCCCAAACCAGACCTAAGTCAAGAACTGCTGACCCCAACTCAGGCCTGTAGACCAAGTCCTGAAAAAAATATGGCTTCATTCACCCACATTGGAGTATCCCAGACTCAGCCATTCCCAATGACCATGCTGGCAAAGGGAAGCAGTCTTTGCGCCACATTCTTTTCAGAGAATTGCTGAACTTTCCTAGAAGCAAATCAGGCAGATTTGGGGATCTGAGATAGTGAGATAGGGGTGTTCAGTATCAGTGTAAAATTAAGTCCAGATTTTTGAGAGCTACAGTCTTCAAAGATCAAATACCAAAACCATTTCTTTCTACATTGGCCAAATGCAGTGCCTCTTTGTTGGGAACTTTGAAGAATCAGGTACTCCACTGCATCAAAAAGAAAAAAACAGAGTGAGGAAGGGAGAGGAGAAAGACAAGAAGGAAGGCAGAGAAAAAAGGAAATGAAGGAAGGAAGGCAGAAAAAAGAGATGAGAAAGAAAGGAAAGAAGGAAGGAGGGTGGGAACAGGGAGAAAGAAGATAGGAAGAAAGGAAACGAGAAAGGGGGAAAGGAAGGAAGAAAGAAAGGAAAAGCAAGCACTAGGCATGCAGCACACCCCTGTAATCCTAGCATCTGGGAACTCTGAGGCAGGAGTATTGCAAGTTCAAGGCCAGCCTGGGCAACTTCATGAGAATCTATCTCAAAATAAAATTAGAAAGGACTCGGGGTGAGATTCAGTGGTAGAGCACCCCTATATCCAATCCCCAGTACCACCAAAAAAAAAAAAAAAAAAAAGCAAGCAAGAGACAGGGACAGAACTTTCTCTGATAAATATCCAAATTCCCTCATTTTTGCTCTAAGTTCACTTTTCCAATGTGAAAAGCGCCTCAGTAATCTATAAATCATCATTTCCCAGGAAGTTGGGGAGGAGCTTGAGACAATGCCTCTAGTCTCTTCACACACACCCTGGACACAAAGAGCCCCTATTTGTCATGTTCCAAATTCTAGAACAAACCACTCTCAGAATTCCCCTTCTAATACTTTCCTCATTTCTCAAATCCCAGCAACTTACTGTACCTTTTGGGAAACCATCAGCTCCAGTGCCTGGCTTAAGAAATGCCTTACATAGATGCCTTAAGAAATGTTTATGCCAGTGTAGACAAAAACCAAACAATGAAGTGGTGAATCCAGTTGTGTTTGGACTTTTTTCTAGATCTGGCTCGGTCCTAGTTGTGGACTCAGGCCCACATCCCCACATGGACTGCCAAAGGACACACAAACCCTACTCAAAGAGCAGCTACATGAGTAAAAGATTGCTCAAGCTCTCAAATCTGTTGGCTCTGCTCTGAGTCATACTCCAGACATCTTAGGTAGAATCTTCAGGGTCTCTTCTTCCTGCCTATTTCTGCTGTCACAGAAGCCCCTGTGAAAATTCCAGTCTCCTTTGTGCTCTGATTTTAACCACAGTGAGAAAGTCTCCTGGAACACTGCTCCTTTTACATACCTTGACCTGGGCCAGAGGTTGGATGGTCACTGGCTCTCAAAATGTCAGGCCTACAAGGGCTCAGAGGTCATCTAAGTCAACCCACTCACTTTCTCAGTGAGGTGTCTAAACCCCATCAGGGAAAGTGATGTGCTCAGTATTCTATTGTATGATGATGGTAGAACCAGGTCAATATTTAATAAACTGCCACAGTGGACATCAGAATCAAACTTTGCCCACAAAATAAAGCCCATTAATGGCTCTGGTTCCCCCAGAATTTTATGAAGCCTAAATCTCCTCTTAATATTCCACTAAGAACAAAGCTCTACCATACCTTCCCCTATCCCTATTCCTCAAAAAATCTAAGGGTTTTCCCCACTCTTCCTCCTCCTTTCCTCTTAGACCCCTACCTCCTTAATTCCATTGGCCTACATCTTACATCTTCTTACCCCTATTCTTTGCCAACTTTGCCAAATTACAGAAATATCCAAATATCTCTGATTTTCTGTTCTGCAAATGTTCCCAGGTTCCCTCTTTGGGCCCAGGAGTTAGACTCAGAACTGGCCAAGTGATTTGAGCCTCTGCCCTCCTCCCATCGCCCCCTCCCTCTCATGCTCAGGCTGAACTTACACAAGCCACTTGTTGCTGGCTCCGATCCATCTGGCAGCCCAGGTTGGGACATCATTGAGTCCCCAAAGGGAATGCTGTACTCACCTAGTTCCTCAGGGAGGGTCTCTCCCATTTCCCTGTGCTCAGGGTTTCCCGGGAGAGCTAGGAGGGGCACATAGGAGGTTAGTAGGATTATGGAGTGAGGCTTTAGTCCTCAGGACCAAGGACCAAGGGAGGATTGGGTCAGAACCAACATGACCCATCCCTCACATGCTTCCTCTCCTACCTACTCCCAGATGCCCTACCCAGGAACCGCTCTAGCTTGGAAAAGGCCAGTCAGAAAGTCTTAAGCCAAACATCCCATGGGGACTCCTAGAACTGTCAGAAAGAACATGCCATTACATCTTCCTTAGGCTTGCTCTGCCTTTTAAAAGCATAATTTTTCTCAGTATCTCAGTACCTCCATATTTATTTATTATCAGTAACTGAAGTCCTGCTATTAACAAATTACGAAGTGCTTTCTGAGATATTAGTAGTATTGTTTTCTCTTTCTCGGTGGCCTACAGCACCCTTTCTCTTCCCTTGACTTCTATCCTAGCCACAAAATTCCCCATTTTTATACCTTGACTTCTGTACCAGGAATGTTCTTCTAGTCCTCTTTGCCTAGCTAATTGCTACCCCAAGCATCACCTCTTCCACAGTGGTGATTGCGCATATCTATGTGCCATCTACTATCTATTAGGCATTGGTATAACAGCTTCAGCCTTATTCCTTGTCCTAATAATCCTGTGAGGTGGGTCCTATTAGTATCCCCATTTTCCAGATGAGGAAACTAAGGAACAGAGAAGTTGAGCAGTTTACCCAAGGCCATATTGCTGCTGAGCTGTGAGTTGAGATTTGAACCCACATAGTCTGATCCTATTATGTATGCCTCAATCACTACACTATAGTATCTACCCATGAAAGCTTCTCTAACTGCCCCAGAATGGGTTGGCTGTTATAGTTTGAATCTTGAGTATCCCCTAAAGACCCCCATGTTAAATGTTTTGTCCCCAGAGTGGTGGTATTGGGTGGTGGTGGAAACTTTAAGAGGTGGGCCTAGTGGAAGGTCTTTAGTTCATTGGGGGTGTGCTTCTGAAGAGGATTCGATATATATACATATTCGAGTCTCTTCCTTGCTTTCTTGCTTCCTGACCATAAGATGTTCCTACCATGATGTGCTGCCTTGTCACAGGCCCAAAGTAATAGAGACAACTGATCATAGACTGGAACCTCCAAAACTGTAAGCCAAAATAAACCTTTTATATTTATAAACTGATTATCTCAGGTATATCATTGTAGTGACAAAGCTGACTAATGCACTGGGTTATGAAGCCCTCTTTATATCACTATAGAGCCTTTTCATTTCTCTGTCATTGTTCTTACTCCAGCTTATAATCATCTACTTGTACTTCTGTCTCCCCCATAATGCTCAGAACTCATTAAGTCAGGAACTGGACTTCTTTATCTTGGCATCATCTACAGTGTATAACACAGTGCTTGACATATAAGCAAGTTCATTTGAGCCTTGTCAAATGGATGAATTAATAAATGAATAAAAATAGAGCTGTATCTGAATGCTAAAGATTTTCTAGTCCAAATATAGGGGTTTCAGCAATATCTAGGGTTAAGCCTCTGCTAAGCAGGAACTGATCACAAAACCAAGGAAAGTCACAAACCTGAAGTCCGTTTTTGCTTGAGGTAGATCAAGACTACTACAGTAGCCACAATGGCAGCTACAGCAATCCCTGTCACCACAGGCACAATGATCACCGCCAGTGAAGAGTGGGTCGGCTTGGGCCCTAAGAAAGACAGATCTGAAGACACTCTCCCTACCTCACTTCCACCCTCCCATCCTCTTCCAGCATGATGATCCAGTGCCAGACACCTGAAGTTCTTCTATGACTAAGCCATTCACGGGTTTAATACTTCAACCCACAATCTCATCTGCCCAGAGTTTGTATAGCTGGACTTGGGTCTCCCCCTTATGCAAGTTTCTCCACCAAACTAATAAAGGTATACTAGTGAGTTTCCAGGAGGACAGGAACAGTGCTCTTGAGCAGTGGGGAGGGTGGGCATGAAGGCTTCTACTGTCCAGAACATGCCAGGCTTTCAGGAGGGAATGGCTATCACATGGGACATGAGAAAAATATAGAAATTTTCAGGAGTTTTGGGAACCTCTGTACCAATAAGAGAGCTCTGTTTCACTGCTGTTCTTAGTATGGTACCTATGTTTCAAAGTGGGAAACAGCCTTGTCACTTATCACCCAGGAGCTGGGGGTTCTTAGCTCTGGCTCCTACTCCTTCCCACTGACCTCAACAAGGCCTCTACAACTCTCTTCTTTGTCCCAGCACCCAATTTTGCTGCCATAGTAGTTCTCGGATCTCCATGTGCTCTACATGACCTTGACCTGACCCTTGTGCACCCCCTCCCTACATTTTGACAGAGTTCCCATACCTTGGACAGTGATGGTCACAGACTTTGATGAGTAGGACCTCTTTCCTACATTTCCTTTGCAGTAATAATCACCACTGTGACTTTGGTTTGCTAATGGAATGGAGAAGTTGTTATTGAAATGGGAAAACTGCTTAGAATTTCCATTCTGGTAGAATGTGATCTTGTTCAGAGGATTGTTCTTCCAGCTGTGGCACCTCAATATGATGGTGTCCCCCTCCTGGAATACCAGTTGAGAGGTCTGGAGCAGAAGCCAGTCTGAAAGACACAAAAGGACAACAGGACCCAGGAGGTCTTGGCTCAACTCCAAGACTCAGACCATCCTTACTTGTGGAATATGATGTGCAGAGGGAAGAACTTAAGTTTGTAATCAGACAGTTTGATCTCTAATTTTGGATCCATACATTTATGAGCTCTGGAATGCTGAGCAATTGTTTAATTCTTCTGGGCCTCAGTTTCCTCTTCTGTGAAAATAAGCATAATAACACTGTGCATCTACAAAAGTTTCTGGTACACAGCCAGTGTTCAGAACACACTTATCTTCTCTGTGCTTACCCAGGAGAAGGCAGCTGCAGTGCTCTCCTGTCAAGGACACAAGAGACTCTGAGATGTAGTTCCTTCCTTAGGGGAGGAAGGGACGAATCCAGTCTGACTGAGGAAAGGACATTTGAGGAAGATACAGCAGAGATATGTTTCAGAAATAATAGAAAGTCCTAAACTTCCAACAAATGTTGGTTTACTTGATGAATATTAATAAATGTGCAGCCTCAGTTCAGCAGGGTCTCAGAAGGCAGCAGTGTCACAGGTGAATTGTTACCTTGCTATATATTGTTTGAGGAAATCTGGGAATTAAGTGAGAGTAGGGGACTAATTGAAGAGTAACAGTAACAATAGTCATTGTTTGATTGCTTTTGTGGTACTGGGGATTGAACCCAGGGGTGCTCTACCACTGAGCTACATCCCCAGTCCTTTTACATTTTATTTTGAGATAGGGTCTTGCTAAGTTGCCCAGGCTGGCCTCAACTTGTGATCCTCCTGCCTCTGCCTCCAGAGTTGTTAGGATTACAGGCAAGTGCCACCTTGCATGGCTAGCAATAGTCATTGTGATTACATAGTAGCTCTTTATGGAAAATCTACTTTTTGTCATTGATCTGTTCAGCAAACATTATATTAAGCTCTGTCCTATCTCTGAAAATACACAGATGAAGGAGACACAAGGGTACCCAGCACTATGAGAGTGAACAGAGATCAGGGAGATGGTAATTCTCCCCAGAACCCTACGAGGGAGGCATTAGTCTACCCATTGTTCAGATGAGGAAACTGAAACTTAAGCATTAGATGAATTTATCAGATTTATATAGTTAGTAATTTCCAGGGTCAGGATTCATTTGTTGTAGTTGTTTGTTTGTAGTTGTTTGTTTGTTCAACTTTATTTCGATTAATTTTTTATTGTGTATCACCATGAAAATGGAAGAGTTTTTATGACGAAGGGACTTCCTTCTGCTTCTTTCACACCCAGTTGCCTCTCTGTGGTCTTTGGCACCGTCTTGCTCAATCACGACTATTGCAAAAACAATCATTCATATATGCTGAGAAATTTCTTACGAATTTATATCACCACCACACATATGAAGCAAAGAGGTGGATGAAAAGGGAAATGAGTGGGCAAACAAGCGACTCACAGCGATACTTCCCAATAAACAGACCACCTCCCTTTTTGGCAAACCTCTATAGTGTAAGCAGATTCAATCTCTCCAAGGCCCCTCCCTGGACCTCCCTCTACTGACCGGAATGTACATCCAGATGCACAGGGTCACTGAGGCTCGTCTGGTTCATCTGGCACGTGTACTCCCCACTGTCATCGTTCTTGGCCTTAAACCTATAACTGGGCTGGGTCTGGGTCAGGATGAGGCTCCTGTTGTGGAACCACTGAGTAGAATGGTCCTCAGTATTGCGGGCCCCTTGGCATTTCAGTGTCACATAGTCTTCCTTCAGTACCTGGATCCATGGGGGCTCAAGTTTCACCACAGACTTTGGGAGATCTGTGGAGGGGCAGAGAGAGGAGGGAGTATGAGAAAAGGGAGCCCCAAGAATCTGATCAGACTTTGAATCTCAAAGAAGCTTCCTTATTCCTATTGTGGGAACCAGACACAGAAGGTTTTGGCAACTAAATTAATTCTTATTACTCATACAATCCACTACCAGGGCTCCAGGGAACTCAGATGATTCTCAGAAGGAGTGGGCAAGAGGGCAAAGGGAAGCTGGATGTGGTAGCACATGCCTATAATCCTACCTACTGGGGAAGCTGAGGCAGGAAGATCTCAAATTCAAGGCCACCCTGGGCAACCTAGCAAGATCATGTCTCAAAATAAAATAAACTATAAAAAGCTGGGGATGTAGCTCAGTGATAGAGTGCCCCTGAGTACAATCCCTAGTACCAAAAATCAAAAATCAAGAAGGAGAGATGTTGGAGAGGGAGAAGGCAGGAAATGTAAATACCCTAGAAATAATTATCAACTATGCCAAGAAATATCCTAACAGCTTTCTTATCTCTCTCTCTCTCTCTCTCTCTCTCTCTCTCTCTCTCTCTCTCTCTCTCTCTCTTTGTCTCGACTCACTTTGCTCCCCTACAAACTGAGGCACATTTGGACACAAGTGATAAACTCTCTACAAAGCTTCCTTCAGACAAATGGGGGCATCTGACAAATGAAGGTGTCAGACATAAGAGCTAGACATCAGGTTTCTGTTGTAACATAATGTCATTCCTTATCCCTTCAAAAGGAAGTTAGGATGGCCAGGTCTCATATTCAAGCATATAGGAGTTTCGGTAGCCTCAGAAGAATCAAGAGAGGGAGAAAAGTTAGAGGGTCAATACTGGGGCGGGAGGAGGTTGAACGTACAGATAAAGTACCTGGTAAAGTTCCTTCCAACAAAGCTCTCTCTGTTAGGGAACAGGCCTAGAAGCCCTCAGATCCATTCAAAATAGAGTTTATCAACACATGGGACAATCTATGCATATCGTTATTTTGTATGTCTTGAATTTTATTTGGAGAGCAGAAGCTCTTATTTTTTTAATGACGTTTTTAAAAGAATCTTTGACATAATGCATAATAATTACACATACTTATGGAGTAGATGTGATACTTTAATACATATATACAATGGATAATGATATGATTATCAGAGTAGTTGACACATCCATCACTTCAAACATTTATAATTTCTTTGTGTTGGAAACATTCAAAATTCTCTCAACTAGCTACTTTGAAATATATAACTAATTGTTGCTAACAATAGTTACCTTTCTGTGCTATAGAACACTAGAAATTATTTCTCCTATCTAACCATACTCTCTAACTGTACTCCTATACCCATTAACTATCCTCTCTCCATCCTCCCATCTCCCTCATCCTTCCCAGGTTCTGGGAAGTAACTATAATTCTACTCTCTACTTCTTTGAGATTAACTTTTTAGAAATTCTTGTTTTTGTTATTGTTTTTGTTTTGTTTTGTTTTTAGAGAATAGAAGGCAGTTGAGCAAGGACAGAATTCATATTTCTATGACAATGTTTATAACATCTCACCATAACAGAACCAGAAGGGTTGAAGCACCCACCCCCTTACTCCCTGGAAAGAAGCAGGGACAGGGCATCTTCTGGGAGCAATGACCCTTTCCTGGACCTGACCTGGTACTGAGCTTGGTTGTTGGTTCATCTAGAGCACCTCCAGATGGAGTACTGGAGGAGGAAGAGAATGTAGGTAGAGTACTTACCAGGTGTCCCAGCAACAGGAGCTGTAAGAAAGAAAGCAAAGATCAACCAGGACCTGAACCTCCACACTGAATAGCCTGCCCAGAGCTCCTTCACCCACAGTCCAATCCTCACCCCACACACACTCCCTGGGACTGCTAGAACTGGACACATTTTCAAAAGTACTGAGAGCTCTCTCCCCAACAACAGGAAAAGAGAGGGAGAGAAAGAGAAAGAGATACAAATCACTCTCTCCTTTTTTTTTTTTTTTGTTTTAACTCCATTGTTTGGTTTAACACTTGACTGATTAAAATAAAAATGCCCCACTGTGGAGCACAGTGGGGCACACCTGTAATACCAGTAACTTGAGAGGCCCAGGCAGAAGGATCACAAGATCCAGGCCAGCCTCAGCAACTTAGCAAGGCCCTATCTTAAAATAAAAAAGAAAAAGGGCTGGGGATATAGCTCAGTAGTAAAGCCCCCACTCTGTTCAATCCTCAATAGTGCAAAAAATAAGTAAATAAATTTTGAAAATAAAGTAAAAATGCCTCTGGAAAGTTCCCTGTTGGACTTTACATATAATTTATGAGTCTGTGTAAATGATTTTGCCAGTCTATCTGTTTTTCTGGGTGGAGTGTATAGAGATTACACATTGTACATGATCATTGTAGAAAAATGGAAAATACACATAACAAAAATATTATCACCTTGGCAATATACTCGGTTGGATTTTCCCCATGAAAACATATATGTGTAATGTTTACATACAGACATATATAAATGGTAAATGAGGATAAACTATAAAAAATTATTCCCTTACCTAATTTTTCACTGAGCAATAGAAGATGCACTGGATTAATCTGGCTCCATATTGTCTTTTTTTTTTTTTTTTTTTTTTTGGCAGTTCTAGAGATTGAACATGGTAGTCAAGTGCTCTCCCATTGTGCTATTGGGCTACACCCCCAATCCTATTAATTTATTTTAAGTATCATTAAGTTGTGCAGGCTGGTCTCAAACTTGTGATCCTCCTGCCTCAACCTCCCCTATAGCTGAGATTATAGACATGCACCACCATGCTTTGTCTATGTTCTCATTTTTAACAAACTACATTCTATTCTACTATGTGGCTCTCCCGTGAATTATTTTGTATCACTGCTGCTTGATAATTACATCTTCCAGATTTTTGCTATTAGGCAAATCTGAAAGGAGGAGAAGGAGAGTGTAAAAGGACACCAGATCTGTGGTTTCATGTGCAGGCATGTGGAATGACACTGGGTTAGGGGAAGAACTTCCAATTGGAGGCAAAGTAGGGGCCTGGAAGGGCCAGGAAAACTGAATGGAAGTGGATTTGTGGGCACTATCATTAGGTGAAGGAGCAAAGCAGGGTCCTTAGATAAATTAGAGCCCAGTGCATACACATGTATAGGGCATGTTTTACGTGTCCATTTCATGGGGCTTTCCTCTGGTATTTGGACTGAGAAAAAGTAAAAAGGCTTCCAAACGTGTGAATTTCCAGGGACATTAAGTATGGAAGGCAACTGAAACACAAGCAAGGAACCAGAAGGGTGCACTGTGGAGAATTGGCCTGGGAGTTTGGAGAACCAGATGCTGGTCCTGATGTTACATCTCTTATATGTACACTTAAACTCATTACTTTGTTCCTTTGCAATACAAAGCTAATCAACAAAACTGCATTGACTTCCTCCTGCCCTGCAATTCATCCTTAGTTCAAGAAAAGGAAAAGAACATAAGTCCCTACCCCCACTGAAACCAACATTCTCACAGTGGAGATAAGCATATAAGTAATCTAATGTAAAAGAGATGTGCTTAATGACATTGGAGAAGTATAGGTAAAATGCTGTGGAGGTTCAGAGGAGAAAAGGATCCTAGGGTTCTGAGTTTCACAGGATTTGGAGTTGACAAGAAGGGAAATCCCATAAAGGAGGTCATATTCATCATGCACATTCAAGATTGATAGGATTTTGACATATAGAGAAGAGGTATTCCATGAGAAGGACTGGAAAGTAATTAGCAAAATTTCTAGAGAGTTCCAGGCCAATTTCAACATCATTTCTTGTCTCTGCCAAAGCACCTCCGATAATGAGGGGCAAAGCTTAAAAGCAAAGTAGGAACCATACTTTGGAGAGCTCCTGATGACAAATGATGTTTCAATGGGCAAAAGCACAGACTGAGTTTAAATGTTGGCTTCACCACTGCCAAGTGACCTTGCACAAATGACTTTTCTCTGCTTCAGGTTCCTTGCTTATAAATGGAGATAATGACAGCAGTACCTACTTCATAGGGTTATTGTAAGGATTAAATAAGAGATAATCCAGATAAGGCAGTTAGTGTGTTACTTGACACATGATAAGTTTAAAATAAATACAAGCTAACTTTTATGTTTGCTCTTTAATTCAGTAAACAGTGGGAAATCACTCAAAATGTTCTAACTGGGGCCAAAAGTGCAGTGTCAGATGAATTGGAACAGGGGAAACAGAAGAGATTAGTTAAGAAAAAGATAATTATTGTGATCCCAAATACACATGGATGACCTGTCCAACATCCGGCTTAGTTATTCCTTGACCTACTCATCCCCAGTGAACTTTACTTCATACAACTTAGCCACACCTGCCCACTCCTATCCCAGAAACCATCACCACCGGAAACCATACTGATTCCAAAATCACAAAATCATATATTCCATGCTTCAATCACAACCTCCTCTTCTTCCATTTCATCTGCTCAAGGACAGCTCCCATAATCATCTTGACTTCATCAAGGATTCCAAAGCATTTACCTCACTACTCTATCCTAAGCCCACACTTGCCTTCATCTCCCCCATTTAGCTTAGATTAGATGATTCATCATTATAATAATCTCATTGCAAATTCCCTCAACTACCTTGTCCTTCTCTGTGTCCTTCAAATGTACATATCTTTTCCATATCTTTACTTTTCAGTTGTATTGACAGTAAGAAGTAAAGAAGAGGGTACAGATATAACAGAAAGAACAGAGAACTTGGCACTTAATGAGACGTGGGGGTGATATAAGTGAATGACCAGGGAAAAGGTGACTGTGTTCATGTACATATAAATATTAGAAGGATAAGAATATTATAAGAGGAAGATGGCAAGTTGGATTTTTAATATATTTTGTTTCTAAGCTGTCAAACATATTTAGAGGTGTCCAATCAACAGTCAGAAATATGAAATTATATAAAACTAAACAAGAGAAATAGGTCTGGGAGTTATGCACATCAAAACAATAGCAGAAAACATGAGTGTGTGGGATTGGAAAGGGAACAGTGTAGTGGGAAAGTGGGTGAAAAAGAAGAAGATGAAGAGGAAAAAAAACCAAAAACCTTTATATGAAGAAAGGAAGACAAAGATCTTAAATTTTAGGTCAGCGAAACTGTCTCTCAAGTTCACTGATAAGTCCCCAAGTCTTAGAACAGTGCCTGGCACATAGAATTAACATCAGGTTTAAACAAGGCAGTTTGAGGATTAGCAGAAGCAAAAGTGTTGAAAACAAAGAACATTGCACACATTGCCTGGCTGTAGAGGAGGACCTCTTTGGGGCACAACGAGGGACATGGTTAGAAGGGTAGAATTGGAGCTTTTCCAGTAGGCAGTGGACCAGCACTGAAGGCATGAAGTGCAGTGACTCAGCCATAGCTGTACTTGAATATACTGTGACTTCAGCATGCAGCATGAATGGCCAGGAGGGGAGTCAGGAGCAATCAAGACACAGTGAAAGGTGCTATAAAATTGTCATCAAGTGATAATGATAGTACTCATGGAGTACCAGAAAAGAATGGAAAAGATAAGAGTAGAGCCTCAGTGATTTAGTAAAAGACAAATGGAAGAAAACACCAAAAATTTTTCCCAGGAGTCCATGTTACTGGCACATTGGTAGCACTATTAGCACAAACAGAAGCACATCATCTTTCTAGGTCTGAGCCTTCCCACATAATAAATGAGGTGATTCAGTGCTCACTTTACATCTATTATACTCTAATCCACTCGAGGGGAAATACTCTCTCTTCTTTACTTCTGCCTCCTGTAGCCCTATATCATCCAGCATTGAGGGCTGAGGTCTTCTACAGCTGACTGGATTTCACTATCATTTCATAGCAGTAACTTGCAGGAGCAGCTATGTACCTTTCTCTGAGATGAAAGGGTAGAAGCCCCAGGAATTGAGCTAGAAAAAACAGTTCTGCCATTAAGACTCCCTAGGGAGCTTCCCCTAGACTCTTCCAACCACTTAGCATCATCAGTTTCTATTCCCTGGTTCACACCTGAGAACATGATCAGAAAATGACCTTCTGTCCTGGCTTAGCACACTGGCTTTCTCACTGATCAGAGTGAGGACCCACACCATGGTCTATGCAGTAAAAAGAGGAATGTGTAGTTTCTCTGATTCCACAATTGATGATTCCAGAGTTTCCCAAGTTTGTGGATCCTCTGAGCCCTGGTTTCCTGGATAACACAGACCCTCCCATGCTTCTGCCCAGGGGAATCTCCTTACACGTAAGAGAATGCGCTTTTGTCACATTCAGAAGTGTGGAGGATGGCCATTGTCACCCCCCAAAATGCATCTTGGAGCTTCTTTTACACCCATTCTAAGGTAGCACTAGCCTAAGATTTAGTTCCATGTGAAACACCAATTTAAAGGGAAATAATGTGGCCATCCATTTTCCACTCAGGTATAGGTCACTAGATTCCTTTGGGCAGATTCTGATGTTGGGAATGGCAGAGCATTGCAGGCCCTGGGGGGGATCCAGTGAAATTGACTAAAACATAGTTTAAAACCAAAAACCAACACCCCCCCCCCAAAAAAAAAAAAAAAAACCCTGCCAACTTTGATTTTCTAAAGCCAGCAGGGTTGTTAGAGTTTAATCAACTGCCTCCATGCACCTGATTTTCCTGATATGCTTCCCATGTCACTGTCATCTCCTGCCCAAGCTCAGCCTGAACCCAGGTATTCCTGTTCTTGTGTCCCTTCTATGAGCCCCGACTCACCCAGAAGTAGCACAGCTGTCCACAGTAGCATATGGCCCAAAGTCTGTGAGGGCTTGGAGTCAGCCCAGTCACTCTCAGTGGCAAGGAGAGGTAGGAACGAGGGGACTCTCATCACCCCCTGGAGCAAGTTGGTTCCAACAGCACACAAGTACGGGCTTCTCTCCAGGCTTGGCAGATTCCAGCCAGAGGATAAACCAATTCTGAAGTTCAAAAGAGGAAGTGAAAAAAAAAAAAACGGTCTGTTTAATCATAGGCTCCACCCCTTCCACCCTCTTTCTTTTCAACTCTTCCCTCCTAAAAGATTCAGGGTTTCTCAGAATAAATCTGGCTCAGTTCAAATCACAGAACTTTTAGAAAATGGGAAGGAACTTCCCTTTTCTGGGGCCATAACTCGCCTGGGCCTTTGGGAGAAAGAGGGAAATGGCCACCCTAACTCAGTTTAGAACTTCTTAACCTCGGTCTCCATCCTCCTTAGAAAAGGTAATTGAAAACAACATACAGGCAAATTCTGGTACTTTTTCCATTTGGAGATCCAGACACTAAAATCTGTAGTCTTCCCAAACTGACCATAGGGGCTTAAGACCACCAACCATCATTTGATATTTCTCTGTTATAACACCTTGACTCACTTTTGGACTATGGAATGAGAGTAGCAGTAAGATGCCCACACATCCTAATTATTTTCCTTCTGTATTTGTTCTTTCATCCATTCATTCATTTAATGAATATCATAATAAATATCTATTGAACACCAACCTGGGCCCTGATTCTTTATCCTGGCCATTTCTCTCATCCTGTTCTCACCACTGTAGCATACTGAAAGAACACGGGCTTTGAAATAGTAAGTCCAAGTTAGAATGCCAGGTCAGATTCAGGTTCCAGATCTGTAAAAATGAAGATCATCATATCTATCAATTCAAGCAGTTTTTTAACCTCAGTATTAATGACACTTTGTACCAAAAGATTCTTGTTTTGATGGCCTGCCCTGTATCTGTAGGATGTTCAGCAGCATCCCTGGCCTCTACTCATTGGTTGACACTGGTTCCATTTGTTAAGGAAAAAGAAAATGTTTCAAGATATTGGCAAATGTTTCCTGGGGGGCAAAATTGCTCCTGGTTGAGAATCATTGCATTCAAGGTTTTTGGAAAATGAAAAAAATATGAGTTGCCTGGGAATGCAGTTTGGTGATAGAGCACTTGCCTAGCATGTGTAAGATCTTGTGTTTGATCTCCAGTGTCAGTAAAAAGAGAGAGAGAGAGAGAGAGAGAGAGAGAGAGAGAGAGAGAGAGAGAACAAATGTGCTTGGTATATCACAGGTATCTAATGAATGCTACCTATTTTTTTTTCTTTATGTCATCATCCTCATCATCATCCCCCAAACATCCTCAACATCCCCAGAACATGAGATAATTGTGGCATCTGTCTTGGGACCCTCTCTTGGGGCCTCTCTCCCAAATACTCTTTCAGGAAGCAAATTGTAATACTCAAGGAAATGACATTGTAAAACCTTCTCACACTCTGTGGTCTTCAGAAACCTTCAGCAGCCCCACCCTCTCTACCACATGCTTTTTCTACCAGCACTGTCTTATCCCCTAACCTGCTTCAGCTCTTGTTGGGGTAAACAACAGTCAGTGCATAGGAAGTCCTGTTGTTCCTGGTGGTAAGATAAGAAGGACCTCCAAGAATGTAGTAATGTGGGGAAGGAGAAGGGAAACTGGTCACTTCCCTTGTCTCCAGTCTTTAGATGGGGATCAAAGGAGAGTGACCTTTGCTGTAAAGTAAAGGAATGTACTCATAAAACATCTGAAGAAATCTTTCTGTGCAGTAAGCACACAACCTATCCGGTACATATTGCCCCTTCTCGTAGGTGAGGTGTCGTCCTCCATATTGTCACACCTGCTACCACTGAGGAATGCACGAGTAAAAAACATCCAAACCCTCTCCTCTGAGTCCTCTAAATTCTTTCTTTTGGGATCGGTACATATGCTGGAGCTTTTGCAGCCCTGGGGTTGAACAACCCTTAGCTGATTTTTAGGTGAAAAAATATTTTTACCAGTGATTAGAGGTCAATGGGATGATACCAATACTTTACAAATATCATTAGAGGGCTGGGGATGTTCTCATTGGCTGAACACTTGTCTAGCACATGTGAGGCTCTGGGTTCCATCTTTTTCACACACACACACACACACATACACACACACAAATTAGAAATAAAAGCTATACATAGCTAACACCCTAATATGGTTAACACCCTAAGAAACAAATACAATAATTAATATAAAGCATAAGCACACTTATTTTGGAGGCATTAAACTTATCTCTAATTTTTATAACAATCCCAGAAGGTAAATATTATCATTCTCATTTTCTCATGAAGAAACTTAGCTTCAGAGAAGTTCAAATGATTATCCATGGCTAGATGGTTTAGTAAGTGGTAGACCTGGAAACCAGGTCTGCCTGATGTTAAAGACATCATGTTTTCTACAATGGCACTACTACCTACATGCCGTGTATGAGTCACAACCATTGAGTGGCCCCCAGGCTTGAGAATGTCTGGGTGGGCCAGCTGCCCCAGTGTGAGCAACTTCATTTGTTTACATCATTACACATGTGATTTTCTCTGAGTGCCATGAGGTGAAAATGGTCAGAAAGCTCTGCATGTTGTACATATTACTTTTCTGAATTGTCTCAGGTCCCAGTTGTCACTATCACCATTTCACTGAGATTAAAGAACTAGATATGTTTTGGACAACTTATTAAAGTAGATCATCACAGAGCCAGGTATTCTGAAACTGAAATAGGAGTTGAAACTGAAATAGGGGTCTCTTTTTCATCACAGAACAAAATGTAAGGAGATGTTTCTAAAAGAAAATGCTTACAAATATAAAGTGTGCTATTTAAAACTGGAATATGTCAATCAGAAAAGAGAATTCTTCAAAAAGGACAGTTTGATTTAAAATGTGTGTTTCTGGCAATGGAATAAGTTTGAGTGACCCAAAATTCGTGAAAGATGAGATAGATCCAGATCAAAATCCTCATCCCTTCTCAGGTGTGTGTTCTAAGTGATACTACTTAGTCTTTCTAAGCAATGTTGCTTCATCTATAAAATGGGCATTACATTAGTCCTTACTTTATAATGTTGTGGAGAAGTTTAAATAAGAAAATGAGTGAGTAATTTTACTCAGAACCTGGCATATAAACTTTGCCTTTATCATTATTATCATTAAAGACTAGAAAAGTCTAGTTCACTTCTTCCACTGGGGACTGGTCTTAATAGACTCACTTTGGGAAAAGCAGATAAAAGCTATATACTCAAATGTTTCCAAGTCTAGGCACTCTTAGATTCCAGCCACTTGATTCAGAAGGCTCTCTTTTCTCTATATTCTGGTTAGGTTTTCTTTCTCTTCCTCTTAATATCCTGACCAATCTTTCAGTGGATCCCTGTGATTGCTTTATCAGTCCTTTCTAGAGCTTCCTGGTTACAGCTACTTCCCCATGAACTGAGAGACCCCAGGCATGACAATCAGCTGCTGACTCCAGAGGAGGAAGCCTGGAAGGGAAGGCAGCTACCAAAAGGGAAGAAAAGAGAGATGACTGAGCTAAGGAGGCTCTGGTTTGAGGGATCTCAGCTAAATCCAAGCAGCAGCAGCATCAGTCTAGACTGGAAACTTTTTCAGGGAACTCAGATCTTTCTGTTAAAGCACTGTCGTTGCATTTTAGAAATGCAAATACTTGAGGCTATGTGGATCATTAACTCCAGAACGTAAATTTTTTTGCAGTCATTTCAAAGAAGTAGCTTGGTGAAGAGGTTTGATAAGAGTCAGAGAGATAAACTAAAATGGGCCCATCGGGAGTGACTTCCAAAAACATGACAAATTATGTGGAGTTTGCTTCTTCAGTCTGATAGAACATTTAATGTATGCTTATAAGAGAACAGACATGTTATTCATAAAAATGTTGCCCACCTGAGGGATTTACACAATGTGCCCACGAGTGATTAATGGCTAGGCTGTTTAACTAAAGAGGAATATTCTGACCTCTAAGTGGTCACCATGAGACTTGATGATCCCACCCCACCTCCCAAAATCATATATATAATTAGAGAGTTCAAACCTGAGCACATCATTGTTTCCTCATCTCTGAGAGATGAGGATTGCCCACACTCCCTCTGAGTATGTAGTCCTTAAATAAGTCTTTACCTGTGTCTTCTTTCTGTGACGAATGTCAAAAACCTAAAGGTCCCCCTCTCTTAAGACCTCCTTGGACCCCCTCCAGTGACAAGAGGGCTAGAGAGCAATAATACAGGGAAAAGAGCTCTTCCTGAGGAAACCAAGACCCTTGACATAGAGAGGGGTTTAGACAACAAAGGGTCTAAGGACATGTATCTCTAAGTTAGAAGGGGAGATATGACACTCAGTATGACCCAGCTATGCCACTCTAAGACCTTGAGCACTGTATGACCTTGAGCACGGCATTGCTTCTCTGGACCTCAGTAAAGTAAGAGAAATGAACTGGAAGCTTTTTACCAGATGTGTCTTTTGCAAATAATTTCTCCCCATCTGTGGTTTGACTTCTCATTGTCTTGACAGTGTCTTTTTTTACTTCTTTTTTTTTTTTTTGTTTTAGAGTTGAAGTGCATTTTGTTTGTTTGTTTTGGTACAGAGGATTGAACACAGGGTGCTTTCCCACTGAGTCACAACCCCAGTCCTTTTTATTTTTTTAGTTTGAGACAGAATCATGCTAAATTGCTTAGGGTCTAAATTTCTGAAGCTGGCTTTGAACTTCATCCGAAGCTGCTGGAATTACAGGTGTGCATTACCCTGCCCAGCTTGCTTAAACCAGGTATGGTGGTGTATACCTATAATCACAGAGATTTGGGAGACTGAGACAGAAGATTACAAGTTCAAGGCTAGAGCTTCAACAACTTTGCAAGACCCACAGCAACTTAATGAGAACCTGTCTCAAATAAATAAATAAATAAATAGGTCTGGGATGTAGCTCAGTGGTAAAGTGCCCCTGGGCTAGATCCCCAGTACCAAAATAAAATAAAGCCCAGCTTATCAACTATTTCTTTCCCAGATTGTATCCCCGGTGTTTTATGTAATTGTCATACCCATTCTCCTATGTTACCTTCTAAGAGTTTTATAAAATGTATTTTACACCTAGCCTATGACCCACTTTAACCCCAGAGTAGATATGAGATAGATATACAGTATGTTGCAACAGCCCCAGCATAGTATATACCTATCTCAAAGAAAGGACTTATTGGAGAGGATTTGAACACTTTATTCCTCACATGCTCCTTGTTGAACATGGGAACAATATGGAAGATCACAGCACACCTACAAGCAGGGTGACTATATATAGCTTAGGTTGTGTGCCATCTGTTCAGATGGATTTCTTCAGATTTTTTTTTTTTTTTTTTTTTAAACTGGAGATTGAACCCAGGGGTATTCTACCACTGAGCTACATCCCCAGCATGCCCCCTTTAAAAATTTGAGACAGAATCTCCGTACATTGCTCAAACTGGTCTTGAACTTGTAATCCTCCTGACTCAGCCTCTGGAGTTGCTCAGATTATAGGCATGCTCCAAAGTGCATCTCTTCAAGTGTTTTATGACTATATTCCTTTACAACCATGATTGATCTCCACATAAAGACTATAAACAAGAGGCTGGGGTTGTAGCTCAGTGGTAGAGCACTTGCCTAGCCCATTTGAGGCACTAGGTTCAATCCTCAGCACCACATTAAAAAAAAATAAATAAAATAAAGTTATTAAAAAAACTGTGAACAAGGAAAACGGCTAGTTTCCCTTCTCCTTACCCACATTGTTGCTTTCTTTGAAGTTCTTCTTATCTTACCACCAGAAACAACAAACACTATGTGGTGTTCCAGCACTATTTGTTAGAAAGGCTTTTTTCCATTACATTGCATTTGCTTCTTTGTCAGAGATGAGTTGACAATAGTTGTGTGGGTCTGTTTCTGGGCTTTCTATTCTGTTCCAGTGATCTTTTTGCCTATTCTTTTGCCAATAACTGTCTAGTATTTAAGAATTCTTCCTGGGCTGGCAAGATAATTCAGTGGTAAAGTGCTTGCCTAAAATGTAAAGGTCCTGTATTTGATCCCCAGAACTAAAAAAAAAAAAAAAAAAAAAAAAAAAGGATTCTTCTTTGTTCTAACCACCATATTCTTAGGTGTCTATTGGCAGTAATGCCAAAATAACCTGGCCCAGTGGTATATACCTGTAATTCCAAAGACTCAGGAGGCTGAAGCAGGAGGATCATGAGTTCAAAGCCAGCGTCAACAACTTAGCGAGATCCTAAGCAACTTAGAGAGACACTGTCTCAAAATAAAAAATAAAAAGGGCTGGGGATGTGGAGCAGTGGTTAAGCACTGCAGTGTTCAATCTTCAGTACCAAAAAAGAAAAGAAAAAAAAAAAAAAAGGCCAAAATACCCAAATCTTTCTTTTGGTAAACTCAATAGGTTGTTAGATTGAAGAAAAAATTTTTTTTTCCTAAAGAATTGAGATGAGCAAAAGAAGAGTGGTAGAGCCCAGTGTCTAAAGCATGCCACACAGCAATACTCCACTTCCAAAGGAGTTGGGAACCCGGACTTTGTTTTCTAGTCTTCCCTTAAAGATCAAAACTTCAGGTCATCTTCTTTTCTTATCTCTTTCTTGGAAGAGGAAGTCACTCTTCCTTCTGAATGTCAAAGGTTTTTTTCCTCTGAAAGAATGTTGCATTGGATCTTGTCACAGAAAATGCCCCTTTTACTCACTGCCCAGAGAGAACTCAGAATCCTCTTACTTCTCCAAGCATTTTTTTTTTTTTTTTTGTACCAAGATTGAACCCAGAGGCACTCTACCACTGAGCTACATCCCCAGCCTTTTGATTTATTTGTTTATTTATTTTTTGAGACAGGGTCTTGCTAAGTTGCCTAGGGCTTCACTAAATTGCCGAGGCTGACCTCGAACTTCCAGTCCTCCTGCTTCAATCTCCCAAGTCACTGGGATTACTGGTGTATGCACTCATGCCCAGCTCTAAGCCCTGGAGCCCCAGGAGCAGTCTTTTAGGATCTATAGTTGGAGTTTGCAGGGGCAAAATAGTCTGAGGTCATTCATCATCTGTTTCACCAAGACTTGTCAGGATTGCCCTCTTACTGTCCCTCAGGGACTCTTGCTACTCTCTGTGAACATTCAATCTTCAACACTCATCAATATTGGTGTTTGTTCAGCTTTCTGTCCTCAATATCCCTCTTGAGCTAGCAGTCATTTTCTAAATGTGGAGAGACTCCCCCAGGTAGTACACAGAAACTGAAAGAAGAATTCAAAGTTTATAGTAAACTTATAATACAATTTTATATTTGCAAATTTAACAAACCAGATTTGAAATTTAATACAAAAATTAAAGAAAATGAAAATTTCTGTTTATGTTTAAAAGCATTAAGAATGTACTTTAGCCTGGCACTATGGTGCATGCCTGTAATCCCAGTGGCTCAGGAGGCTGAGGCAGGAGGATCACGAGTTCAAAACCAGTCTCAGCAAAAGCAAGGCTATAAGCAACTCAGTGAGACAGGGTCTTAACTGAGACCTAAATAACACAAAATAGAGGGCCTGGGGTTGTGGCTCAGTGGTGGAGTGCTTGCCTAGCATGTGTGAGACACTGGGTTCAATTCTCAGCACCAGACATAAATAAATAAAATGAAGGTCCATCAACAACCAAAAAATATTTTTTTAAAAAATACAAAATAGGGCTGGGGATATGGCTGAGTGGTTGAGTGCCTCTGAGTTCAATCCCCAGTATACGCCCCCCCCCCCAAAAAAGAATGTAATTTAAAGTCTTGAGAAAAAAGATTTTGTACATTTTTTCTGCTTTTAAGGACTTTGTCAACTTTGAGCATGTCAGGAACTGGGCATGGTGGTGTACACTTGTAATCCCAGCAATTAGGGAAACTAAGGCAGGAAGATCACAAGTTTGAGGCCAGCGTAGGCAACTTAGTGAGACCCTTTCTAAAAATAAAAATAAAAATAAAAAGAGCTTAGGGATGTAGCTCAATGGTAGAGTGCCCCTGGGTTCAAACTCCAGTACCAAAGTCAATAAATCAATACATCATCAGTAGGCAAGCTACAGACTAGGAGAATATATTTGTAATAGATATATTTGAGAAAGGATCCAAATGTAGAATGTATGAAGAACTCCTGAAAGTCAGTACAAGTACAGACAACCCAATTAGAAAGTAGGCAATCCCAGAGACTCTGGAGACTGAGGTAGGAAGATCACAAGTTCAAGGCCAGCCTCAGCAACATAGTGAGACCCTGTCTCAAAAAATGAAAAGGGCTGGGGATGTAGCTCAGTGGTAAAGCATTTCTGTGTGCAATCCCCAGTACAAAAAAAAAAAAAAAAAAAAAAAAAAAAGATTGGCCAAATAAGCACACACAAAGATACTCAATAAGTTAGTACTGGGCTGGGAATGTGACTGGGTAGTAGACTGGTTTCTTAGCATGTGAGGCCCTGAGTTCAATCCCCAGTACCACCAAAAAAAAAAAAAAAAAAAATATATATATATATATATATATATAAATTTATCTATATATATAAATATACATATTTATATATATAAAAATATATGTTTATATATATATTTTAAAGTCAGTACATATCAGGGAAATTCACATTAGAAACAAAACCATTATGTACCCACCTAACTGACTACAGTTTAAAACTGCCAGACAGAGTAGCTAGCTCACTCTCCTACTTCTTCAGTGGCTTCTCATTGCCTTCAAGATGATGTTCAACTCTTAAGGCTGACATTCTTATCTTCCAGGATGACACAGACCCATGACAGTGTATCTATTACTGCTTTCCCCACCCCAATATTATACCAAACTTTTTTCTGTTGCCATGTTTCCATCTATGCTGTTGTCTATAAACAAAGCTATCTTATCAACTTAACACTTATTCTTCAAGATCAAACTCCCTCTTCAGAGCCTTCCATAAGTCATGCATAGCTAAATAGTCATTTGCAAGAGGAAAGAAGTGTCACTGACTTTCTGAGGTCTCCCTGTCACCACAAAGATCCCTCCCATTCATGAGCATACAGACCATGATAATGCTATGTTTGGGATACCTTACCATGGGGATGATGTTGGAGATAGACTTGTTTTTTCTGGGCTTAGAAATGGAGACTGTTGCAATCTACCGCCCTCTGCTGAAACAAAGTGGGAACTTTGTTTCAAGGAAACTAAAGACTTGCTTAACCTAAGAAGGCAGCTAATGATCCAGGGGAGTGAGAATCAGATCCTGAAGCAAGGAGAACCTGGGGGTGCCCCAACTTTAAGTCATTTGGCCTGCTCTGATGGACTGATCTTTTGTTTTGTGTGTGTGTGTGTGTGTGTGTGTGTGTGTGTGTGTGTGTGTGTGTGATGGGGATTGAACCATTGAGTTATATCCCCACCCCTTTTTATTTTTAATTTTGAGACAGGGTCTTACTAAGTTTCCCTGACTGGTCTTGAATTTTCAATCCTCCTTCCTCCTCCTGTTGAGTAGCTGTGATTACAAGGGTGTGCCATAGGCCTGTTTCTCTCATTCTAGCCAGACCTCTTCTTCTAGATATCTGGCTAGTTCTGAACATGCCACTGGTGTTTCACACAGGCACCTCAGACTCAGAATATCCAAATCTGAATTCACCATCTCTCCACAACTCCATCCTAGTTCAAACTTCTTTCCATCATAGTCCCCACTTCAGGGAATGACACCATGTAAGCCAGAAATCTGAATGTCGAGTTGGTTTCCTCCTTCTCTTTCATAAGCCACATTCAATTTTGTCAATTCTCCTTGCTGACTATATCATCCCCACCACTATATGTACTCTCAGGTCACCTTCACCTGCCATCAGGACTGCTGCAAGAGTCTAATTCATCTTTCTGTTCCAGTCTCCCTCCTTCAACCCATTTGCAGGCTGCAACAGAGTATCTTAAAGCACAAGTTAGATTTTTGTCATTTTCTGCTTAAAATAATCTAGTGGCTCCCTGTGCCCTCAAGATAAAGTCCAAACTCCTGACAGCCTAGTGCAGTGATCCACTGTTCCACCCCAGCTTCATCTTGCTGCACTAATCTTTTTATACTCAGGATGCAGCACACTCACTGCTGGGGGAATCTTTTTGTTCTCAGTGTAGACATCATCTCCTCTAGATGCTCGTTTCGCTTCCTAAAGTTGAAACATTCAACAATGTTTTTTTTTTTAACTTTACTTTTACTTTTTTTTTTTAACTTTTCTTTTTTTTATTTTTACACTTTTATTTAAAGTGCTTCTGCCTTGAATATGTTCATCGGAAAGGAAGGGCGCGTGGGGGGAACGTCAATAATATGAAAAAATGGGATGAGCACTTCACAGTTCTTCTTTGTGACTCCTTTTTTGTGGATTCTAACAAAGTCAAAATGTAGAGGTTAAGAGGCAGGAATTTTGAGACATCAATAAGCCCTTTCCAGGAGGCAAGGTTTTAGGCAGACAACTCCTTTCAGAATACAAGCAAATCCTAGAGATTCAGGTGGTTGAGGAAGAAGAATCTTAAGTTCAAGGCCAGCCTCAGCAACTTAGCAAGACCCTGTCTCAAAATAGATGATAAAAAGGGCTGGAGATGTAACTCAGTGGTAAAGTTCCCCTGGGTTCAATTTTTTACAGTACAAACACACACACACACACACACCCCTAAGCTAGCCAGACACTGTGCTAAGTGCTTTGTATTTAATAGAAACAAAAAAGAGGGAAGCTGAGGGCCTGGTCCCAGCAGGGTGCATGCAGGTGGTGGTGCCTAGCTGCATGTGCTATGGGGCGTCCAGGCTTGGAGGAGGATGCACTGCTGCGGAAGCTCAGGAACAACCGCCGCTGCTTCCAGAGGCGCATGCAGCAGCTGATAGAGAAGGATTGAAAATTTGGGGAGGAAAACTAATAAAGAAAGGAAGTGAAGGACTGATTCAGGACCCCACTGGGAAGCTGGAGGACCAGATAGAAGGCCCTAGGCATGCTGCAGCCCAAGGTGAAAGAGCCTCCCCTGTCCTGCACACTAGTTCTGGGAGCTGATTCAGGAAGCAGCAATGCCGGTGCAGCTTCAGATGCAGGCAGTCCTGTGGCCCTGGCCTTGGTGCCTTCAGTGCCCGGGAGCCCTGTGGAAAATGAGTTGAGAAGGAAATATCTGACCCAGGTGGATGCACTGCTTCAAGATGCAGGGTGTTTTGAGGGTGCAGAGAAGAAAGGCACAATGGACACACCCATGACTCTGGTGCCTTCCTCAGCCTTGCCTGACCCTGATGCTATGGATGTGTCACTGCAGAGAACCCTGGCGACCCGCGGAGTCAACTGTCTTCCCCAGAGCGTGGGATCCACTGTGTCTTTGCCCAGCAGACCTGGCCACAGCACCTAGAAATGATAGTCTGTCACTGCTGGGGACCAGCAGCAGCAACTGCATGAGCAGCCAGACCTTCGAGGCCGATGACATTTGTGATGTCACCATCAGGGACTTGTATGCAGGTATGCTGCACTCCATGAGCCGGCTGCTGAGCACGAAGCCCTCGAACATAATCTCCACCACGACCTTCATCGTGCAAAGCTGGAGCTCCAGGAGGAGGCACTTGCACAGAAGCAGGGCTCAGGTGAGTGAGGCACAATGTGCAGGGGGCCGGCATTTCCAGAGGGAGAGGCCTACACACTGTTCAGAGCCTCAGCAAGAGACAGGACCTTGAAAGACTATAAGAACTTAGTGCATGTCACTCAACATAAGCGAGGTTTAAAACTGGACAAAGCTTTTCTTGCAGGAAACAAAACCGAAATCCTCAAACTAGATTCAGGTTGGAAGGAACTTCAGATGGCACCCCGTCAGCATTCTTCATTGACTTCTTTGGATCTCAACACAGCGCATCGTCCTGACCAGGAAAATAGACTTAGGATGTTAAAAGGGTTGATTTCTCCAGTGAAAGTAGTTTTCAAACTAAGAATGCTATCCATCCAAGCACAGAATTGATACAGGAAAACTGAAGCCAAATTCAACAAGCTTCATCAAGAATGCTGCCCAAGTCCTAGGAAACGATCTTGCCCTGATGGCCTCCTGGGCTCCTGGGCTGTGGATGTGTACAGAGGTGGTTCTGGGAGCCCAGGGAGTTCAGGAGCTCAGAAACTCACAGGCGGCGTCTACCTTTCAGCAAAGCAAAAGTGAAGAGGTTGAGTGAGGCTTTTGAAAACCTGGGCCAAAGATGTGTGGACATAGGTAGAGGCCCACCCTAGAGCCAGCCCTCTTCATCTCTTTTGAAGGACAGCCCCTTGCAGAGCCGTGGCCACTCTTGGCAGATATCCAGCCTCTTTCAGGGACACAATTCTGGAACATTCAGAAAGTCACTGTCACCCAGCCAGATTTCAGTGCCAAAGATAGAACCTCTGGGCTGTGGGAGGAATCGCTATAACGAAATTAAAGAAAAATTTGACCAGCTTCATCAACAGTATTGCCAGATGTCACCTCAGCAGGCAATGTCACCTGCACACCTTGGAATGCCTCCGGATGAAGCTAGTGCAGAAGTTCCACTCCAAACCCAAGAGCTCTTCAGGACATCAAAGCGTGACTCTCTCTTCCAGAAGTGGTCACCATCACCCCAGTGGCACATGTGCAGTCCCCAGGGCTCACCTGCAGCTGAGGCTTATCCCTCTGCACACTCTCCTCAGGCTGCTGGGAGGGACCCTCAGATCCCTGCCAAAAGATGCAGACTGTGTGGACACCAGGCCAGTTTCCAGGATCCCTCAGAGGTGGAGGAAGTTGGCCCCAGACCAGGGGAGCAGGGCAGCCCTGTATAGGCTGGCTGGTGAGGAGGAGCATTTCTGCCTGTGGAGTGCAGTTCCTGGCAGTGGAAGCTTTTCCCCCTGTGATGCTGAGGAGGGAAGCCAGGACTGAGTTGGGTTCTGGGTTTGTTTGTGGTTTGGACAGGCCAGGTGAGGCCATGTCTACAGCCTCCTGTTCCTGCTTCTCCCCTGCTGGGTCAGACCCCTCAGGGGTCAGTTGGATGGCCCTGTCTGCCATAATTACCTCCTTTTCTGTTCTTCCCACCTCTGCCTGTCCAGCCTAGGATCCTTTCCCAGCAGTGCGCTCCTGCCACTCTTGCATCTGGCTGGTTCCAGAAACCACTGGCTGCCCCCAGGTGCTGTTTTCTCCCCATTCTTCCTGTCCTCCCAGGACCACCCAGCCAGGCGCTGCCATGACAGGGCCCCTCTCGCTCCTTGCTCCTTCCCAGAGGTGTGCTCAATGCCATCTTCTCCTGCTCTTCGGCTGTTGCTTTTGTGTCTGTCTGAAGCAGACCTCTACCTCTCCAGGCCTGCCCTGCTGCAGGAGGAAGTGGTCTGGACAGGCAGATCCACTGGGCAGGCCAGTGGGAGATCCTTCTGGCTCAGCCTCTTGACTCTGGCTCAGTCTTTGGACGGGAAGCTCCAGCTGTTTTGTTTTTCTAACTTGTTTCTAATGTAAAGTCCTATGTGTGACCAGCCAGAGCAGAGCAGCAAACTTGCCTTGTCATTCATTGTCTTCCCAGTGAGGACTGACAGAAAGGTGAGAAAACATCCCTCTTGGGGCAGAGCCTCAGGTGACACCAGGAAGGCTGGGTGAGGCACAGGAACAGGCCCCAGGGCAGGCCAGACCTGGAGAGCAGCCCACTGTGGTGCCTGTGTACCAGCCATCTAGATTAATAGTTGGTGATATATTACTATCTGTGTTAATGAAGTTTTTTTCAATAAAACTTGGAAGGTAAGGTTAAAAAAAAATAAAGAAATAAAAAAGAGGAATGCAGCTGGTAAAGATACTCATGAGAAATGGTCACACACACTAGTCATCAAGGAAATACAAACTTAAATAAGAACATATTTCTCATCTATTAAGTTACCAATGGGGGGTTTTCAAGATGGTGGACTAGAGGGTGGCTGCATTTCATGTTGCTCCAGGACTCAGGATGAGGAGATTTTGAAAGACTTGGGACCAACTCAAAGCAGCTGGGTGAGTCTCTCCCATTGGGGAGGCGTCCCGGATGGGGCGGTCATCCCGGAACGCAGGGAACTTTGTGAAGTAGAGCTGCCCAGCAAGACACCCCTCCCCCTGCTGGAGCAGTGAACTCGGACAACTGGGAGCATCGTACAGGAGGCCACTCAGCACGGTGCTTGGACTCGGAGCAACCACTGGGGCTCTGGGCGGCGGCCCAGAGGAGGGGCTGCGAGGAGAGCTGTTTGGACTCAGAGCGACACTGGGGGGCTGCCTGGAGGAGGAGGAGGAGCGTGGCGGGTTGCTTGGTCTCGCAGCGACTGCATCAGAGCTCCGGGCAGCTGCTCAGAGGAGGAGGCGAGTGGTGAGTTGTTTGGAATCAAAGCGACCGCTCCTGAACACCGGGGAGCTGCCTGGAGGAGGAGGAACGGGGCAGGTCACTTGGACTAGGAGTGACTGCCCAGGGCTATGGGCAGTTGGCGGGAGGAGGAGGCGCGCAGTGAGTTGCTTGGACTCCTAGTGATCGCACCGGAACACCGGGTGGCTATCTGGAGGAAGAGGCATGCAGCAGGTCGCTGGGACTCAGAGTGATTGTATGGGGCTCCAGGTGGCTGCTCAGAGGAGGGGCCGCATAGCCAGGCGGTTAGGTGCAGAGCAGGGTCCCAGGACCTAGGAGGCTTCTTGGTGGAAGACCCACACAGAGACACTCTTAGGGGCAGAGCGAAGGTTCCAGGACTGCGGGCAGATTTTCTGAGGAGAGTCAGCCAAAGGAGACTTGTCTGCAAAGGGTGAGGCTCCCAGGCCCAGGAGGTAGGTCCGAGCCCCTGGGAACATTGCAGAGGAAGGCAGCCCAGACCAGGCAGTAGTTGTGGATTGAGGGGAACCTCTAGGAGGGGAACTGACCAGCGAGACCTCCCCACTGGGTGAGTCTTCCCTGCCGGGTGAGGTTTTCCCACAAGGACGGTAAAACCAGAGACACAAGCCCAAACAGGCCTTGCCTCAGCCCGCAGCCTAGTTCCCCTTTGGATGACCATTGGTCAACAAGTGGAGGCACCTCTTTTCCACTAGCAGGGAATATACCCCACCTGAAGGCCACCTCCCCTTCCTTGTGGAGCACCGCACTATCAACTTCCTCCAAGGCTTCAGCCCACTGAAGGCTAAGAGGGGATATACTAGAAATCTTCAGGGACATTATAAGTCAATAGAGGAAATCTGCAATATCTCAGCGATCCACTGATACCTGAACAATATGAGAAAATAAGGGAAGAAAATGCCCCAAACAAATCTAGATGTTACATCAATAAAACCCAATGACAGCATGGCAGAAGAAATGACAGAAAAAGAGTTCAGAATGTACATAATTAAAATGATCAGGGAAGCAAATGATGAGATGAAAGAACAAATGCAGGCATTGAATGATTGCACCAATCGACAGTTAAAAGAGCAAATACAGGAAGCAAAAGATCATTTCAATAAAGAGTTAGAGATATTGAAAAAAAAAACAAACAGAAATTCTTGAAATGAAGGAAACAATAAACCAAATTAAGAACTCCATAGAAAGCATATCCAATAGGATAGAACACCTGGAAGACAGAACCTCAGACATTGAACACAAAATATTTAACCTTGAAAACAAAGTTGACCAAACAGAGAAGACAGTAAGAAATCATGAACAGAATCTACAAGAACTATGGGATATCATGAAAAGGCCAAATTTAAGAATTATTGGGATTGAGGAAGGCTTAGAGAAACAAACCAAAGGAATGAACAATCTATTCAATGAAATAATAGCAGAAAATTTCCCAAATCTGAAGAATGAAATGGAAAATCAAGTTCAAGAGGCTTATAGGACTCCAAACACACAAAATTACAACAGACCCACACCAAGGCACATTATAATGAAAATACCTAACATACAAAATAAAGACAGAATTTTAAAGGCTGTGAGAGAAAAGAACCAAATTACATTCAGGGGGAAACCAATACGGATATCAGCAGATTTTTCAATCCAGACCCTAAAAGCTAGAAGGGCCTGGAACAACATTTTTCAAGCCCTGAAAGAAAATGGATGCCAACCAAGAATCTTATACCCAGCAAAACTTACCTTCAAATTTGATGATGAAATAAAATCCTTCCATGATAAACAAAAGCTAAAAGAATTTACAAAAAGAAAGTCAGCATTACAGAACATTCTCAGTAAAATATTCCATGAGGAAGAGATGAAAAACAAAGAAGCAAATCAGCAAAGGGAGGAATTATCGTAAAGGAATTGTCAAATAAAGGAGGAACCAAGTTGTATCAAATAAATAAATAAATAAATAAAATTTAAAAAATGAACCAAATGACTGGGAATATAAATCATATCTCAATAATAACCCTGAATGTTAATGGCCTGAATTCATCAATCAAAAGACATAGACTGGCAGATTGGATTAAAAAGAAAGATCCAACAATATGTTGCCTGCAAGAGATTCACCTCATAGAAAAAGATACCCATAGACTAAAGGTGAAAGGATGGGGAAAAACATACCATGCACATGGACTCAGCAAAAAAGCTGGAGTATCCATCCTCATTTCAGATAATGGGAACTTCAAGCCAAAGTTAGTCAGAAGGGATAAAGAAGGACATTTCATACTGCTTAAGGGAAGCATAAATCAGCAAGATATAACAATCATAAACATCTATGCCCCAAACAGTGACTCATCCATGTATGTCAAACAAATCCTTCTCAATTTCAGAAACCAAATAGACCATAACACAATAATACTAGGTGATTTTAACACGCCTCTCTCACCACTGGACAGATCTTCCAAACAAAAATTGAACAAAGAAACCATAGATCTCAATAACACAATCAATAATTTAGACTTAACAGACATTTATAGAGTATACCATCCAACCAAGAGCGAATACACTTTCTTCTCAGCAGCACATGGATCCTTCTCTAAAATAGACCATATATTATGCCACAAAGCTAATGTTAGCAAATACAAGAAGATAGAGACACTACCTTGTATTCTATCAGATCATAATGGATTGAAGTTAGAAATAAAAGAAAGAGTAAAAAACAGAAGCTACTCCAACACTTGGAGATTAAACAATATGCTATTATATGATGAATGGATAACAGAAGATATTAGGAAGGAAACTAAAAAATTCTTAGAGGTAAATGAGAACAAAGAAATATCATATCAAAATCTCTGGGACACTATGAAAGCAGTACTTAGAGGGAAATTTATTTCATGGAGCGCATTTAATAAAAGAAGTAAAACTCAAAAAATAAATGACCTAACACTATAGCTCAAAGCCCTAGAAAAAGAACAGACCAGCACCAAAAGTAGTAGAAGACAGGAAATAGTTAAACTCAGAGCTGAAATCAACGAAATTGAAACAAAAGAAACAATACAAAAAATTGACAAAATAAATAGTTGGTTCTTCGAAAAAATAAACAAAATTGATAAACCTTTAGCCACACTAACAAAGAGCAGACGAGAGAAAACCCAAATCACTAAGATTCAGAATGAACAAGGAAATATCACAACAGACAGGACTGAAATACAAAACATAATTAGAAGCTATTTTGAAAATCTATACTCCAACAAAATAGAAAATTTCGAAGACATCAACAGGTTTCTAGAGACATATGAATTGCCTAAACTGAACGAGGAGGACATACACAATTTAAATAGACCAATTTCAAGTAATGAAATAGAAGAAGTCATCAAAAGCCTACCAACAAAGAAAAGTCTGGGACCAGATGGGTTCTCAGCCGAGTTCTACAAAACCTTTAAAGAAGAGCTCATTCCAATACTTCTCAAGGTATTCCATGAAATAGAAGAGGAGGGAACCCTCTCAAACTCATTCTATGAAGCCAATATCACCCTGATACCTAAACCAGACAGAGACACATCAAGGAAAGAAAATTTCAGACCAATATCCTTAATGAACATCGACGCAAAAATTCTCAACAAAATTTTAGCAAATCGCATACAAAAACATATTAAAAAGATAGTGCACCATGATCAAGTGGGTTTCATCCCAGGGATGCAAGGTTGGTTCAACATCAGGAAATCAATAAATGTCATTCACCATATCAATAGACTTAAAGTCAAGAATCACATGATTATTTCAATAGATGCAGAAAAAGCATTTGATAAAATACAGCACCCTTCATGCTCAAAACACTAGAAAAAATAGGGATAGTGGGAACATTCCTTAACATTGTAAAGGCCATTTATGCTAAGCCCATGGCTAATATCATTCTAAATGGTGAAAAACTGAAAGCATTCCCCCTAAAAACTGGAACAAGGCAGGGATGCTCTCTTTCACCACTTCTATTCAATATCATCCTTGAAACTCTAGCCAGAGCAATTAGACAGACCAAAGAAATTAAAGGGATACGAATAGGAAAAGAAGAACTCAAACTATCCCTATTTGCTGATGATATGATTATATATTTAGAGGAACCAGGAAATTCCACCAGAAAACTTTTAGAACTCATAAGTGAATTCAGTAAAGTAGCGGGATATAAGATCAATGCACACAAATCTAATGCATTTTTATACATAAGGGATGAATCTTTGGAAAGAATAATTAGGAAAACTACCCCATTCACAATAGCCTCGAAAAAAATAAAATACTTGGGAATCAATCTCACAAAAGAGGTGAAAGACCTCTACAATGACAACTACAGAACACTAAAGAAAGAAATTAAAGAAAACCTTAGAAGATGGAAAGATCTCCCATGTTCTTGGATAGGAAGAATTAATATTGTCAAAATGGCCATACTACCTAAAGTGCTATACAGATTCAATGCAATTCCAATTAAAATCCCAAGGACGTACCTTACAGAAATAGAGCAAGCAATTATGAAATTCATCTGGAAGAATAAGAAACCCAGAATAGCTAAAGCAATCCTTAGCAGGAAGAGTGAAACAGGGGGTATCGCAGTACCAGATCTTCAACTCTACTACAAAGCATTAGTAACAAAAACGGCATGGTATTGGTACCAAAATAGAAAGGTAGATCAATGGTACAGAATAGAGGACATGGACACAAACCCAAATAAATACAATTTTCTCATACTAGACAAAGATGCCAAAAATATGCAATGGAGAAAAGAGCCTCTTCAACAAATGGTGCTGGGAGAATTGGAAATCCATATGTAACAGAATGAAACTAAACCCATCTCTCTCACCATGCACGAAACTAAACTCAAAATGGATTAAGGACCTTGGAATCAGACCAGAGACCCTGCATCTTATAGAAGAAAAAGTAGGTCCAGATCTTCAACATGTCGGCTTAGGACCAGACTTCCACAACAGGACTCCCATAGCACAAGAAATAAAAACAAGAATCAATAACTGGGATAGATTCAAACTAAATAGCTTTCTCTCAGCAAAGGAAACTATCAGCAATGCGAAGAAAGAGCCTACAGAGTGGGAGAAAATCTTTGCCAATCATACTTCAGATAGAGCACTAATCTCCAGAATCTATAAAGAACTCAAAAAACTTTACACCAAGAATACAAATAATCCAATCAACAAATGGGCTAAGGTAATGAATAGACACTTCACAGAAGATCTACAAGCAATCAACAAACATATGGAAAAATGTTCAACATCTCTATTAATAAGAGAAATGCAAATCAAAACCACCCTAAGATTTCATCTCACCCCAATTAGAATGGCGATTATCAAGAATACAAGCAATAACACGTGTTGGCGAGGATGTGGGGAGAAAGGTACACTCATACATTGCTGGTGGGGCTGCAAATTAGTACAGCCACTCTGGAAAGCAGTGTGGAGATTCCTTAGAAAACTTGGAATGGACCCACCATTTGACCCAGCTATCCCACTCCTTGGCCTATACCCAAAGGACTTAAAATCAGCATACTACAGAGATACAGCCACATCAATGTTCATAGCTGCTCAATTCACCATAGCCAGATTGTGGAACCAACCTAGATGTCCTTCAATTGATGAATGGATAAAGAAACTGTGGTATATATATACAATGGAATATTACTGAGCCATAATGAATGATAAAATTATGGCATTTGCAGGCAAATGGATGAAATTGGAGAATATCATGCTAAGTGAGATAAGCCAATCTCAAAAAAGCAAAGGACGAATGATATCACTAATAAGTGGATGATGACACATAATGGGGGGAGGGAGGGGTTAGTGTTAGGGTTAGAGTTAGGGTTAGGGAGGAGGGCAAGAATGGAGGGAGGAAGGACTTTATAGAGGGAAAAGAGGGGTGGGAGGGGTGGGGGAAGGGAAAAAAATAACAGAATGAATCAAACAACATTACCCTATGTAAATTTATGATTACACAAATGGTATGCCTTTACGCCATGTACAAACAGAGAAACAGCATGTATCCCATTTGTTTACAATAAAAAAAAAGAAAAAAAAGTTACCAATGATTAAGAAAAAGAATGCAATTAAATGGATTGTCATAGATTTCTAAATGCAATGTTCTGTAGGGGAAAAAAAACAATCTTTTTCCTCTGCTCTTATACCACAATCAATATAGAAGACTTGTGACCCCAGAAGTGTTAGGTCGGAATTTGGGCAACTGTAGGAGGGAGAGCGGGGCAACTGAGATAAAGGGCAGCATGCCAAACGGTGATCAATCAAGCAGACAGGAAAACTCCACTGACCCTTAACTCCACCAGCTGATCCTTAACTCTACCCATCACTCAGCAGGACCCCCACCCATTCCAGCCTATAAAGACCCTGAGCAGCTAGGGCCACACGCGATTTTCTCTGGCTATCTATCTGTCCTGTACCCTGGGGGGCTAGGAATTTCGCCTGAGAGCCAAATTCCAATAAAGCTTGCTTCAGCCACTTTCTGCCCAATTTTATATGGCCGCTAACCATGCCCCCGAGCTTACAAGAAGATGTGGGGATTTCTCTCCGCCAGCAAGCAAGCAAGCAAGCAATTGATTCAGTAGCAGACACCAGACAGTGTCCACAGTTCAACTCTGACACAGGAGATAGGACACAGGAAATAGCATCAGATCCCACAGACTGAGGTCTCACCCCCTAAGATCTCCCCCTACTATCAATGGAAATCCTGTTGCTCTGTGTCTGTCTGACCAGCTATAAATAGGTGTTTCTACCACCCTCTTCTTGGGTTAAATTTGTTGTAGCAGCTTACAGAACACACAAAAAAAATTTTTTACTGGCTTATTTATTTTATTTTATTTGAGTATTTCAGATTGAGCCCAGGGTACTCTACCACTGAACTGCAGTGTGAGTCCTTTTTATTATTTATTATTACTTTTGGTAAAAGGAAGGAGAGGGGCCCAAGGATCAAGCTCAGTGGTAGAATGCATGTGCAAAATCCTGGGGTCAGTCCCCAACACTACAAAACAAAAAAGGGGGGGGGGGGGAAGGAAGGAGAAACTGAGAAGAAAGGAATTCCAGAAGTTACAGAAGTTACATACATGAAAACAAAAATGATCTTAACACTAAATTGTACATACTAGGCTACAAATGACTGAGTGCTAGGGCTCTCTCTAGATGTAAACTTTGTTGGTTATTTGTGACATTTGCTTAGCTTCAACTGCTACCCACAGCCAAGCCAGTGACCCTGCCCTCCAGCATAAGAAATAGGCAAATGATCTAAAAAGAGAAAATTAATTTTATGTAGTTTAATCAAACTGGGTAGAAATGGCTAGTTTCTTTGCTGATGGTCCTACAGAAATGGTTATAATTTATGGGAATGAAAACCAGGTGATATACATATGCAGGTTTAGCTAGGTTATGCCAGAGAACATGTCAGTCTTAATTTCCTTGGCATCTATCCTTAACATGAGGAAGTTTTCATTTTCAGCATGAGGAAGTTCTGTGTTTCATAACCTCCAGTGAAATATTTTTTTCTTTCTTTCTTTTTTTTTTTTTTTTGGTACCAGGAATTGTTCTCAGGGGAGTTTTAACACTGAGCTACATTCCCAGCTAATTATTATTTCGAGACAGGGTTTCACTAAACTGCTGAGGGTTGGTCTCCTCCTGCTTCAGTCTCTTGAGCTACTGGGATTACAGGCATGTGCCACCCCACCCCAATAAAGGATATTATTAGCTTTGCAGGCCTTGTCCCAGTTTAAAGGTTTTCCTTCCTGTGTCACATTCTTTTGCCCAGTTCAAGAGTTCACTTTCCCAGGCAGTAGCTAATATATGCATAGTGCCTGGTCCTTCAATAACCTCTGAAATTTGTTCTGAAACACTCTCTAAAAGTTGCTTTTTAGTATTATTTTCTTCTGAATTTCACAAAATTAAAACAATTGTTTATTTTATTTTTTTAATTTGCCAGATAATCTTTTTTCTTGGGTTGGGGGCAGTGTTACTGGGAATTGAATCCAGCAGTACTTTACCACTGAGTCACATCCCCAGCCCTTTTTATTCATTATTTTGAGATAAGGTCTTGCTAAATTACTCAAGTACTTGCTAAATTACTGAGGCTGGTCTAAAACTTGCCTCAGCCTTCCCAAGTCACTGGGATTACAGGCATGTGACACAGAGCCTGGTCAGATAATCTTTTTTTTTTTTTTTTTTTTTTTTAAGATTGTCTTTTAGTGGACATTACAAAAGACCAAAAACATTTTTTGCAAACTGTCTTTTTTAAAAACAAATGATTTGTCTTTAATTACAATTCCTTAGTATGACAACGACTTCCTCTGCAAAACTGATAAATACAAGAATAAAATTTTAAACGTGGTTTATCTAAGATAGTTGAGAAAGAAAAAAGCCTGATTTTTCAGTATTTATATAAATCAGAATTTATTCCCTAACTCTTCAGAGAAAGCCTGAAAGTATGACTCAACTTGAAAAGGAAGAGAATGAGAAAGAAAAAAAAAAATTTTTTTTTTTTAAGAAGTTGGAAATGCTACCTAAAGCTTCGAAATGTCCATAACATTGTAATTTCACTTCTGGGAAAATAGCTTTTGGAAATATTCCAAAGTATTAAAAATACTTTCACTCTTTGCTGTACTATTGAACGATAATAAAAATCAGAAGCAACTTAAAATATGCAACATCTTACTTCAGGAAAATTGCTCTGTTACTACTTTAACTGGAGTCTTTTTGAGTACTGCCAGAGAGGTGTATGTATCAGTTAAGTGGTTTTGTGCAGTAAGTACCAGAAAAATTCCACTCAAATGGCATATCAAATTTCTTAATGATTAGCACAGTCTTAGGACTAGTTAATCTACATTAATGTCATCACTGTAACCCAGATGCTTCCTTTTCTTTGCTTTACTATCAGTTATCTCTCATGGAAACAAAATGGCTGCAGCTGCTCCCAACAGCTTAAACAACGTCATATCCAAGCTGCGTGTGGTGGCACACGCCTGTAGTCCTAATGACTCAGGAAGCTGAGTTAGGAGGATCACGAGTTCAAAGTCAACCTCGACAATTTAGCATGCTGGCCCTATGCAACTTAGTGAGACCCTCTGGGTGTGGTTCAGTGAACCTCTGGGTTCAATCCCCAAAACAAAACAAAACATCACAGCGTCCAGACTGACAGAGAATTCATTACTTCTTGTGTTCCAGAACTTTCACCGCCCCTCTACCCCCAGCAGAGTATGCTTGAGGATTCACTGTTCAGAACTCTATAATATGCCCAGTCCTAAGTAAATGACTGGCATTGAAGGAGTTCCCAGAGAGGGGGATCTTGACTCAGGACAAGTGGGGTCCTTGGCAGACATGATGGAAAAGAATTTCAGCAGAGACACAGATTTATTTAAGAAAGCAGATACATTCAAGGAGATATCTTCAGAGGGGAGAAAGCAAACTGTTGGTCATGTGTGTTATTATTTATAGAAGGACAGTGGTTAGGGACTGAGCTAGAGGAGTTAGGGCAGTTACAGAATTGCACACGTTTTTCTAGCCCTTGCACATTGTCCTTGTATCATACTACTTTTTGCACATAAGGATGTGGGTCAAGAGTGTGGGCCAAGAACTTGTACTAAGAACGTGGGCTGGTTCACAGGAGCTGCTTATTTTGCATTCCAAAGTTTCATGGGCATTTCCTGCAATCCAACAGCTCAGTCTATCTTCCTCTTTCTGTATCCCCACATTTCTATCTCAAGTCTAAGGATCCTGAGAATGACCAGACCACCACAAAACCATCTTAGGATCACCAGACCGATACCACCTTACATTCCTTCCCATATTCACCCTTCACCAAGCTTCCTTGAAAAAGGAGCCGGGGACCCCAAAGCACGTCTCTCGCTCTCTAGATGGTCTTCATTCTCTCTTGAATGTGTATTCTTTGCTTTCCTAAACAAATTCTGTCTATGCCTCTACTGATACATGCTGGAATTCTTTTCCTTCACATATATCAAGGACCCTGCTGATTTGAGCTGAGTTTCCCCTCTTTCCAAGGAACTCCTCAGGACCCTCTCCAGGAAATAAATTTCTTCTGTCGTGACAGAACAGCAACATCAGTATTGCCTGTAAATTAGTTAGACATACAAATTCTCAGGCTCCATCCAAATCAGAAACTTTGGAAGGAGGGGTCCACCAACCTGGATTTTATTTTTTTTATTTATGTGGTACCAGGGATTGAACCCAGGGGCACTTAAAGACTGAGTCATATCCCCAGACCTTTTAATTTTTTTATTTTGAGACAGGGTCTTGCTAAATTGCTTAGGGCCTCGCTAAGTTGCTGAAGCTGAGTTTGAACTTGCAATCCTCCTGCATTCGCCTCCTGAGCCCTGGGATTACAGGTGTGCACCGCTGCGCCTGCCTAACCTGGATTTTAACAAGCCCTCAAATGACCCTGATGTGGCTCAATTTTGAGAACTGTTGTCTTAAAGCAACCAAAAGTCACTTCCTGAGTCTGGGAAAAGGTCTAGCCTTTCCTAATGCTCATGGTAACCCATATACCTGAACAAAATCACAAGAATTGGCTGTGCAGCAGACAACCTCTGAATAGGAGAAAGCCCCTGTTTTGTAGCTAAAAATGACCCAGATCATTTAAGAATAAAAGAAAGTCAAAGAATGACACTATGTCTTTCATCCCACACAACCTCAAAAATATTTTTTGACATTCTTCCTCCAATTGAAAATGTGAAAAATGTTGAGTGGTATGCATTTGTATGTGTAAGTGTATGCGGAATTATTGTAGAAAAGCAAGTTGAAGAATAATATGTATCAGTTGGGTGCATGGTGGTTTACACCTGTAATCCCAGTAACTCAGGAGGCTGAGGCAGGAGGATTGCAAGTTCAACACCAGCCTCAACAACTTAGCGACATCCTATCTCAAAATAAAAAATAAAATAGACTGGGGATGAAGCTCAGTGTAAAGTACCCCTGAGCTCAATCCCCAGTACCAAATAATAATAATAATAATAACAACAACAACAACATTAAGAAGAAGAAGAAACACATAAACAATAACACCAAAAATGAACAAAATATAAATGTATATAGGTAGATGTGTACTCATATGAGTATGATTGTATAGGGAAAGTTCTGGAATGCTATACAACAAACTTGTAGGGAGTAACTCTGAAGAAGGGAGTGAAATTGGAGAAAAAAGTCATTAACACCACTTTCACTTTATTTACTTTGGAGTGTTTCACTTAAAGCAAGAATATATTATAGATTGTGTATTTTCAAGTAAAAAGCTGTTAACAAGAACAAAAACAAAATATTGATGAAAGAGACAGGGATTGAGTCTCTCAGAATGGTTCTGAGCCCTGCTCATAATCCCACTGATGTTCCCAATGCTTCAGTTTTAATAACTAATTTTTTAATCTTCAAAATTAAAATTAAGCACTGGGCATGGTGGCACATGCCTGTAATCCCAGCAGCTCTGGAGGCTGAGGCAGGAGGATCACAAGTTCAAAGTCAGCCTCAGCAAAAGTGAGGTACTAAGCAACTCAATGAGACCCTGTTTCTAAATACAATACAAAAAATAGGGCTGGGGATGTGGCTCAGTGTTTGAGTGCCCCTGAGTTCAATCCCCTGTACCCCATCAAAAATATTAAGATTAAATCTTAATTTAATCTTAACTGTGCTAGAAAATCCTTTGGCTCCCAAAAGTGGCCTAATGACTTTCATTAGGATTTTTAGAAAACAAAGACTATTACATTCTGCAATGTCTGAAAGTTACTGTTGGAGGCAAATATTCAGAACTGTAGAATCTTTAAGATAGAAAGAACTAGACAGAATGTAGTCAATTACCTCATTTTATAGATGAGGAACATGTTTAGAGAAGACATGTGGTTTGACGACAAACCCCAGTCAGAGTGAAACCAAAACTTGATTTCCTTCCTCCTACACCAGTTTTCACACTACATCACTGACACGCTTCTTTTGAAACTTTAAAAATTTGCAGTTTCAAAGAAATAAGGGATAGATATGTTTAACTTTATTTAAACATTACACAATATATACAGGTAAGAAAAAACCATGTGATCCCCCACAAACATATACAATTTTTGTTTATATATATCTGTTAAAAAATTAAAATTTAAAAACTTATTTTGTAATTGAGGAAAGTCTAATTGCATTCTGATATGGGATTCCATAAAGCAGGGTGTTTATATGTCACTCTAGCACATTATTCCAGTTCTGGAATGTTCTTATATATCCATAGGCTGTATTCTTTGAATAACCATTTCCAAAGTGAACAAGCTATGGCTTAAGCTCACACCACAAAATTGATTTCAATTCCTCTTAGTTTTCTTCCATTGTTTCTGTTGATCTCATCCTGTATTTTGGAGTTGTTCTCTCCTGGTTCCTATGACTGGTTTTTTATGTCTCTGGGCATGCTTATTTCCAGATATCTCTGTATGTGCCTTCTTCTATGTGCAGTTTCCATCTATTTTAAAGATTCAGTGAGGCCCTGATACACTTAGTGAGACCCTGTCTCAAAATAAAATATAAAGAAGGACTGGGGATGTGGTTCAGTAAGTGCCCCTTGGTTCAATTCATTGTACCAAAGTGGGGGGAGGGTGAAGATTTCAGTGTTTATGAACCTACATTACTTTCCTAGTAAATTTTTTCCCTCCCTGCTCCAGTGTTTGTCTTTCTCAGTTTGCTCCCATTGGTTTTCTTCTACCTTCCACCCCCACAATGTCTTTTTGTCTCTTTCCAACTCTGGCCTTCCCTTCCTTTTATATGGCCAGTTTCCTTTCCTATTTCTTTTTCTCACTTTACTGTCCATGTAAAGTGAATTTTTTTTTTTTTAATTAAATGATTTTTTTCCCACTTCTCAGTGTTGGGGATTGAACCCAATGGCTCTCTACTCTAAGCTACATTCCAGACCTTTTTACTAACTTTGAGACAGGTCTTACTAAATTGCCCAGGCTGATCTCTAACTTGTGATTCTCCTGCTTCAGCCTGCTCAGTCACTGGGATTGCAGGACCGTGCCACTGCCACCAGCTATTTTAATAACTATTGAAATATAGTTCAGAACTTTCTACATGGTTAATGAAGTTTAAATGAGCAAGTAGAATACTTTCTTAAAAGGCAATTACAGGGCTGGGTTTGTGACTCAGTGGTAGAGTACTTGCTTAGCATGCGTGAAGCACTGGGTTCAAGTCTCAGTACTATATTAAAAAAATAAACAAATAAGATAAAGTTTAAAAGAATGCCTATCTGACTCCAAGGGGTGAGAGATGAAAAAAAAAAAAATTTACATTTCTTTTTTCCTCTCTGTGGGGAAAATATTGTTAATTAATTAATTGTTAATTTCTTTGGGCAAGTAATGCTTAACACCAGCAAAAAAGTGGGAGAGTTGTTTACCCTCTAGTTGACATTCAAAAATTCATAAAATTGAGCCTAGTGTGACTAGTGCATGCTGTAATCCCAGCAACTCCAGAGGCTGAGGCAGGAAGATTATAAATCAAGGCCAGTCTAGGCAATTTAGTGAGACCCTGTCTCAAAATAGAATTTAAAGTTGGTGTATGTGTGGTGGGGGTGCTGCTGCAAATGGGGTAGATTGTCCTATTGTGTTTACCAACACCCCGAGAGAGCAGATTCCTGCTTGGAGGTTTGAACCAGCTGGGAAATTAAAAATTCTGAAAACAATCAATAAAGAACAAAAGACAAGAGGCAGAAAATAGTTTTCAAAGCTGGGGTCTGGTGGGTTTTCCAGTCCTGGCAGGAATGGAGCTGAACAAGGAAAAAGGCCCAAATTCTTTATTTAAGAGGATATACATCAAAAGGTTTCAGTGTGGCAGGCTTCATGAGGCAAACAGGATGAAGATGGGAAAAACAAGTAGTTTGGGGCTAAGGAGGTTATACCCACCTCCAGGGGCTGTGTTGGAACCTAGGGCTGTGAGCTAAGATAGGGTGTCAGTTTTAATTTGAGCAATCTGCTACTGGTGGATTCATACCAGGAGTTCTCAGAAAAGCAACCCCCCTGCCTTGTGATGTCTCAAACAAACCCATAATTCATACACGGCTTCCAACAGTTCACCAGGTTTAATCCCCAATATGGAAAAAAAAAAAAAAAAGGACATAAAATTGTTTACCCGGAGTTGGGTCTTAGCAAGCGTACAGTCCACTCTCTCATTTCATGAATGCACAGACTGAGATCTAGTTAGATTCAATATCTTACCCTGGGTCTAATTGCTGGGACTAGAGCTTCTTGTCTCTGGGTCAGTATTATTCTCTCTTTTCATTAAATGTCAAGTTTCTTCCCCCATTAATCATTAATTTCTTCCAAAAGAGAATTTCTCATCTTATTAGCAAGCACTCAGGAAATACCTATACATTTATTAGGATGACTTTGTCTGAAGATAACAAACCTTGACTTAGACCTGCTTAAACATCAGGAAATGTATTTCTTTTTTTCTTTCTTTCTTTTTTTTTTGTTTAAGAAAAGTTTTACTAATGTGTCAGTATTTCAGCAAAGTTATTGCAATGGGTTTAAAAGGCAGAGACACACTGAAAGAGGCTACAAAGTAACAAAGTTTTATACAATTAAAATATTACACAGACCTATGAGATTTGAGTAACTACCACATCCAGAAAAGAAATCACATCTGAAAGGTTAATCCAGTATTAGCACCTACAATATCTCTGAAAGTAAAACTTTTAACTGCTTCATTCTCACTTAATGTATTTCTTAACTTTCTCCCAAATTCAGTGCTCTCAAACCCATAAAAGAATGAAAGGCGTAAGAAACCCAAACACTAGGAACATACAGACAAAAGAAGAGTTAGAAATATTGATTCAGACTTGAGAGTTTAACTTTGAAGTCACTTAACTTACTTGAACCAATCAAGATTTTTGTGCACTGAATACTGTATGAGGAATCTATAAATCATAAAATTGCCAGTACGGTTAAAAATTAGCAATATACAGTATTATGCCTATCAAATTTTTTTTCTCATAAGTTATATTTATAACAAAACTATAATTAAAATATTTACTATACTTGCTTATTACACATTCAGGGACACAGCAGGGACATATGTGTTTGATGGTTTAGCATCCACTTTATTGTGCTTACTTATTTGTGTAATGAACAAGCAACACATATCACATCTTTCCAACATTCAAGGTAATGCAATAACATAAAAGTCTCCAAAGAAAATAACTGGAAATTGCATTCAATACTGCTTTAATTAGGTATAATTACTATAATAAAACAAATAACATTATACAGTATTTTTTTCAATGAGCTTCAGTTTGAAAACTGAATAATAGAAATCAATCTTAAGACTTGAATCATGGCAAAACTGGCAGTTCTTTGAAATCTGGGAAATTCATTAGCATAACCATAGACAGTCTATCCCTCACCTGGAAAAAAGTCTTTTATTAATTTTGGGGAATGAGACTGAACATTGGCTAATACAAACTCGTTGAAGTCTAAAGTCACCTGGAAAACTGGCCCAAGGAATGAAGAGAATCCATGGTACTGGTGGTAGGTAAGAAATAAAACTTTGCATTGGGCTGACCAACTGCATATTTTATTAAATCACTTTGAATAAAAAAAATGTGAAATGCTTCATTGTGTTTTCTCAGAAACGAATCAAAAGATTACAGAGTCCTACACAGTTTAGAGACACAAAGTGGATGCTGAGCGACTAGAGGTCACTCCAGGTGTGGAATTTTAGAAAGTTAGTCCTTGGAGTAAATGGCACCGTGGCTCTGGCAGCAGATACAAAGGAATGATGCTCTGGAGAGGAGGTAGGGACACTCTGTGATCAGCCAGTGGGTAGATGAGGGTCCCAGCTGGAGGTGGGATCTTTAATTTTATGGTTTATCTTCCACTGCTCATGCCTCTGTCTTCATAAATGGTAATTTCAATAACTCGAAGTCCTCTCTCAATAGGGTCTATCAGGAGGAGGCCCTGGGGAGCATATATCTTCTCATTCTGTTCTTGAATATATTTGGAGACTTTCTTCAAAACCTTCTCATAATGAGTCTCCATGCATAAGAAGATGGTATATGCTGTTAAACAAGCCAAGCAGCCTTCGAGATACGATTGGCCTCCAAGTTTTTCTGCTTCTGCATAAAGGTTATTTAGAGTTCGAACTGTCTCTTCAAATTGCTGCCTATCAATCCGGTTTTCCAGCTCCGCAGGGAACTTGGTCTGGAACTGGCAGCGTGTGCCACTGCTGTAGTCTCGTTGAATGAATACCTTCCAGGACACCGGCGCCTGCTGCGGCCTCGTGGCGAAGACAGGACCCGCCGCGCTGCGAGTTCGGGGAGTGGGGGAGGGGGCACCATGGGTCAGATCCCTGGCCTGGACCCGGGACTCCGGCCCGCCTGCCCCTCGGACCCACCCGCCGCCCAAAGAAGCCCAAGGCCTCCCCCTCGCCGCTCCCCTTCACCCATGCTGTCGCAGCGGGCCTTTAGCGACCGCCCTGCCCAGGCCCCGAGCCCCCCACATCCCGGTTCGGACCCGCCTCTTCTGCCCTCCAGCTGCTGTCGCACCGCCTTAGCCGTCACTTACGTTCTCAGGAAATGTATTTCAAATTGAAGAAATCTGGACTGGTTGCTTCAGAAGCTCACCTCTCTCTCCTTGGATTTTTGGCTTTGGCCTTAGGCTGGCTGCCCTCAAAGTGGGCCCTCAAGTTCTGCTGGCTGCCAGCAGAACTTGAAACAAAATGAGTACCTTGGTCATGTCCAATGAAAGAGACATACTCTCTCCCAAACATGCCGTGGAATTGAAATTGTTAGTCAGATTTTCATCACTGTGACCAAAATACCTGACAAGAACAACTTCCGGGAAGGAAAGTTTATTTTGGCGTGTGGTTCCAGAGGTTTAGTCCATGGCTGGCTGAGTCTATTGTTCTGGGTCCAAGATGACACAGAACATCATGGCAGAAGGGGCCATAGGGAAGATGAATCCTTCCAGCGCATACACTCAGTTATCCACCTCCTCCAGTCATGCTCCACTTACCTATAGTTACCACCCAATCAATCCATTTAAACTAGAATGGACTGATTAGGTTGCACCTCTCATAATCTAATCATTTTACCTCTGACTATGACTTCATTAACACAGGAGCTCAGGGGGGACACGTCCTATCCAAATCATAGTGATGGCATTCCCTTCTACATGCTTGAACATTTTGAAGACCCATTTAACCAATAAAAGCCAGGTCAATGCTACAGCCTGGGTGGCTTAGATCAATCAGGATCTACTTTCTGCACATGGGAATAAATTACATTCCTGAGTAAGACCAAGGTTGTATTAGAAAGGAAGAAGATGTATGGATATTGTGTAGCTACTATATCATATGCTACTTGTTGAATTAACAGTTGTAGCAATTGTTCATTTGGAAAAACTCAGAATTTATTATGGATTCAAGTTCAAAAATTTCTTGTTCCTTGGCTGCAGGTTGCTTCTTGAAAAAGAAAGTATGTGGGGATCAGCACAGTGGGCCCATTTTATAGTGTTATTCCCTTACCCTCATGTTCCCACCACTCACATCTGTCTGTCCCCTATCAGAATTCCTCTGTAGCCCTGAACTAAGAATGCCATGAAATACACTGTTTCTTTGCAGTTACAATTTTAGGCAAATTTCTGGATCTGGAAGGTGATGAATGGGTAATGTCTGGCTAACTTTCTTCTTTCTAGTTAATAACAACTACCTCCCTTCCTCCTGTTACTGTTCTTGGAATAGAATTAAAGTTCTTTCCTTCTTTTTATTTATTCAGGATTCAACATCCCAGAAAAGACCCTATTGGACCAAGTCTAAATTGAACCACACCTGTTCTGTATCAGTTTGTTAGGCCCACCATAACAAAGTAAGCAGGACGTAGAAATGTGTTAGGCAGGGAGGGTTAAGGCCCCTTGCCTCAGGAGATTTCAAATGGAGTAGACAGCTCATGACTATTGACTCTATTAGAGATTGAAGCTATGTACTGGATCAAAAGTTTGAGGCCAGCATCAGCTATTTAACGAGCTCTTAAGCAAAAAATAATAAAATAAAATGGACTGGGGATGTAGCTGAGTGGTAGAGCACCCCTGGATTCAATCCCCATAATGATTTTTTTTTTTTTTAATTTCAAGACCAACTCTCTCTCCATAAAAATTGTGTACTTTACTCATCACTATAAAAATAACCCTTGCAGTTGGGCACAATGGTGCATACCTACAATCCCAGCAACTGGGAGCTGAGGCAGGAGGATCACAAGTTGGAGGATAGCCTAGGCAACTTAGTGAGATTGTGTCTCAAAATAAAAAGTGTTTAAAAAAAACTGGAGATGTAGCTCAGTGGTAGAGAGACCTGTGGGTTCGATCACCAGAATAGAAATAGAAAAAGAAAAGAAAAGAAAAGAAGAAAAGGAAAGGGAAAAGAAAAGAAAGGAAAGGAAAGGAAGGAAGGAAGGGAGGGAGGGAGGGAGGGAGGAATGGAAAGGGAAAAGGAAGAGAAAGAAAAGCAACCCTTACAAAACACCCAGTTTGGGGAGTGCTGGACAAGCACTAGATGGAATGTCCTTAAGACTCCCCCACCCTGTTACTTTCTCTCTTCCTGTTCCCTCTCTCCTTTCCTTCCAATCTGATGCCTCCTCCACAGCTAACAAGTCCTTCCTCTATTTGAGGGCCACAGACAAAATGAGTCAGAGAAGAAAATAAAATACCAAAAAAGGAAAATTAAAGTGAATGTCCCATACCACAGAAAGCCACTAAGAAGGGTAGGGTTACCCACCCTTCACCTCAGAGACGTTCATAGACCTGAAGGCACCTTGCGTGCATCTGTGTAGGGTGTACTGGGGATTGAACCCATCAGTACTCTACCACTGAGCTAAATCCCCAGCCCTTTTTATTTTTTATTTTGAGACAGTCTGGCAAAGTTGCCCAGGTTGACCTGGAATTTACTATCCTCTTGTCTCAGCCTCCCCAGTTGCTGAGATTACAGCATACACCACTACACCCACGGAGTTTAAATGATTACTTTCTGTATGCACACAGGCCTTGAGATGGGTGGAGATGGGTCTTGGCCAGACAATAGAACCAGGGCTCCTCGGGGAATGTCCCTCCCTCTTGAGGGTTATTCTCAGGGTTATGCACACCATTCTTGACACTGGGTAGGCCCAATCACAAGAGATGGGGGCAAACGTCCTGAGATTGCTGAGGATGTACTCTGATAGATCCTCTGTGTGTCCTCCAAAGTTCGGCAGTGATCTGTATTGAACAAAGGGGGCAAACACACCTTGGCTTTTCCTTCAACTCTTTTTCCTCCTTTCCCTGTCCTATCATGGGACTTACTTGTTGGAATTTAGATCAAGAACCACATAGTTTTCCCAGAAAGTGAAACTGTTTAGTGATGAACTGGGGGGTTGGGGGAAAGACTCTTTTACTTCCTCTCTTCCAGTGAGTTATATCCTTTAAGGGCTCCGGATATCTGTGGTGAATTAGTCACTCTAGTGCAGCAGTAGTATGGGGCAGCTGTTGCCACCAACGGCTCTGCTACTTTTAGGTAAGTCAGGGTCCCCTGGCTGAGGGAAAAGATCAAGATACCCTGGGGTGGGACCCCTAACAAAGGATAGGGCCCCTTACCATATCTATAACGTTGGGTTTAGCTCCTAAGACAAACTGGGAGCTGAAATGCACAGAATGCTATTTCTGATTTGTGTATCATCTGAAGGTAAAGGGAGACTTCAAGGTCAGTTTCTTCACCCCTCTAAGTCTCTGTTTCCCTATGTGCAAATTGAAGAGCATGAACTAGATGATTACTAAGGTCTGTCTATTCCTGTCTGACATACCAGCCTTCATCCCCTTCTACAACTTTTGACTCTTTCAAGAAATTTTAGATTAAGGTTGTTTCTGTAGCTTGATTCAGAGAAATTTAATCTTTACCTTTAATTCGTGACTTTGAACAGGGAACAATGAGTAAGGGAACAGTGTCAAAAATAGGGAATTGGCAGGACATGGTGGTGCATGCCTATAATCCCAGCGGCTCAGGAGACTGAGGCAGGAGGATTGCAAATTCAAAGCCAGCCTCAGCAAAAGTGAGGTGCTAAGCAATTCAGTGAGACTCTGTCACTAAATAAAATACAAAATAGGGCTGGGGCTGTGACTCAGTGGTCAAGCGCCCCTGAGTTCAATCCCTGATACTCCCCCCACCAAAAAAATAGGGATTTGGGTGTTCAGTGGAAGCAGGGTTGGGGGTGGGTGGAGGCAGTTTTAGATCACTTTACACTTTAGTCACCCTAGTCTCTGTTCTTGTTGAGTGTCTGATTCATACTTTTTTTTTTTTGCCTTGTAGTTTCAGCAAGCATGCAAGCTGGTGAGTTTGTTTTTTTTTATTTCTTTTGTTTGTTTGTTTTTTGGGGGTTTTTTCCCCCTCAGTGCTGGGGATTGAACCCAGGGTCTCACACATGCTAGCCAAATGCCCTACCACTGACCTACATTCCCAGCCCATGAGTTTGCTTTACGATCTTGAATTGATCAAGTAAGACACATGTGGTTGCAACAGTCACAGGATGTTAAGAAATGACCATTGCATGGGAAACTGTTGATGTGGGGTGAACAGGAACAGTTTCCCCAATACCACAGGGCTTGGTCCAGTGCTTCTCTGGCCATTTTTCTCAGACTACAGAGCAGGCCAAAAATGGGGTCAAGTGCCTCCTGGTCAAGATGCTGTAAGACTACTAGCTGGGTGTGGTGCTACTTGCCTATAATCCCAGCTACTCCTGAGGCTGAGGCAGGAGAATAGCAAGTTTGAGGTCAGCCTGGGCAATTTAGAAAAATCCTGTCTCAAAATAAAAAATAAAAAGAGCTGAGGATGTAGCTCTATGGCAAAGCAGCCCTGGGTTCAATCTCAAGCACTGAAAACCGAAAGCAAAAACAAGAATAGATGCTCTTAATGTTGAGTCACAGATTCAATCTGAGTCACCTACTCTGGATTTGCAATGGGCTCACTCTGGCTTTGAACCTCCCTGGGAATGCCAGTGTGGGGCCTGCTCATCTATGTGTTCTCACTCCATATTCTCTTGACTTCTCAGCAGATCTCCCAAAGGCTGTGGTGTTCCTAGACCCTCCATGGGTCAGGGTGCTCCAGGAGGACAATGTGACTCTGAAGTGCCAGGGGGCCCTCCCCTCTGGGCACAATTCCACACGGTGGTTGCATAATGGAAACCTCATCTCAAGCCAGGCCTCCAGCTACTTCATTGCATCTGCCAGAGTTGAGGACAGTGGAGAGTACAGGTGCCAGACAGGCCTCTCCATGCTCAGTGACCCTGTGCAGCTAGATGTCCACACTGGTAAGCTGGTGAGGGGGAAGAGGGAACTCACCAGTAATGGGCCCTGAAATACTTGGGAAGAACTAGAAGATGATGTTCTTGAAGATTAAAATTAAGATGAGATAAAAAAAAAAATAAGATGAGATGACGGTCGTCCCACTGAATGTTATCGGAGTTGTAGTTCCAGTTGCATGTAGGCCTTCAGCAAAATGTCAAGGCCTGTCACGTAGTGCATACAGGACAGCCTCAAGAATCACCATTCACACGGAATGCATACAATGTGAATGTATCATCTGAAGGTCAGGGAATGACACTGATTCTCAATAACATTTATTTAAAAAATCAATAATTTGTTTTTAGGATTTCAATATTCTTCACATTCTCAGATCTGTAATACCCTAAGTCCCCCAAACTATCCAAGATCACCTACCATCTTCTCTATTTCCCCATCAATGCTGTACTGAAATTCAAAGTTCAGGGTAAATTTGGCAATGTGATACCCCCACTAATGAAGGTAGATGCATTTTCAGCATGTGCATTAATCCTGGAATGAAAGTCTTTGTGTGTTAACAATATCTCATCATAAGGAGCAAGTAAGAACATTTTTTTTTTTTTTTTTTTTCCGGTATTGGGGATTGAACTCAGGGATACTCTACCAGTGAGCTACATCCCCAGCTCTTTTTCTTTTTTATTTTGAGATAGGGTCTCCCTAAGTTGCCCAGGCTGGTTTCAAACTTGCAATCCTCTGTCTCTGTCTTCTGAGTTGCTGGGATTACAGGTATGCACATTTTGGAGGCAGGTGTCTTTCCTGGTATCATTCAAATCACACCACATACCTGTAGTATTACTTCATAAGCCTGACTGCCCCTTCTATGACTGCCCACAATATATATGGGCAGAACAGGCCTGGAGGGAAAGGGAAATGTAACAGGGTAGGAGGGTTTTCCATGGAATTGGGCCTATGATCTGGGTATACGCCTGTAATACCAGCTACTCAGAAGGCTAAGGCAAGAGGATCCCAAATTCAAGGCTAGCCTGGGTAATTTAGTGAGACCTTACCTCAAAATAAAAAACAGAAAGGAGTGAGGATATAGCTCAATGGCAGAGTATTTGCCAACCATGCCTAAGTTCCTGGTTCAATCCCCAATTGTACAGTGAAAAAAAGAAAAAAGAAAAAAAGAAAACCTCCTATTCCTTCTTGAAGTCTACCAATTTTTTTTTTTCTAATGGGACAAATTATCATTTTCTAATGCAGTTTTTACCCTTTGGTCTTGCATTTACTGTGATTTCTTATTATCTTTCAAAACTAATCCAGGTCTAATACTTAAGAATCCTGCAGAATCCTTATGTCTCACATTATTCTTAATCCTTTTACTCTAACTTTATGTTTTGATCATGTGTGTGTGTCCTTAATCTCCATTTATTAGATAAAATGGCTCAGTCGGGTTTTTTCCTAAAGGGTGTTATGTAGGATGGCTCCTAGTCTGACTTTCCATTATGTCCCAGGATCTAAGTGCTGAGTGTCACCTTCTAAAGAGTTCTGCATAGACAGCTTGGACCTCCTGACCTGAGGTCTCTCTGTGTCTTTCAGGCTGGTTGTTGCTCCAGGCCCCTAAGCGGGTGTTCCAGGAAGGGGAGACTATTCGGCTGAGATGCCACAGCTGGAGGAACAACCCTGTGCATAAGGTCACGTATTTACAGAATGGTAAAGGCAAGAAGTATTTTCATCACAATTCCGAGTTGTACATTCCAGAGGCCACACGCAATGACAGTGGCTCCTATTTCTGCCGGGGCCTTATTGGGTATAACAACAAGTCTTCAGAGACTGTGAACATCATCGTTCAAGGTGAGAACTATTCAGCCCTAGAGTGTCTAGAGTCCTGTTTGAAGTTGGTACTCACCCGGGGAAATATGTTAGGCCAGGTGGTGCACACCTGTAATCCCAGTGACTCAGGAGGTTGAGGCAGGAGACTTCCAAGTTTAAGGCCAGCCTGAACAACTTAGTGAGGTCCTCATCAACTTAGCAAGACCCTGTCTCAAAATAAATAAAAAATAAAAAGGACTGACGATACAGTTCAATAATAGAGTGCCCTTGGGTTTAATCCCCAGTCCTGTTAATAATAAATTAAATTTTTTTTAAATTAAAAAGGAAATGAGTTGGGAAAAGATACCTGATTCCTCCACAGACTTCTTTATATGGGGTTCTCTCCTAGTGACCAGTAGAGACCCTAGTTGCTGGGTAGGTTTGCAATTCTATTCCAGCCTGTTGCTAAGGGATATAGGAGCAGAAGTCACATTTCCTCACCTATAAATATTGCCCATCCTTAGCCCAACATGCCTGTGACATCATGTAACCCTGTAATGCTGGCCCATTCTTAAATGCACTCCTTTCCCATGCAAGCCTTGTTTCTTAGCCAAAAGTTAGCCTGGCAGGAGCCCCTCAACTCTCATAGAAAGGACCCCAAATCTGGGTTTTGTGGCTAATTAGCTGTGTGACTATAGGCAAACAATATAGTCTCTTTCAACTTCAATTTCTTCTCTGTAACAAAAACAAACTGATATTTATTAGGCATCTTTCAATGTGCTAGATTTTTTTGGGGGGGTGGTATTGGGTATTGAACCCAAGGGCACACTATCACTGAACTACTTCCCCAGCCCTTTTTATTTTTTGTTTTGAGACAGAATCTCACTGAATTGCTGAGGTTGGCCTGAATTTATAATCCTCCTGCCTCAGTTTCTCAAGTTGCTGGAAGTATAGACATGAACCACCAGTACCACGCCAGTACCAGTACTGCAATAAATAAATAAGTAAAAAGAAAGTAAATACAACTATCCCTTGGGATCTGTGGGGGATGGGTTCTAGTCCCCCCTACCCCCATGCCAAAATCTGAAGATGCTCAAGGCCCTTATATAAGATGATGTAGTATTGGCATGTAACCTGTGCATGTCCTCCTATTACCTTAAATCTTCTTTAGATTGTATTAGATATTTAATACAATGTAAATACTACACAAATAGCTGTTACACTGTATTGTTTAGGGATTAATGGCAAGGGAAAAATCTGTTTAGTACAGGTACAATTTTTTTTAAATATATTTTTGATCTTCAGTTGGTCGGATGCTCAAATGCAGAACCCACAGATATGGAGGGCCTATGGTACCCTCAATGGTTAGGAAGAAAGAAAATGAGGGGTTGGGGTTATGGCTCAGTGGTAGAGTGCTTGACTAGGACATATGAGGCACTGGGTTTGACCCTCAGCACCACATAAAAAGAAATAAATTAATTAAAGGTATTTTTTCAAAAGTCAAAAAAAAAAAAAAAAGGAAAGAAAATGATAAAGCAGTGGGGCAAAATGAAATAATTAGTGCATCTGGCTGAAGGATATATGAAAGTACTTTATATTACTCTGGTAGATTTGTTCTGTTGGAAATTATATTAAAATTAAGTTCAAAAATTGAAACAAAAATCCACAAATTTGTGCCAACAGCATTATCTGACAATTTCATAATTGTCACACAACTTCCATTGACAACCTAAGTTGATGGACACTCCCTGTCACATTCCCACCAAAAAGTAGAAGCCATGGCTAAATGTTGAATGAGTTGAGTCCAACTCAAGTAGCACTAAGATCAGGAGTTAGTGGAAGGGAGCAAAGACTTTCCTTGGGTTCTCCTATCCTTCATTCCCTAGAGTCTGTCTCTTGGCAGGTGTCAGGAACACTGTCTACTGGTGACCTCACTGTTTATTCCGAATTTCTGCCTTAATGACTGCCATTTTTCTCATTTCTCTACTTCTACTAGGTCCAGCATTTCCATCCACCTCCCCAGTCTTTCCACCTTGGCACCAAATTGCTTTCTGCCTGATGATGGGACTCTTATTTGCAGTGGACACAGGGTTATATTTTTCTGTGCAAAGAAATCTTCAAAGGTCAGTGGAAGACCAGACAGAACACAAATTTAGATGGAGCCAGGACCCTCAGGACAAATGACCCCTGGGATAATAAGAGCACTGGCACAGCTTCTATGAACCTGTGGATCAGCAACCTCATCATCCCCATCAGGCATTTCTTTGAGCAACAGAAAAAAATACAACTCAGGACCTGGGCTGAGGGCACCTCTCCCAACTTTGTTTTCTCTAGGTCTCTAGTAAAAGGAAAAGACCAAAAGCAATGTCCCAGTGAGTAGCTACTCTCTCAGGAATTGAGTGCAGGAGCTATACACTTTCTTTGGCTCAACCATTTCCTCACATACTCTGGATGGTGAACCTTTAAATGTGTAAATGTATAAGCCTTTTAATGTATTATTCCTGAATAAATGAATAAGTAGATAAACCATTAACAGTTGAGGAAGGGCCACAAGGACAGTGGTCTGGTTGCTTTGAGGGGAACCCCAAACTTCTTCCAAATGGAGGGTGGGAACTCCTGGGGACCTAGGCACGATAGACCTAATGAAGGAGATGAGAAAGAGCAGTGGAGTTCAGGACAGACCAGGGGAGGTACCCACATCTGGACCCAGAGGTAAGATTGCCTAGAGCAGGAGCCATGTTGGAGTCATCAGAATTTACAGCCATGACATCTAGTTGAGTTTTCCAGAGGAATCTCTGTCAGAATTGGAATGGTTTGTGAATATATAATAATGAATCCTTTTAAAGCGATGAATAGACAGTAGGCCTAGGAAGGGCACTGAAGACTGGGGGTGGGTTGGGGCAGGAAGCATGAGTTGAAAAAGAAAGTATAGAGCAAACCTGTGTTATGCTAAGTGAAACAGAGATAGTTCAGCCTCTCAGCTGAGAAAATCACAGTCAAGAAAGAGTTAACCACAAGTTCACAGGAAGGAATGGTCAGAGAGTGAAGACACTTTTGATGACCAATGTGGTAAGAATTAGAGACAAGAAGGGGCAGGGACTATTAAAAACAATTTTCTGTTTTCTGTTTCGGCATCTAATTCAGATATAACTTTGTTCACATCATTCATTAAACAAATGTTGGATAACCAATGCTAAATGTCCTGAACTCTACTGACTGAGTTTAATTGTGAAACTTTGACATTTCTCAGCACATCAGTATCAATGGGGTGGGGGCGAAGAAGGAAACCATTGTTTATGGAAGAAAGCTTCAGCTATTCTTTCTGTCTTGCATTCAATAAAACATTTTACAAGATCTTGAATGCCACTCTCAAAAGATGGAAAAAACATGGTAATAAAACAAGAATGATGTGATCTGTTTTTTACCTTCTTTTGTCAAAATTCTGTGGGGGTTTGGTTTGAATTGATGCAAAACCACTTTCTACTCAGCAACCATTTTACCAAAATTCTTATGAATTATTAGCTTATTTTCCAAATCTTGCTGCAACAACTGAGTGAAGAGGGATTTTTATGAGCTATATGGGATAGAAGGATGAACGGGAGTTAGAAGTCATTTCATCACATTGGGGCTGATAGGAAAAGCCATAGCTACAAAAAAGGTAGAGGCCTGGGCAGATAGAAGTTGAGCCTAATTGTGTGGATTATGCCAAGTATAATTGTATGGTTTATTTACCAAGATCATTCAAGTTAAGTGTGTGAATATTAGATGAGATTTAGACATGAGACAAGTGCATTTGGTAACCTTGCACTTTCATTCATATTTATTTAGTTTCTACCCACAAGCAAAGGTTGAGCGTAGGTGATGAAGATATTAGACAACTCAGGGTCATTTTCTGGAGGAACTTTCATTATGGAGAGAAAAACAGACAAATAAGAAGAGAGCAAAGAACAGTCTTATGGCAGTGAAGAAAGAGCAGGGTTTGCCAGGCAAAAGTCTATGAGTTCAAGAAAACAGTTTGATTCTGTTGGAGTTGGGCCAGTAAGGGAAAGGGGAGAGTTCCAGGCACACCATGAAGGTCTCTGCCGGTCAAGGTAAAGAGGTTGTATCAGACCCTCCAAGGCATTGCAGTAATTTAAGCAGATCAGGTTTGTAGTTTAAAAGGATTTCCTGGCAGTTAGAAGATAGCTGAGAGAGAATAAAAGACAGGAAACTCGCTAGGGGGCTAGGTAGGTATTGCAACAATCCAAGAGGGAACTGTCTTACTGACAGCCAGGCTGAAGACGTCTAGTTGAAAGATATTTAGGAGGCGGTCTCTCCAAGAATTGGCAGCCAGTAGGACGCAGCGTAATTCCGGATTCAGATTCAGGGCATGGTGCCGGTTTGACGAGGCAGGAAATATAAAAGCGCAGGTTTGGTGGGAAACATAATGAATTCGTTTTTGGATTATTAGTACTGAACTTTCTTCCTTCGGTCAGTAAATTTTCATAAATCGTTAATTTCGTGGTTAAACGGGAAAAAAATTGCTTTTTCATTATTTTACAAACATAACCCTACTTTAAAAGTGGATTGTGAAATGGCTAAAGCTGAGGGACAACGAGAACCACGCAGCGTGGAAAGGATGGCTGTATGGTTCCTGGCGGTTAGAGGTTTTGGAGTTGCACCATGCACCGGTGCCCACCCTGCACAAAAGGAACCCTGTCGTCCCTGGGTGGGCTCGAACCACCAACCTTTCGGTTAACAGCCGAACGCGCTAACCGATTGCGCCACAGAGACAGGAGTTGACCGGCCTAGCAGCCAAGTTAATTCATTGAAGAATAAATTCGTAGTACTCTTTAAGTCCTTTGAAAACTTAGGGGTGATGCAGACCTAGGAACCTCGAGACACTCACCTTTCAGCACACCAGGACTCCAAACTGGCGCATCTTTTTCCCGCGCTAGTACCTGGTTATACCTGGGACCGGACTCAGCTTCCACCCACAAAAGGCTGAGAAAAAGGAAAACAAGGAGGACGAATGGGTGAAAGGTCTTTGGAAAATCCAGAAAGAATGCTCTTTGTGAGTTTGGGAGTTCAGTTGATTTTGCTCGGAAAGATATGTCAATAAATAAGCTTCTTTTGCTGATATAGAGAGTTTACGTAGCCACGTTATATGCGTGAGTATGGACTTATGACTGTGAAACTTAAAATATAGTATCATGATTGTGTCCAAATGTGTCTGAAAAATACAATAAGGGCGTTTCGAATAACAAACCCACCTTCAACCCCAGCTATTTAAAAAGATTGTTTTACTAGCATTTTAGGCACACAGATAGAACAAGGAATTTATAATAAATACTTGCAACTTCGGGACTCTCCCACCGACAGATTCAGATCCAAATCTCCAAGAGCAGAACCTCCTCAGTCTACCACCATGAACCTAGCTAGGATCCTCATCAGGTCTGGGCCTAATAAAGAATTTTCTTTATTACCCAAGTCCCAGGCCTCTGGAGGCTTCACACACAACCTCTCTTTCTGCATTGCCATCCTCTTATCAATGGGTTTCAGTTTAGGTTCAGTTTTCAAAGATTTCAATGAAATTAAAATACATAGATGTATTTTACATCTATGTACATAGATGTGCATGTGCAAAAATTATAGATGAATACATGTATATAAATATTCACTATATTTTATTCAAAGTACATACAAGTATTTGTATTTTACAAATATACATATATTTGCCAAATGACCTTTAAATTAAGATTAATTTTTACACTGTAATTTCTTTTATAAAATTATAATTAGGATAGATGAATGTTGTTCAGGGTGTGATTGTTTTACTGATTTCCTAAATTGGCAAAACAAAAAGTTGGCAACCCTATACTGGTCACCAACATTTTGGGGAAAGATTTGTTCTCCCATGAAGTCCAAATTTGGAACTAACTATGCCAAACTTCACCTCCTTTGTTAGACTGACAGGAAAAATAAAAAGTGTTGCTTTCCAGTTTAATTTCTATGCTTCACTTTACATGCATGTGACAGCAATCCAAAAGAAGAGAAGAGAAAAGAAGAAGCATTTAGAAAGAAGAAAACTTGAGGCCAAAAGAAAGTGCAAAATGGGGTGGTGAAATAAGCATATCAGTAACTACAATAAATGAACAAAATGTGCTAATTAAAAAAGAAAATGGAGTTTTAAAATCAAGTTATTCTATTTAGAAAACATTAAAATATAAAGAAACCAAAAGATTGAATGGAAAAAGATGTGCCAGGACAGGGCAACCTAAACTCTGCTCCATTAATGATTTCCAATCCAGTTAATTGGATCCCTCAAGGCTGTTACTATTCACTATGGGTAGGTACTACCTTGTAGTCATCCTTGCTTGTGACCAATGTGGGCAGTGCAACCTCCATGAGACCTTGGTATTAAAAGTCCTGGAATTAATAGGGAGAGTGAACAAATAGTAACAGATCACACTGAAGGCATTAACCAGATGCTGGGGGCTGCTGGTCCTCCTGAAACAGGATGGAAGCTGTGGGGTGGATGGGAACTTGGGGTGGAAGAGCTAATGCATGACTGAAATGCAAATGCCAAAGATTTTTTAAATCCCAACTATCCTCCCACCATAGGCATTTACAGCATTTATTTTAATAATAGGAAGGATGATTAGTGTTGGCTCATAAACAAACACCATTCTAAACATATATTAACCCTTTGAGAATTGCAATTATGGTCATTATCTTCTTTTGCAGTTATGAGGGAACTGAAACAAAGAGAGCCAAGTTTCAAACACAGGAAGCACCAGAGCCTGCGTGCTTCACCACCACATTGTTGCCTCTTTCAGTCTGAATGGTTGGGTCAAACTAATTATAAATGTCATTCCAATAAATGTTTTTCATATACTAGAGAAGCAGGTGGGTAAAACCTTCAAACAATGTTTTAAAGACTAAAAACAAAAGCAAACAAAAAAGCATAAGTATTGAAAATTTATGGATTCAATTGCTGTTAGTTCAACAGATGACAACAAATTCAGAGTCATGTTCCAACAGACTTATTGAGACTACAACGCACTTAATGATTGCTATTTTATTGAGAAGTTATTAGAGAAATTTGATTCCCCCCAAAAATGGGGGCATATCTGACAGGAAGTTTGCTATCTTCTGGTTTCACCATTAATATTGAAAGAATGGACATTTTTTTAAGCTGTCTGAGGTCACCCTCCCAGTTATCTCAACTCCCTAAGTTCACCCTCCCAGTCATCTCAACTCCCTAAGGTCACCCTCCCAGTAATGGGAACAAAGCCCTTAAAGCTGTTCCAAGAAACAGCCCCAAACAGAGAATAAAAGGGTAAATTGAGCCAGATAGCCAGATAGTGCTCAAAGAGTATGATTACCAGAAACTATTGACCAGAATCTACGCCCTGTTGTAAAACATTGTGAAACATGTTGTATGTTATCAGCAAACCCAGACCCCCTTTGAAATTTCCCGGCAGCTTTGTCCCCCTTTTCCCTTTCATGTGCGACCCCTCCCGATGTGTGGTTTCTGCCTTTATAAACCTACAAGATTTTCTGCTAGGGACTCGACTCCTCGAGTTGGGTCCCAGCGCGCTGGAATAAACACCTCTTGCGGTTTGCATCAAGTGATGCCTCCTGCGGTTGATTGGGGTTGCCGTGGATCCATGGGACAGAGTTGGGGTTTCCTTTTTGGGGGCCTTACAATATCTGGTGGAACCAAACTGGAATCAGAGTCAAGGATGTCCCAGAATTTTTGTTTTGCTTTGTTCGAGAGATTGGATGAATGAATACCCAGAAATCATATTTAAGGAATGGGATATTCAATCAATTAAACAGAGAACTATCAGAGAGGAGAAAGGGAATAGGGTTCTAGATTTGACATCATGGCATATCTCAAAATAATTTCAAAAAGAAATATAATGCCAAAAAAGCAAAAACAAACATGAAATTAAAAAAAATAATCTGTGGGCTGAGAGCCTAGCTCAAATGTAGAGCATGTGCTTATTATGCACAAGCGCTTGAATTCAATCCCTTGCACCAAATAAACAAACAGACAAAACAAACACCTAATCTAACACTGAAGTGGGAAGGATCATTCTATGTATAAAAGAATTACCAAGAAAAATATTTGACTACAAAAATTAGAAACTCAATTTCAAAAAGAGTGTGAATAAAATTAAAAAGCAGTTCCAGTTTCTGTAATGGTAGATTACCTTGAATGGAATTAACCACTACACATTTAAAAGTCATAAATTCTGGACTAAATATTTTTTCAAAAATCTATTTGTAGACACTAGAAAGGAATCAAAATAGAAAATAAAAAGGGTTCAATTGGACAAATAAGGTCCTCATCTTGTGGGTACTTACCTGTCAGCAAACTCAGACATAAACAGTACAGAAAACAACAGTCTCTTTGACCTTGAGCATCAGGGTAGAGTTTAAAGTTGCCACATTGGCAAATTGAAGGTGTAAATCCAGGAAGGAGGGAGTCACGTGGAAGAAAATCAAATCTGCCAATAAATCTCTCCTCAAATCCTTGCCTTACCCCTAAAATGAACGTGCATCGAGCAGAGATTCTAGGAAGGTTGAGGTGAAAATTATTGCTTTAACACCGAAAGACTACTGAGCAGAGATTTCAGGAGTTACTCAATCAGAAGAGACAGAAAAAAAAAAAAAAATACTAAAAACGACATCAATGTTCAAAAAAAGGAGATTTGTTAAATAAATTGTGATGTAGCCATATAGTAAAACACAATAAAGTGATTAAAAGATTGTTTTAGGCTAATGGTTAATGAATAAATAATCACAACATTTCTAAGTAAAAAGTCAAGCAGGTTAAAAGAACACATCATTATTCATTTGTCCAAACCCCTAAAATGTAGGACACCAAGTGAATCCTAATGTAAAGGATGGTCTTTGGGTGATAATGATCTGTCAATGTACATTCATCAACTGTAACAAATGTATCACTCTGGTGGGGAATATTAATGATGGGGGACGCCATGCATGTTGAGGATAAAGACTATATGTGAAATCTCCATACTCTCCTCAAAATTTCACTATGAACCTAAAACTGCTCAAAATGAATAAAGTCTATTTAAAAATAAACAATATGCACAGTATTATTCCAACTTTGCTTTTAAAACATGCCTTCCCCAAACCCCAAATACCAAAGAACTATAAAAAAAAAAAAAGTATAAAGAGGGGTTTTCTGGATGAGAGATACACAGGTAGGTGCTTTTTCTTTTCTTTTATTTTCTTTGTACAGGGGATTGAACCCAGGAGATGCTTAACCACTGAGCCACATCCCCAGCCCTTTTTATTTTGAGTCAGGCCTGACAGAAATTTCTGAAGCTGACTTTGAACATAAGATCCTTCTGCCTCAGCCTCCTGAGCTGATAACAGGTATGTGCCACTGCGCCCCTGGGAGGTGGGTGCCTCTCATTTGTTAGTAATTTGTTTCTTTTCTACCTGTGTGATTTCTTTTTCTTTTTAGTGCTGGGGACTGAACCCAGAGCCTCAATGGTGTCAACCAAGCACTCTACCACTGAACTATGTCCTCACCTGGATTACCCATATTTTTTGCAAGTACTATGTATAAATCTCCTATACCAGGACAACTTTAAAAAAAAAAAATGAGCATATACTATATGCCTGATGTTTTTACACATGTACTATAGAGTTATTCTTTATTAGAATAAATAATTACTTTGTTAAATATATACATTAGAGATGAAACTGAGGCTCAGAAAGTTGAAACAATTGACTTGAGGTCAAAGAGCTAGTTAAGTGGGAGAGTTGAGATTCAAAATATGTTTGACAATTAAAAATCACACTCTTGGCCCGGGGCTCAGTGGCACACACCTGTTATCTTAGTGGCTCTGGAGGCTAAGGCAGGAAAATTGTGAGTTCAAAGCCAGCCTCAGCAACTCAGCAAGACCCTCTCTAAATAAAATATTTATTTTAAGAAGGGCTGGGGATGTGGTGTCCTTAAGCACCCCTGAGTTCAATCCCCAGTACTAAAATAAATAAATAAATAAATCACATTCTTCCTTCGGGGCTCTACTTCAAAGGACTTTAGAGCTGCAAAGGATACCAAAGATTCCACTCAAAGTGGGGTTTGAAGTACTCCTCCTTTTAACAGCTGAAAAATCAGAATCTCACAGAAGTTAGATGATTTGCCAAATGCAAACTGTCCCTTCGGGATTAAAAACAGCAGCAACAAACCAAACAAATCTCCTGATTGTCAGACCACTTCTACTTTCTGTGCTTGATTTAGGCACAAAATCTTTGTTATTCCCTATCACTTGCAGTTTGTTTCTTGGTTGTTTCACAAGTCTGCAGAATTTCGTGCGGTATGGCATAGGAAAAAGTACAGACTTGAGAACTTGGGGTGCCACTGCTCAAGAGCTACATATGCAGTAGATCCTCTTATTGTGCAGGAGATGGCAAGGAGGAAAGGTGGGAATCCAAGGTCAAGATTGAAGGCACAGCCTGAAACCCAGGAGTATCTTTCTGTGGGCAGAAGAAAATTCTGGATATGGAAGACAGTAAACCCAGTGACAGGCCCATTCAATGACAGGTGGAAATTTGCTTCTATGATTAATTACCTAATCAACTTTAAGATATAAACAGAGTGCTTAAGTGACAGCACCCATTAGTACTCTTTTCCATTATACACAAACTTGGCTAGAGATGATAATTTTGAAGACTAAATTTTAAGTTGTTTAAGAATACTATACTTCATCAAAAGAGATGAAGAAAAGACAGCTCAGCCTCCCCGTCGGGGAATCGAACCCCGGTCTCCCGCGTGACAGGCGGGGATACTCACCACTATACTAACGAGGACAACTGGGCTGGGCTTCTTCAAAATTAGTATTTAAGAAAGTTCTAAGCTATCCGCGAAACTTAAAGTTGCCTGTTGCTGGCACAATTTGTACATTCACCGTCCTTATTCGAACATTGCAGTAGAAAATGCATGAAAGCCGTATAACTTTTTCAATTTGCCAATAGCCACATTAAACAATGTAAAGAAACGTAATTATTTCAATAGTAAATTTTATTTAACTTAATACATCAAAAATTTTCAACATATAAACAATATAAAATATTACTAATGAATTTTTTTAGTCGTCAAAATCTGATATGCATTTCACACTTCAGTATTTACATTTCATAAAATTTACAATTGGAAAAGAAGACACATATACCCAAATTTTCCAAAAATACTTAAAACTTCAGTAGCTGAGTTGAGAATCCATTTAAAAAGTTCTACTTATTTAGTAACTTCATTTATTAATGTATTCGTTTCAATTAATTTATAAATTAAAAGTAAATTTGAAAATGCGATGTCTTCCACGAACCCGCCGATTTCACAGCGCTCATTTGTTTTTGGCTACCATCTGAGCTTCGCAGATAAAGTAAAACGCAGGAGCCTCTTACCTAGTCTGAGATTCGGACACGAGATTCCAGAAATCACAAGCTCACAGAAATCACAAGCTCACAGAGATACCTAGAGTACGAGGTAGAAAAAGACCTAAAACTGGAAGTTGAGAAAGTGAGATACAGCTGCAGTCTGCAAGAGATATAAAGCAAGAAGAACGCCCGGTCTGCGTTGGCCGGGAATCGAACCCGGGTCAACTGCTTGGAAGGCAGCTATGCTCACCACTATACCACCAACGCTCCGGAAGGAGGGGTTTGGATTATGACTATAACAGAAAGAGAGGCTGTGAATTTTTGGTCGGCTTTATACTATGTTCTATAGTATTACTCTCAGGCAGGAATGCAGAAGCTATCCAGCGCTGGGAGCCACGGGCGCCAAGGTTGATGAAAAATCCGGGGCTTAGCTCCACAGCGGTTATTTACCCCGCCTCCTCTCAGCCCTGTTCCCATTACAGCTAGTGCTCTGAGTTCCAGGAGACCCCGTACTGAATCCACCGGTGGATGGATTCGGAAACGAAGATTTGGGACGGACGGTGCTAGGCAAACGGGCCGATTATCCATGATTGAACTGGCTCTGCTTCTCTGGAGGATAGGAGCTCCGGGGAAAATGGAGCTTCAAGGTTTAAGGTGGTGAGGAAATTGGAGATAGAAAAGAGCTGTTAGGGAAAGTTTTATTTTTGCTGCTTTGTAAAAGGGGTTCAGGTAGAATTAAAATTTTTTCAAATAAGTAAACACATGATATAGCATGTCCGTAGCAGTCTGTAATAGACTTAAAATAAAAGAAAGAAAATGTACGCCACGTCAGGATGGCCGAGCGGTCTAAGGCGCTGCGTTCAGGTCGCAGTCTCCCCTGGAGGCGTGGGTTCGAATCCCACTTCTGACAACAAATTATTTTAGGTTTACATAGTCTCTATTTCTGACGGAACCACTGAGTAAATATAATGAAGTTCTTAAAGATCCTTTTAAAAAATACTAGGTATTTACCCAAAAAAAGATTATTTGTACTTTGTTGTAAATATAGAAGTAAATCTATATTCCTGTATTATTGGCAGGAGACTGATCTATGAAATTTGCAGCTGCAACTAAGATCTATACCTACCTAACTACAAAAATAATTTATTTTTCTTTTTTTACTTTATACACCAGTTTTCCAGTGACTGTTCATCCATTCCTTTATCCAACAACAATAATTTTGAGTTCTTTCTGTATGTCAAGCACCTTGAGGCAGGCAGTCTCTTCTGACTGAACAAGTGACTGAACAAAGAAAAGTCCTAAACCCAGGATTCCATCATTTGCTATAGCAAATTATTAATTATTAATTATAATTAGCCCAAGTCTATTAACACTAGGGCAACGGTGTCAAAATGAGATTATCTCTACCTTTCCCAACCCACTCCAACCATTATAATTCAATAGGTTATCTGTTTCATTCCAGGAAAAGAGATCAGTAGATCAAATGAAGAAGTAATAGGAAAAATAAACTCATGGAATTAGTTTCTACAAGATCGAAAATAAACCACTTTCTGACTTGGGAGAAACTATGAAAAAGAAGTTTGTCCTTTTAGGAAGAGAAGAGAGCTGTTTAGAAAAGAAGTGGAATGTGAGCGGTCCATAAGGGCCAGAAGGAAGGCTCATTAGATTAATGGAAGTTTGCCAAACACAATTCTGTTATTTTAATAGACGGTGACCTTGGGGAAAGCATTTGACACTTCTGAGCCTAGTTTGTGTCCTATTAAAGTGATTGTAGAATTGAAATAGCCTAGAGTTCATTAGAAAGGCAAATTTCAGGCCCCACCTCAGACCTACTTAATTTGGGGGGAAAAAAGCAAAACAAACAAACAAAAAACCCTACTTAATTTGTATTTTATAAGATTCCCCAGCTGATTCAAATGCATATTAATATTTCTGAAGAACTGACATAATCTATGTGGTTTTGCACAGATTGATCTTTAGCCTGGAATACCCTTTCCCTTGCTTTTCGCCAGGCCCTCTTTGACTTAGTGTAATTTAAGTATTTACAATGTGTCAGACTCTATACTTTGAAAAGAGGATACAAAGTCAAATTAACCACTGTGTTCCACTGTGTTTCAAGAGCCTGATAATGCACTCATAAGAGACATGTTTTTTTTTTTGTTTTTTTTTAAACAGGTAGTTTTTAAACAAAGTTTGTAATAGGTATTCACTCCATGCTTTGTCACTTTGAAACTAACTTTTTTTTTTTTGTCCCAACCTTCTTATCTCTGATCTTCTTCCTAATCTCTCCTCCCTAATCTCATTTTCTCTGAATCATCTCTATAAAAGCCCCGATTCTACTGATGGGCAAAATCACAGGTTTTGGGACAGGAGTTCCCTGTTTTTCTCCTTCACTAGCAAAGCAATAAACCTTTTTCCTTTTTTTCAAAACTGTGTCATCTTTATTGGGTTGGCATTAGGGACAAGGAACGAGCAACAAGCTGAACCTTAACCAAGTGTTCAAGGTTACCATTGTAGTTGTAAAACCTCAGAAACCACTCTGGACACGGGAACTCATATAAGGAGTTTATTAAGCACACAGACAGTGTCTCCCTGCAGGGTGAGAGAGAAAATGAGAGGAAAAGAGAAAGGGTGCACACACAGGAGAGAGTGAAATGGAGGAGACAGCATGAAAGCGAGGAGGAGAGAGAGAGCATAAAAGTGAGGAGAGGAGCGAGAGAGAAAAATAGCGGGGGGAGCTATTCTTAAGCAGTCCAATTTTTTGGGCTAAAGGGACCAATAACGGAGAAGGATACTTGCAAGCTGACTGATGAAACAATAGGTAGCTAGGATGTTTACAGACTGACAAGCTAGGTAGTAAATTGGGAGGCAGGGAAATGACTGCAGAGTAAAGGGCAGGGGAACAGCTTTATATTATATTATAGTAGTGACTAATCACAGTCATACCATGCAATCCCAATTTAATGTGATGACATGGGTGTCACCGAAAGCTCTATGCTTCTCCTTGATGTCAATCCAAAATCTGGATTACTTCATTCCTGTGGTGACTGTGTACTCAGGGACCCATAACTAAACCCAAGATGGGGAAGAAAGGTAATCCTGTTTCCCCTCAGATTAGGAAAGGGGAGAGATTAAGGAGGAACAGGGACAGAGGAAAAGAAATGTCCATTTTAAAAATAAGTTGTAGGGCCTGGAGTTGTGGCTCAGTGGTAGAGCACTTGCCTGGCATGTGCAAGGCCCTGGGTTTGGCACCACATGTAAAAAAAAAAAAAAAAAAAAAAAAATCTATTGGCAACTAAAAAAAAAAAAAAAATTAAACATAAAAAAATAAGTTGCAGTAGCATAGCAGCAAGGGTTAATATTCAAGGCATAAAGTGGACCACTCTTACATGGGCATTTTATTTCTGTGGTATATTCTTCCCCCAAAGCCTCAGTCTGATCTGAAAAAATATCAAACGAACCAAATTAAGGGACAAACTACAAAGTACCTAACTAGTGCTCTTCAAAAGTATGAATGAAATGTAATGAAAAACAATAGATGACTGAGAAACTCACCAATTATAGGGACTTTCAGAGACATGATATTAAATGCAACTTGGTGTAACAGTGACCCACTTTATATTTTGAATGTAGTCCTTGCTGCTCTGCCACTGAACATGTTTCTTGCCCTTCCTCTCTTTCTGTTCCTCCCTAATCTCTCCCCCTTCCTAACCTCAGGGGAATCAGAATTACCTTTCTTCCTCTTTAGTGGTCATTTATCTGTCCTTGAGTATACACCCACCATAGGAACAAAGCAATCCAGACTTTGGGGGTCCCAGAATATCTTAGAAATGACTACCCTCCAAATTAGCAAACGAATCACAACTCCAACAGAGACCATCTGGAATGTAGCCGATGAGTCACCTTTTTAAAAACCCCTTGTTCCTCAAGACAGGGATGCCCTCTTTTACCACTTCTATTTAACATAGTCCTGTAAACTCTAGCCAGAGCAATTAGACAGATAAAAGAAATTAAAGGGATACAAATAGGAAAAGAATTCAAAATATCACTATTTGCAGAGGACATGATTCTATATTTAGAAGGTCCCAAAAATTCCACCAGAAATCTTCTAACACTAATGAATGAATTAATTCAGCAAAGTAGCAGGATATAAAATCAACACTTATAAATCAAACGCATGTCTATACATCAGTGATGAATCCTCTGAAAGAGAAAATAGGAAAACTACTCCATTCACAATAGCCTGAAAAAAAAAATTGGGGAATCAGTCTCACAAAAGAGGTGAAAGACTTTTACAATGAAAACTATAGGACACTAAAGAAAGAAATTGAAGATCTTATAGAACATAGAAATATCTCCCAGGTTCTTGGATAGGCAGAAATAATATTATCAAAATGGGCATACTACCAAAAGACTTATAGACTTATACAGATTTAATGCAATTCCTATTAAAATCCCAATGTCATTCTTCATGGAAATAGAAAAAGCAATCATGAAATTCATACAGAAAAATAAGAGACCCAGAATAGCCAAAGCAATCCTTAGCAAGAAGAGTGAGCAGGAGGTATCACAATATCAGACCTTAAACTATACTACAGAGCTATAGTAACAAAAACAGCATGGTATTGGCACCAAAATAAACATGTTGACCAATGCTACAGAACAGAAGACACAGAGACTAACCCACATAAATACAGTTATCTCATACTAGACAAAGGCGCCAAAAATTTACATTGGAGGAAAGATAGCCTCTTCAATAAATGGTGCTGGGAAATTGGATATCCACTGTAACAAAATGAAATTAGACCCCTTTCTCTCACCCTGCACAAAACTCAGTTCAAAGTGGATCAAGGACCAAGGAATTAGATCAGAGATCCTGCCCCTAACAGAAGAAAAAGTAGGTCCAAATCTTTTTTTTTTTTTTTTTTTTTTTTTTTTTTTTTTTTTTTTTTGCGGTACTGGGGATCAAACTCAGGGCCTTGTGCTTGCAAGGCAAACACTCTACCAGCTGAGCTATCTCCCCAGCCCCTTTAATTTCTTTTTATTTTATTTTATTTTTTTATTTTTTTAATTTGTTTTTATTGTAAACAAATGGGATACATGTTGTTTCTGTTTGTACATGGAGTAACAGCATACCATTTGCGTAATCATACATTTACATAGGGTAATTGTGTTTGACTCATTCGTTATTTTTTCCTCCCCCACCCCTCCCACCCCTTTTTTCCCTCTATACAGTCCTTCCTTTCTCCCTTCTTGCCCCCCCACCCCCCATTATGTGTCATCATCCACTTATCAGCAATATCATTTGTCCTTTGGTTTTTTGAGATTGGCTTATCTCTCTTAGCATGATATTCTCCAATTTCATCCATTTGCCTGCAAATGCCATAATTTTATTATTCTTTATAGCTGAGTAATATTCCATTGTATACATATACCACAGTTTCTTTATCCATTCATCAATTGAAGGACATCTAGGTTGGTTCCACAATCTGACTATTGTGAATTGAGCAGCTATGAACATTGATGTGGCTGTATCTCTGTAGTATGCTGATTTTAAGTGCTTTAAGTATAGGCCATGGAGTGGGATAGCTGGATCAAATGGTGGGTCCATTCCAAGTTTTCTAAGGAATCTCCACACTGCTTTCCAGAGTGGCTGCACTAATTTGCAGCCCCACCAGCAATGTATGAGTGTACCTTTTTCCCCACATCCTCTCCAACACCTATTGTTGCTTGTATTCTTGATAATCGCCATTCTAATTGGGGTGAGATGGAATCTTAGTGTGGTTTTGATTTGCATTTCTCTTATTACTAAAGATGTGGAACATTTTTTCATATGTTTGTTGATTGCTTGTAGATCTTCTTCTGTGAAGCATCTGCTCATATCCTTAGCCCATTTGTTGATTGGGTTATTTGTATTCTTGGTGTAGAGTTTTTTGAGTTCTTTCTATATTCTGGAAATTAGTGCTCTATCTGAAGTATGATTGGCAAAGATATTCTCCCACTCTGTAGGCTCTCTCTTTGCATTGCTGATAGTTTCCTTTGCAGAGTGAAAGCTATTTAGTTTGAATCTATCCCAGTTATTGATTCTTGCTTTTATTTCTTGTGCTATGGTAGTCCTGTTAAGGAAGTCTGATCCTTAACAAGTTGAAATTTGGACCTACTTTTTCTTCTATAAGATGCAGGGTCTCTGGTCTGATTTCAAGGTCCTTGATCCATTGTGAGTTGATTTTTGTGCAGGGTGAGCGATAGGGATTTAGTTTCATTCTGTTGCATATGGATTTTCGGTTTTCCCAGCACCATTTGTTGAAGAGGCTATCTTTTCTCCATTGCATATTTTTGGCATCTTTGTCTAGTATGAGAAAATTGTATTTATTTGGGTTTGTGTCCGTGTCCTCTATTCTGTACCATTGATCTACCTGTCTATTTTGGTACCAATACCATGTCATTTTTATTACTATTGCTTTTTAGTATAGTTGAAGTTCTGGTATTGCGATACCCCCTGTTTCATTCTTCCTGCTAATGATTGCTTTAGCTATTCTGGGTTGCTTATTCTTTCAGATGAATTTCATGATTGCTTGCTCTATTTCTGTAATGTACATCATTGGGATTTTAATTGGAATTGCATTGAATCTGTATAGCACTTTTGGTAGTATGGCCATTTTCACAATATTAATTCTGCCTATCCAAGAACTTGGGAGATCTTTCCATCTTCTAAGGTCTTCCTCAATTTCTTTCTTCAATGTTTTGTAGTTTTCATTGTAGAGATCTTTTTACCTCTTTGGTTAGATTGATTCCCAAGGTTTTGTTTTTTTTTTTTTTTTTTTTAGACTATTGCAAATGGAGCTGTTTTCCTCATTTCCCTTTCAGCTGTTTCATCACTTGCATATAAAAATGCTGTAGATTTATGCGTGTTGATTTTATAGCCTGCTATTTTGCTGAATCCATTCATGTGGTCTAGAAGTTTCCTGGAGGAGTTTTTTGGATCCTCTAAATATAGAATCATGTCATCAGCAAATAGTGACAGCTTAAGTTCCTCTTTTCCTATTCATATCCCTTTAATTTCTTTAGTCTGCCTAATTGCTCTGGCTAGAGTTTCAAGGACAATGTTGAATAGAAGTGGTAAAAGAGGACATCCCTGTCTTGTTCCCATTTTTAAAGGGAATGGTTTCAGTTTTTCTCCATTAAGAATGATGTTGGCCATGGGCTTAGCATAAATAGCCTTTACAATGTTCAGGTATGTCCCTACTGTCCCTATTTTTTCCAGTGCTTTGAGCATGAAGGGGTGTTGTATTTTGTCAAACGCTTTTTCTGCATCAATTGATATAACCATATGATTCGTATCCTTAAGTCTATTGACATGATGGATTACGTTTATTGATTTATGGAAGTTAAACCATCCTTGCATTCCAGGGATGAACCCCATTTGATTGTGGTGCACAACTTTCTTAATATGTTTTTGGATACGGTTTGCCAGTATTTTGTTAAGGATCTTTGCATCTATATTCATCAAGGATATTGGTCTAAAATTGTATTTCCTTGATGTGTCTTTGTCTGGTTTGGGTATCAGGGTGATACTAGCTTCATAGAATGAGTTTGGTAGGGTACCCTCCTTTTCTATTTCCTGGAATACTTTGAGAGATATTGGAAAGAGTTCTTCTTTGAAGGTCTTGTAGAATTTGGCTGAGAATCCGTCTGGTCCTGGGCTTTTCTTGGATGGTAGATTTTTAATGGCTTCTTCTATTTTATAGCTTGATATTGATCTGTTTAAATTGTGTATGTCCTCCTAGTTCAGTTTGGGAGGAGCATATGTCTTTAGAAATTTGTCAATGTCTTCAGTGTTTTATATTTTGTTGGAATACAGATTTTCAAAGTAGCTTCTCATTATGTCATTTATCTCAGTAGTGTCTGTCATGATATTTCCTTTTTCATTACGAATTTTAGTAATTTGAGTTTTCTCTCTCCTCTTTGTTAGTGTGGCTAAGGATTTGTCTATTTTGTTTACTTTTTCAAAGAACCAACTTTTTGTTTTGTCAATTTTTTGAATTGTTTCTTTTGTTTCAATTTCATTGATTTCAGCTCTGATTTTAATTATTTCCTGTCTTCTACTACTTTTGCTGTTATTCTGCTCTTCTTTTTCTAGGGCTTTGAGCTGTAATGTTAGGTCATTTAGTTGTTGACTTTTCATTCTTTTCTGGAATGCACTCCATACAATGAATTTTCCTCTTAGTACTGCTTTCATAGTGTCCCAAAAATTTTGATATGTTGTATCGTCATTCTCATTGACCTCTAAGAATTTTTTTATTTCCTCCCTGATGTTTTCTGTTATCCATGTTTCATTCAATAGCATATTATTTAGTCTCCAGGTGTTGGAGTAATTTCTGTTTTTTTATTTTGTCATTGATTCCTATTCTCAGTCCATTAGGATCTGATAGAACACAAGGCAGTATCTCTATTTTTTTGCATTTCCTAAGGGCTGCTTTGTGGCATAACATATGGTCTATTTTTGAGAAGGTTCCATGTGCTGCTGAGAAGAAAGTGAATCCACTTGTTGATGGATGGAATATTCTATATATGTCTATTAAGACTAGGTTATTGATTGTGTTATTGAGTTCTATGGTTTCTTTGGTTGGTTTTTGTTTGGAAGATCTATCTAGTGGTGACAGTGGTGCATTAAAGTCACCCAGAATTATTGTGTTGTGGTCTATGTGATTCCTGAAATTGAGAAGGATTTGTTTGATGTACAGGGATGCACCGTTGTTTGGGTCATAAATATTTACTATCGTTATGTCTTCCTGATTTAAGCAGTTCCCTTAAGCAGTATGAAATGTCCTACTTTATCTCTTCTGAATAACTTTGGCTTGAAGTCCACTTTATCTGAAATAAGGATGGAAACCCCCACTTTTTCACTGAGTCCATGTGTGTGGTAGGTTTTTTCCCATCCTTTCGCCTTTAGTCTGTGGATGTCTTTTTCTATGAGATGAGTCTCTTGCAGGCAACATATTGTTGGGTCTTTCTTTTTAATCCATTCTGCCAGTCTATGTCTTTTGTTTGATGAGTTTAGGCCATTAACGTTCAGGGTTATTATTGAGATATGATTTATATACCCAGTCATTTGGCTTATTTTTGGTTTTTAAGTTGGCTTGGTTTCTCCTTTGATTGGCTTTTCCTTTAGGGTAGTTCCTCCCTTTGCTCACCTCCATTGTTGTTTTTCATTTCCTCCTCATGGAATATTTTGTTGAGAACATTCTGTAGCGCAGGCTTTCTATTTGTAAATTCTTTTAACTTTTGTTTATCATGGAAGGATTTTATTTCATCTTCAGATCTGAAGGTTAGTTTTGCTGGGTATAGGATTCTTGGTTGGCAGCCATGTTCTTTGAGAGATTGAAATATGTTGTTCTGGGACCTTCTAGCTTTTAAGTCTGGGTTGAGAAGTCAGCTGCTATCCGTATTGGTCTCCCCCTATATGTAATCTCATGCTTTTCTCTCGCAGCCTTCAAAATCCTATCTTTATTTTGAATGTTAGGCATTTTCATTATAATGTGCCTTGGTGTGGATCTGTTGTGATTCTATGCATTTGGTGTTCTGTAAGCCTCTAGTATTTTTCCATTTCATTCTTCATGTTTGGGAAATTTTCTGATATTATTTCATTGAATACGTTGTTCATTCCTTTGGTTTGTATCTCTGTGCCTTCCTCAATCCCAATAATTCTTAAATTTTGTCTTTTCATGATGTCCCATAGTTCTTGGAGATTCTGTTCATGATTTCTTACCATCTTCTCTGTTTGGGCAACTTTATTTTCAAGATTAAATATTGTATCTTCATTGTCTGAGGTTCTGTCTTCCAAGCGGTCTAGTCTTTTGGTGATGCTTTCCATTGAGTTTTTTATTTGGTTTATTGTTTCCTTCATTTCAAGGATTTCCTTTTTTTTTTTTTAATCTCTATCTCTTTGTTGAAATGATTTTTTGCTTCCTGCAGTTGTTCTTTCAACTACTTATTGGTATTATCATTCATTGCCTGCATTTGCTCTCTTATCTCATCCTTTGCTTCGCGAATCATCTTAATCATGTATAATCTGAAGTCCTTTTCTGACATTTCTTCTAACGTACTGTCATTGGATTCTATTAATATAGAATCTAGATTTGTTTGGATCATTTTCTTCCCTTGTTTTTTCATGTTGTTCATGTATCTTCCCCTCTTGCAGTGCAGATCTGGAGTATTGCAGATTTCCCCCTATAGACTTCTAGTGGCCCTATAGGTTTCCAAAACCCTTTCTTTAAGGGGAGATCAATATTAGCAGTGCCCAAGTCAGACACTATGCAATCCTAGACCAAATAGCCCCTATGAGGACAATAACAAAATTGTCATAATAAACAAAGTGAGTTCAAATATTTTCTTCAGTAAAACAAACAGATTTGCAATAAGGCCTGCAGTTTCAAATGGAGGACAAAGAGGATGCAGAGGGATGTAGAATGTGGCTGTTAATGGGATAAGAAAAGAATATACAGAAGTTCTAGAAAATAGAAAGGGTGAGAGTGTAATCAAAAGAAATTGGACATTAGCATGCAAAAAAGGGAGAAAGAGACTCTGAGGGATCAGGTAAACAAAAGGAAAAGAGAGCAAGAAAAGTAAAGAAATAAAAACTTAAAATTTTTCAATAAGGAGAAAAAATAAAATCTGTAGTATAACAGTCATACAATAATGAAACCTCCCAGTGTTCAGTAGCCTGGTATATTAGAGGTACCTGACATTGAGCTTCAAGTCTCCAGCAGGTGTCTCAGGATGGGATTTGCCCTGCCTAAAGATGGGAGCTACAGCTTCCAGGATTATCCAAGATGGCCACTCTGGCTTCTAAATGTGTTAGCAAATGGGGAGCTGCAACTCAGGGTGTGGCTGTGGTCAGCTGGAGGTCCTGGAGGTGGGATGCGGTTGGTCAGGCAGGGGTCCTGGAGGCCCAGTGTGATTGGTGTGGTTGTGGGATCCTGGAGGCTGGGTGCAATCAGTTGGTCTGGGGTCCCGGTGATAGGGCGCAGTCAGTTGGTCTAGGGGTCCTGGTGGCAGGGGGCAGTCAGTCGATGTGAGGGCCCCAGAGGCAGGGAGTGATCGGTCGGGCTGAGGGATCCTGGAGACGGGGCTCAGTCAGTTCAGCCAGGGGTCCTACGGGACCTGGTTGCTGTCTCAAAATGGCGGCAGCCACATGTAATCAAACCTACAGGTACTGTCACAGTGAACTTCCAGGCAACAGCAGGCAGCTGGCGCTCCACTGGCAGTCCACAATCAGTTTGCTGACTGTTGTGGGACAATCGGGAGGTGAACCTCATGCGTTGGATGATGGACAGGTGAGAGGCAGGCAAATGGCAGATGATAGGCACTTGACAGTGAGCAATCTGCACTCAAAAAAGGCGTCAATATGCTGGCAGACTGCAGGTAATCACAGCAGACAAATGGGGTAAACAGCAGGGGATCATAAGCAGCAAAAACTGCCTCACCAAGAAACAGATATCCTTTGCTTGAAACTGGAGTTATGGAGCAACAAGGAACACAGCCTCCCTCTAGTCTGCCATCTTGGATCCAGGTCCAAATCTTCATCATGTTGACTTAGGACTTGACTTCCTAACATGACTCCTAAAGCACAAGAAGTAAAATCAAAAATCAATAAAGGGGATGGATTCAAAGTAAAACGTTTCTTCTGAGCAAAGGAAACAATCAGTAGCCTATGGAATGAAAGAAAATATTTACCACATGCCCCTCAGATAGAGCACTTATCTCCAGGATATGTAAAGAATTCAAGAAACTTAACACCTAAAAAACAAATAACCCAATCAATAAATGGGCTAAGGAACTGAACAGATACTTCACAGAAGAAGATATACAATCAATCAACAAATATATGAAAAAATGTTCAACATCTCTAGCAATTAGAGAAATGAAAATCAAAAGTAAGATTTCATCTCACTCTAGTCAGAATGGCAATTTTCAAGAATGTAGCTCTCTCCCTCACTCTTGCACTTGCGCGTGCTCTCTTGCTCTGTCATTTTTTTTTTCTAACTCTCTCCTCCTCACACTCACATATTTTTTTCTCCCTGCTCTCTTTCTCTGTCATGAGCAGTGAGTAAGAGAGGAATCAAGTTTGGTTCCAACAAGTGGATTTTATTCATGCAATGCACACTCAACTTAACATTCCTAATAATAGCAAGTCACAAATACATTGAAGATTCACTCCCTTGTTCACCTAGAGTCCAATCCCCATGGACTTACTCAATGCAATGTCTCTTAGCCAAGAAGTCAGTCAGCAAGACCGAGGGGATTCTTCTCAGCCGAGGCCTCACTCAGCTCCTCGGATGTCTATGGATGTCCTCGGGTGACCAATAAGCCAGAGGCTGGGTTGCGGTCTTCGCTGCAGGAGAGGTAGTCAGTCATCCAGCCTTGGTGACAATGGTCGATCAGCAATAAGCAATAGAGTGGACAGTAGCCGGGGCAGTCAAGAGATAGAGTGATGTGGAGTCCTCTGGTCTTGGTGCTGCTGACAATTTGCTCCAAATGTCCAGGGGTTTAAGTAGTGATTTTCAGCCCAGTCATGCTCTGGTCTTCATTGATAAAGACCAGAACATGATTATACTAGGAGCCACCACTCAAATCATAGATAACATAGGCATTGTTCAGGAGTGTCATCCTGCCACACAGCAAGTTTGTCACCAGGCACATTCATTTTAACTTTAAAAGTCCAGGTGAATACCAAATACAGCTTATTATTACTACATAACACACAACTATAGCAATTCTTATTATTTTCTTGTCTCATTATACTCTCACTTTTTTTCCTATCTCCTCCTCACACTCACGCACTCTCTCTCCTCCTCACTCTTGCTCACCACTCTTTTGCTCTCTCTCTCCCACTTTCTCTCTCTCTCTCTTCCTCTCTCTCTCTCTCTCTCTCTCTCTCTCTCTCTCTCTCTCTCTCTCTCTCTCTCTCTCTCTCATTTTCTCTCTCTCTCACACTGTGGGCAGACACCCTGCCTGACCACTTAATAAGATCTCTTGCGTGAAAAATAAAGAATATAAGCAACAATAAATGCTGGCTAGAATGTGGGGGAAAACATATACTCATATATTGCTGGTGGGACTGCAGATTGGTGCAACCACTCTGGGAAAGCTGTATGGAGATTCCTTAGAAACCTTGGAATGGAACCACCATTTGACCCAGTTATCCCACTCCTGACTTAAAGTCAGCATACTACAGTGACACAGCCATGTTGATGTTTATAGCAGCTCAATTCACAACAGCTAAACTGTGAAACCAAACTAGGTGCCCTTCAACAGATGAATGGATAAAGAAAATGTGGTACATATACACAATGGAATATCATTCAACCTTAAAGAAGAATGAAATTGTGGCATTTGCAGGTAAATGGATGGAGTTAGAGAATATCATGTTAAGTGAAATAAGTCAATCCCCAAAAGCCAAAGGCCAAATGTTTTTAGATGTGCTCACTAGACCACCCCCCAAAAATATATAAACCCAATCCCTTTCTTTGTTCAGTGGCTCATTTTCCACCAGGAAAGTGGGTCCACTGGTACCACTTTATCCCTGTATCCCCTGTTCAGGTGTGAAACTTTGTTCCTGAATAAACAGCTTAGATGATTCATGAGGTTTGCATCCTGCCTGGTATTTTTGTGCTAACAAGAGTGAGGGGAGGGGAGGGGGTGTGGGGATGGAAGGATGGTGAAATGAGATGAACATTATTATCCTATGTACTTGTGTGATTGCACAAACTCTGCATTATGTACAGCCAGAGAAAAGAGAAGTTGTGCTCCATTTGTGTACAATATGTAATGTAATGTATAAAGCTGCTCCCCTGCCCTTTCCACTGCAGCCATTTCTCCGCCTCCCAACTACTGTCAGTCTGTGAACATCCTAGCTAGCTACTGGTTCATCAGTCAGCTTGCAAGTATCCTTCTCCATTATTGGTCCCCTGTTAGCCTGGCAGAATTCAACTGCTTAAGGATAGCTACCCACCATCTTTTCTCATGCTTTCTCTCCCCCTGACTCACTTTCTTTCTCCTCCTCACTTTTCCACTCTTTCTAGCATATGCCCTTTCTCTTTTCCTCTCATTTTCTCTCTTACCCTGCAGGGAAACATTCTGTTTGCTTAACAAACTCCCTTATGTGATTTCCCATGTCTGGCATGGTTTTCATACACAATATGTCCAAATGCATTCTACTATCATGTATAACTAATAAGAAAAAAAATTTAATTTAATTATATATATATATATATATATATATATATATATATATATTTAAAAGCCCCCTGTTCCTGCTGAGGGGCAGAATCACAGCCTCTGGGCAAGCAAAGCAATAAACCCTCTTTTTGCTTTTTCTCAAAACCATGTCCTCATTATTAGATTGGCATTGAGGACAAGGACCAAGCTTTAGGTAACAGTGTCACTTTCATAAGGAACCAGGTGTTTTTCAGGATTTTACTCCCAAATAACAATTTCTTTTCTTATGTTGATGGAATATTGTCTGGGGTTTCTTTGCATGAAGATGGAGTATTGTCCAGGGTTTAGGTGAGGCTGTCAGAGTCCCCTTGAGGTGACTCTTTTTTTTAAGATGAAGGATTTGTTTCAAAATGGTATTGCTTATGTCAACTTCTTCCTAACAGTATCCTGGATTAACTTTTGAAACAAACAAACAAACAGATCATTAGTGGAAAAATGTTTAAATCTGAATGAAGTCCACAGTTTAGTTGATAGTATTTTTCTAATGCCTATTTCTTAGGTTTGATAAGGGTGATCATAGTAATTAAATGTTAAGATCTTAACACTAAGGGAAGTTGACAGAAACACAGTAAATTTCGGTAGTATCTTTGAACACTTAAGTTTGTTAGGTAGAACTTGACATAGGCAACACGATTTTGATGCTTATTCTCCATCTTCAAACCAGAGTCACCTCAAGGGCACTCTGACTCCGCCTGACTTAAACCCTGGGCCGTATTTCATCATGCAAAGACACCCCCAATTCCAACAATGTAAGGGGAACACAAAGTTAAGAGAATAGTGCTATGAAATTGAAGCCAGAATTAAGGACAGGTAGTTAGTGTAGAAATAAGGAATTGGGTCAATTCGAGGAAATGAAGCCATGAAGCCATCTGCTTCTGGAAGTTGGAGACTGCCCCTGGAAGAATGGAATGTCAAGGATCTCAGGAGCCCATTGATTACCAAATTTACCTACCTTTATCAAGGACTGCAAGCATGGCGCTACTAATTAATGCCTCCTGGGCCCTTACCTGGCTGAATCACTTTGGCCCTCCCCCTGCCCATGGCTTCTCACTTAATGCAAAACCAGGCCTAGTCATGTAGGCAGGAAGGAGAGATAAGTGGGGAGAGAACTGGAGAACAAAAGAGAATTTAACCTATAAAAGATGTAGGGTGCGCTCACTTCTTGGGACTTTAGAACATCAGCCATGGCCCCCTTCTTCCTGCTGGGAGAAGTCTGTATTATTACCTTTAAATAAAACCTGCTTAATATGCTTGCCTTGGTGTGCTTCTCTAGTGTTCAACCTTCAACATTAGAAGGAGCAGAACTCGTCACTGGTAAACGGCGGTATCAGATTTGGAGGTCCCACCGAGATTTACGCCAAGGTAAGTAAGCTTCTCTCTCCACGCACCCCACATCTGTTTGAGGTGCATCTTTCTGTCTCTTTATTTTTGGAGGGCAAAATGGGCATCCGTCGGCTACTTAAATGCAGTTAGTGCAGCCGCCATTCTTAAGACTTGGGTGAGAGGTTTCCCGGCCCAGGCATGTTTCCAATCACCTGCTCTGTAGGCATGTTGGGCTCTGCTGAAGTTGTTTCCTACTTTTCTGTCCAGGCCCGGAGCACAATTGCCACCAGTACACAGTGTCCTTAGTCCTGATCTGCCCAGGATGCATGGAGGTGGAGGAAGGGTTGGAACAACTGTGGGGTTCTCGGCCCGGGGCTACTCTCGGGTGGACCCCAAAGTTCCTTCTCCGGACTCCCCTCCTGACAGCCCTGAGGGGTATCCAGAGTGATCGATAGACTGAGGGAAAGCGCCAATTACCTTTGCCTCTGTATGGGCCGCACAGTGCACAACACTCCCGCACGTCCACTCCCTCCTGGATGCTCCCCTTCCCTTGCTGGTCAGACATTAGGAATTCAAGCTGTAGGATTAAGGTCTGGGATGATTAGTATGAAAATGCCCAGGTTCTCTTTGTTCACATAGTTAGCCTTCACTAGTCTAGACATCTAGAGTCTCCCCATTACTGTTCCTGTGCTTAAATGTGCTCACTGTGTTCTCTTTAAGCTGCAAGAGGGAGGCATTTAAAAACCCCTCCTGTGTGACCCTCCAAGCAAAGGGCGTTATACGCCTAACAACTAACAGATGTCCCCTCACCCGCTGGAGATTCCTTTAGTCTACAGGGCAAGAAGATAGACAAAAGGCACACTTTTTACTTGTGTCATCGTTTTTCATAATTAGGAGTTTATAGTGGCAGTAATGCCCTTAATTCTGAATCCTCCCAGGGTCTCTAGCACAGGGCAAACTAGGACCCTAGCACTTTGCCAAAAAAGGCCAGAAATAACTTTGGCAAAGCCAGGTAGTGAGAGACAGGTTTTTCTGGACCGTAAGGAAGCTCAAAGTTAGGGAGACGTCCCTAATAACTCAGAAGGGAGCTTCTCTCTCAACAGTATTGCCAGGTTCACCACTAGCCTGCATATTGCTAAATTACAAATGACCATGTTTGACAGCAATAATCTCTACCATGAGAGGAGAAAGCCTTGAGGAATCACCCACTAAGGGAGGAAAATCGAGAGGACCCTCCCAACATAAGACAGACAAAAATAAATTTAAGGAGGCTTTTGGAAGATCCTAATAAATATTGAGATTTTCAAAACTTACACCAGGTATTTGACTTCACCTGGAAAATTATGCTATTAACCATCTAGAGAACAGGCAGTTTACAGAAACCATCCTAACTGGGATTCAAATAATGAGTAAGATGCCTAAAAAAACTATTATGCAGCCTTCAGGAAAGTCCTGCTATTTTCATGAAGAGACTTAGGGAAGCAATAAGAAAACACACCACTCTGAATCCTGAATCCATAAAGGGCCACCTACTTTTAAGGTATAAATTCATCATTCAGTCAGCCCCAAACATTTAGAGGGAATTACAAAAATTGGCACATGGCCCTGATCAATCATCCGATGATCTTCTCTACCTTGCATCTTCCATTTTTAAGTAGACATCAAAAAGAAGAAAAGGGAACGTATAGGCAAGAAAAAGGACTTATTAAAGATCATTCAAACTGATAGAAACTTTTAATGCCTTGCAATAGCCCATGCAATTCACCCATTTTAGGAGTTAAAAAGCAAACTGCCTAGTCCAAAACCTTAGAATAATGAAGCAGTAATTTCCCCCACCCTGTAGTTCTTAATCCATACACTTTCATCTTGGATTCCAAATGCTACTTGGTTTACTAAATTAGATTTAAAAGATGACTTTTCCTGTCTATGCTAGACTCTGAATGGCAATTTCTGTTTGCCTTTGAGGAACCAGATACTGTATCCCAACTAACCTAGACAGTGTTTCCTCAGGATTTAGATGGCCTTCACCTGTTCTGGACAAACTTTAGCTAAGGACTTAACAAAATTCAGAGATAAAACATCTATAATTGTTCTCCAGTAAGTAAATGACATCCTTTATGTGCCTCCACCCAGGAGGAATATCAAAAGGCCATTGCAGAAGTCCTAAACTTCTTAGCTAATAGGAATTAAAAGATCTCAAAAAATAAAGCTTAATTATGTCATCAACAGGTTCAATACTACAGAAAATAGCCACTATAGGACAATATTCTGCCCCAGGAATATCAAGAAGGGGCCTTACTTCAAGCTCTTGTCCTCAGCTTACCTATGAAGCAAGATTTAACCTGTTTGTCATAAAGGGAAAAATAAATCCTGGATAAGCAGCCATATGCAGCTCAATAACCAATGGCATATCTCAGTGAAGAACTTAGCAAAGTAGCTTCATTCTCAAAAATAATGGAAAATAAGGTCTCATAATTTTCTTTAACATCCAACCTGTCCTGATGAGATGGCTAAAATGCCCTAGGCACAAGGTTTCTGTTAAAACCTGTCAGATCCTTCCAGATCTCAGTCAAGGCTTACATTGAAATGTAAATAAAAGAAGCCTAAAGGCTCAGTAGGAGACCGGTCTCAAACCCAAGGAAAAAAAAGGTAAAAAGAGTCTTACCTGAACTCCAGCAAAAGTAAATTTTATGGTGCTTTACTGAAGTAATTAACAGCCGTATCATTTTTCCAGGACTCTTTTTTTTTTTAATTCTATATTTTCTTTGAGCTCATGATTTTTTTGATCAGTTCTATTTTTTATTCAACTAGAGTTTTTGAACATCTGTTACATTGCAATGGAGATTCACCTATAAAGTTACAAGGCCTTTGATTTTGTGTTATTTGTATGTCGTGCTGTCTGATGTCATGTTTTGTCTGTATCAAAACTGAGCACTCCTAAAACTAAAATTTAAAAATGGATCCAGATACTTTTAATTCACGTGATTTAAAAAGGTTCAATTCAAATTGGGTAAACTAATAAAAGTAAAATATCTTTGAAAATAACTCGCAAGTCTCTAGGTGGTCAAGCTAATAAAATATTGATGTTAATAAAATGTCTAATATCAATTGTTTCTAGGACTTTTCTTCAACAGGAAAGAGACAGCAAATACTGTTCAGGACACTTGTCTGATATCTTGGTTTTTACAGAATAAGTGAATTAGAGTTAACATGTATGGGATTACTCAAATGTGTTTGTAGAGACATCTGATTAATTTACAAAGTTAAAATGCTAATTGTTAAATAACATCAAGTACTCTTAACTCCTTAAATTCCATGGGGTATCATACTTAAACATTATTGGTGTTTTCATAGGTTAGTAAATAAAAGGATTTAAACTTGCTTTGTGTCATCACTAAACTAAAAACAAGGTTACTAAGAATTATGTCCTACCAAGTGCAATTCTATATACAAAGGGTCCCAAAAGTTTCAACTGTGTTTCAATTAGAGTACTATAAACAACAAAATATTTAATCTTATTAAAATAGAGTAATTTATCTAAATTCAGAAATTTCATAAGACTTGTTTCAGAATGTGAACAAAAAGGGGTAAACAAAATAGGAAAGAGAAAATAAAAGGTTCTGGGTATGGAAATATATTTAGTAAAAGGGAAAAGGAAATGTTTCTGGGTAAGAAAGTGCTTGTGTGATGAAATACATGAGGGTCTAAGTAAGTGCTAAGAACGTCTGTGTGTAAGTAAAGGGCAAGTTTCAACAAGTTTGCGTGAAACTAATTGGTTGTATGTATGTGAGACAGCTAAAGCTATTTAAGGTTTTTCCTAAGCTGAAATACTAATGTCATGATATAAACCAAAGTTTAATCTATATGGTAAAATGACAAGGATTTCTTAGAAACACTAATTTACTCTTAACTTTATGTCTATTAAGTTTTATTCTTTAGTCTTAAAAATTGGGGTTTATACAATTATGGTTAAACAACTGTTAGAGTATTGTACTATGTTACAGAGTCTACATTTTTCTTTAAAAACTAAATTTGATAAGATAAAAGTGTCAAGGTAATTGTGAAATTGTCACTAGTTGTATATTAAAGGTGTTAATATTTTCCAGGTACACACGTTTTTAAAGCAGGGAATTTATCAAGCTGCTATTCTCCAGATTAAACGTGTCTGTAATGGTAATTTTAAACTTATAAAGAGTAAATTTTATTGGGGACTTATTTCTATCATTTAATGTTCTATTAGAGGACCTGCTATCAATAGGGTATATGTAAAATTTGTTACTTTTTACACTGAGATAAAGAATTTCAAATATAAATGTATTTATAAAAGTTAGAGCCTGACTTGTTTAAAGGTTAATATTGTGAAACATGAAAACATTTTGCCACTTTGACACACAAAAGGAAAGTTAAAAGCTCTCTCAGCCTTTCTTTGATTCATGTTTTAGATACAATGTTAAATTGTGTTAATTATAAAGTTTATATAGACTCAGGAAACAGTATATGTAAACTACTTAATGATATTTAAGGAAGAAGCAAAGATCAACATCAGAATTAGAACACTTAAGATCTGTAAAGAGCCACGCCTTACCTGAAATAAGACTCTGCCTCCCACCTTACTTCATGTTAGAGTGACTCCAAAGTAAGTCAGACTTCAGCTTATTTAAAGTTATAGTCAAAAGATTGGTTCTTGTTGTAAAAGTACTGTGATCTCAAATAGGGGATATAATGTGGTTCTCAATCAAAATTCAAGATAGCTATTATACAAGCTGAATATGTTTTTATTCTTGCTAATTTCATTTTGTAAAACTGTTACCTGTTAATGTTTTGCAGAAGTAGCTGCTTCAAGAACACACAACCTAGGTAACTTGTGATCATAAGCCATCACCTATAAACAAATAGTGGTAACTTCCAGTACTAATGCAGACTCCAGTTAGATAAAAGGGTAAATAACTGTAAAGTTATGGACATTGAAGTTAAAGCCCAGTACTCTTACTTTATGACTGGTGAGACTGGCTTGTTGGATGATTAAGATCAAACTTAGAGATTGGAATTAAATACAGAAGGCAAAATAGACCAGTATTTGGATCTTTTGCCCTCAGTCAGCCTGAACCCATGAACAAGAGAACTTCTCTAAGGAGCTTTGCAACTCTGGGTCACACAACCTCCTGATCAAGGAGAATGTTGAGACTAGAGGATGAAAAATCACTCAGTGCATCTGCTGCAGAGGAGGGTCATGGAGAAAGGGAGACATCCCTTGATGCTTCCAAAGGAAGCCACCTGATCAAGGAGACCCTGCCTAACCAAAGCACTGGTGGGGCTAAGAAGCTGCTCTTAAGTTCTCTAGGAGTGACCCCTGTGGGAACTCAGCTGACTCTTTAACAAGACAGGAACCAGGTCAATTTGACCAACTTGATCTTACACACCCAGCAAAATAGTTAAAACCAAAATATAGCCATTCTTGGGCATTTAAAAGAAATAATAGTTAAATGTAACTTAAGATGTACACTTGTATTAGCCCACTAGAATAAAGATTGGAAGCTACAAATGAAAGAAAGATTCTTCAGCAAATGTGCCTGATAACTATCAGAAGAAACTGTCAGAGTAAGAAGTTTTTAGTCAGTTTAAGGCCTGCAGACCTTCTTAAGCAACACAGGCAGACTTAATTTATGTTTGCCCGTATGATTATCTATCCCTAAGTAACAGAAGTATAGAGATCTCTACTAAACACAGGTTATACCAATAAAGGGATATTTTACAAAAATCAGATGACATTAAGTAGCTTAACTATATTTTCTGGGGACATCTATGACATTAAGAGTTAAATGTTGTGTTTACATTCCTGATAACCTGGACAATGTTAAAGTCCCCAAATAAAGGTCTTGTCCTCTCCAGCATTTGCTAGGCCTAGTTATGGGAATAATTTCTCAGTTCTTCCACCTCCTGGTGAGAGATTAACTTCTGTCATTTTCATGATACTCAGTGGCATGTTTCAGATGCTGCAACATTTACTTTGTACTAGTCTCATTTCATTACTCATGTCTTTTTGTTCTTCTATCATAGAAGCACCCACCCCCCAGATGATTTTACAACCTGCTCTTCCTCAACCAGACTTCTACCTTGGACCCCTTGATTGACTTGATTTTTAAAAAAAGGAACTCCAAACTGCTTGCCCCTCACTGCCCCCTTTCAGCTTCGAAACAGCCAGAATGATCGACACCCCCTTTCATTTCCTTAACAAGCAGTTAGGAGTTCCTAAAGCTAAAGTGGGGAATGAAGCTAGAATTAAGGACAGGTAGTTAGTGTAGAAATAGGGAATCGGGTCAATTAGAGGAAATGAAGCCATGAAGCCATCTGCTTCTGGAAGTTGGAGACTGCCCCTGGAAGAATGGAATGTCAAGGATCTCAGGAGCCCATTGATTACCAAATTTACCTGCCTTTATCAAGGACTGCAAGCATGGCGCTACTAATTAATGCCTCCTGGGCCCTTACCTGGCTGAATCACTTTGGCCCTCCCCCTGCCCATGGCTTCTCACTTAATGCAAAACCAGGCCTAGTCATGTAGGCAGGAAGGAGAGATAAGTGGGGAGAGAACTGGAGAACAAAAGAGAATTTAACCTATAAAAGGTGTAGGGTGCGCTCACTTCTTGGGACTTTAGAACATCAGCCATGGCCCCCTTCTTCCTGCTGGGAGAAGTCTGTATTATTACCTTTAAATAAAATCTGCTTAATATGCTTGCCTTGGTGTGCTTCTCTAGTGTTCAATCTTCAACATTAGAAGGAGCAGAACTCATCACCGGTAAACAAGTGGTATCAAAATGAGCCCACTGTACTGACTCCCCACATCTTTCTTTGTCAAAAAACAATCTGCCTGCAGCCCCACCTGGCCTGAGGGGACAGGAAATATCACATTCCTCAACAAACTGAAGCTAGGAGTGGAAGGCCTGGCAGTAGATACCATTTACCAGTGACAAGTTCTGCTCCCTGTAATGTTGAAGTTTGAACACTAAAGAAGCATGCCAAGGCAAGCATATTAAACAGGTATTATTTAAAAGTAGTAATAATACAGACTTCTCCCGGGAGGCGGAAGGGGGCCTTGGCTGATGTTCTAAAGTCCCAAGAAGTGAGCACACCCTACATCTTTTATAGGTCTTTTTAAGGTCTCTTGATCTCCAGTTCTCTCCCCCCTTATCTCTCCTTCCTGCCTACTAGACTAGGCCTGGTTTTGCAGGTGAGATGTAAAAAGTGAGAAGTGGATGGGGCAGGGGGAGGGCCAAAGTGATTCAGTCAGGTAACGGCCCAGGGGACATTAATTAGCAGCTCCTTGCTTGCAGTCCTTCATAAGGGGAGGTAAATTTGGTAATCAATGGGCTCCTGAGATCCTTGACATTCCATTCTCCCAACTTCCAGAGGCAGATGACTTTCTTGGCCTCCATTTCCTCGATTTGACCTGATCCCCTATTTCTACACTAACTTCCTGTCCCCAATTCTGGCTTCATCCGTATAGGTAATGAATCTTGGGAATAGACAGGGTGATGACTGACTGCTAACAGCTAACCTCTAGGATCACACTTCCCAGCTCAAGGGGTTGCTAACTCTTCCAGGGATTGCACTTCCTGCACTTCCCACACTTCCCGCACATCCCTCAATTCCCTCACAAGCAATTACCCACTGGACAAGGTGGGGTTCTGGGGTCTATAACAGCAAGACACACCCACTCCTACAGGCCCCCTGCTATCGGCCCCCAGCTCTGGACCCCCTTCTCTCTGGAGAAGTCTTATATCTCTGTCCCTTTTTTTTTTTTTTTTTTTTTTTTGCGGTGCTGGGGATCGAACCCAGGCCCTTGTGACTGTAAGGCAAGCACTCTACCGACTGAGCTATCTCCCCAGCCCTCTGTCCCTTTCTTAAATAGAAATTGCTTTCTATGCTTGCCTTGGTGTTTCTCAAGTGTTTAATCTTCAACACCTCAGGAGGGAGGACCAGTTCCTGATTTCCAAGACCAGTATTCATAAGAGAGTAAATTGTTAATCTGGAACTGAAATCCTGAAAACACCTAGTTCTTTATGAAGGTGACACCACAAGGAACATTCCCTGACAACCTCCTAGCAAATGGCCTGATTCCCCACTTCCTCATTCCCCTATATCTATGCCAGATCATAAGCAGAAGACAGGTTCCAGTCTCCACTCTGCAGATTTCTCCTGCATAAAGCTGTGTTAATGTTGATCCACCTCTATTTTCATTCATTCACTTTTTTTCTTACACAATTGATGTAAAATTATTGCAAAATAAAATTTAAAAACTTGAAAATGGTTGTCTATGAAGTGTAGGAAACAGGGTTGGGGTAAGAACTGCTTGTAGCAAGATTTAACCTCTTTAATAATGTGCATGTCTTTTATCTGATTTGTTCTAGTCTAGTTTTTGTTAGGAAAAATAAAAATGCAAAATGCATCACCAGATGTTAGGGGCAGTTGTGGCTCGCTGATAGCTCCCAGAAAAACATTCCGCAGACACAAGATCTCACACAAGGGACTTTATTTATGCGGTCTGCTCAGGGAGAAAAGAAGGGGCAAAAAGAGAAAGATGGCACGTGGCTTCTCCCAGATATTGGAATCTCGTGGGCTGGAAGGAACCAATAGTGGAGGAGAATTCTTGCAAGCTGACTGATGAACCAATAGCGTGTTAGGACATATTGTGGGAAGCAGGAAAATGGCGGTGGCATAAGCTGAAAATTCCTGTAAAGTAAGAGGTGGGCAGAGCGCAGATTGACAGGTGGTTGGGAGGCGGGAAATTCCTGTACCTGGTGGGCGGGGGAGCTGCTTTATACCTTAAGTTTTGATTATAATAATTAAACTAAGATTGTATATAATATAAGGAGTTTTAGATATTTATTGTACAAGAAACAACCCTTAAAGAAGCTAAAACAAAATGATGAACAATAGTGATTTGAAAGTAGATATAGGGGTTAGTTTAATTAAATCTCTCTATAGAAAATTAGATACAACCCCTTTGGGAGATTCTGAAATGTTTTCACAATTAAAATGTACATGTAAAGTGTATGTGCTTTTAAATTTTAAAAAAGGAAAAAGGCATGCTATGGTAACACTAAAAAAAAACCTCCATAAACCCTATAAGCATTTTTATTCCTCTTGGAAAGTACAAATAGGTTGAGATCATCAAAGTTGTGAGAAAATTCAGGAGCAGGAAAAGAGGACAGTTAAAAATGTGAAATGACATCCAAAGACAAGTGAATTATTAACCCAACCTCCTCTCTACCTGCAAGAGACCACCCTAAGCTAAATATAGTGCAGCTTTTCTCTAGCCAAGTTCATTCTCATTTCTGAGAAAAGTACATCTCGTGTTGCTCAAACAGTAGAAACAATGTAGTTTGGATTGATTGGGAATATAACTCATGGAAGTTTATTTTTGCTGTTATATTGTCATTTACTTAACTGGCAGTAAAGTTGGACCTGAGAATATTTCCTAGATTTAATCACTTGCTGTAAAAAACACACAAATGTTCACTTAATGATGTAAGTATGCAATAGGTTGTACACTTTTGGAAATGAGTTTAATCAAATTACGTTAAGTGCATGTTCAAATATGGCATAATGATTCCCACTATTATGCATAATTATGATGCACTAATAAAAGATATGGGGGGAGATATATACTTTTTTCCCCTCAGGGCTCAGCAAACAATGGTGTCCTAAAGAAAGAATATGTTCATTTTCACAATATCTGGGGGAAGGACTACAATATGTAGAGTTATGACGTGTTTATCAGGAGATATGCTCAGGCTTTAGAATCAGGCAGAACTTTTTTTTTTTTTTAATACCAGGAATTGAACCCTGTGGCACTTAATCACTGAGCCTCCTCCAAGCCCTATTTTGTATTTTATTTAGAGACAGGTTCTCTCTACATGCTTAGGGCCTCACCAAGTTGCTGAGGCTGGCTTTGAACTCTCCATGCTCCTGTTTCAGCCTCCTCAACTTTACAAGCATGGGCAACTGCAATCGCAGGACAGTTTTATTATTTCCAGGCTGTCCTCTTAACCACTTAAAAATTTTTTTTATTAAAAATTTTTTTTCAGTTTTACAGACTGCATTTTGATTCATTGTACACAACTGGGGTACAAATTTTCATTTCTATGGTTGTACACAATGTAGATTCACACCTTCATGTAATCATATATATATATATACACACCACACACATAGGGTAACACTGTCTGTTTCATTCTACTATCTTTCTGTCCCCCACCCCCTCCCACTTCATTTTCCTCTACACCATCCAAAGTTTCTTCATTCTTCTCTTCCCCCTGCCACTCCCACTCATTATATAGTGTCATCCTCTTATTAGAAAACATTCGGCCTTTGGTTTTTTGGGCTTGGCCTATTTCACTTAGCATGATATGTTTCAACTTCATTCATTTACCAGCAAGTGCCATAATTTTATTCTCCTTTATGGCTGAATAATATTCCATTGTGTATAGATACCACAGTTTCTACATCCATTCATCAATCAAAGGGCATCTAGGTTGGTTCCACAATCTAGTTATTGTGAATGGAGCTGCTACAAACACGTGATGTGGCTCCATCACTGTAGTATGCTGATTTTAAGTCCTTTGGGTATAGGCCAAGGGGTGGGATAGCTGGGTCAAATGGTTACATTCCAAGTTTTCTAAGGAATCTCCACACTACTTTCCAGAGTGGCTGCACTAATTTACAATCCCACCAGCAATGTATGAGTGTGGTTATGGGGATCTTGTTAAGAAAATCTGGTTCTAAGTCAATGTGATGGGGATTCAGGCGTACATTTTCTTCTATTTGGTGAAGGGTCTCAGGCCTAATTCCTAGATCCTTGATTCATTTTGAGTTGAGTTTTGTACAGGGTGAGAGATAGGGGTTTAATTTCATTTTACTGCATATGGATTTCCAGTTTTACCAGCACCATTTGTTGAAGGGCGATCTTTCCTCCATTGTAAATTTTTGGCACCTTTGTCTAGTATGAGATAAGTATACTTATGTGGGTATGTCTCCATGTCTTCTATCCTGTACCACTGGTCTACCTGTCTATTTTGGTGCCAATATCATGCCATTTTTATTACTATTGCTCTATAGTAGAGTTTAAGGTCTAGTATTGTGATACCTCCTACATCACTCTTCCTACCCAGGATTGTTTTGGCTATTCTGGATCTTTTGTTCTTCCAGATGAATTTCATGATTGCTTTCTCTATTGCTTTGTCTATTTCTATGAGAAATGTCATTGGGATTTTAATTGGAATTGCATTAAATCTGTATAGTGCCTTTGGTAGTATGGCCATTTTGATAATATTAATTCTGCCTATCCAACAATATGGGAGATCTTTCCATCTTCTAAGGTCTTCTTCAATTTCTTTCTTTAATGTTCTGTAGTTTTCATTGTAGATGATCTTTCACCTCTTTGGTTAGATTGATTCCCAAGGTTTTTTTTTTTTTTTTTTTTTTCTGTGTGTGTGTGTGTGTGTGTAGTTGGGGATTTGAACCCAGGGTCTTATGCTTGTGAGGCAAACACTCTACCAATGGAGCTATATCCCCATCCCCAGGTTTTTTGTTTTTTGTTTTTTGTTTTGTTTTGTTTTCTTTTGTTTTGAGACTATTGTGAACAGAGTTGTTTTCCTCATTTCCCTTTCAGATGTTTAGTCACTTGCATATAAAAATGCTTTAGATTTATGCATGTTGATTTTATAGCCTGCTATTTTGCTGAATTCACTTATGAGGTCTAGAACTTTTCTGATGGAGTTTCTTGGATCCTCTAAATATAGAATCATATCATCAGCAAATAGTGACAGCTTGAGTTCCTCTTTTCCTATTTGTATCCCTTTAATTTCTTTAGTCTGTCTAATTGCTCTGGCAAGTATTTCAAGAATGATGTTGAATAGAAGTGATTAAAGAAGGCATCCCATCTTGTTCCAGTTTTTAAATGGAATGCTTTCAGTTTTTCTCCATTAAGAATGATGTTGGCCATGGGGTTAGCATAAATAGCCTTTACAATGTTGAGGTATATTCCTTCTATTCCTATTTTTTCTAGTGTTTTGAGCATGAAGGGGTGTTGTATTTTGTCAAATGCTTTCTCTGTGCCAATTGAAATAATTATGATTCTTAACCTTAAGCCTATTGATGTGATGAATTACATTTATTGATTTCTGGATGTTGAACCAACTTTGCATTCCCGGGATGAACCCCACTTGATTGTGGTGCACTATCTTCTTAATGTTTTTGTATGCAGTTTCCCAGGATTTTGTTAAGGATTTTTGCATCTATATTCATCAGAGATATTGGTCTAAAATTTTCTCTCCTTGATGTGTCTTTGTCTGGTTTGGGTATCAGGGTGATACTATCTTCATAGAATGAGTTTGGTAGCGTTCCCTCCTTTTCTATTTCCTGGAATTCTTTGAGAAGTATTGGAATGAGTTCTTCTTTGAAGGTCTTGTAGAAGTTGGCTGAGAATCCATCTGGTCCTGGGCTTTTCTTGTTTGGTAGGCTTTTGATGGCTGCTTCTATTTCATTACTTGAAATTGATCTGTTTAAATTGTGGATGTCCTCCTGGTTCAGTTTGGGAACATCACATGTCTCTAGAAATTTGTCAATGTCTTTGATATGTTCTATTTTGTTGGAGTATAGATTTTCAAAGTAGCTTCTCATTATGTTCTGTATCTCAGTGGTGTCTGTCATGATATTTCCTTTTTCATCATGAATTTTAGTAATTGAGTTTTCTCTCTCCTCTTACTTAGTGTGGCTAAGGGTTTGTCTATTTTGTTTACTTTTTCAAAGAAAAATATTCATTTTGTCAATTTTTTGAATTGTTTCTTTTGTTTCAATTTTATTGATTTCAGTTCTGATTTTAATTATTTCCTGTCTTCTACTACTTTTGGTGTTGTTCTGTTCTTTTCTAGGGCTTTGAGATGTAATGTTAGGTCATTTAGTTGTTGACTTTTTATTCTTTCTTGAATGCACTCCATGCAATGAGTTTTCCTCTTAGTACTGCTTTCATAGTGTCCCAGAGATTTTGATATATTGTATCATCATTCTCATTTACCTCTAAGAATTTTTTTTATCTCCTCCCTGATGTTTTCTGCTCTTCATGCTACATTCAGTAGAATATTATTTAGTCTCCAGGTGTTGGAGTAATTTCTGGTTCTTATTTTGTCATTGATTTCTAATTTCATTTCATTATGATCTGATAGATCACAAGGTAGTATCTCTATTTTTTTTTTTTTTTTTTTTTTGCATTTACTAAGGCTGCTTTGTGGCATAACATATGGTCTATTTTAGAGAAGGTTTCGTGTGCTGCTGAGAAGAAAGTGTATTTGCTTGTTCATGGATTGAATATTCTATATATATATCTGTTAAGTCTGTTATTGATTGTGTTATTGAGTTCTATGATTTCTTTGTGTAGTTTTTGTTTGGAAGCTCTATCCAGTGGTGACAACAGCATGTTAAAGTCACCCAGAATTATTGTGTTGTGGTCTATTTGATTCCTGGAATTGAGAAGAAATTGTTTGATGTACATAAATGCACCATTGTTTGGGGCATATTTACTATCGTTATGTTCTGATTTATGGTTTCTTTAAATAGTATGGAATGTCCTTCTTTATCCCTTCTGACTAACTTTGGCTTGAAGTTCACTTTATCTGAAATAAGGATGGAAACCCCTTCTTTTTTACTGAGTCCATGTGCATGGTAGGTTTTTTCCCATCCTTTCACCTTTAGTCTGTGAATGCCCTTATCTATGAGATGAGTCTCTTGAAGGCAGCATATTGTTGGGTCTTTCTTTTTAATCAAAACTGCCAATCTATGTCTTTTGATTGATGAGTTTAGGCAATTGATGTTCAGGGTTATCATTGAGATATGATTTGTATTCCCAGGCATTGGTCTCATTTTTGGTTTTTAACTTGACTTGGTTTCTCCTTTGATTGGTAGTTCCTCCCTTTGCTGACCTCCATTGTTGTTTTTCATTTCCACCTCACGGAATATTTTGTTGAGAATATTCTGTAGCACAGGCTTTCTATTTGTAAATTCTTTTAACTTTTATTTATCATGGAAGAATTTTATTTTGTCTTCAAATCTGAAGGTTAGTTTTGCTGGGTATAGGATTCTTGGTTGGCAGCCATGTTCTTTCAGAGATTGAAATATTTGGTTCCAGGTCCTTCTAGTTTTTAGTGTCTGGGCTAAGAAATCTTCTGATATCCTTATTGGTTTCCCCTTATACATAATCTATTGCTTTTCTCTTGCAGCCTTCAAAATCCTATCTTTATTTTTTATGTTAGGCATTTTTATTATCATGTGCCTTGGTGTGGATCTGTTGTGATTTTGTGCATTTGGTGTTCTGTAAGCCTCTTGTATTTGATTTTCCATTTCATTCTTCAGGTTTAGGGAATTTTCTGATATTATTTCATTGAATATGTTGTTCATTCCTTTGGTTTGTATCTCTGTACCTCCCTCAATCCTGATAATTCTTAAATTTTGTCTTTTCATGATGTCCCATAGTTCTTGGAAATTCCATTCATGATTTCTTACCATCTTCTCTGTTTGGTCAACTTTATTTTCAAGATTAAATATTGTATCTTCATTGTGTGAGGTTCTGTCTTCCAAGTGATCTAGTCTATTGGTCATGCTTTCCATTGAGTTTTTAATTTGGTTTATTGTTTCCTTCATTTTAAGGATTTCTGGTTTCTTTTTTTATTTTTGATAATCTCTCTTTGTTGAAATGATCTTTTGCTTCCTGCTGTTGCTTTTTCAACTGCTTATTGGTGTGATCATTCATTGCCTGCATTTGCTCTCTTATCTCATCCTTTGCTTCTTGAATCATTTTAATTATGTATATTCTGAACTCCTTTTCTGACATTTCTTCTACCATGCAGTCAGTGGATTCTATTAATATAGAATCTAGCGCTGTTTGGATCATTTTATTCCCTTGTTTTTTCATATTATTCATGTATCTTCTCCTCTAGCAGTGAAGATCTGGGGTGTTGCAATTTCCCCCCCTGTAGGCTTATGGTGACCCTATAGGTTTTCAAAACAGTTTCTTTAAGGGGGAGATCAATATTAGCAATGCCCAGTACAGACTATATGCAATCCTAAAGCAAATAACCCCTATGAAGATGTTAACAATATTCTCATAATAAACTGAATAAGTTCAATTATTATCTACAGTATAACAAATCGATTTGCAATAAGGCTGCAGTTTCTAATGGAGGACAAGAGAATGGGAAGGGGTGTAGGGTGTAACTGTCAGTGGGATAAGAAAGGATATATAGAAGTTCTAGATCATAGAAAGAGTGAAAGTGTAATCAAAAGAAGTTGGTTGCTAGCATGAGAAAAGGCAGAAAGAGTCTCTGAGGAAACAGGTAAACAAAAGGAAAATAGAGTGAGAAAAATGAAGAAATAAAAACAAAATTTTTTAAAAAGGAGAAAAAAAAACCCTACACTATAAACAGTCATATAATTTTCAAACTTCAGTCTTCAGTAGCAAGATGCATGAAAGGAACCTGACAATGAGCTTCCAGACACTAGCAGACATCTCAGGATGGGATTTTTCCCACCTAAATATGAGAGCTACTGCTTCCAAAATAATCCAGGATAACCGCTCTGGCTTCCAAATGTGTTGGCAAATGGAGAGCTGCAGCTCCCAGGTGTGGGTGTGATTGGCCAGGGGTCCTGGATGTGGGCAGTGGTTGGTTGGTTGGGCTGAGTCATCCTGGAGATGGGGCTTGGTCAGTCCGGTTGGGGGTCCTACAGGTCCTGGCTGTAGTCTCAAAATGGTGGCGGTCACGTGTAACCAAACCTGCAGGTAATATGTCAGTGGGCTTCCAGGCAACAGCAAGCAGCTGGCAATCTACTGGCAGTCTGTGGTTCGTCTGCGGGCTACTGACAGACAATGGGCATGTGGACTTCAGGTGGTGGGTGATGGGTAGGTGAAAGGCAAGCAATGGGCAGGCAAGAGACAGGCAAATGGCAACTGATAGGTGCCAGCCAGTGAGCAATCTGCACTCAGAAACTAGTTGATATGCAGGCAAACTGCAGGTGATCACTGTAGAAAAATGGGGTAAACAGCAAGGGATAGGTATGCAGCAAAAACTGCCTACAGAGAAACAGATATTCTCTGCTTGAAACCCAGGTTATGGAGCAATAAGGAACATAGCCTCCCTCTAGTCTGCCATCTTGGATCCCTTTAAAAATGTTTTTGATTTGTTCTTTTAGTTATACATGACAGTAGAATATATTTTGACATAACATGGATACATGGAGTATAAATTCCCTTTTTTGTGGTTGTACATAATGGGTAGTTACACTGGTCATGTATTCGTGTATGAGCATAAGAATGTTATGTCTGATTCATTCTATCATCTTTCCATTCCCATCTCCCTTCTCTTTTCCCTAACCACATTTAATATCTATATAACTTTAAGTAAATTGTTTAACTTCTTTGAACCTTAGAATTCTCATCTTAAAAAAAAAAAAGAAGGAAGGTTACGATGTCATAGTGCTGTAAGGACTAGATTGTGTATGTCAAGTACCTGCTACATAATTGATAATTAACAATAACTAGTAATAGCTAATAATTGCTGATAATATATTTTAAAATTACATTCACATCTTACATTTATTAATTGAGCTCTCAGAATAATACTAAGGTAAATACTATCTTCATACCCACTATATACAAGGGGAAATTGAAGGTTGGAGAGTTTAATTTGCATAGTACAGTGTGATAGAACCTAAAACCTATGCAGTCTGGTTCTAGTGCAGTCATTATTCTACACTGTTTCTGTTACTGTGATTTTCTTTCTACTATCAATAGAAACCAGATAGTTAAGGTCAGTCATTCCCCAAACCTATTCTAACATACACTATTCTCCAGAGTCCAAGACTTGGGGTTTTGCCTCCACAAAAAAAAAAAAAAAAAAAAGAAAGAAAGAAAACAATGGGTAAAGCAACATGATTAGAAATATCTAATAGGCATGTAAACTATTTGTCAGTGTTATTACTACACAGACTGGCAAACTACACTAAAATGTTACTGAAAGCTTGGGCCTTGTCCCTGATGCCAATCCAATAATGATAACATAGTTTTGAGAAAAAGGAAAAAGGTTTATTGCTTTGATACCAAAGGAGAAACACAGGGGACCCATGCCCCAGAGCCTATGATTCTGCCCCTCAGCAGGAACAAGGGGTTTTTAAAGAGGTGATTCAGAGGCCACATTCCTGTGTTGGAGTTGTAATTCACTTGTTAATTTGGGAGATAGTCATTTCTGAGATCTTCTGATACCATCCCCAAAGTCTGGATTGCTTTCTTCCTATGGTGGCTGTGTACTCAAGGACAGATAAATGATCAATAAATGAGGAAGAAAGGCAATCCTGTTTCCCCTGAAATTAGGGAGAGGGAGAAATTAGGGAGGAACAGGGAGAGAGAAAGGGAAAGAAATATGACCATTTAAAAAATAAGTCACAGTGGCAGAGCAGCATTTAAAGCATGAAGTGGACCACTGTTACATGGATACAGAATTTTTATCTTAGGGTCACAAATGGAAACCTTGCCAGTACTTAAGTTTTTACCCAGTCTCTAATTTTCCAACTCTCTTTCCCTTACTTTCCTGAATTACACAGTATCCTATCAGTCCTTATGAAGCCAGAATTGGGGTCAGGCAGTTAGTGTAGAAATAGGGGATCGGGTCAAATCGAGGAAATGGAGGCCATGAAAGCCATCTGCCTCTGGAAGTTGGAGACCGCCCTGGGAGAACGGAATGTCAAGGATCTCTGGAGCCTATTGATTACCAAATATACCTGCCCTTATCAAGGACTAGCAAGGAACTGCTAATTAATGCCCCCTAGGCCCTTACCTGCTTGAATCACTTTGGTCCTCCCCCTGCCCATCTGCTTCTCACTTTATGCATCTCACCTGCAAAACCAGGCCTAGTCATGTAGGCAGGAAGGAAAGAGATAGGGGGAAGGAAGGGGAGAATTAAACCTATAAAAAGACAAGATCATCCTATGGATTCTGCCCTTGGGTCCCCTTCTTCTATCCAGAAGTCTGCTTTTACTTTTCTTTAATAAAGCTTCTTACTTTCTATTCTTCGCTTGCCTTAGCATGCTTCTCTGACGTTATTCTTCAACAGCTGAGGAAGCAGGACTTGTCACTGGTAAACAGTGCGATCACTTACGCTTTGGTAGTTTCCCTTATGGAGTAATTTTATACAAAAACTTGCGAATTTTCCTCCCATCCCTCCTTCGGCACCTGCCCTAACATCTTCTGTTTCAGAAAGCCAAGTCCCATCATGTACTTAATTGGTAGGAAAGAAAACCAAGGAGTTTTAAAAGTTTATTTAGATCTACAGCTATAGCTCCCATAACAAAATCTTTGTAAGTAACAAAATACACAAACTATACGTGAAAGAAATGTTACACAAATGTTAGTAAAAATGACATCCACTTGTTTGAAATGGGAGAAGAGAATTTTTTAAAAAATGTCAAATGATGAAGACCTCAGTTATAAAACATATTGAAAAGAAAGTTCCCAGTTTGAGGGGGGAAGATAGTCCTCACCCCCTGAAGTTCCAGGGCAGGATCATAGAAAATAGTCTAGAGGACCCCAAAACCCAGTCTTTACAGTAATAGCTGATTTATCATGAGGGGTCATTCAATCAACCTCCTCAATGATGGGGCCAGTGTTGAGCCTCCCCTGGCGGGCTTGAGCCCCACAACTACTGCCCCCAGGAACATCTGTTCCCCCATAAAGCCTAGAGAAGATGGGGTGACAAATTTGCTCCAGCTCCCTCTTCTGATGCTCATATTCCTCCTTCTCTGCCAACTGGTTGTGCTCCAACCAGGCAAGGACTTCCTGACACTTGTCTTGAACTTTGTGCCTGCTGTCTTCAGGGATCTTGTCCCTAAGCCTTTCCTCTTGTAAGGAACCCTTTACATGGAAGACATAGGCCTCCAAGGAGTTTTTGGCAGCCACCCTGTCCCTCTGAGCTTCATCCTCAGCCTTGTACTGTTCTGCCTCATGAACCATCCTCTCCACCTCCTCCTTGCTCAGTCGGCCCTTGTCATTGGTGATAGTGATTTTGTTAGCTTTGCCTGTGCTCTTGTCAGTGGCTATCACACTCAGGATGCCATTGGCATCAATGTCAAAAGTCACTTCAATCTGTGGGACTCCACGTGGTGCAGGAAGGATGCCACTGAGTTCAAAACACCCCAGCAGGTTGTTGTCCCTGGTCATGGCCCTCTCACCCTCATACACCTGGATAAGGACCCCAGGTTGGTTGTCAGAGTAGGTGGTGAAGGTCTGGGTCTGCTTGGTAGGGATAGTGGCATTCCTCTGTATTAGTGTAGTCATCACACCACCTGCTGTCTCCAGCCCCAGGGACAGGGGAGCCACATCCAGTAGCAGGAGATCCTGTACTTTCTCACACGTGTCCCCCATCAACACAGCTGCCTGCACAGCAGCCCCATAGGCTACGGCCTCATCAGGGTTGATGCTCTTGTTCAGTTCCCTGCCATTGAAGAAATCCTGCAGCAGCTTCTGCACCTTAGGGATGCGGGTGGAACCACCCACCAGGATGACATCATGGATTTGGGCCTTGTCTACCTTGGCATCCCGCAGGGCCTTCTCCACAGGCTCCAGGGTACTGCGGAAGAGATCGGAGCACAGTTCCTCAAAGTGGGCACGAGTGATAGATGTGTAGAAGTCTACACCCTCGAATAGGGAGTCAATCTCCAGGGTGGCCTGGGTGCTGGAGGACAAGGTGCGCTTGGCTCGCTCACAAGCAGTGCGTAATCTGCGAAGGGCTCTCTTGTTCCCGCTCACATCCTTCCCATGCTTCCGCCGGAACTCCTCTACGAAGTGGATTACCAGGCGGTTGTCGAAGTCCTCTCCCCCCAGGTGAGTGTCTCCAGCCGTGGCTCTCACTTCAAAGACACCTGAGTCTATAGTGAGGACAGAAACGTCGAAGGTGCCTCCACCCAGGTCAAAAATGAGCACATTGCGCTCTCCGGCACCCCGCCGGTCCAGCCCATACGCGATGGCTGCTGCAGTGGGCTCGTTGATAATTCTAAGCACATTGAACCCTGCAATGGCACCTGCGTCCTTGGTGGCCTGACGCTGCGAGTCATTGAAATAGGCAGGCACCGTGATCACAGCGTGCTTCACAGGCTGTCCCAGGTACGCCTCAGCTGTCTCCTTCATCTTGCTCAGCACCATGGACGATATCTCCTCGGGGTAGAATGCCTTGTCTTCCCCGCGGTATGACACCCGCACCTTGGGCTTGCCGCCCTCGCTCACCACCTGGAAGGGCCAGTGCTTCATGTCCGACTGTACAGTAGCGTCAGCGAACTTGCGCCCTATCAGCCTCTTGGCATCGAACACTGTGTTCTGCGGGTTCAAGGCTGCCTGACTCTTGGCAGGGTCGCCTACCAGCCGCTCGGTGTCTGTGAAGGCGACGTAGCTGGGAGTAGTGCGGTTGCCCTGGTCGTTGGCAAGGATCTCCACCCGGCCCTGCTGGAACACACCCACGCACGAGTACGTGGTGCCCAGATCAATGCCGATCGCCACCTCTCTTGGAGCGGACATGGCTGTGACTTCTCGAGCTGGGACGAGTTGGATAGAAGTCTGATGCACCAGGCTGCGGAAGTTGGTGCTGCTCAGCAGTTCTGTTTTTCTCTAGCCAGCCCAGCTGAGAGCTACTCAGCTCCGCTTCCACCGGCTTTTTATCCGCTTGCCAGGGACCTGCCTCCTCCCTCCCCCGCTGCCACGAACTTTCCTGCACCTTCTCCGCCTGTGGAGAGTCTCCCGTCCCCGCCAGCCGGCTGACTCAGCTGGGAGGCACCGCGCTGACTCGGGAAGAAGGTTCGGGTGGATTCGGGGAGCAAGGCGGGGCTGAGGACGGCTAACCCGCCCCATTGGCCTCTGACTCAGAGCGGCCGAAAAGAAATACCGGGAAAGTTCCAGCTTCTTCCCGCTGGTTCTAAAGGCGCTTAAACTGCGGCAGGAACCAGTTAAAGCAGTAACTTTCAGGATCAGTTCTCCCTGGGATTCGTTGGAAGCAGATTCTCCTGGTGCGCAAGTTGGCATCCCGCCTCTGAGTGCGGGTGAGAGTTTCTTGCTTGGCAAAGCCTCAAGAGAATGGAGCTATAGCTTTAAAACAATGTTTCAATCTTTGTCTTTTAGGTATTAAAAAATGTTTCTCTTGGAACATGAAAACATTTTCAGAACTGCAGTTCAAAGAAGCCGCGTGATTCTTTATGGAATGCATCCTGAAATCGAAGTGAGGTGAAAGAGTAATGCTGCCGCATCGTGCATACAGAAGGCATTGGTGGTTCAGTGGTAGAATTCTCGCCTGCCACGCGGGAGGCCCGGGTTCGATTCCCGGCCAATGCATAGTGGTGTTCTGCTTTTTGCCTCAGTTTTTTTCTGAGCAAATATGACTCTTAAATGTATGAAACCAGGTTGTCAGAGAATTTTTTTTTTTTTTTTTTTTAATATTTGGTTCCTCCTTCGCTAGCTTTCCTTAGAGGAGCTGAGACACCGCGCCGTGGCTGTGGGACTCGGGAGAGACTTCGCTCTACCCAGGGGAGAACGCAGCATATAGGGCAGGAGATGCAAGGTAGCCAGAATGTAGCTTCTGTTGACATCCTCCCAAAGTTGGTAAACTGGGGAGCATCGTCCTTAGAGCTCAGTTGACAAAGGACATTTGTCTCTGTGACCTAGGCTGGATCTGAGCCAGAGCCCAGATTCAAGTGGAGAGTAAATTTGTGCAGGTCCCTGCAAGTGCAAAAGGACGGGATGCAGACCTCAACTGATTCAGAGGAGCCTTTTATTCATTTTCATACTTGGGCACCTCTGGTTGCCAAAATGGCCGTCAGTTATAGAAGAGATTTGGGTTTTATAGGGTAGGACTAATTTGCCATGGGGAAGATCAAGGTTTAGGGCCCAGCATTCAGTATCCGCCCCTTTCCCCCAGGGCCCATTGTTAACAGGAAAGGATCTCCTGGGAAGTTAATCCTTGGCTAGTTTCCTCTCCCCTCTTCAAAACCACACCTCTCTCCATTTTTCTTGCAGGAAAATGGAGTCTATCTTGCAGGAATATTATTTTCCACAACCCTTCAGTACCAGTCCATTCTTCATCCTAAATGAACTAGATGGGTTCATCAGGCAGTAAAGACACACTCGTTCTCATTAGGTCTGTGGCCTTATGAATTGAGCCTTCTTCTTGTCTCACTTTCTTTAATCCAGAACATTCCATCAGGACTTTCTGGTGTTTGGACTCTTACTGAAAGCCAAAAAAAGAAGATCCATTTCAAACATGAGCACTTGGAAATGCCTTGAGGAAAGGTAAGCTTTGAACTACCCTCAAGATAATAATAATAACAACAACAACAACAACCTATTAATTCCAGGAAGAAGCTGTCAGCTTTAAATTCATTCATTGTCAGAGTCTAGGTGGGTCAGACCTGTGAGCCAGAGTCAAGACATTTTAACCAAGAGAGCCTGAAAAAGAAGAACCTTACTTCGAAGGGAAAAGATAACCTGGTTTGGCTAGGGAGCTGTGCCCTGTTCTGTTCAGGAACTGGCTTTTCTGCCCCATTCCTGGATACTGCCCACTCCCAGGCTTAAAATTCTACCTAAGTACCTAAAGTGCTGGGGCTATAGCTCAGTGGCAGAGCACTTGCCTAAACTTGCCTAAGGCCCTAAGCTTAGTCCCTAGCACCTGCCCCCCCACCCCACATACACACAGAAATACAGGATTTTCTCCACCCACACACAAGAGTTGCAGGTATAACCTTAAACCACATATACATGCTTCCAATGTCATTCACTTTTTTGGGAGGGAGGTGCTGGGGGTCAAATCCAGGACCTGGTGCTATAATCCCAAACCCCGTCAGATATTTTTAAATTGATTTCTTCACTGAGGTTCACTGCACACACAAAGGGGAATTTGTGTATGCAGTACAAACTTAAACATATCCATTTACATTTAGTAGTTTAGTTTCAGTATCTTTACACTAGAACAGATTACTGTTCTTAAACAGTGACTTAAATGGACACTGTGAAGTGAAGGGATGCTCATGACCCAATGTGGAATATAAAATAAAAGCAACTTGTGGAACAAAGTTTATAGCATGATCCAAACCACATGTTGTGATAGGCTGACAGATCTGACTCCATGAGAATGTTATAGGCCAGACTCTAAGGGAAATGACTAAACAGACTCCAATTTTGCTCTGAAACTCCATGTTATGTAAGAAATAAGCTTCTCCCATGGGAACACCCCGCCTCTGTACCCATCATCAGTTACTTAGTGTGACATGTTTAACAATACAGAATGATAATTCCTATGTAAAGAAAAATTGCTCTCTTTTGATTCCTATTGCTCCTAAACAATGTACCATGTGAACAGTGATTGTGTGGATGTTAGTAACCATTCTTTAGTTTGTACCTAGGTAAGGTAAGGGTCATTTTGACCCACTTCTCCCTCTGTTGATGATCTCATGATGTTAGTTTGTAATTTCGAATCATAGCAACAGACACTTATGATTGATGTGATTTTTGATAGAAAAACCCTGACAACCCTATGGTCGGGGCTGTTCTCCCAATAGCCATTTTTGGGGCATTGTGTGAGACAGTCAGCCAGCTGGCTTAATACAGACTCTCAAATTTGGACTTCTCAGTGGTGATCGATCTGTTCTTAAGTTGTGCCCCATAACAATGTAAAGGTCTGTCACACCAACTGTCCATATGCTCTTAAGCAAGTCATTTCACTTATCTGGGCCGCAGATTCCTTGGTTTTAAAATAAGGAGGTTGGACTACCTTGTTTCTAAGCATTTTCCAGTCTTAAATTTCCTTGATTTCAAACATCAAAGAATTTACTCATTCCATAATTATTTTAGTGTTTCATTATGTGCCAGATACTGAAATAGGCCCTGAGTAAGCTGTAGTAAACAAAACAGACAAAGACCAGTCCTGGGATCATATTCTAATGTGGGGGTGGGAGTGGTTAGACAACAAACAATATACAGTATATCAGTTGGTGATAATTACAATGAAGAAAATAAAGCAGGAGAGGAGAATTAGGATTATGGTAGGCGAATGGAGATGTCATTGATAAGGTGACATTTCAGTAAAAATCTAAAGGAGTAATATTGTCTTAATTCATTTTCTGTTGCTATAGCAAAACATCTGAGACAGGATAACTTATAAAGAAAAAAGGTTTATTTAGCTTGCAGTTCTGGAGGCTGGAAGGCCAAGATCAGGTGACCATGTCTGCTCAGCTTCTGATGAGAGCCTTTGGGGCTCTATGCATGGGAGAAAAGTACAAGGGCAAGTGGAAGCACTGGAAAGAGAGAAAATGGTCAAATTACCATGATAGCTAACATACTACCTCAAGAAAAGTTTTAATTAATGCATGAAGGCTGTGTTTCCATGACCCAAAAACATCCCACTGGACCCCACCTCCCAACACTAACATATTGAAGACTAAGCCTCAACACAAGTTTTCGGGGGGACAATCCATATTAAAATCATAATGGACATGATGAAACATGATATAGGTATCTGTAAGAAAGAATATTCCTGAAACAGAAAATATAACAGGCTCTGTGCAAAAGTGTAATTAGTGTGTTCAATAAAGAGCAAGAATAATGAAGAGTAAGGAAGGAAAAACAAGCATTTTGTAAAACATTGCAAAGGTTTTAGCTAAACTCCAAGTGCAAGGGAAGCTATTAAATGGTTTTGAGCGAAGAAGTGACAAAAAAGTGGCTCCTTAGCTTGCAAGAGGGGCTATGTGCCCTGAAGAGATGCCGCTGCTACTTCTGTTATGCCATAGGATGAGGAGTCATTTATCCTGAAGGCCATGGCACCATTTGACTTTGTAATTCCTCCGGTTCTCCACTGAGCTTTGAAGATCTCGCTGAACAGAGAAATACATCCCTGTGTCCACTGCAAACAGGAGTCCCATCACCAAGAAAAAAGTGATTTGGTACCAAGGTAGAGAGATGTATGGAATTGTTGGGCCTAGGAGGAGAGGCAGAGGCGTGAATGATAAAAAATTTCAGAAACTTGGAATAAACAGTGAGGTCCCTAGCAAGGTACCCAATCCAGTGGTTAAAGGCAAAGACAAGAACAGATAGATAGACCAGGACGAGTGTCTATGTTCAGAGAATGTCTTCATCTTTCTGCCTTCCCAAATAAAGCACTAGATCAGCATTTACTAAAGGGTGACCCTGGATACATCTATCTGAAGTTATAGAGGAAAAAAATTTTATGGTTATATAGTTTGGTAAATGCCATATGAAACAGTTTGTATTTTCTTTCCAACAGGAGTTCTTCAGCTTTTAATGTGCATTATGAATATAAAAGGAGAGGAACAGAGCATGCAGCATGTTCCACATCAATTTGGTCTTTATTCCAAGAAGTCCCTCAAGGAGTTACATGGCTGGGGAACAACTTTTGGGAAACTTTAAATTAGGGAATCCACAGACCACATCAACAGATCTTCACTCATCACCTCCTCTGAGACAAGGACTGGGTGGCATTCACTGACCAAGCTCATGATGCCTCTTTAAAAAGGCATGAGGATTCGATGATGCAAAATATCTCTCAATAATAGACAAAGGCCAACCAGGAGAAGTGGCACACACCTGTAATATCAGTGACTTACAAGGCTGAAGCAGAAGGATCACAAGTTCAAGGTCAGCCTGGACAATTTAGTGAGACCCTGCCTCAAAGTAAAAGATAAAAAGGGCTGGGGATGTAGCTCAGTGGTGGAACACTCTATGCCCCTAGGTTCAAGCCACAGTACTACCATAAAAAAAAAAAAAAAAAAAAAAAAAGACGCCTTATTCTTCTTGTTCTTTGTGGGTAGAAAGAGTTTGAACCTAGGCCGAGTGGTGTGTACGTAGACAAAAGCCTCAGTATTCTAGATAGAGGAACATGAAACAAAGCTTGGTGGTTTAAATGAAGTGGAAAGGAGGAAAGGCGATACATTTGTGAAGAAGAAAAAATGGCTTCAGTTGAAATTCCAAATGGAGGGTACCTATTTTCATAGTCTCTAAGAAATAAACTGGAATATAGTTGCACACCCACACAGCAATCAGGTCAACTAGAACTTTCAGGGTCTCGTTGACATCTAGAGGACCACTTAGGAGAATTCAGGTATTGAAGTCTGAAAAAAGATCGGGAATCTGATCTCCCCACCTAGCCTTCCAGGACCTGAAACTCCTTGAATAACACTTGAATAACAGAGTTCCCATACCTTGGACAGTGATGGTCACAGACTTTGATGAGTAGGACCTCTTTCCTACATTTCCTTTGCAGTAATAATCACCACTGTGACTTTGGTTTGCTAATGGAATGGAGAATTTGTTATTGAAATGGGAAAACTGCTTGGAATTTCCATTCTGGTAGAATGTGATCTTGTTCAGAGGGTTGTTCTTCCAACTGTGGCACTTCAACATGATAGTGTCCCCCTCCTGGAATACCAGTTGAGCGGTCTGGAGCAGAAGCCAGTCTGAAAGACACAAACATGGGAAGAGAAAGTTCTAAGTCTAAGACACCCTTAAGCAGCCTCACCCTAAGGACTAAATTACTCATAGAACTTGAAAGAATGCTGGGTAGAGGGAATTGGGGAGGTTTCATGGCAGATGTAAGCATTCTCATACATGGAAAATATGGTGTCATATTTATGAGACCTCTAAAGAATAGAAGTTCCCAGAAGTTCCAAAGATGAAGAACAGATATTAAAAACAATTTTGAGGACTTTAAAACACTATGTTTGTGTAGGGAAATTAATGCATTTTATTCACTACAGCAGTTACTGAATAGAACCTGAAACCTTCAATTTATTATGGATACAGTATTTGTGTTCTAGGTATTACTAATTTAGTAGTAACTTTTGAACTATTTTCCATTCAGGCTGCTGTTACAAAATATCATTAAACCAGGTTATAAACAACACAAATTTATTCCTTACAGATCTAGAGCCTAGGAAATCCAAGATCAAGTGCCAGCAGATTATGTGTCTTGTGAAGGTTGTTTTCTGTTTGTAGAATTGAGTCTTAACTGATGCATCCTCACATGGAGGAAGAGGCCCCAAAGCTCCTATGGGCCTCTTTAATAAGGGCACTACTCCCGTTCATGAGGGCTCTACTCTCATGACCTAATCACCTCCCAAAAGTGTTCAATTCCTGTTTTCTTCACCATGGAGTTTACAGAATTTCAACATATGAATCTTGGGAAAAATAAACATGCAAGACTATAGAACACCCTTAGGAGAATCTTACATCCACTTAATAAATGAAAAGATATGAACTTTTGTGTTTGGTGTTCCATTGTGGCTCTGAACAAAAGGGGCACTAAAGAGAGCTTTGTAACTTAACTTAAAATAACTTTTCCCTCCTCGTCTACAAACACCCTCACTCATTGATGGCAGAGTGATCAGATTCCAAAATTCAGCTATTTCAGAGGACAAGGTCTATAAAGAATGTTTTAGTAGAACAATCAAATTGTTCCACTGCAGAAAGAAATATCACAAATTATTATATCTTATTTAAATGAAAATTCACTTAAGAAAACAATATTCTGTATATGAAAGGCAAGATACTGTTATTGAGACAGCAAGAAACAGAAATCTAAAGTCAGGATTCTGTTTTTATCATCATTAACTGTTGGGTCTCATCGGCTTAAATTCTTTGTGCAACAGGGGTAAGAGACTAGGTGGTTTCTCTTTAACAAACCTTTGGATCTTACTAAGAAGAATCAATAAAATAATTTTTTTAAAAAAGAAGGAAAAATAAACTTTTTGATCTAGGTTTTTGTTATTTATAATTTTACATTTTCAAAGGAAGAACTACCATTGGCTATTTCTGGAGAGATGAGGTACAAAGAGAGGAGATGGGTAGCTGTGATGTCTTTGGGCAGGATTTTTAGGTTAACTCACTATTTCCCTTTCACGAGAATACCATCAACAGAAAGTAACTCTACCATCAGAATCTCTCTAATATAGGGGCCTCAAAGGTCCATAAAAAATTGCCTTCTTAGCTAGGCACAGTGTCACAGACCTGTAATCCCAGCTACTTGGGAGGCAGGAGGATCAAAAGTTTGAGGCTAGTCTGGGCAACTTAGCCAGACCCAGTCTGGGGATGTGTCTAGGTGGTGTAGTGCCCCTGAGTTCAACCCCCAGCAAACACACACACACACACACACACACACACACACACACACACACACACACAAGCCTTCCTGGTATTAAATAAGATAATCAAAAGCATTGGGATCCTTACATGTAGCCATCTTCAGGGTTTATGCACCAAAGTGTGGATGAAGTAAACTACATATAGGCATATTCATATTTCCAGAAATTGGAGGGGTAGAAGTAGTATCCAAGGGAATTTTCTGTATAGAGTTTATTAAATTGAACACTGTCAGATAGTTACATTTATCTAAATAATACTCCTTTAGGGGGTTGGGGATATAACTCACTTGGTAGAGTGCTTGCCTTGCAAGCACAACGCTCTGGGTTCAAATCCCCAGGCAAAAAAAAAAAAGTCTCCTTTAGTTAAAACCACTGCATGACATACACAAATGGGATATTATTCTACCGTAATAAGAATAAAATCCTGTCATTTGCAACAATATAGACGGACACTGTGTTAAGTGAGATAAGTCAAGCACAGAAAGACAAGCACTGTGTGATCTCACTCATATGTGGGGGTCAGGGAAGTGATCTACAGTAGTTGAGAATAGACTGATAATTACCAGAGACTGAGGAGAATAGGAGGGAAGAGTGATAGGGAGAGGTTGATCAACAGGTACCAAGTTAGTTAGATAGGAGTAAGAAGTTCTGGCATGCTATTGCACAGTAGATGTAATAATAGTGTATTATATATTTCAAAGAGCTAGAGGAAATGATTTGGAATATTTTCATCTTGATAAATAAGGAGATAAAATATGTTTAACCTGATTTAAACATTACACGATATGTACCTGCATCAAAACATCACATGGCACCCCATAAATATACACAATTTTTATATATTGATGTATCAGTTAAAAATAAATTTAAATTTAAAGAAATCATCTCTGATTTTCATCTCATTCAGAAATAAAAATCCAAGTCATTGCAACACCCTACCAGTCTCTACATGGTCTGCCCTTTCTCTCCCCCTCACCTCTGGCCTCATCTTCCAGATTGAATTCTTCCCTCAGGGTCCAGCCTCCTGCCTCCTATGCTTCTGACAGAAAGAGCTCCTCACAGTTATCAGGCAGGCTCCCATATTAGAGCCTTTGCTGCTCTGCTGCCTCCAACCTTGATGCTTCAAAACACAGCCATCAGAGTAGAAACTTCCTCTGGCTTCTCTCACACCCAGTGGCCCCTTTGCTCAATCAGGATGGAAGCAAACTGAGGAGTTTGGTCATTTCCAGCCCCATCACACATAAGCAAAAAGGTGGGGGAAATAAGTGGGCAAAAACTACTTCAGGCAACTCACAGTGATGCTTCTCAGTAAACAGGACACCCCTTTTCCTTCACACTCTGAATAATTAGATTTCATCCCTCCTTGTCTTCAGAGCCCCTTCCTGGACTTTCTTCTACTGACCAGAAAGCACATCTAGATGCACTGGGTCGCTGAGGCTGGTCTGGTCCATTTGGCACCTGTATGACCCACTGTCATTTTTCTTTGCCTTAAACCTGTAGTTGGGCTGAGGCTGGGTCAGGATGAGTGTCCTGTTGTGGAACCATTGGGTACAATGGTTCCCAGAGTTGTGAATTCCTTGGCATTTCAATGTCACGTAGTCCTCCTGGAGCACTTGGATCCATGGGGGCTCAAGTTTCACCATAGCCTTTGGGAAATCTGCTAAGGGATAAAGAGCAGAAAGAGATGTAAATAAATAGGCTTGGAGGGAGCTTTGGCTTCAAAGGAGCTTCCAGAGGAGGTCAGGGACCAGAGAGTATTATTGCAAACCCAGTACAAGATCTATGTTCCAACAGCAGGCTCATTCCCTTGGGTCTTTGGTGAATCCAGTGGGAATCTTGCAAAGAATCAAGTCCCAGGCCCTACTAAAACGAAGGAAATGCCCATACTGAACTCCAGCCTGATTCTTGGTGAAGCAGACATTTCCCCACTAAGTAAACAAAGTGTCTCATTAGAGGAAATAACACTATCATAACAAGAAAGTAGAGCAAACTCACCAGTTTGCCTGTCTGCAGAAGCTGTAAGAGAGAAGAGATCAATGTTAAGCAGCAGCAAATGATAAGAACAAATTCAGTTGTGTGTATAATGAGGACAAAGGGAGGTGATTTGAAGCTCCTTTCCCCAGGACCCATCTCAAGAGCCTGATTACAACAAGTATTCTATAAAATACTACTTTTTCATGTCCTCCTTGTTTCATTCCTGTCTACTTGGTGTGGTACAAAATAATCACAAATGTTTGGTGCAGAATTGACTTTTCAGGGACTGTGAAATTACCTCTAAATTCTGACTTTATGAACCACCAAACAGTAAGAATTCATGGTCCTCAGCTGGGTGTGTGGCTCAGTGTTAAAGTGCTTACTTAATATGCATGAGGCCCTCAGTTCCACCCCCTACACCGCAAAAATAAATAAATAAATTTAATTTTTAAAAGAAAGGAATTCAGGGCCCTCTCTTCCCTTTCAATCTGTCCCCAGTTTCTAGGCCTCAGGCCTTCTCTTAACTACACCTTGTCACTAGAGTCCAGGCAGTAAGAGTGGCCAAAATTATCCTATTTCAGAATGACCTTCACTCACCCAACAGCAGCAAAATTGTCAGTGGTTGAAGCAGCCATCTGCTGCCAGGATATACGTTCTGAAACATGGAGGTCTCCAAAGTCATCCCAGAGCTGGGCCAGAGTTCCGTGGGGCTTAGGAGATTAATTTAGAAAAGAGGAAGAAAAGTGTTTCATTTTCTTGTGAAACTGTCCTCAATCAGCAGATCCTATTTCTGCCAACTAATCAGTAACAAATTAAGCTAGAAGTAGAGTCTGCCTTCCAGAGAAATCTGTCATGTATTCCCTGGTATCCTTGTGAAAACTCTGGGTTGTTTGCCAGTGAGGAAACTGATGGGGGAAACACGAGGAAGTGGAGTTGGGAATGGAACTCATGTCCTGAGTCTCAGGTCAGTGCTGTTTCCTTGACACTCCAAGTACAGAAAAATCCCAAGGAAACTCTGACCAGGACACAATAAAACAGACACTTCTAAATCTGCAACCAAAGAATCAACATCAAACAACAAAATAGGGTACTTATCTGCAACCCAAGTAAGTCTCTAAATATTCCACAGACAAGATTTCCTCCCTATCCCTGCCCTTCATGCATACAAGAAACCTTTTTAAGTGCAAGAAACAAATTTAGTAAGAAAGTCATAAAACAATTTCCAACGATACTAAAAGAAGGAAAATACTTTTTTGTCTATATATGTACCCACTCTCCACATTCTTCTGATATTAAATATATGATTTTTCCCAAGTCTAGCAATTCTTCAAAACCAGCTGGAATTCTGAAACAATCTACCTGGGGTTAACATAAGATCCCACAGGTTGAATTCTGAGTCCCATGAAACTGCCCACACTTCAGATGCCATTGGCAAGTCCAGGCCTCCTGTGCTCCTTCTCCTTCCTTCTCCTTCCTTCTCCTTCTCCTTCTCCTTCTCCTTCTCCTTCTCTTCTCCTTCTCCTTCTCCTTCCTTCTCCTTCTCCTTCCTTCTCCTTCTCCTTCTTCTCCTCCTTCTCCTTCTCCTTCTTCTTGTAGATGGACACAATAACATTTGTTTATTTTTATGTGGTGCTGAGGATGGAACCTAGTGCTTCATGCAGGCTAGGCAAACTCTCTACCACAGAGCTATGACTCCAGCCCCATCTTGTGCCTCTGACTGATGGTTATAAATCAGGATTTCCTATAATCCCCTCCTTGGGTTCTGTAATTTGCTGGAATGAGTCACAGAACTCAAAGAAACAATTTGAGTTCCACCATGCCCAGCAAAAACCACAAATACTTTTAAATTTTTCCTAAAATTTTCTTAACACTTTGTAGCAAACACCAAACACCAAGACCAAGTCTTGAGAAACTCTCTTGGGGACTAATCCTGTGAAAGGGACTAAACCTTCTGGGTAGCTAGATACAGCTATTCTCAATAAGGATCAGTCTCCTAGGAACCAAATATGTGCAGAACATAATATATTCCTCGTTTCCAATGAAGTTTATACAACTTGTATCATTTTTAGTATTCTTTTGTTCTTTGCCATTTAGTCAAATCTCTTGACTGAAGGGGAATTAGTGCACCCCCAAGAGACCACCTAGTGTGGCAGGGTCAGTGGCAATTAAGTGACAAGATTCCAGAGGAAATTGAGACCTGAGACTGAGTCAAAGTTTCTAGGTCAAACTCCCCCTTCCCCTGCACAGGAAAGCATGAGGTTTTGTGCTCTGTTTCCATATGGAAGTAGGTATTTCTTTTTATCTCCAAAATGCCTTAGTTCTCTTTAAGGATTCCTGGAAAAAAATCACATTCTGGGTTACCTATCTCTGGCTTGTCTTCTCAAAGGGCAATTAATCTCTCTGTACTCTTTTTAAAGGTCTTCTCTTTCAGACAACTGAGGTATTCAGCATCCACACAGAACTGACAATGTCAAAGCATCTCAAGAAGAACTGCTCCAGCTTTTCATTTGTAGGAGGAGTTCCGTCCTCATTGGGGTTCCATTCTGACTCAGGGCAGGAAAGAGTCTGGCAGTAGGATTTTATTAAATTACTTTTCAGATTGATTCAATTGAGAGGGGAAAATATTAGAAGGATTTACCACTGAAGCAGGACTAAAGAGATGGTATAGAATAATGAAAAGGAAATACAAATTATATTATCAACCTAAATAAGAATAAATAGAAAAAATTTTAATTTGGAATTGTGATACTTTGTTTACATTCCTTCCTCCACTCCCAGTTAGCGGATGTAAATATTAAATGAGATAAGGCAAGTAAAAGCTGGAAAACTGCTCACAAATGAGAAACCAGTGATAATTTTGGATCACCCTAATGACAATGTAATTAGAAAATTTTGTGTTTGAGGCCTTGAGAAGTAAGGAGAAATTGAAATTTAGAAGCGATAGTGTTTTAGTTTATCAAAAGATCAGAGAAGTCACTTTTTATTATTACTAAATAGGATATAAAACTATAGCTACAGAGAATCAACACAAACCAAAAAGAATCTAAGAAAACCAGGACTTAGACCTGAGAGAAACCAGATATGGGGGCACAGGACTATAATCCCAGCAATATCCGAGGCTGAAGAGGAAGGATAATAGATTCTGCCAGCCTGGGCAATTTAGTGAGATACTGTTTCAAAATAAAAAATATAAAGGACTGGGATGTGGTTCAGTGGTAGAGCACCTCTGGGTTGGATCCCCAGTACAAAAAAAGCAAACACAAAAGCAAAAACCGTAGGTAATTTTGATAAAATTAAGAATCTCTCTCTCTCTCTCTCTCTCTCTCTCTCTCTCTCTCTCTCTCTCTCTCTTTAAAGAATCTTGACAAGGTAAGCATGCTAAGGCTTCTGAGCAGTCAATAGTAGTGAATAAGTTGTGCTTCTTCCAGAATGTCAGCTCCACCCTGGCCTTTCCCTAACTATGCTTTTACCCCTCTACACTGATATTTTACCTCTTCCACAGTGCTCAACATCTGACCCTGGACAAGACCCCTGTTTTGGGCTTGCTACTACCCACAGTGAGCTGACAGTACATCAAAGTTTCACCCCCCTATAAGTAGGGACTGAACAGAAACTGGAATTCAGATTATAAGAATAGAAGAAAAGGGAGTTTTTGAGGGAGGGTTGTAAAAGGGAAATTATAACCTTACCTTTATAACTCATTAAAAATTTAAATGGTATATCAAGAGACAATAGATGGATATTTTTTCCCTTCAAGAGAAAATTAGGGAAGAGTGTGTGTGTGTGTGTGTGTGTGTGTGTGTGTGTGTGTGTGTGTATGATGAAAGTGCACCAGTAAATTTGATCTAGTAGAGCACAATGATTCCTCCCACATACTAGGAGAGGTTGAGGATTTTGGTGTTGTTTGGCTTGAATTTTTGTTTCCTTGCTTTTGTTATTGCAAAATGAAGTCAATAGTATTGATAAAGAGCCAAAAATTAGTTGTTTTTGCAGGTTTTACTGACGAACTTTGTAAAGAAACAGTTCTTGAGAGAAGAATATGTAAAAAGTAAAATATTCTGCTTATAAGTCTCAGAATTTGAAAGTCTGTGTACTTGAATCTAATATTTAATTAAATAATGGGCTGGGAGGGGGGTTTGTTCTTCCATTCAGGCTGTGCAATGTACACACTGATCTCCTGGTGACTTGGTCTGTTATTTCAGATTAATAGACAGAATTGCATCTATACTAGGCTAATATTTTTGGCAATTCCAGTTGTGAGATTTTCTGGTATCAATCCCAATACACTTATCAAAACTTCTAGAAATTCTACTCAGCATTAAGATCTCAGAAGTGGCATTCCTGTAAAGTTGAAGAGGACTTTAAGCTCCACAAACAAAATACACGTCGGTTTTTTGTTGTTGTTGTTTTTCTTCTGGTACCAGGAATTGAACCCAGAGGCACTTAGCCACTGAGCCACATCCCCAGTCCTTTTTTAACATTTTATTTAGAGACAGAGTCTCATTGAGTTGCTTAGGACCTCTCTAAATTGCTGAAGCTGGCTTCCAACTCACTATACTCCTGCCTCAGCCTCCTGAGCCTTTAGGATGGCAGATATGTGCCACCACACTCCATCTAAGATTTACAAGAGTTTAAGGGTTTAGACAACTTAAGAACAAGGTCATAAATAGAAGTATAATGGGCTGGATATGGTGGTGGGCACCCACCTGTAATCCCAGCAATTTAGGAGACTGAGGCAGGAAGATCTCAAGTTCAAAGCCAGCCTCAGCAATTTAACGAGGTCATATGCAATTTAGTGAGACCCTGTCTCTAAAGAAAATATAGGAAGGGCTGGGGATGTGGTTCTGTGGTGAAGAGCCTGTGGGTTCAATTCCCAGCACCAAAAGAAAGAGAGAGAGAGAGAGAGAGAGAGAGAAAGACTGACTCACAAAAACAGATATGAAATCTTCCCTCATCTCTGGATGCAGTTCATAAACAGGCAGAAAGTTCTGAGGTAGGAGAACTCAAATGTGTCTGAGCATGTTTGTCAGTGAGAAATAATTTTTTTCATTATAAAATTGAGTGTCATTATTTTCCTATGATCAGACATGCTTCTGAGTCATTAGAAAGAAGAGCAAAGTGGAAAAAATAAAAAATAAAAGCCTGAGGAGTATCCTTAAGAGAACTGTGAATATTGCCTGGGAAACAGCTCAAGCACACCCAAATAACAGATTTTCATGCATTCAACAAATATTTATTATGTCCTTACTATGAGCTAGACTGTTTTGGACACCTAACAGTATCTATTGGAGGGCGACATAATAAACATATTAATTATACATTATATAAGTTGTACTTTTATATGAAATGGTATTATGGATGCTGGGTGTGGTGGTATATCCCAGAAACGCTCCAGAGATACAGGTCTCACACAAGGAACTTTTATTTTGCACAGACGAATTCACGTCTGCACGGGGGAAGGGGAAAAAAGAAAAGAAAAATGGCGCAAGGTTTCTCTCAGACATAGGAATTTCGCAGGCTGAGAGGAATCAGTCGTGGAGGAGAATTCTTACAGACTGACTGATGGACCAATGACATATTAGGATGTCAGGAAGATTATGACAACGTAAGCCGGAAATTCCTGTAATGTGAGAGGCGGGGAGAACACAGATTGACAGGTGGTGGGGGAAGCCGGGAATTCCTTACAGTACTAAGAAAAGGTAAGGGAAGAAATGGACTGAGAGAAAATCTTTACCACCTGTACTGCAGATAAAGCATTAATCTCTAAGATATATAAAGAACTAAAAAGAAAACTTAACACCAAAAAAACCCCAAATAACCCAATCAGTAAATGGGCTAAGGAACTGAACCGACACTTCACAGAAGATATACAATTGGTCAACAAATATGTGAAAAAATGTTCAACTTCTCTAGCAATTAGAGAAATGCAAATCAAAACTACTCTTTTTTTTTTTTCTTCTTTGTGGTGCTGGGGATAAAACCCAGGGCCTTGTGCTTGCAAGGCAAGCACTCTGCTGACTGAGCTATCTCCCCAGCCTCCCAAAACTACTCTTAAGATTTCATCTTACTCTAATCAGAATGGCAATTATCAAGAATATAAGCAAGGATAAATATTGGCGAGGATGTGGGGGGAAAAGGTGCACTCATACATTGCTGGTGGGAATGCAAAACCATTATGGAAAACAGTATGGAGATTCCGAAGAAAACTTGGTAAGGAAACACCATATGATCCCTGTGATGGGCTGACAGATCTGACTCCATGAGAATGTTATAGGCCAGACTCTAAGGGAAATGACTAAACAGACACCAATTTGCTCTGAGAATCCATGTTATGTAGGAAATAAGCTTCTCCCATGGGAACACCCTGCCTCTGTACCCATCATCAGTTACTTAGTGTGACATGTTTAACAATACAGAATGATAATTCCTATGTAAAGAAAAATTGCTCTCTTTTGATTCCTATTGCTCCTAAACAATGTACCATGTGAACAGTGATTGTGTGGATGTTAGTAACCATTCTTCAGTTTGTACCTAGGTAAGGGTCATTTTGACCCACTTCCCCGTCTGACGATTATCTCATGATGTTAATGTGTAATTTTGAATCATAACAACAGACATTAATGATTAATGTGATTTTTGGTATAAGAACCCCTACAACCCTGTGGTCGGGGCTGTTCTCCCAATAGCCACTTTTTGGGGCATTGTGTAAGAGAGTCAGCTGGCCAGTTTAATGAAGACTCTCAAATTTAGACTTCTCAGTGGTAATCTGTCTGTTCTTAAGTTGCGCCCCATAACCATCCCACTCCTCAGTTTATACCCAAAGGACTTAAAATCAGCATACTACAGTGACATAGCCACATTAATGTTTATAGCAGCAAAATTCACAATAGCTGAAGTATGAAACCAACCTAGATGCCCTTCAACAGATGAATAGATAAAGAAAATGTCATATATACATATATCACATTTATATGTATATAAATATATATATATATAAATAAGCCAAACCCAAAAACCAAAGGCCAAATATTTTCTCTGATATGTGGATGTTAATTCAAAATGGGGGTGGGATAGGGAAGAATAGAGTTACTTTGTATTAGGTAGAGGGTAGTGAAGGAAGGGAAAGGGTTATGGGATAGGAATGATAGTAGAGTGAAACAGACATTATTACCTCAAGTACATATATTACTGCATGACTGATGTGATCCTATAATATGTATAATCAGAAAAATGAGAGATTACACTCCATTTATGTATGATCAATCAAAATGTATAAATCCATTCTACTGTCATGCACAACAAATTAGAATAAAAAATTTAATTAAAAAAAAAAGAAAAGAAATGGGGACCAGAACACAGAGGACCTTAGAGCATCGTGTGATCAATGACTTTTACTCTGAATGAAATGGGGAATCATTGGAGGATCTTGAGCATTTAGTGACAATGGTCTGACTTGAATTTTAAAAGGACCATTCTGGGGCTGGAGGTATATTTCAGTGGTAAAGAACTTGCCTACCATGTGTAAGGACCTGGGTTTGAGCCCCAGCACTGAAAAATAAATAAATAAATAAAGTACTGAAAGGACCATTGTGCTTGCTGTGTTGAGAACAGCTTGTAGTGTGGAAAGAGTAGAAACAAGGAGATGGGCCAAGAATCTATTGCAGTAATCTGGCAGGAGAAGATAGAGGCTTGTACAAGGGTAGTAATATAGAGGGAGTGCAAAATGTTAAACTCTGGGTAGTATGGAACCACCAAGATTTCCTGACAGACTGGTTATGGCAAGTAATAGAAATGGAGAGTTCAGGGATGAGTACAGGATTTTAAACCTAAACATCTCAGTTACTTTTTGTACCATTAAAAAACTACCCCAGGATTGGGGATATAGCTTAGTGATTGAGTGCTTGCCTCTCATGCCTGAGATCTTGTGTTTGTTTCCTGTAAAAAATATTTAATGGTTTTAAACAGCCAGTTTCTTGTTATTTTTATGATCCTGTGGGTTGATGGGTTCAGTTGGGCATTCTTGCTTGGGGTGTCTTATGCTGTTGCTGTTGTAGTCAGATAGTGGCAATGCCTTATGGAGACTTGAATGTGGGAGATGATCTGGGAGACTGAGAATTCTTGCATTGATTGACAAAAACATGGATAAAGGATATAATGATATATTAATATGGGCAATGTCAGAGAAGCTATGAGAGTTGGCATGCACAGAAGAGTGGTTACCTGGGGCTCCCACTTAAACCCTGTGAGCAAAAGAGTGGTTGTAAGTCCTGAATTTAGTTCTGTTTTGACATTAGTTGATGGAGTTGAAGCTGCTCAGGGAAGCCTCACAAATATTCTAAAATATGTGACTTTGTGTGATCCTTGATGAAGTGAATAGGAGTACAAGTCCTGGGTGATTTAAGATCTTAGTCCCACTGCCCAGGTCCCAATCTTGATCTCTTAGGGGGAATTAGCAGCTTTCTACATTGTTCTTCCTGTGGATCTTTGCTCTCTAATATGATGGTAACTACCAGTCACATATGGTTATTGAATACTTCAAATGTGGTTAGTCTGAATTATATTGCATGTGAACAAAGTACACGCTTTGTGTGTGTGTGTGTGTGTTTTGCTGGGATTGAACCCTAGGGAGTACTCTACCACTGAATTAAATCCTCCCCTTTTAAAAAATGTTTTTATTAGTGCATTATAGTTATGCCTAATAGTATGGTTTATTTTGACATAATCGTACATGCATGAAATATGATTTGTTCCATTTCAGTCCTCAGTACTTCCTCTTTTCCTCCTCTTCTCCCTCTACTCTATTGGTCTTCCTTCTATTTATTGCTTTTTAAAATTGGTGCTTTATACACACATTTAAAGGTGAAATTCACTGTGGCATATTTACATAAATAGTGTCGGGAGTCATCCTTATTTAGCAGAATCAGACTAGGTTGTGTCTCATAACATAGAGGCCTGACTTCTTGGAACTAGCAGACTCAGAAGTCTGTCCCAGATTGCTGGGAGGTATGTGACACTGTGCGAGTGGTTCCCTGTCTGGTTCTGTGATAGTTTACCCGAGGAAATTGGCTTCCCTAACTCCACCCCATCCTATTAATCACAGAAAAAGCCCCTCCCATTCTGGGTCATTTTACCTGTGTGACTAAATAAAAAGAGTTGGGCTACTCCATATTGTTAGAGGCCAGAACTGGTATTGGCTCTTGTGTTTTTATTGATTAGATAAGTTTATGGGTAACTGATTTATAGCCAACATCATCCTCTGGCAGAAACCTTTTCTTACCCACACTGGATGTGGCTAAGAGACCCCCAAAATATAGTGTAGTTCAGTCAATTTCATTCCACATTTCCCATTCCTCTTTTCTCCCCCTCAATCCCCTTTCTCTACTCCACTGATCTCTCTACTATTTTCATTAGATACCCCACTTTCACCCCTTATTTTGTTCCAGTTTTGTTATGGTTTTGATGTGGGTGTCCCCCAAAAGTTCATGTGTGAGACAATGCAAGAAGGTTCAGAGGAGAAATGATTGGGTTATGAGAGTCTTAACCCAATCAGTGAATTAATCCCCTGGTGGGATTAACTGAGTGGTACCTGGAGGTGGGTAGGGTGTGGCTGGAGGAGGTCAGTCTCTGGGGGCATGTCTTTGGGGTATATATTTTCTATCTGGTGAGTAGAGTCCTCTATTTTCTGATCATCATGTGAGCTGCTTCCATCTGCCACACTCTTCGGCCATAATGTTCAGTCTTACCTTGAGCCCTGAGGAATGGAGCTAGCTGTCTATGGACTGAGATCTCTGAAACCATGAGCCCTCAAATAAACTTTTCCTCCTCTAAGATTGTTCTGGTCAGGTCTTTTAGTCACAGCTGTGGAAAAAATCTGACTAAAACAAATTTTGGCCTATTGACACTTGACTTTCTGAGGCTGGTCTAGCTTATTTCACTTAGCATAATGTTCTCCAGATCCTTCCATTTACCTGCAAATGCCATAATTCTTCTTTATAGCTAAAAGCCCATTGTGTATATACATCACCTTTTCTTTATCCATTCATCTGATTTTTAAATTTTTAAAATTTGTTCTAATTAGTTGTACATGACAGTAGAATGCATTTATATATTTTGATAGACCATACATAAATGGAGTGTAATTTCTCATTTTTCTGATTGTAGGATCACATCAATCATACAGTCATACATGTACATGAGGTAATAATGTCTGTCTCACTCTAGTATCCTTCCTACCCCCACAACCCTTCCCCTCCCTTCACTCCCCTCTACCTAATATAAAGTAACTCTATTCTTCCCTAGCCACCCCCCTTATGGTGAATTAACACCCAAATATCAGAGAAAACATTAAGCCCGAATGTAAGAATACTGAAATATCTTATATCTTGTTTCAAAATCTGAGTTTATGATAAATTGAATGTAGGTTTCTGAATTGCACAAAAGGAAAGAGGGAAAGGAAGAGGAAAGAAAGAAGGAAGGAGGGAAGGGGAAGGAAAGGAAAGGAAATAAAGGGAAAGAAGAATGAAGCTGAAGTTCATTTATAAATCATGGGAATAGAATGCTGAAACCCAACTCCTTCATTTGTAAATGAGGAAATCATGGCATAGGCAAGGGTTGTGAATTGAACTAGGACATAACCCTTTTTGGGTCCCACTATACCCATCTCCATACCCTCATCTGCACTTCATACTCAAGACTGGTAGGTCATCATGCCCATTGACCTCACTGTCTCAGGTGTTTGTTGTTTTATAATCCAGGAGTAGGGTCATTAGACTGGAAGTTTTTCTAGGTCAGAGATAATAGATGCATGACACATATTTTTGATGACTTTTATAAATAGGCATAAGAAGACAACAATGCTCACAATTATCAAACATCAGATTATATTATCCTGAATGTAAATGAACGGACTAAAATTACTCATTATTTTAATTATTATCAGAAAAAAGGCTCAGAGTCAACTTCTCTAAAATGATTTTTTGGGGGAAATATTCCCCCAGAGTTGAGTTGTTTCATTTAATTTTTTTTTAAAAAAGAGTAATATTAATGATAAATTTTATTTAACCCAATGTATTAGTGAATTGATGAAAATATAGTGTGCTACTTAAGTAAAGGTTTGACCTGCAAGAAATTTCTCATTCATCTGCTGATGAAAGATAATTTCAAAACATTAGAAAAACAAAGCATTTCAGCAAAAACCAAGAATCTGGGGCGTCCATGCTGCATTCCAGATAAGGCAGCTCAGTACAGAAAGATGACCAAACAACACATCGCCTGGGGGAAGAAACAGGCAAGGATCTGTGTACCAAAATAACAGATGATTGTGAATGCCTACTGTGCTCAAATGTTGTCTAACACTCAGACCCTATAAACCTGTATAAATTGGAAAATACTAATTTACACGTTTTACCTGGATGAGCCTGCAGAGAAAAAAATCAGCATCAAATATGCAATACTGTGAAAAGAACAACACAGAGGGCAAGAAGAGATGTAAATTCACCATCACTTACCAGAAAGAACACAAATTAGCAATATCCATTACATAAAAAAAAAAAAAAACTCAGGGCAAAGATCAGAGGCCAACTCTGATCTTCTAGTCACAGAAAGTTAAGGGTCTAGACATGAAAATACCAGACACGCTACAAAGACAATTTTGACAAGAAAAAAAAAAAAAAAAACCAAAGATTGAAATGCCTAACAACTACAACACATACAAACAAAACCTAAAATCCATTAGCAAAAAACTCACAAAATTAAATGATAAATAGGAAGAATTGTATTTAGTAAGAATACAAAAACAGAAAATGCTGACTTAACCATATATTTATACATGAAAAATCATGACAAGAAAAAAACCAAGGAAATTTTTTCTAATTTTTATACAACCGGTATTCTAACCAAGAAAATAGAGGAGCATTGCTGAAACAAATGATGAAGGGCAAGAAAACAAAAGCTGCCAAACCGGGGCCAGGTAGAGATGATCAACCAGGAAGGGAGAAGCATCAGGCGCCAGGCTTGGCCTAAGCCAAGCAACTCTGAGAAACTATCCTGAACATTTCTGGAGACACACACCAACACAAGTACAGTGAGTGCCACATTCAGTATCCCTTCCCTCACGCAGAGATTCTACAGTAAATGAGAACACCGGGTAGCACCTAAAGTATTTGTCACTGGGAGAACAAGCCCCAAGAAGGAGCAGAGAGAAGACCCTAGTTCAGAAGTAAACACAACAGGACAGGGGCAAATTTGAGATGCCTTGGGAAAAGGTGATGGCAGGCTCACTGAGAACAGGAGAAGCAGGTGAAGCCCACGTGGTTTCTTGAGCAAATAAAGTCACCGGTGGTGAGTTCCAAGTTTCCCCTCGGTGGGGGCAGTGGGCGTGTGGCGTGCATACGTGTGCGCGCGCCGCGCGCGCCCTCGCCCACTGGTGGTGCTCTTGCTGGTGCTGGTGCTGCTGTGACTTCTGTCCGGAGCAAGGGGTTGGGCCGGGAGAGGCTGTGGTAAGTGAGTCTCGGGCGAGGAGGAAGGCAGAAACTGAAGAGGAGTAAGTGGTTGGAGAGCTAGAGTGGCCAGGGTTCGTTAGGCTGGACGTGGAGAGTGCAGGCGAGGATTCGCAAGGGTCTGGGGGAAGTGAGCGAGCACAAGAAGCAGTTGGCCAAAAGGATTCGCAAGGGTCTGGGGGAAGTGAGCGAGCACAAGAAGCAGTTGGCCAAAAGGGGAGAGAGGTGTGAGTGAAGGCGCCAGAGAGGAAGAAGAAAGGCTTCCCTGACGGGGAATCGAACCCGGGCCGCGGCGGTGAGAGCGCCGAATCCTAACCACTAGACCACCAGGGAGCGTGGGGTTGGCTGGCCGGCGCGCGCCATCTGGGGCCAGCCGCCTGGGTCCCAGGTGCTGGGCGCCGCCGCGGCACCCCAGGGCGGTCAGTTTGGCCTCACGCCGGGATCGAGGTGCGGCAGGCTGGCACAGCTGCCACGGGCCGCCCGTGGCTGGCAACCGGCCCCCGGTGCTGGCGGCGCCCTCAAAACGATGCAACGGCCGGCTCGCCTCGACTGGACTCCTTCCCGATGCTCCCACCAGAAGGAGGACAGCACGCATTCCCCGGCACCCAACGAGCCGCGGGGCCTCGTCAAAAGGTCGACTCGCTGCGTTGGCCGGGAATCGAACCCGGGTCAACTGCTTGGAAGGCAGCTATGCTCACCACTATACCACCAACGCCACCCGGCCAAGACAGCCGCTCCAGCCGGCCCGGCTGCCGAGCAGGGCACCGACGGCGCCGCGGTCTCCCGACCAGGCCCTCGGCGCCCACAGGGTCCGCTCACCTCCGCCGGCCCAGCTTACGCACGTGGCAGGGAGCCCTCTTCCACACCCACTCGGAGCCGGGCGCTCCGTCTGTGGCCACAGAGCTCCGGGCGAGGAGGAAGGCAAGGGTGCCCGGGGAGGGGAGAGGGTGGTGGGGGACGGGGGACCGCGTGGTGGGCGCGCCAGGCACGAAGGGACATCCTGCGCCCAGCGGGAGAGCGGGGCCGCAGAGGGCCGAGCGGGCCACGCATAGGTTAGAGGCTTGGGCACACCGGCGACCGCCAAAAAAGAGAGCGGCTGCCTCCCCGTCGGGGAATCGAACCCCGGTCTCCCGCGTGACAGGCGGGGATACTCACCACTATACTAACGAGGACGGCGGCGCCCGCCGTCGCGGCGCCCGTCCCCTCTCCGACGTCTAGACCGACCCTGTGCCCCGGCCGCCCCTTCCCGCCCCCACTCCCCACGCCAGAGGCCACGAAGGCACCCTCAACCAGCCCACACCACCTGGCCCTGGGCCCCGGCCCGGCCCCGGCCCCGGCCCCGGCCCCGGCCCCGGCCCCGGCCCCGACCCTGGTTCGGTCCACAACCGCGCACCGAAATCGAACCTGTGCGCCCTGCCGGTCGCCCACGGGGTAGGGGGTCCGGGCGCCCGGGTAGGGGAGCGGGCTAGCCAGCACGGCGCGGGCAGGAGCAGGAGGACCGTGCGCCCGGCGCGCTCCTGCCAGCACAGGGCGTGTGCGACCCAGCCGGTCTCGGTTGGGGATGCGTCCGCGGGGGCGTTCCCGGCGGGCGCGGGCGCCCCGCTGCGCCGACCTGGCTTCCTCCAGGCCCGCCTGGCCCGTCGCTGACGCTCCCACACCGCCAGGGCTCGGCGCACCACGGAACCAGCGAGCGACCCCGGCTCCCAGCCTGGCGAGCCGCGACGCGCCCAGGCCCGCCGTCAGGATGGCCGAGCGGTCTAAGGCGCTGCGTTCAGGTCGCAGTCTCCCCTGGAGGCGTGGGTTCGAATCCCACTCCTGACAAGCCCACCTTTTGCTTGCGCCCCCCCCCCATACACACACACAAACACAACCAGGCTGCCCCGCCGGGCTCCCGCCAGCGCCCACCACAGACGCTCTCCTCCCCGCACGGCCCCTTTGCCCACCCTCCTCCCCCCAATCTCCCTGACGCGCGTCGCCTTCTCGCTAATCCCTGCGGAGGACCCCGTTCCCATCCTGCCAGACTCTGGGCGCCACGCTCCTTCACTTGAGGGCCTTTGTCCAACCACACCTGCCAAGCGCTCCACCACACAGCGGGCGAGGCCCCGCTGGCCAGGACCCGCGGGATCACGCCTGGGGGGCCTGGTAAGACGGCTCGGCCCCGAGGACGGATGGACGATTACCCTGGTGAGTGGGGGGCGAACGCCCTCGAGCCGGTTGGCGTTCCCGCCGGTAAACGCCAAGCCCGGGCCGGACCACCCGGGCACCGCCACCAACCTCCCGCGGCCGGCGGCTTCCTCCGGGCCGGCCCACCACGTCCGCGGCTGGCTGGCTGGGGCGCCGGCTCCTGTCCCGGGCTGCCCTCCGGCGAGAGGCGCGGGCGGCCAGGAGTTTGGCGACTGGAGGGTGCGGGTGGACAAGAAGGCAGCCACCCAGCCGCAGGTCACCTGCCCTGATCGAAATGCCCGTGAGGGCATAATTTGGGCCGGCTCCTGGTTTCCTCGGGCGGCAGCGGGCATGGCGGTCTGGTGAGCCTGGGCTGGCACAGGAGGTGCAGGGGCCTGGGGATCCGGCATCGACCTCCACCCGCGGTGTGCGCACACGCACACGCCCCCGCCGGCTGCAGGACGCCCAGGGCCCACCATCCATCCCCCCAGCCTCCTTCACGGTCCCACCAAGCAGCAGCTCACGGAAGGCGGTGGCCACTGTCACGGGGTTGCACGAAGGTGCGCGCCATGGGTGCATGGGTGGTTCAGTGGTAGAATTCTCGCCTGCCACGCGGGAGGCCCGGGTTCGATTCCCGGCCCATGCAACACTCGGTCCCCTTTTGGTCCCGAAGCCCCATCCTCTAGGCCGGCCCTCCCTCGGGTTCCAGGGGTGCCTCGACGTGTGCCCCGCGCCTCTGCTTCCCGACCCCGCGCTGACAGCGCGGCACCTGGCCCCACTCAACCCCAGCCCCCACCGCAGCGACCCCGAGCCACTCGCCTCTGCCCCTTCCACCCCCTGTCGGGGAAGCAGGGCCCCAGAGTCCCTGCGCCTCTCCCCTTCCCCCATCCTTGTGCCTGACACCAGCCGTCTTGTCCCGTCGCTCTCCAGTGGCCTTCCCACACGCATTTCGCGTCCCTGGAGGCCGCCAGGTACCTCGCCCGCACCCCAAACGCCGGACCGTCGGACCACAACTCACCTCTGCCACGAGTGGCCTCCTACCGTACCGGCGCACAAAGGACTCCAAAGGAGTCCCAGTGGTATCATGCCGTGCGTCTTCCAAAATCACGCTCCTCATCCTACCCTCATTCCGCAGCCGCCGCCGCCGCCGCCGCCGCCCGCCTCCTTCCCACCCCAACGCCGTCACCGGCGCCACAGCTCCCACCGCTCCCCACCCACACACGCACAGACGTCGCTGGCTCCGAAATCACTCTGCTCGTGGACCGTGGGCCGCACCCCTGCGCGTTGAGACGCTTTTCATCTCGATGCCAAGCACCGGGGGACTCCGGTCCGCGTGCCTTCCCTGCCCGCTCTTCACGCCTGCCCTAGACACGCTTACCCCCTCACTCCGCCACCAACTCCTCAGTCTCAGCGCCTCCCTGGAGGCACGCCGCCCTCCTATCTCGACCCTGGGG